>NW_027507758.1:529958471-531158471 GCF_037356315.1 Lithobates pipiens | reverse complement strand
ATATTTTCTGATTGATTGTTGGTCCATGGGATCCACTGATATACACGATATTTCCAAAAGTATTGGGACAACTGCCTTACAAGCAAGTGAAATTTAATGACATCCCAGTCTTATGCTGCGTACACACGGTCGGAGAATCCGTCGGAATGCGTCTTATCGGACCGTGTCGTCAGATAATCCGACTGTGTGTGGTATGCATCGGACTGATTCCGTCCGAATCTCCGTCGGACCCAATTTTCCAACATGTTGGAAATATTTTCCGACCAACTGGGCCGGTCGGACGTAATCCGATCATATGTAGAGAATTTTGATCGGACCAAGTGCCACGCATGCTCAGATTAAATTCCTACATCAAAGCTATTGGCTACTAGCCTGAATCTAGTCCCATCCAACGGATTTGGTTGGCAGAATCTCCAACCGTGTGTACAGGGGCTTAGTCCGTATGGTTCAATATTGAGCTGGCCCACCCTTTGGAAGCTACAACAGCTTTAACTCGTCTGGGGAGGCTGGTTTAGGAGTGTGTCTATGGGAATATTTGACCATTCTTCCAGAAGAGCAGTGGTGAGGTCAGGCCCTGATATAGATGGGAAGGCCTGGCTCACAGTCTCCACTCTAATTCACCCCCAAGGTGTTCTATCAGGTTGAGATCAGGACTCAGTCATGTCTTTATGGACCTTGTTTGTGCACTGGTGTTGGAACAGGAAGGAGCCATCTCAAAACTGTTCCCACAAAGTTGGGAGCATGGAATTGTCTTGGCCTTGGTATATATATATATATATATATAATGTCTTGGTATATTGACCCCTTAAGAGTTCCTTTCACTGGAACTAAGGGGCCAATCCCAACCCCTGAAAAACAACCCCACACCATAATCCCCCTCCATCAAATGATTTTGACCAGTGCACAAAGCAAGGTCCATAAAGACATGGATGAGCGAGTTTGGGGTGAAGGAACTTAACTTGCCTGCACAGAGTCCTAACCTCAACCTGATAAAACACTTTTGGGATGAATTAGAGCAGTGACCGCAAGTCAGGCCTTCTCGTGCACTTCTGGGAGAGTTGTCAAACATTCTCATAGATACACTCCTAAACCTTGTGGGCAGCCTTCCCAGAATAGTTGAAGCTGTTATATCTGCAAAAGGTGGGCCAACTTAATATTGAACCCTACGGACTAAGACGTGGATACCATAAAAGTTCATGTGTGTGTGTAAAGGCAGGGGTCCCAATACTAAAGCAATATAGTGTAAACAGGACTTAGAAGCTGAGTGTGTTTTATCTACTATTCATCCTGCTAGATGGTCTTTAAATTTTGGCTACTGTGGATTATACAGATCAAAAATACATAAAGATCAATAATAATACTATCAGTCCTTCTCCTCATGCCAGGGTGTTAGGTGTAGTGCAGGACTCTGACCTGTCCTTTCAGCTCCAAATCGAATCACTATACAAATCTTGTAGCCTTCACTTCTGAAACATCTTTCAAATATTTCACTTTTTAACCAATGAAACCACCAAACTACTCATTCACTCACTTGTTATCTCTCACCTCAACTTTTGCAGCTCCCTCTTTACAGGCTTACATCTATATAGGCTATGTCCCCTTCAGTCAATCATGAACACTACTTATTAGCTTACCAACCACACAGTGCCTGCTACTACTCTCTGCCAATCCCTTTACTGGCTTCCAATTGCCCAATAAATACAATTCTAAATACTAACAACATACAAAGCCATTTACATCTGTGCCCCAGCTATATCACCAACCTTGTCTCCATATATCATTTAAACTGCCCTCTCTGCTTCTCCCAAATCCTCCTTCTCCATTGTCTCCTCTTCCCATACTCATCTCTAGGACTTCTCCAGAGCCCCTCCCACCCTTTGAAAACCTTTACCCCAATCAGATCGACTATCTCCTACTCTGTCCACTTTTAGATGATTCATGAAAACACATCTCTTCAGTTATGCAAATTCGGCCTTTACCCAACAACTGAATCTTTAAATTCTCCTATCAGTTCATCCCTCACAGCTATTACCTTTTGTTTCACTTGCCCCGCCCTAGTAGAGTGTACTTTATCCCTTTTATATTGTAAATTGCTGCACAAACTGGAGGCAAAGTTTAGCTTCCTCATGACAGACCTGCATCCCATGATGAATGCTAGAGATGAGCCAAACACCCCCGCAGCAGAACATGCAAAAAGTTTGTTCAAACAAGCAAACGCCATTAAAGTCTATGGTACGTGAACATGAAAAGTCAAAAGTGCTAATTAAAAAGGCTTATATGCAAGTTATTGCCATAAAAATTGTTTGGGGACTCGGGTCTGCCCCAGGGGACATGTATCAATCCAAAAAAAGTTTTAAAAAAACTAAAGTTTTTTTCCGGGAGCACTGATTTGAATAATGCTTAAAGTTAAACAATAAAAATGAAATATTCCTTTAAATATCATGCCTGAGGGGTGTCTATAGTATGCCTGTAAAGTGGCACAGTTTTCCCATGTTTAGAACAATACCACAGTAAAACTACATTTATAAAAGAAAAAAAGTAATTTAAAACTGCTTGCAGCTGTAATGTATTGTTGGGTCTCGGCAATATAGATTAAAATCATTGAGAAAAATGGCATGGGTCCCCCCACTCCCCCAGCCCATTACCAGGCTATTTGGGTCTGGTATGGATATTAAGGGGAACCCTGCATCCAAATTTTTTTTTAAATGGCCCTAGACACTATATACTCTGAACAGAAGTATATATACTATACGGTCTGCCCTATATACTATATGGCCTGCCCTGCAGAAAATAAGACCTTAGGTGTTGGTGGTACCAGAACCCTGTAAGCCCCCACAGTTACCCTTGGTGAGTGCAGGAACAGGCCCTGCTGTGAAATACTATAGCAAAAATTGTACTTACAGGGGCAGAAAAATTGGGCCTTTGGTGGTGGTGCCACAACATTATAAGCCCTCACAGTTACTCAATGGGCACAGGAACGGCCCCTGCTGTGAAATATTAGGTCAAACATTTTAATTACATGCCCCTGTTAAACAGGTGTTGAAAAATTGGGCTTTTGGTGGTGGTGGTGCCACAACACTGTAAGCTCTCACAGTTACTCTTGGTGGGTGCAGGAATGGGCCCAGCTGGGAAATATTAGATCAACAATTGTAATTACATACCCCTGTTAAACAGGGGCAGAAAAATTGGACCTTAGGCAGTATTGGTGGTGCCCTAAACCAAAAATATATTTGGAACCTAGCATCATCAAGATTGAGGAGGAATAGGATAGTCACTCAGCATAGGTAGTATTCAAGGGATCTCATACCTATACACAAAGCAATCAGTTACATCAGCATCAGGTGCTCAATAGCTGCTGCTGATCCAAGACTGATTGATTTTTATGAATGTGAGCCTATCAAGGAGTCTGTGGACAGGCACACTCTATGAGCCATTACAAACCCTCCAGCAGCACTGAATGTGCGTTCAGAAAGAACACTGGATGCTGGACAGGCCAGTAGCTCAGTTGCATATTGAGCAAGTTCTGGCCAGTGATCCATCCTCAAGACCCAGTAACCCAATGGCTGGTCTGTTGGAAAGGTCTCCAAGTCTGCTCTTGCCCCTAGATATTCCTACACCATGTAATGCAGATATTGGCAATGGATTGTTGAACCAATCAGACCTTGGTGCTGAGGACTGAAAAATTTCCAAAGGCATTGGCCACCTTCTCCACCGCTCTTCCTCTGACTAAATGAAGCCTCAGCAACACGTTGTCCAGCACCAGAAAATTGTCACCTCCCAGGGTCTGGAACTTTTCATCAAGGCCTCCTGAAGATGCTTCATCCTCTGTGAAGGCAGGATGAGTTCTGAAACCATTTCCTTGTAACGTTGATCAAGAAAGGTTGCCAGCCAGTAATGATCCCTCTCCTTGATACCATGAATCCTACGGTCCTTTAGCAGGCTTAGCAGAATCCGGGAGGCCATGCAGCATAAGTTTGCAGAGGCATTCCATTCTGAGTCTTCTGGGTCACTAAAGATCACATGATCCGTAACAACCTCCTCCCAGCCATGTACAACTCCTTGGGTTTCTGGGGACTGAAAACCATCCCTTGAAGACTGCTGACGAGTGTTATCCTCCATGTCCATGCTGACACAATCCTCCTCCTCCTCTAAATCCTGTGTGTTTGTCAGGCCCGCAGGAATACTATCTGGATAAAGGGGGCTTTGAGAGATAAGGAAGTCATCCTCTTCCTCCCGCTGTTCTGCCTCAAGTGCCCTGTACATTATTCCCCAAAGCATGTGCTCCAACAGGAAGACAAGAGGGACAGTATCACTAATGCATGCATTATCACTGCCCACCATCCTTGCGGCTAACTCAAATGATGACAGGACAGTGCATGCATCCATGATCAGTAGCCACTGGCGTGGCGAAAAGAAGCTAAGCTCCCCTGACTCTGTCCTGGTGCCATACTCACACAGGGACTCATTTCCAACGTTGAGTTCCACCTGGTGGGCATGTTACAAATGAGGCGGTTGGTGGGCAGGTTGCATTCCCTTTGAATGTCAGCCAGCCGAGCACTGGCATTGTATGACTGGCAGAAATGACCACAGACTTTTCTGGCTGGCTCAGGAGATCCTGCAAGCCCAGGTACCTGCTCAAGAATGACTGCACCACCAAATTCAGGATGTGTGCCAAACATGGGTCATGGGTCAGGTGTCCCTGTCAGAGGGCGACGAGAAAGTTGGTGCCATTGTCGCGTATAACCATTCCTGGCTGAAGCTGGTGTGGCGTCATCCACCTCTAAGCCTGCCCCTGCAGAGCTGACAGAATCTCTGCCCAGTGTGGCTCCTGTCCCCCAAGCAGACCAACTCAAGCACCGCATGACATCTTTTTGCCTGAGTGCTTGCGTAGGCCCTTGAATGCTTATGAAGCACCACTGGTTCAGAAGACGAATCTGCAGAAGAGGCCATAAAGGAAGAAGAGGAGGAGGAGTGGAGGAAAGAACTGTGGCAGAATCACCACTAACATTTTGGAAGTGTGGTGGTGGAACAAGCTCCAACAATACTTAACCCTGTCCTGCATCCTTCCCAGCTACCAGCAGAGTTACTCAGTGCGCTGCTAAGGAAAGGTAACATCCCTGCCCATGCCTGCTAGACCATGAGTCAGTGGTTATATGCACCTTCCTGCTGACCGCCGTGTTCAACGAGACCAAGACTTTGCCTTCCACATGCCAGTAGAGAGCAAGAATGGCATTCCATGAAAAGAAATGGCGTTTTGGAATCTGCCACTGAGGTACAGCACATTCCACAAATTCACAAAAGGGGGCAGAGTCTACCAGCTAAAAAGGCAGCAGTGGCAGTTCTAGCAATTTGGCCAAGCTAGCATTCAGACGCTGAGTATGTGGATGGCTGGGACCACATTTCTTTTTGCGGTTTAGTAACTGGGGTAGGGAAATTTGCCTGTTAAAATCAGATGGAGTTGTACTGATAGCAGATTGGCTGCAAGTACTTGGGACACCTATTGCTATACCTTCATTCCTCTCAGTGCAGTTTTTTGAGAGGAATGGAGGTATACGGGATTTGGAGATCCCAGATGAGGAGCAAGGAGAAGTCCGCCTTTTTCTTTGATGTGGATCTTTCAAGTGCCAACGGACTGCATGGGAAGTCATCATATGTCTGGTCAAGCATGTGGTGCCCAAGTGGCTGCTGTTCTGGCCATGCTTGATCCGCTTCAGACATAGGTTGCAAACAGCAATGGTGCGATCTGCTGCACATGTGTCAAAAAAGACCCACACCAAGGAACTTTTGAAAACCAGTGGGGATTCATCAGTGTCCTGCACCTACGGAGCTCTGTGGTGTGATGCAGTAGGGTGGCTGCCCTTAAGCTGCCCCCTAGAGGACATCCTGCCTCATTGGAGTTGTACCGCCTCCTCCTTCTCCTTTCTTCTATCAGGCACTCAAGTAGAGTCAGTGACCTCATTATCCCATCCATCCTCATCACTCGAGCAAACTTGGCAGCATACTGCAGTTGAGGGAACACGACTGCCAGTTTCTTGTCCTTCTTGGGCACCCCCCCCTCTCTAGGCTCACGTTACTCGCGCCCTCAACCTGGGAACCAGCATCAGAGCCTTCCAAATGCTGCGCATCCTCCAGCAGCATGTACCGGACACTGTGGTCGAATAGTTAAGGGGACTCCTCTGTGCATGATGGTGGGGCTATGGAAGGAGTGACTAGACAAGGAGCCGGTGGAATAGGCCGCTTTGGCAGCTGCATTGGAAGGCAAACTACTCTGAGCCTGGGCGACGGAGGATGAGGAGGATGAGGTTGGCTTTGTGTATAACTCCAACAACTCTTCTGCATGTTCTGACTCAATAACACAACAGAAAACAATACTATGGCTGCACGGTATTGTGTACTGTGTACACCACCAGAAAAGTAGTAGCAACTGTACTAAGGCTGCACTGTATTGTGTACTGTGTACAGCACCAGAAAAGTAGCAACTGCACTGCAGCTGCACTGTATTGTGTACTGTGTACACCACCAGAAAGGTAGTAGCAACTGTACTACGGTTGCACTGTATTGTGTAAATTTTTAATGGATATTTACTTTTCTTTTTTTAGGGGTTGACGGGTGCACGCTCATTTTGCATGTAGGATTAGCCACCTCAGTTTCCATGTCAGGCTTATATAGCAGTTCCCATTCTATCACACTTCATATCCCTTCTCAACTGCATGTCATGTAAGTGACTGGGATGGGTTACTTTTTCTACTGTGTTGCTTTTATGCCATATACCTGACTTGCTATTATGTTCTTTTTAGACATAAAATAGGCACCCGCTCCTGATGAGTGATTTCAATCATGAAACGCGTCGAGCTATATAGGATGCCAACACACACATCATTACATGCTACCAATGTTGGACAGGACACAAACTTACTGATTGGTATTATAACTGCCCAACCAGGAGTCAACGAATTGCATTGTTTCAATGTTTATGTATGTATCACTCAAGACAGGTGTTCATATATGAAATTAATTTTTACTAATATATTTACATTTCATGTAATGTGAATGTTTACAATTTGAATACATGTACTCTGTATTTGATTGATTAAATCTACTTGTATCTCAGTATTGATCATCTGCCTCATTTAAAGTCCCAAACTGTTTGTCTAAATGTATTGTGTACTGTATACACCACCAGAAAGGTAGTAGCAACTATACTACGGCTGCACTGTATTGTGTACTGTGTACACCACCAGAAAAGTAGTAGCAACAGTACACCACAGAATGCACTGTAGATATAGACTACATTGGATGCAGAATATATATATATATAATACATATATATATCGCTTGAAGTATATATATAAAATATACTGGCACTAACTGAATAACCTGCCTGCTTCATCTAAATCAAGCTATCTCTACTTCCATGCCAACAACACTACACAGGGCTGCCATGTAGGCAGCCTTTTATAGTGTAGAGTGTCCCCCTGATCCATGATTGACCAAAGGCACCCTGCCTTTGGCCAATTATGGCTCTCTTAGCAGAGGGCGCTGGGATTGGCCAATGCATGCAGGTCAGGTGCATGCTTTGGACAATCATCACACAGCATCTCGCAGTGCATTATGGGACGTTCTGTGGGAGCTCAAATTTCCCGCTAGCGCCCCCCTCATTTTTTTTCCAGCGAACACCCAATGTTCGAGTCGAACTTATGTTCGACCCGAACATCAAGCTCATCCCTAATGAATGGTAATCCGATGCTGTATCAAGCACTGAACTACAGAATAAATGACGTATAAGCAGGGAGATTTTTGCACTTCAGGACCTCAGGTAAAGCTTCCTTTCCAGAAAGGAGAACATTGAACAGTACAGTAGTGATTTCTCAAAATCACTGCAAATCCTGTGAGTGCTTATACAGCAGATAAACTGCATAGGCAAAGGGGAGCCCAGGCTAACTCGCATACCAGAAAATGCACTGCTATTTTTCAAGAAAAACTGTAAAAAATTATATTGTTCAGGGCACTACTTAAGCACAATAACGATTTCTAAATGATCCCTGTAAAATGGGAAATCTAACCTGCCACAAATAATCAAGGTCTGTTACATTTGCGATTCAGCGCAAGATATCATGTGCATTATGTGACATGATCAGCATCTGAAAATGTTAACTTTAGCAAGCAAGATGACATGTCTTAAGCCCTAAATTTTTTGGAGCACTGTTCCTGAACTGATCACCAATGCTATAATGAGCTAAACTACTTGTCACAACATTCTGTGAAGGCCAGAGAATTGCTACAGGCAAAGACTTTAGTTTGGACAAAGATCTATTTAAAAGTGAAATTCTTGCTTGTAACCCGCGAACATTGCAGAATTATGTACAGTATTATAAATATAATTATTCTAGGTTCATTTTTTGTCATTCTTAATATAATTTTGTCTTCATAATTGTCACATAAT
Organism: Lithobates pipiens; assembly: GCF_037356315.1. NCBI lineage: Eukaryota > Metazoa > Chordata > Amphibia > Anura > Ranidae > Lithobates > Lithobates pipiens. The sequence goes on along the minus strand of NW_027507758.1, from coordinate 531,150,028 downwards.
ATGGTGCTATGTGAGCTAAAGACTAAAGAAAATGTAAAGCGTTTCTTCCTTTCTCCTGGCCTGCTCTGATTTTCAATTTTTTTTAGATGGTTCAAACTTGGGGCTTTTCCATTGCACCGTTTATATGGAGCTTATGTAATTGATTTTCCTGGACTTTGGAGATAGCTTCCGATCATAATTTCCTCCCCCCAGTATGTGATTTGCATATAATACCTGCCTCAAACAGCATGGTTCTTCCAATTTCACATATTCACATATTCACATTATTCTTTTTTTTTTGCAAATATTTTTATTGGGTTTTTCAAAAGTATAAACATGCATCATCCATTGTAGAGGGAGAGAAACATTATAGACAATAATATAACATGTGTTAATCAAATTAGACCATAAAATAAAAAGAAAAAAAAAGGTGGACGAATTTTGCATACACTCTAGTACAGAGTCAACAACTATACTCTTTACATATCATTGTATCAAGTGCTATCAAATCAAGATAATCTTCAAAAGCTTTCCATCAATTGAGTTAGAGGGATAACAAGAAGAGAAAGGAAGATAAAGAGAAAGGAAGGAATGATGAGTTAGGTAGTAACCACTGAACTTAAACATTCTGTGATATACATGAGGAGAAAGAAATTAAAGAAAGAAGCTAGTCTACAGACGGGGTAGAAAAGAGATAGGAAAGGAAAGAGGGGGGAAAGGGAGGTTGAGGAGAAGAGGATTCTGGAGAATGAGATGGACCTGGACGACAAAATCTGTTATGGACATTAAGGCATGTTAATGGAATTGGACTTTCCACGCTTTCCAGACGTTAGCTCGTTTCATACCATTATTTGACCTTTGAAGCAATTGGGTTTCAAATACACAATTGGTTTTTACGTTTGCAATTACTTCCGAGAGATTTGGCACTTCCATTTTTTAGTTATTAGTGATCTGGCAGCTAGGAGAATGTGCGTAACAATTGTACGATATTGGGGAGGGAAGAGTTCTATTCCCAGGTTTAGCAGGCCCAGTCCAGGCTCAGAAGATGATATAATACCCGTAATAGAGGAGATCAATCTGAATACACTATTCCAGAAACTAGTCAAGTGTCTGCAAGACCAAAATATGTGTTTGAGGGTACCCACTCCTCCACAACCCCTCCAGCACAGATTAGAGCGCTCACCGGAGAATTTAGACAGCCGGTATGGCGTGAGATACCATCTCAAGGCTATTTTTTGATACAACTCCCAATGATTAACGCATTTAGAGGCCTTGTAAATTGAGTTAACAGCTAGTTGCCAATGTTTCATTGAGTATAACTTCCCCAGGTCTCCTTCCCACTTCAAATATGGGGAGGATCTAATGAACACATTCTTGTGCTGGAGGAGGCCATAGAAGAAAGAGACACCCCTTACATTTGCATTCTTATTCATATAGAATTTCCAAACATCTTCATTCAGATATATCTGATGCACAGGCAGTGAGCGCAGGAGATGGGATATTTGACCAAATTTATAGATCTCACTCCGCTCAAGGTCATATTCAGCTTGAAGTACCTTGAAGTCTTTAATCTGTCCCTCAGAGAGTAAGTCAGGTATTAGGGTGATGCCCTTAAGTTGCCAACTTTGGAGAGTGAGGTTAGGGATCGCTTTAGTGAGCAGCTCAATACCCAGAGGGACCGCAATCACCCCCGATTCCAGTGTGTCGATCTGCGGGAGGCTCCTCCGTGCCCAAAGAGAGGCTTGTAGTGTGAGAGGTAGTTGTCGTAGAGGGAAGGGCCTCCAGCGGTCGAGCCACAAAAGAGCAGGAAGGTCTTTGGTCGTAGACATGGACTGTTCAATGTCTCGCCAAGGGGAAGATGACTGCACATCGAACCAAGTCTTGAGCTGAGTAAGTATACCCGCCCTAAAGTAATCCTGTAGCTCGATGTGTCCCATACCTCCCGCTTCCCTGTTTTTGATTAAGAGAGTTTTAGAGCACCTTGGTTTTTGTGTTTGCCATATGTAACCATGGAGAAGGGTGTTGAGTGACTTGAGATGAATGGCTTTAAGTGGTATGGGGAGGGTGCGAAACACATACAGAATCTGCGGGAGCAGGAGCATTTTACAAGAGGCCAGGTGTCCCCACCAGGTCAATTCATATTTAGCGATACGTTTAGTCTCAGAGGTTAATTTTTGGAGTAGCAAGGAGTAATTTATATCTGCTAATCTATTAGGGTCAGCTGTTATCTGAAGTCCCAAGTAAGTTATGCTATCTGATTTCCACGAGTATGGGGAGAGCTGTTGCAGGTTAAGTTGAAGCTCCTGTGGGATAACTAAAGGGAGTATAAGGGATTTGGAATCATTAACTTTGTAGTATGAAATATTACTAAATTGATCGAATAGAGATTGGGTATGACGTAAAGATGTTGCGGGGGAAGTAATGAACAGGATGATATCGTCTGCGAAGAGGTTTATTTTATGATGTTTGTCTCGGAAGGAAAACCCCTGAATGTCTGGGTGGGCCCTAATCCTCTCAGCCAAAGGTTCGATTAGCAAATTAAAAATAGAGGGAGATAGGGGGCACCCCAGTCTTGTACCATTAGTTATATTGAAGGACTCGGAGAGAATATTAGATGTATATACTTTCGCTGAAGGAGTTGAGTATAGGGATAGTATAGCAGAGAGGATAGGGCCCCCGAATCCAAACCTAGCGAGAGTGGACCGCATGTAGCCCCAGTGTATTCTGTTGAACGCCTTCTCCGTGTCCAAAGAGAGCAGCAGAGAAGGCGTTCGACAGATCCTCGCATGACACACAATATCTATCACCCTTCTAGTGGCATCAGATGCCTGCCGTCCCAGGGTGAACCCCGACTGGTCCGGGTTTATAAGTGTGGGGAGTATAGGAAGTAGTCTTTGGGCTAAAATTTTTGCATATATTTTCACATCAGTATTTAAAAGTGAGATTGGGTGAAAATTAGGTGGGGTATCTGGGGATTTGCCCGGCTTAGGAATAGTGACAACATAGGCACTAAGCATCTCAGGGGGAAATGAGGATGAGGCAGTTGCCTGGGCATAAATGGCTTGTAAAGTTGGGGACAAAACTTCAGCAAACTTACGGTAATATTCACTTGGAAGACCATCAGGACCTGGAGATTTGCCTAGTGGTAGGGATCCAACGACTCTCTGAATCTCTGTCTGTGATATTGGGGCATTGAGACTGAGAAGTTGGTCTTCGGATAGTTTTGGAAGTGAAACACTATCTAAGAAGGTTTGAATATCATCTGTGGTGGGCTGTGAGATTGTGGGGTCTAAGTTAATGTTGTATAGGGAGGAATAATATTGGGCGAAAGAGTCCGCTATATCTTTAGGGTTATATATCTTACTTTTGTTTGCAGGATTGAGTAAATAAGGGATGGTGGTTCGAGCTCTATGTTCCTTCAAGCGGCGTGCTAGATGCTTACCTGCCCTATTACCCGCTGAATAGTGCGTCAGCTTAAAATAAGCAAGAGTCTTATTGTGATTTTCTAACAATAAAAGTCTTAGTTCGGATCGAAGTGCGTATATTTTGTGCGCCACTATAGGGCAGGGGGTTATTTTATTTTGCGAATCTAATAAGTTGATATCCCTTAGGAGACAATCAAGTTTTAAAGATCTTGCTTTTCTGAGTCTAACACTAGCCTGTAGTAACAAACCCCTCATAAAGGCCTTGTGTGCACACCAGAGAACCATAGGATCACCCACCGAATTAGTGTTAAATAGAAAAAACTCTTTAAGGCTATTAGTGATTTCCCCCATAAGGGTTGGGGACCCAAACACCTCGGTGTTCGTCCTCCAGACACCAGATACAGGACGGTTGTTCCCCTCCGCTACCACAGCAGAGACCAGGGCATGATCAGACAAAGAGATGCTGTGTATAGCGGAGGAGGACACCACCTGAAGCAAGAATTTATCCACAAGTATCATATCAATCCTTGAATAAGTATTGTGCCTGGAGGAGTGAAACGAATAGTCTCTCTCATTAGAATTTTGACATCTCCAGATGTCGTACAGTCCCTCCTCATGAAGCAAACGTTGCAATGAGGGAAGAGGTCTACGAGACCTAGTAGTAGTATCCATTTTAAAGTCAGCAGTAATGTTACAGTCCCCACATAGGATTAAAGCTCCTTGACGAACTTCATTGACTCTCTTGAGCAGATGTTGAAAGAATCTTATCTGGTGGGAGTTGGGAGCATACAAGCTCACAATGGTATACATTTTTGTATTGAGCGAGCCTACCACAATAAGGTACCTGCCCTCTGGGTCCATTACTGTATGGATGTGGGAAAAAGCAACCGAGTCCCTGATACCAATCAGGACGCCTTTGCGTTTATGGGCAGCAGAGGCACAAAAAAGGTGTGGGAAATGCTTGTTGCGAAATGGCGGCGGGTCGGAAGCAAGGAAATGTGATTCTTGAAGGCAAAGCACATCTGCACGGAGCTTCTGAGCCTCCTTCCATGCAGATGCCCTTTTTGCTGGATGATTCAAACCATGTACATTAAATGAGACAAAGTTCAGCATTGTGAAACAGTAGAAAGTGAGGTGTATGTCGGTCAGCATACCTTCGCTGCCCTGAGAGCATCTCCATAGAAGCACGAACGTCAAAGTTCAGCTTGTTGTATTTTTCTGGACAGCAAGACCTTGACATCGCAGGTTCCATCTCGAGGAAAAGTACGTTGAGTTCCGGGGATACGGGAGGCACAAAGAAGGAGAGGACAAGGAACACAGGGGTAAGTCCAGTAAGAGAGGAAGCAGAAAAAAAAGGAAAAAGAAAAAAAGCAACAAAGAAAAAACAGTTTTGAAACTGTGGCTTGGGCCACATGGATAAAAAGGACGATTCACCTGAGAATTTGTGGGCAAATTTCCTGCCTAACATAGAACTAGCAAATTGACAAAAAGCTCACGAAGTTCAGCAAACAGTCACCGAGAGCATAAGAAAATATATAACAAAAAAAAACTCAAGTAAGAACGCATACCAGGACTCACATATTGCGATTCGCAACTTTCTTTTTGCGTGATACTACTTGCCAAGTATCATGTACTGGTGGTTTGGTCAGTGGAGTTGGAGTACCCTCTGTTTGAGCAGGGAGAATATCCCATAGCCTGAGTAGGTCCAAACCATCCTCGAGGTTGTCAATGACCGTTGTTTGGCCCTCTCTAGATATGGAGAGTTTACATAGATATCCCCATCTGTATAGGATAGCATGGTTACGGAGGGCTTTGGTAATAGGCAGTAATGCTTTCCTTTTCTGCATTGTGTGCTGCAACTGGTCAGCAAATACCTGCAGACTGGCATAGCGCTCAGGCGGTTGTTTGTTGGTCCGAAAGGCTGAAGCAAACTTCTCCTTTACTTGAAAAAAATGGACCCTCATGAGAACATCTCTGGGGACGTTGTCCGGGATATGGGGAGCCTTTGGCAGGCGATGAATTCTGTCTATGGCCAAGTCAGAGACCGATAGGTCCGGAAGGAAGGCACCCAGCAACTCCTGGGCATATTGCAGTAGTTGCCCTGGTAAGATCGGTTCAGGGACGCCTCTCAATTTGAGATTATTTCGTCTAGATCTGTCCTCTAAATCTGCGACCTTCATTTTAAGCCATGCCACTTCATCGGATTGGTTATTATGCGCGTCCACCACTGAGTTTATGGTGGCCGCAAATTCCCCCATTTTGTGTTCGACATGGTCGATACGGGTCCCTATTGCAGTGATGTCTGATTTAAACCCCCTCATGCAATCCATGATATCTGCGTGTATGGTGCTACGCAGTGAGACTAACATGTCTTTGAGCGTGGTGTCAGACAAAGGCTGGTTGGATGTAGGAAATGAGTCTATGGTGTCCGAGATCTCCCTAGTGTCCTCCAGCTGGTCACTGTCTCCACTAACCTGTTCCACGCTGACATTGTCCGCCATCCCCGGCTTGGATTTCGCTGGGCTGAGGGACAGAGGAGTAGATGCCTCCGGAGATCTATTCGGCGATCGCTTATGCGCTCCTGGGCTGGACGTCTCCGATCCGGAGTCGCTGGAGGCCGAGGGTGAGATTCTGCCCGCGCCATCTTGGTTTAGGCCTCGGGGATTCCGTGGAAAGAATTGAGGCAGTTTTTTAAGTTGAGGCAGACCGTTACGTTTGCGGGTCATCTCGCTGCGATGGATGGGGGTTACAGTGCCCGGCAATGCCAGTCTCAGCTTGTCTAGAGGTCCCGGTATGCGATGTAGGCTCTCGGTGGTACGGAGCTTCTGCTTCACGCGTCAATACACAAGCGCGGTAGCCACGCCCCCCCCCATATTCACATTATTCTTTTTGCAACCCCATTTGTCCTGGGTTGTATGGTACAGTAGCAGTGCTGTGTTTTGGCCTAGGCCGACAATGTCCAGGCCTAGCGAGGCACTTTACGGGGGGGGGGGTGTAGCTAAAAAATCCACCCCCGCATGAAAAAGCACTCTCTCACCTTCTGCTTGCAGGGCCACCATCATGGCAGTACAGCTGAAGAGAGCAGTGGCATTGGGGGTGCGGGGGGTGACACCAGGAAGCAGTTTACTGGGTGCCATAAAGTCACCCCCCACCCCTTGCTAAAGTGGTGACAGCATTGCTGCAAAAATTTTCATAGAAATTGCAGCGGCTCTGTAACAGAGAGAGGTGAGCTGTGGGCTATCTGTGTCTCTCCCGCTCTCACCCCCCTCCCCTTGTTCCTGTAAGCCGAAGGGAGAGCGGCTCTAATTTTTTTTGCCGCAACGCCACTCTCCTTCCTGACTGCTGTGTCTCCTTATTGGCCACAGCAGAGGGCCAATCAGAAAACACAGGGGGGACATCATGGGAAATGTAGTCCTTCAAGATATGTGGCCCCAGTGATTCAGTGATTCCACAGACGGCATGCTACAGTCCCCAAGCATGCATGCACTATGCTGAGGGAGTAGAGCCTTGAACCTGCCAAAAAGCAGAGGAATTGAGTGCTACAGAAGAAGAGAAAAATCCATGCTGTATCCGCACCACCAGAGAGCCATGCTGTACCCACACAACCAGAGAGCCGCGCTGTACCCACACCACCAGAGAGAGAGCCATGCTGTACCCGCACCACCAAAGAGAGAGCTACGCTGTACCTGGATCACCAGAGAGCCACGCTGTACCTACACCACCAGAGAGAGAGCTACGCTGTACTCGCCCCACCAGAGAGCCATGCTGTACCCACACCACCAGAGAGAGAGATCCACTATGTACCCACACCACCAGAGAGCCTCACTGTAAATGCACCACCAGAGAGCCATGCTGTACCCTCACCACCAGAGAGGGAGCCACGCTGTACCCTCACCACCAGAGAGGGAGCCACGCTGTTTAAGCATCACCAGAGTGGGAGCCATGCTGTACCCGCATCACCAGAGAGGGAGCCACGCTGTATCCACATCACCAGAGAGGGAGCCACGCTGTACCCACACCACCAAGGAAAACCCAGAATGAGCGAACGTCTAGCCAGAGGGATCACTGCTGCAGTTTTGCTGGCTCTGGTAAGAGGGCCTGTTGCCCATTATCCATTACTGTTCCCAGGCACTGAGCTATTTGGAATTGCCTAACCTGCTATCCTCTAGGCCTTATTGAGTGCCACAACAAGCTCCAAAGCAGGGCATTCGAGCAGAAAATAGGGGGGTGACACAATTTTTACCACACCAGGTGACACAAACCTAGTGATGCCACTGTCCCAGAGCCTAGTGCCACAACAAGTTCTGGCACTGAGCTCTGGTAACTGGCTAGACAGGGGTGCTTACCATGGGAACCCAGGAAATCTGCCATCCAGGGCCCACAAGCGACGATCGGCTTTCCGTAGCAGCCAACACCTCTCTCCCCACTGGCAGCCACACACACTCCTCAGCTCCTCCTCCTCCTCAGTTCCAATGTTTTACTGTACAGGAGCCACAGAGGAGGGCCATGACTTCAGTGCAAGAGCTGCGCTGCTGCTACAAGGTCTGTGTATGGGGATTCTTACTTCACACTTTTGGTCTTTTGTAGCTTAGTTTGTTTTTGCATTCTAGCTTTCCAGATGCTACGATATGCTTTTAAATTACCTTGTTTCTTGCACACAAAACATTCATTTTTCTTTCATGTTATTGTTTTTATTCATATTTTTGGTCTTTAAAGTAGACTCTGCGGCAGAAGCACCGTCACTATTAATATTTTCTGTTTTACATTTATATATTCCTCAAGCTTGCCCTTAACATATTCCATGTTAGTTCATCATCTGGAAATGCATGAAGTGCTGTGGCAATTGTTTCATAGCTTTCTGTTAAACCACTGAGTAATAGTACTGCGACATGAACATCTTTTATTTAATCTCCTACACCTCTCAGGCATTCAACCATTTCCAAGATGTACCTTATGTAAACCTGCATATCCTGGCCTTTTATTAGCTTGGATTTGAATAGTTTTCTAATCAAATACAGTTGATTGCTGAGATTAGCTCTTTAATGCACATTATGAAATCCTTCCCACATTTCTTTAGCAGTTTCACACTTGGATATATGTATGATTTGATTATCTTCTATGCTAAGAGAGATTGTGCTCTGCACTTTTTGGTCTTTCTCTATCCAGTCATCTGAAGGGTGTTCTGGCCTGACTTAATTTACTGTATACATTTCCACATACCTTTTCTTATTAGCATAATTTCCATCTTGAATTTCCAAGACTGATAGTTCTGGTTCATATTTGCATATGAAAGCTTTGTTTCAGCAAATTCTATTCTGTTGCAGTCTTCTCTCTGTTAATGTATATATAATCTGTAGCAGGTTATGACAGGGCTATGACTATGGTCTCAGCTTTTCTCTGGTTGGGTGTCTGAGCTCTGCCTGGGCCCATAACCTGTTAAAAAAAATGTATTAGCTCTACAGAACAGACCACGTTGGCTTTGCTGCTTAACTGCAGAGAGGAAACATGAACTTTTATTCAGTGAAAAGACAGAGCTTTGCCATAGAACACCTACAAGCATATAAATACTGCCATTTACTGGCTGAATTGCATGTACTTTTAGCCCTGTTTAAGTGCAAGATTCATTGTTTTTACAAGTATAGAAACAGCGAGTCCACTGCTGCCCCTTGTATTTTCCTATTAACTCATTGTTATTATGGGCAGTCAATGGGTAGTCAATAGGAAGGTACTGGAGAAACAAGGAAGCAGGTTGAGAGTCATTACCACCAGTATACTGTATACTGTATATACTGAGGGAGACGAGCTTCAGCCTGATGAAAACATTGAAATAAAACTTCACTGTGTATTCACCTTTCAATGCCGATGGGTGGCACTCTGTTGTTTGGAATATACCGTATGTATTACAAGCTTTGCTGAGCACTAGGGCTCATTTTCTCTCTGATATGTAATATATATACATATATTATATACATATATTATACAGTATATATATTGTGATATTGGGGTGTTTAGCTCAAGTGGTTAGATGCATTTTCAGTCCACATCAGGCAGGCATTTATAGTTAAGGGCCTGGTAGCCCACGTTTATTAAAGGAAAAACAAAACAATAGTCCATCCAGGAATCCCACGCAGGGGTTTAACTTCATTCAGCACACAAATGAAAACATACCAAGCCACCTGGCTCTCAATTGTCAGCAGTTCCTCTGCTTGCTCCCAACAGATTTATCAATTCTTTCCAGTCCCCTGGACTCACCGACTTCCTTAGTCTTCCTGACTCTCAAGGCTGTCAGCCTTTTCCAATCCCTTACACGGACTACAGTCTCCCACAGGGCAGACCACTCTCCAAACACAGGCTTGTCTTCAAGCAGCAGCAAGCTGCTCACACTCTACTCCCAACAGCCCTTCGTTATATGGGCTGTGTGCAGCTGGGCACACACCCTGCTCGCTATCCTCAAGACTCGGACACAGGGTTGGAGATCCCGTCCCACCCATGACTCTCAGGGATCTCCAAACTACAGAATCCCATCCAAAACTAGCAAAACCTGGAGAAAACTGACAGAGCAGTTTTCTCCATTTAAACGCTACACTCTGTAGTCTTGCAGTCCGCAGATATGCTAACTCTGTATCTGTGTCTCTTTTTCCTCCAATTTCATAGGGACAGAGCCCCACTCTGTCACAATATATATATATATATATATATATATATATATATATATATATATATATATATATATATATACACACACAGTACCTTACGGCTTTTTTTCTGTTTCATTTTTTAAACTAGGAAATATGATTCTGTATTATGTATATAAGAAAACAGTACATTACCATTCGTGTTTTTATACAATACTTGTTACGTATTGTGTTAGTTTATTGTTTTGTTTTAAATAAGAATTAGTCCCTGTATTGAAGAAAAGTCCCCAGGACCCCCATACTTCAACTGCTTCCCTAATTACCATTGCTGTGTGTGTATGTCTGCTTTTGAAATACAGTTTGAAATGGCTATCATGCTCTTAAATATACACAAGAAGGCAACTTGCACACCTTATTATTAGCTTTTTTTTTTCTTCTGCCAAATAGCTATTCCAAAAAAAAAGAAAAAAACACAATATAGAGAAGCAACTATTCTTATGTTTTTAGTTTTTTTTTTAATTCATGGTTTTGCCTGTAAATTCTCCTTTAAACATCAAAGAAGCCAGCCTAATAGAACTAAATTTCTCTTTACACAGGAACCTCGCTGGTTCAAAAGTCTGGTAGACATTTTGCTGAAAATAGCAATACTAGTTCAAAGCCTCAAATTAAATTGCTGAACAAAATAATAAAAACTCACCCCCTGTCTATTAATGCCTTATATAGACTCACAAGCCTGAAGCCTTTGTAGCCTAATTAATGCTATTTAATTGTGTATTTTTTATTATAGCCCTCCATTTCTCCTTTTACAAGATGCTGACCCTGTACTCCGTTTATAGAATAAATCCGTCTTGCAGGATTATACATTATTCAATTACTCTGCTACATGGTATTAATACAGCCTGCTTAATGTTTAAGCTCCAAGCTGAGTCCATAATTACACATTATACATTTCTTTATTTTTAATAAGCTCTTTATTTGATGGACCATGTATGTTAATGCTCTATTCCAAATAAAAAAAAAAAGAAGCTTCCCGACCTAATTGAAGTACCCATGCTATAAAAAATACATTAACTAAATTGTAATGATGTTTTCTGTGCTGGTGGAAACATACTCAATAAGTATAAAAGATGCTAATAATTCAAGTACAAACATACAAATAACCAACAGATACAGCTGAATAGAAAGTAAGTACTGAATGATGTCAGAAAATGCACTTACTGATGCCACTGAAAAGTAGAATAATATTTTATATGAGATTCAAGGCCATGCATGGGGAAAATAGAAGTGCATACATTATATTGGTAGCTGTATCAGGATTTTTATCAGGAAAGAATAACATAGTACTACTAAAGTATATGGACAAAATAATTAATAAAACATATTCTGGTATAGAAAATACTTGCAATATTACAATCTTTAGACGCAAACTGCTGTTGTGAGACATTTCCATTTCTGTGGTGTTACATAAACTGCCTACACAATATTTACTGAATTAAAGACAAACAGTGAGGATGAATCTCCTCAATGGGACTTAGACAGTAATAAAAACATGATGGGGTTCTAATCCTTCTCTGCTCTACCCAAAACTTAAAAAAACAATAAACAATGAATGTTTCCACTTTGCTCCTATGTGTACTCAAGTGAATATGACATTATAGGCCATGGTTCTTAACCTCAGTCCTCAAGTACTCCCAACAGGCCATGTTTTGGGAATTTCTCTTAGATAAAATAGCTGTCCAAAATACCAAGCCATTGACTCAGATTTAAAGCACCTTTGCAAGATAAAGGAAAACCTGTAAACATGGCCTTTTAGGGGTACTTGAGGACTGAGGTTGAGAACCACTGTTATAGGACAATTAAACAATGTTTTAACAACAGTTTTAAAAACAACACGGTTGAGGAGTGGAGCAGCCTGGGTTGGAGCCATGGGCCATTTGTCAAATTCTCTATAAATTCAGAAAATGGTGAACTTTAACCACTTCAGCCACGGAAGATTTGGCTGCTCAATGACCAGGTCATTTTTTGCGATACCGCACTGCAACGCTTTAACTGACAATTGCACGGTCGTGCGATGTTGTACCCAAACAAAATTGTCCTTTCTTTTCCCACAAATAGAGCTTTCATTTGGTGGTATTTGATCATCTCTGCATTTTTTATTTTTTCACTATAAACAAAAAAAAGAGTGACAATTTTGAAAAAAACACAATATTTTGTACTTTTTGCTATAATAAATATCCCCAATTCTTTTTTAAAAAAGAAAACATTTTCCTCAGTTTAGGCCAATATGTATTCTTCTACATATTTTAGGTAGTAAAAAGCACAATACGCGTTTAACCCTTTCATGACTAAGCCTATTTTTGGAATTTGGTTTACAAGTTAAAATCCATATTTTTTGCTAGAAAATTACTTGGAACCCCCAAACATTATATATATATATATTTTTAGCAGAGACTCTAGACAATAAAATGGCGATTGGTGCAATATTTTATGTCACACGATATTTGCGCAGTGGTGTTTTAAACGCAACTTTTTGGGAAAAGGGACACTTTCATGATAAAAAAAAAAACAAAACAGTAAAATTAGCCCAATTTTTTTGTGTAATGTGAAAGATAATGTTACGCCGAGTAAATAGATACCAAACATGTCACACTTTATAATTGCGCGCACTTGTAGATTGACGACAAAGTACGGTACCTAAAAATCTCAATAGGCGTCGCTTTAAAATTTTTTTACGGTTACCAGGTTAGCGTTACAGAGGAGGTCTTTGAACACCGTTTACATACGCGGGCACGACTTCCGTATGCGTTTTCTTTGCTTTGCGAGCTCGCGGGGACGGCGGGCGCTTTAAAAAAAATTTTTTTAATTTTTTTATTTATTTTATTTATTTTAAAATGACTAAATTGTTTAAAAAAAATTAAATAAAAAATTGATCACTTTTATTGCTGTCACAAGGAATGTAAACATCCCTTGTGACAGTAATAGGTGGTGACAGGTCCTCTTTATGGAGGGATCGGGGGTCTAAAAGACCCCCCACCCCTCCTTTACACTTCAATGTATTCAGATCGCCGAAAACGGCGATTCTGAATACTGTATATTTTTTTAAAACCGGCGCCATTGGCAGCAGAGTAAACGGGAAGTGACGTCATGACGTCGCTTCCGTGTTTACGATGAGGAGACTGGAACGAAGCCGATTACGGCTTTGTTCCAGTTCCTCCGCAGCAGCCGGAGGCGTCGGATTGCGAATCGGTGCTCCCGATCGAGCGGGAGCACCGGTAACAGCGGCGAGAGGCGCGGGAGGGGGGGACGTCCCCTCCTGCTCCTCCGGCATAACAGCCGAGCGGCTTTTAGCCGCATCGGTTGTTATGCCTGGATAGCCAATCGCCTGCTGCAAAAAACGGTACCGGGATGATGCCTGCAGGTGCGGGCATCATCCCGGTATAACCCCCGGAAGCCGAGTACGCAGATCTGCGTGCGCTCGGCGGGAAAGGGATATTGATTAGTTTTGCGCAAAAGTTATAGCAGCTTCAAAATAGGGGAAGGATTAATGGGATTTTTATTATTATTATAATTTTTTTTACTAGTATTGGCAGTGATCAGTGATTTTTATCAGGACTGAAACATTATGGCAGACAGATCGGACACTTTTGACACATTTTTGGGACCATTGGCATTTATACAGCGATCAGTGCTATTAAAATGCACTGATTACTGTGTAAATGTCACTGGCAGGGAAGGGGTTAACCACTAGGGGGCGATCAAGGGATTAACTGTGTTCCCTAGAGAGTGATTCTGACTGTGGGGGAGAGGGGACTAACTGGGTGAGGAGGCCGATTATTGTTCATACTTAGTATGAACAACAGATCACTCTGTGATATGTCTCTTTACATTTACAGATCTCCATTCTGTCTCTGTGAGGCGCAATTGCAGGTGCCCGGCGGTAATCACAATTGCCGGGCATGCGCATCGACTCCAGCGTCATGCCGCGCGTGCATGTGTGTGCACCTCCAGCGGCGCAAGTGCCCCCTACTGATCAAAAGGTGAACTGATATGCAGTTACGTTGGTTCACCCAGGGGAGCCAACCTGCCACAGTACAATTGCGGCAGCTGGTCGGGAAGGGGTTAAACATAACCCCACAAGATCTGTAGGGGGAAAATCATGAGAATAAATTCTGCCCATTTTCAAGTCTAATAGAGAAAGGGGTGTTAAACAAAGAACATGTGGGCTTGGCACTACCATGAGGGGGCATGTTCCAAAGTAAAGAATTAAGAAAATACCACTCAATGGGGAGAGGGTCCTCCCTTTTATGCAAAATCAAGATCGACACAGGAAAAACAGCTTTCATTATAATTACATGCTTTAAAGATGCCTCAGGACCATACAAAGCCACAGGACATGTGGCTTTGTATGGTTCAGGGGGGTGCAGGGGAGCTGCATGCTCGGATAATGGTCTGGTATGGATTTTGGAGGGGATCCCACTGCCGTTTTTTGTTTAAGGTTTGGCATGGGGTTCCCCTTAAAACCCATAACAGACTCAAAGGGCCTGGTATGGCTTAGGGGGAACCCCCATTATTATTATTTTTTCTACTTCCAGCAATGGTTTTCTTTTCTTTTGCAGCTGGGAAAATCTATTTAGTTTCAATAAGTTTTTTTTATTATTTTTGAAGAAATACAAAGGTACATGACATATTGGTTTCATATTAGCTGTTACCAGCTGATATCACATTTCAAATAAGGCACATAGTAAGAAGATAATAATTATTTCTCAAACAAAACCTATGATTGGTAGGATGTAATTATAGGAATATTAAGAGCATCAAATTCCAAGTATACATTGTGTGAGCCATATCATAATGTTAGATGTAGACCATAATGCTTCAGTACCACCCATGCCAGGGGTGCCAATTCTCATTGACCTTCTGGTGGTTACCTGTACTACATGCGAATAGTATTTCATATGTACTGTGCATGTTTATTATTTGCAAGGTTTCTGTCAGGTTTGGGGCTATTTTATCCTTCCAGTGCCGGACTATATTAAGTCGGGCTGCTAGTAAGATATGGGATGTTAATAACCTCATAGTGGGTGGAATACAGTCTATGTCTAATGATAGTAGTGCCATACCAGGAGAGGGTAAAATATGGATCCCTAAGACTTGCTCGATAAGATTAACTATAAGAGTCCAGTATTTAGTAATATTTGAACAAGACCACATGATGTGCATCAATGTCTTAGGTCCCCTACAGTTTCTCCAGCATTCAGGGGACACCCTAGGGCAAATTTCTATATGCAATATGGAATAAGGTACCAGCGCAACATCATTTTTTGATACAGCTCCCATTAATTGGCACTCTTGGTAGATGCATACGTTGCACCCAAATCTTTTTTTCCATTGATCATCAGGGTATTCTCTCCCAAAATCCCTCTCCCAGGCTTGTATATTGGGAGACTTGGTGAATTCCCATTTGTTCTGTAGGTATTTATATATTAATAAAGTATCTTTAGTCTTCATATTGTTGGTTGGGTAGTATGAGGCAATATGCCACGGTTAATAGGTTGTCAGTTTGTTAGTATGTTTTAACAGATGGGAGATTTGGATATACTTATAGTACTCCTCCGGGGAAATAGAGTATTCTACTTGGAGTGTCCTAAATGTTTTGAGCGCAGGGCTCACAAATAAATCTTCTAATATGAGATCCTTGTTGGAACATCAATTAGTATAAGAGATAACAAATTAAGAGTGAGATAGCTGATATTGGGAATCTTAATGGGGTGAAATTTGGAAAAATCTATTTCAATTTAATTTATATATATATATATATATATATATATATATATATATATATATATATATATATATATATATATATATATATATATATAATGTCAGTTTTGCTGCAGCAGGTTCCATACATGGTACAGATGCACAACTTTACAGGCAGATTAAGGGGACTCCAACCACTATATTTAAAGGAATTTTTTATTTTATTGTTTCACTTTAAGCATCATTAACCACTTCAGCCCCGGAATAATTAACCCCCTTCCTGACCAGTGCGCTTTTTGTGATTCGGCACTGCATCACTTTAACTGACAACTGCGCGGTCATGGGACATGGCTCCCAAACAAAATTTACGTCCTTTTTTCCCACAAGTAGAGTGTTCTTTTGGTCGTTTTTGATCACCCTGCGTTTTTTATTTTTTGCGCTATAAACAAAAAAAGAGCAACAATTTTGAAAAAAAAAACATTATTTTTTACTTTTTGCTATAATAAATATCCCCCAAAAATATGTAAAACAACTTTTTTTTTCCTCAGTTTAGGCTGATACATATTCTTCTACATATTTTTTGTAAAAAAAATTGCAATAAGCGTTTATTGACTGGTTTGCACAAAAGTTATAGCATCTACAAAATAGGGGATAGTTTTATGGCATTTTTATTAATAATTTTTTTTTTACTAGTAATGGTGGTGATCAGTGATTTTTATCATGCCTGCGACATTATGGCATAATGACACATTGGACAATTTTGACACATTTTTGGGACCATTGGCATTAATACAGCGATCAATGCTATAAAATTGCATCGATTACTGTAAAAATGTTACTGGCAGTGAAGGGGTTAACCACTAGGGGGCAGGGAGGGGTTAAGTGTGTCCTAGGTGAGTGTTTCTAACTGTCTGGGGGATTGTCTGTGTGTGATGTGACACTGATCACTGCTCCCGATGACAGGAAGCAGACGATCCGTGTCCTGTCATTAGGCAGAATGGGGAGATGCTGTTTACATTGGCATCTCCCCATTCTTGAGCTCCGTGACACAATCACGTGTATCCCCGTGGCAATCGAATCCGCGGGGTTCCGCGAGTCCCGTGGGCACGGTCATGGAGCTTACGGCAGGTACGGGTACGTTATTTTGCCCAGCTGTGCCATTCTGCCGACGTATATTGGTCGGCAAGTGGTTAAAATCACTGCTCCTGTAAAAACTATTTTTTAAAAACTTTTTTACATTGTTACATGTCCCCCATGGCATTACTCTTACCCTTTTTATGGCCAATAACTTGCATATAAGCCTTCAAAATTGTGACTTTAGATTTTATAAGTTCAGGACCCATAGACTTTATTAGAGTTTGTGGCACGGGTCTGAACTTTTTACATGTTCGGGATTTCTGGTGCGAGCCGAACCAGGTGGGTGTTTGGCCCATCACTACTGAGGAACAAACAAAGTCTAGGGAGATCACCAACACTTAAACTATTTTTCCTAATGGAAAACCTTCCAGAAATAGTTTGTAACTTGTCTGGTTGAGACCCAGGGAACTTGTGGCTTTTATTCGGTGAATCCATTTTTTTCTAACTGGAAAAGCATTTTGTTGTAATCTCTTCCTCTGACAGGTATGTGTACTCAATCAAGTGCTGCAGGTTTTACCTTAGGTACTTTATAATTTTGGATATTCTCTAATGTTATAAACATGCTTATATTCCTGTGTCACAGATCAGCTGTGGAGCCCCTCATGCTATTTAAGTCCCTCTCAGACCAACTCTGGTTGCTTGAGCAACATTTGTTTCTGAGCTCCCTTCATGTAACCTTCCTTAACCTGACCTCTCGTGAACTGATCTCTTGTGTACCGACTCGGCTTGTTCTGATTATGTTGCCTGCAGCCCGCCCTGACCTTGTCTCGCTTCCCCAGCTCTCCTTTGCTTCATCCACCCATCCTTGTCTGACAGTGTCTTCTGCTGCTTCCCTAGCGAGCAGGGTGAAATTGGGCGTAGTGACCTGGGGTCAGCACACAGCTAAGCCCAAGCCCTCATGAGGGGGTCCCTGGCAGAATACCGGCTGGCCCTTAGACTCCACGCCCTGGGGGATCCTGTGTCACCTGCTCACCTGTGGGCTCCCTGTAAGTAGTACTGTGACATCTTGCTTAATTTTACTAACTTAAATGCTGCCACAGACAAAGGATAGCAAATAAACCAATCCCTCTTGTATTACAGTTGGCAAAATGTTGTAATTCAAGTATTACTCTAATGGGCTGCAGTAGAACCCTTTTCTTTTCTACATATAGGCAGTGAGAGCAATTATCACAAGGGTCATGACAGGGATCACCTCTCTGTTTCTGAGAAACATACATATCTGTTCATTGTGATTTTCTTTTTACAAAAACTGATGTTTCTATTAGATGGATGAAAATAATTCTTACATATTTTGTACTGCGTTATATGCATTTTCCTATTGTAATAATGGAGTTGACTTTACTTTGTCCTTCCCTCACTCCTTCTCTTTTTCCTTTAAACATGCAACCTTGAATTTTCATTTAAGGTGTCTGTGATTTTAGTACAATGGCCATGATTAAGGCCTGATCATCTGAAACACGTTATTTTTTTCATGGCTGTATATCACTTTGCCCAAGAAAGGATAACCGCTTGCTGATAACTACCAAAGTGCCTGCTTTCTATTGAAGTTTAACTACTATGTGAGGGTTTCAGAGACCTCTCAGGCTCAGCGCCGGATCCTGAAGCCTTTTGGATGTCTTGTCAGTAGTTGTAGCGGTGTCCCATCTGTTCCTAATGTTTGTTGAGAACTCTCCTACATGCTGCATGTTGATTAGAATAACACAAACTTATGCAAGTCATATCCCAATTTTTTGAGGTTTATTTTTTGAAAAGCAATTTTTAGCAACACTGTTCCTTTGCACGATTAAACATGTCTTTGTACAGCCTCTTTCTAATAACCTATTTCTCAACTTATTAGATTTCCTTTAAAAGTTTGCTTACTAGAGCAATTTTGCCTTACACATAGGTATTGACTGGTGTGGAATTTATACATGCCTGAGGATGGAAACTGGAGGCCTGTAGGATAGTATTGCATGTGGTGTCTATGAAGAACAAGCCGCTCGACAATCATCCATCATGTTGTCTCTGTATGTGTACATCAGGGAAGGTGAATGTTTCCTTGCTGTATGACATTGTGAGCTTCAAATTTTGGTAATTTGTGTTCATAAAATTAACTATAACATGGCCAGGTATTGGACAGTTCCTCAGTACCCTCCCAGATGATAAAGATACCATCTATGTACCTATGCCATGTGCTAATGTGGCATGTGTACATACAGGGGCCTTCATCTGACAGAAAATGATGCTCTCACTCCCCTAGGTACAGATTGGCATAGGCCTTATGCCCTGCACCTGGAGGTAGTGGGAGCCATCAAAAGGGAAACAATTGTGATAAAATAGAGTCCAGTCCTCTTAGGACAAACTAATGGCAATGTTTTGCTTCCTTGTCATGAAACCCTTCAAATGGCTGTCGTACCATGGTCATGGGGTGTGGAGCTATAGAGAACCTCCACATCACAATAGTTACTAAAAATGTGTTTTCTGAAATCACAGAATTTTCAATAATCTGCAAAAAATTAATAGTATCTTTTCAAAAGACAGTAAGCTAATTGTATACAGTTGTAAATGGGGATTCATGACCTGATTCAAATTCTTGGTGAGGCTACTGTTGCCTGAAACAATTGGCCTTGAAAATAAATGGAGGTGATTCTTGAGTGTCTTTGGTAGAGTGTAGAATGTATGGTGCTTGGTCCTAACATACTCTCAAAGATCTTTGGCTATAATTTGTATTTATAATGCTTCAGCCACTAAATTGTAAAATTCAAACTTGCATTTTCCCACCAACGTGGTCAGAATTGGACGATGCCAATTTTTTTGCCACATAATTTTGTATTGAGCATTGTGTATCAACACCATCTTACCCCATTATTTGAGGGTTTAATTGTAATGGAGCTATTCTCTCATAAAGAACCTAATGCTTTCCTTTTGGATGGGAACAAATTCACATTCCGTTTCCTTTATATGGAAATGCTCTCAATATCCTTTATGGTCAATTTCAGAAAATAAACTACGCTGGTATTGATACTCGGTACCGGAAATTATTGAGATTTGTTCTTGAAAGGGGTGGTCAGGCTCTCCCTTGGGGCCCTCCTCTTTCTTCAGGAGTTGTTCAAAATCAATTTAGTCAATTAAATGAATTGGATCATTATCATCAGGAATTATAAAAATGCTAACTAATTTCTAATTTCTACGTCTTATTACTAGTTTTTAATTATAATTCTGAAAATTCTTTCTGCCTTGCATACATATTTCAGGTCAGTGTTGAAAGTAAAAGGTCATCATAAAATATAAGCAATAATGGAAGCAACCATTCTCAAATGGCAGGCTTACTTAAAAAGTCCATACATTGATAAATTACCAAGTAATAAATAAATTAGCTAGGGATTTAGAGTCTATAGATAAATCACATATTTAATATGTGATCCAACTTTGGACGTTAAATCACTGGAAAAGCTAGGTACATTGGCTGGAAAAGATGACCATCCCTTTTGAGAAGTACACATTTACTAGAATCTCAATTTAATCTAAGTCAATTACTCAATTAAGCAAGAGCTTAAGCATCAGGCATGCTTTTCAGCAAGAGAGGTCAGCAATAGAAAACCCCACATTTCTCTTATCACTTCCAATATAACTGAAACCTTCATAATTGAAAATCAGGTGCATTGTCTTCCTCCTCTAACCTCTTCTGCAATATATTTTTATTCTCCAAAACTACAGGTACAAATTAATTATATCATAAACCATATGTCTTATTCGGAAAAATCCTTTTCCTCCAGGTATTATGTAGTGACTAGATATTAAATTAAAAAAAAATATGTAATGCATTATATCTGCAACTATATGTAATGCCTCTCCAGATTTAAATCCTTTAAAAAGCTGTGCATATTAGTTAAAAGTGCTTAACAAAGGCAAGGTTATTTTAGGGTAAACCTCCAAGTCTGCAGTCATATTCAAGTGACATTTTTTTTTGTTACACCTATTTGCAGTGTATTTAAATTCTAACAATAAACATTTGTCTCTTTTGGTCTGCAAAATATACAATTGAAAAGCATTTTTTATATCTATTCCATAAGTGCAACAAAAATACCTGTTGATCATGTAGGCCATTCAAAGCCGTATTGTGTCTTGTGTGAGATTTCTGTGCTATCTCAGGGAGTAATTAGCCCTACTGGTTCCTTAGGTTGTGAAGATGAGGAGAAAGGGATGAATTGAGCCTCCCTAGTTGTTATCTTGGACAACACAATAACACGCATTTATATTGTAGAGATGTGGGAGTGAAAAAAACAATGGGCAGGGCTGACACCACTCAGTCCATAACATGTGGGAGCTAAGTGTATTACTGGCAGACCAATGGCTATTTATCTGTTCTTTTAAAGGGATAAAAACATATTAATGATAATAATACACTTTATTTTATATAACCCCTTTAAAGGTGGCTTCTCAAAGCACTTTACAAGGAAAACACAAGAAATACACAGGATAATATAACATAAGGGAAAAGAGGACAATTAAGCAGAAGCTTCTCTAAAGAAAAATGCTTTTAGATTTGATTTGAATGAGTTTTGAGAAGACGACTCTCTGATGTTCTTAGGTAGTGAATTCCAGAGTTTTGGAGCATAGCAGGAGAAGGCTCTGTCCCCCATTGAGTGTAGATGAGTAGCGGGTACACACAGTAAACCAAAATTTTAGAAGCGGAGGTTACGAGGGAGGAATTAGCCCACGTACACACGGTCGGAGATTTTGCCAACCAAATCTGTCGGATTTTGCCCGTCGGATTTAGTCCGACGGATTGTGTCCGAAACTGTTGCATACACACGGTCGGGCCAAGTTGGCGAAAAATCCGATCTTTCAGAACGCGATGACGTAATTTCGTTACGATGGGACTACATTCAGGCTAGTAGCCAATAGCTTTGATGTAGGAATTTGATCTGAGCATGCGTGGCACTTGGTCTGATGAAAATGCTCTACACATAATCTGATTAGGTCCGTCCGGCCCAGTTGGTCGGGAAATATTTCCAACATGTTGGAAAATTGGGTCGGATGGAGATTCGGACAGAATCAGTCCGATGCATACCACACACAGTCGAATTATCTGACGACGCGGTCCGATAAAACTCATTCCAACAGATTCTCCGACCGTGTGTACAAGGGCTTAGTTGCACAAAGTTCAGAGAGATAATAGGGTGCCTTATAGGTGAACAAGAGGATCTTAAGGACAATGCGAAACCTGATGGGTAGCCAGTGCAAGAACTCCAGAATAGGGGTAATATAATCACTTGTACCAGACCTAGTCAGGATTCTGGCTGCAGAATTTTGAACATATTGAAGTAAATTTATATTCAATTTAGGTACACCAGTGAGTAGAGCATTGCAATAGTAAAGCCGGGAGAACACAAATGTATGCATCAGCTTTTCAGCTACAGTGTCTGATAGCATAGGACCCAGTCAAGCAATGTTTCTCAAGTGGAAAAAATATGTTCTGACAACATTTTGCACATGTGGCTCAAAGGTTAAACTAGCACCATATATCTATCACCCCTAGATTTTAAAATTTAGACTGAAGCTCAAGTACAGTGCCATCCATAGATAAGCTATTAGGGCTGGTCGTATCCAATTGAAGAGGGGGGGTGCCAATAAGTATGGCTTCAATCTTGTCACAGTCTAATTGAGGGAAATGATGGGTCATCCAAGTTTATGTATCACAAGTACAGTTTGATAGGAGAAAAGCAGCCACAGTATAATCCAGTTTAGTGTGGATGTGTATCTGAGTGTCATCAGCAGAGAAGTGATTCATTGGGCCTGTGTGATCTAAGCAGTTGGTCAAATGGAAAAATGTGCATGCTAAAAAGTAAGGGACCCAAGATTGAGTCCTGAGGAACACCGTACTTGACTGGACCAACTTCATACTGAAATCCACTAAAAGAAACAAAGGGACAGCGATCAGTGAGATGTAACTTAATCCATTTCAGAGCCAATTCTGAGACTTCAAATATGGTTTCAAGACGAGAAAGATTGTGGTCTACAGTATCAAAGGCAGAACTAAGATCCAGTTGAATAAGATTAGTTAGTGACCCGGAATCACAAGCTAACAGATAGTCATTAGTGACTTCCTGGTGGTTTCTATGCTGCTCAATTGCCGAAAACCAGATTGGAAGGGTTCAAATAGATTATTTAAAGTCAGGTGATTAAATAACTGGGACATCACAGCCCGCTCAAGGATCTTGGCAAGGAAGGATAAGTTAGATATTGGGCGAAAGTTGTTTAAATTGTAAATTTGCAAAAAAAATGGAAATATGCATGTATTGCAGAGATGTACTGCATCTTTTTATTTAGTTTGCGCTGACACATATTTTATATCCAACAGCGTTATAGGTCTCAGCACAGCTCAAGTTGGACAGTTGCTGTTCTCTCAACTGCTTGATCTTACACTAGTTGACTTACTAAAGCAGTACAAGTTTTAATATGAATTATTTACTTTGCAAAGCAAAATGTTCACTTGTTATAGTTAATGGTATGAAACAAAGTGAAAATTCCCTTTGCAAAGAAAAAAAAAAAAAAAAGTAACAAAAAAAAAATGGGTATTTGCTTCACATGATTGAAGTTAGTACAAGTTTGCCTCATTCACTAAACCAATTTCAACACAACTACTCCTGTCCCCTTTCTGTTGTGATGACATGGTAACTTTAGGGGAAGGCCAGATTTTCTAAATTTCAATTAAAACAAGTAATAGTGTGTGTCTAAAAAAAGAACAAAATGTAATATATTTTATCTTATTAGTCCTTAGATGTAGGGACTGCATTCATTTTTTTTCCAGGATTTGTTTTCATACATTTTCACATGGAGAGCAACACACTTCCTGTTCTAGGGTGACAACTAGGGATGCACTATTTTTTCTTATGAGTACCGATACTTTTTTTAGTAATTGTTTGCACCGATACCAATTACTGATTCCTACCGCAAATGTCTAGTTTACACTTCAGCTGTCAGCAATGGTACAAAGCATTGAAAATTTATTTACAAATTAAATAATATTTTTTAGCTTTTTTCAATTTGAAACGTGTAAATATATGTTAACGGTGTAAAAAATATTAAGGAATGAAGCAAACAAACAATTTTTATTTTTTTATTTTTAATAGTTTATAAAATAGATGTGAAAAATAAAAAATAAGCAGAAAAATAATTACATGGAGAAGGGGAATAAGGAGTTAATTAAGGCTTATTAGAGTAAATTAAGGGTTAATAAGGGGTTAAAACAGGATAATTTCATTAAAAAAAATAATCTTATTTCTTTTTTTTACTTGACAGGTTGCTCTAAACTGATTTCATCTGCAGATGGAAGTTCATCCCTTCCATCCGTAGATGAAGAAACAGAAAGATACAAAAAGAAACCCAGTTTCATTTTAGCTTAGTGTTTCAGTGGCCAAGCAATGTTGTTGATAAACACTGCCTGGCTGTCTTTTTTTTGAACCTCACTGACAACTGAGTCATTGAAAGTTACCGCTTTTGGATCTGTACATGGTTTTGTGCATGAGGTCTGCCTATGGGAACAAGGCAGATTGCCGTTCTGTGAGGGAAGAAAATGGAGATCTTATGTTTCTGCTAAGAACACAGGAACACAGATTTGTTTAGAAATGATCACCCCTGATGTTAACCCCTTCCCTGCCAGTGTCATTTGTACAGTGCATTTTTTTTTAGCAATGATCATTGGATTGGTGTCAGTGGTCCCCAAAGGGTCACTTAGTGTCAGAATTGTCTGCCACAATGTCACAGTCCCACTAAAAATCACTGATCGCTGCCATTACTTGTAAAAACAATAAAAAAAATAAAAAGTCCATAAATATATCCCATCGTTTGTAAACACTATAACTTTTGTGCAAACCAATCAATATACGCTTATTGGGATTTTTGTTTACCAAAAATATGTAGCAGAATACATATTGGCCTAAATTAATGAAGAAATTAGATTTTTAAAAAAAATGTATTGGATGTGTTTTATAGCAGAAAGGAAAAAATATTGTTTTTTTTTTCAAAATCGTTGGTCTTTTATTGTTTATGGTGCAAAAAATAAAAACCGCAGAGGTGATCAAATACCATCAAAAGAAAGCTCTATTTGTGGGAAAAAAATGTCATCAATTTTATTTGGGTACAACATTGCACAATTGTCAGTTAACCACTTGCCGCCTGCCCTATAGCAGAAACACGCCGGCAAAGTGGTTTCAAAATCCTGATCGGACGTCATATGACGTGATCAGGATTTGGAGCCGCTGCGCGCCCCCGGGGGCAAGCATCGCGACGATCGTTGTTGCAGGGTGTCAGTCTGATACCCCGCAACTACGATCTCGGTAAAGAGTCTCCGACGGAGACTCTTTACCACGTGATCAGCCGTGTCCAATCATGGCTGATCACAGTGTAAATAGAAAGAGACAGTGATCGGCTTTTCCTCACTTGCATCTGTCAGACGCGAGTACAAGAGAGCTGATTGGCTGCTCCTCTGACAGGGGGGTCTGTGCTGATTATCAGCGCAGCCCCCCTGAGGATGCCCACACTACACCACCAGGGACTCCACCAGACCACCAGGGATGCCCAGCACCAGGTATGCCACCCTAGACCACCAGGGATGCCAGTCAGTGCCCACAATGGATGCCAATCAGTGCCCACAATGTATGCCACAATGGGCATCACTGATTGACATGAATTGTTTGGCACTGATTGGCATCCATCATTACAGTATAATACAATACAATGCCGCCTATCAGTGCCCATCCATGCCGCCTATCAGTGCCCATCCATGCCACCTATCAGTGCCCATCCATGCCACCTATCCGTGCCCATCCATGCCCATCTGTGCTGCCTATCCATGCCCATCCATGCCAATCCATGCCAGCTATCAGTGCCAATTTGTGCCACCTATCAATGCCCATCCGTGTCGCCCATCAGTGCCGCCTATCAGTGCCGCGTATCAGTGTCCATCAATGCCACCTCATCAGTGCCACTTCATTGGTGCCACCTCATTGGTGCCCATCAGTGAAGGAGAAAATGTACTTATTTACAAAGTTTTGAAACTGAAACAAAAAAAACATTTTTTTTTTCTAAATTTTTGTCTTTTTTTATTTGTTTAGCAAAAAATAAAAAACATAGAGGTGATCAAATACCACCAAAGGGAAAGCTCTATTTGTGGGAAAAAAATTATAAAAATTTCATTTGGCAACAGTGTAGAATGACTGCGCAATTGTCATTCAAAGTGCAACAGTGCTGAAAGCTCAAAATTGGTCTGGGCAGGAAGGTGTTTAAGTGCCCGGTATTGAAGTGGTTAAAGCAACTCAGTGCCGTATTGCAAAAAATGGCCAGGGGGTAAAAACTTCCAGGGACTGAAGTAGTTAAGGGCATGATGGCACCGCTCCTTAACAACCGATATTTACTGTTCTTTTATTTTTACATTTCAGCTGTCAGTGACAGGATCCCATTGACAGCTGAAAGAACTAAGCCTGAAAGTATCGGTTTCAGGTATTGGAGCATTTTCATGAGTACCGATACTTGTGCAAATGCTTAATATTGACACCGATACCAGTATGAGTATGGGTACAACCCTAGTGACAACGTACACTCACTGTATCTATAGAGAAGCAGTGTTGTCACCCCAGAAAGGAAGTGTTTTAGGACTATATTACATTTTATTTTGGTAACATGAAAGAAAGGTGCTCTGTAGTCTGGGGTTCACAGAGGTAATTTATCTAAGATCAACTAGATCGCAGAGTACAAAGTAAACCATTGAATTTCTGGCAGAACCTTTTCTTTTTTTTTTTTTTTTTCTTTTTTTTACATATTGAACAGATATAACAAAAAATTTTGATTGGTCTATTAAACAGATAAGCCAACAAGTTCATTGTTAGGGTTTATTGGTAATTCCAGTGAATCTCATGGGATTCGAATCTGAAGGTTTACATTATAGTAGCGGATTAGGTGAAGCAGATTTTATGATTAATTGCTGGTTTCCAATGCAGTACATTTTAAGCACCTGAAACATATCAAACATGGAAATGTCTGAATTACATTGTATCAACACAGAATCTAATTATGTTCATTATCATTGCCGGGACCAATCTGCTCTTGAAGAGACATAAACACATTAAACACATCTAATTGATGCTTCTGGCAACAAGAAACGTCTTCATCTCTAATTATTTTTCTAACAAAGGCTCCTAATATTCAAAGCTTTGGACATCAGAGCACCTTTTGGTAATGATACCATTAAGCCCAAGATTATGATTAAAATGTCCCGGACTGACACTTAATGATGTGAATAATGATGTCTGTCCAAGAAATTGCTCTATCTCACAAGTGAAAGGAAAGGGAAATTGCACTTTTTTGGAAATTACCCCCCCCCCCCCCCAGATAAAAAATAATAATAGAATATTAGCTAACAAATATGAATGCCTTGACTATGAAAAGGTGTTCATATGAATATCTATTATACCATTTTTCCTTTAAAGTACTATACTATTCCTGGTAACATTGTCAGTGTTTATCAAAGTCAGTTGAACTAAGATCTGTATTAAGGGAGGCAACTGTTAAAGACATTAGGTTCATTTATACAAATTAGAGGTGCTATTATAGGCGTTGGGTTGCCTCATTTCTCTTTAACACTTTATCTATCTACAAAAAAAATCAACACTTTTTGTAACACTAAACCTTGGTTTAAAGAATGTAAATTCTATTCAAGTATGTATTCTTATTCAACAAAAGTACTCTCTTTTGCTCTCAGCCTCTTCCAAAGCTCCAAATTCCTTTTTTTCTTGCTGCTGTGATTTGTCTTCCTGTAAGAGGGGGGCTACACCCATTCTCCATGGTCCCACTGTATGTATGAACATGTCCACCCTCTCTTGTTTGCTCCTGAAATAGACTATGGATTATGGGATTTGTAGTGTGCATAGAACTGTGTACATGACCAAAACTAATGTACACTGCTTGTCCCAAGCAAACAGAAGTGAAGGGGAAAAGGAGAGGTTCCCACAGAGGACACTATAAGGAGGCCAGAAAACACAGTATGAAAATATTGAATGAAAAACAGATTATAGAACTAATAACTCTTTTATATACATGGCATGGTTGATAAGTTGACTGTCCACTGTCAGGTAGAAGTGATGCAAAAACTATGCAACAACTGGATCACTTCCACAGCACCCCCATAAGGGCCAGACCCCCCCCCCCCAACTCTCCCTGCTATGTTTCCGAATGGCATGGTAGGTGGCGCTAGGTAGAACAGAGGGAGATGAGCGAATGGAGAACCTGCTAATGGCCCAGAAATCTCATTAAACAGAACTAGAGGTGGGCCTAACACCCCCCTCTTTGGTTTGAAGCAAAACTCCTAAACAGGGGAAAAGGTCTAACCCAAACGGTGAACCCCATTGAAGTCTATGGGAGCCGAACAGGAAAAATCTAAAGTGCCCATTTGAAGGCTTAGAGGCAAGTAATATACCATAAAAGGGACAGGCTAAGGGGGGCCCCCAGGCACTATATTTAAAGGATTTTTTCATTTGTATTGCTGCACTTTAAGCATCATTAAAATCACTGCTCCTGAAAAAATTATAATAATAAAAAAAAATGTTGCATTGATATGTCCCCCATGGCAGTACCATGGGGGACATGGGGTCATTTTTTCAGGAGCAGTGATTTTATTGATGCTTAAAGTGCAGCAATAAAAATGAAATATTTCTTTAAATATAGTGCCTGGGGTCCCCTTTGACTGACCCTTTTTTGCCCAGTTACTTGCATATAAGCCTTCAAAATGGACACTTTTGATTTTTACTGTTCAACTTAGCACTGCCATGGGGAATGTATCAATGCAAATTATTATATTTTTTTTAATTAGTATTTTTTCAGGAGCACTGATTTTAATGAGGCTTAAAGTGCAGCAAAAAAAATATAAATTCCTTTAAATATAGTGCCTGGGTGGGGGGGTTTTACTTAGTCTGCTTGTAAAGTGGTACATCTGTAGCATGCACAGAACATGCTGCAGCAAAAATTACATTTATGTAAAGTCAAATCACATTTAAATGGACTTATTGCAATTGCCAGGACCCGGCTATTGAAAAAAAAAAAAAAGGAAAAAAAATGCAGGGGGTCCACACCACCTTTTTTTTTTTTTTTTTTTAATTTTTTTTACCCTCAATTTTTTTTTAATTATTCAGCTGTCAGCGGGAATCCCATTGACAGCTGATGACTCATCGGTTGTTAAGGACACTGCAGCCGGCTTCCAGGCCCCGCTCATTAATATCCAGCTTTTACTACACCCTGATTGGGCAAAGATGTGCCCAATCAGGGCACATAATTCCCTGTGCATTGCAGGGTGTTCAGTGGGGGAACACCCACCAAACACCCTGCAAAATTGGGTGTTCCCTGAATGGGGTGAACAGCCAATGTGCTCAGACTGAACTGTACGCCCAATACTAAACAGAACCTGTCACTATAAAGTGCATCACAATAGGGGATTTTTTGTTCACTGTGTGTTAGAAAACAAAAGCTTAGCAAAAAAAAAAAATTAAAAAAATTAAAGTTATAAACTTAACCCAAGTTCTTTAAATACCACCCCCCCCCCCCCCCAAAAAAAAAGGAATTGTGCCCTCCCCACCTCCACACACTTAAACATATAAACATAAAAGCACACGGTTGATTCGTGCAGTGTCTAATCACAGCACAGCAGGCGTGGCGGACTTGTGAACTCCACCTTACCTGTAAGAACTGGATCAAATATTAGATACATGATCCAGCACAAGGAAGCCTTTCTGCCACTGTATGCGAGGCAGTTAGAAAGCGGTTTAAGTATCAGTTCTTTTACTTACATTCTGCTGTCAGCAGGGAATCCCAGCAGCTCAGTCTTCCTTGTATCAGTGAGCTGCTGCAGGGGAGAAGAGGCAGTGTCAACAATACATGGGCCATGGGAGCCTATGGGTGATGTCATGGCTCCAGGAATTCACAGCCATAGTTGAATGCTCCCTTACGCATTAGAGCTGGGACTGCTGAATCACATGACCAGAGTAGATTGAAAAAAAAAAGGTAACTATACAGATCTTTTTTCATGGATAGATAGGGCGAAGGGTAAACATTTAAGAATAGTTATATCCCAGATAGTAAAGATAACTTGCAAAAAAATTGTGACAGTGTTAAATTGTAAGTCTGTTAACTTTCTGTACATTTTTACTAACAAGTTCTAGTTGACACTAGATTTCCAAATTGTAGCAAATTTGCATGGCAAGTCTCTAGCAAGAACAAAGTTGCAGTGGTGAGTCTACAGCAAGAGCTCTGCAAGTCTACAGCATGAATATTCAGCCACAGTGACCCCTGTGGTGGGATGACTATTGCACAACCTACAGTAACTGAACCAGAAATGTTTGCAAAGAAAGTTGATCTGGAGTCATGACTGGCAATTCTAACAATAGCTTAGCAAGTAATTTTCAAACTTGCAGCACAATTGCTTGCTATCTGAGATTTAGCCTTTGCTAAAACTTTAAAGACTCCTTCTGACTAACATTGAAGCCGGATACCTAATTAAAACCTAAATATAATATCATTAAAACCTATAATTTGGGGTCTAACCATTCAGTAAGAGGCTGCATAAGGCAGTGTGGTGTAATTCACAGAGGTTATTATTGCCAAACACGAGTGATGGAAAGATGGCTTCATTTGGAAGGGTGGTGGAAACCCCCCACATATATTCATTTATTTAAAGCTAATTTGGCTGCACTTCTCCTGTGGTGCAGCTCGTTCTGCACTCCTGTGAACCGTTTTCAGCAGACAGCAGGCTAAAGCTTACTGTTGGCTGATGTCACAGAGCCAGTCCAGGCTGGGGAAGAAATGTGACAACCCTGGGCCAGCACCTGGCTCAGGCTCCCAGTGAGCTGCTGAGAGCCTGAGCCAGCTACTTACACCCCATCCACAACTCCATTAAAGAGGAGTGCCACCTTAAACAAAAAAAATATTAAAAGTCAGCAGCTACAAATACTGCAGCTGCTGACTTTTAATAAATGGACACTTACCTGTCCCAGGGTCCAGCAATGTCGGTAGCAGATGACGAGCAATCGCTCGTCTCTCGGCTGCCCCCTGCCACCATTCTCTGTCAGGGAATTGGGAAGTGAAGTTTTGCGGCTTCACTGCCTGGTGCCCTACTGTGCATGCACGAGTCACGCTGGGCATCTTTACTGGTCCCCGTTGTGTCCTGGGAACTGTGTGTTTCCCAGAACACAACGGGGGGGGGACAGGGGGCATCTGCGGCCAGCTGCGGCTAAATATTCCTGGAAGTGGATGCAGATACCTGGATTATACAGGTATCTGCACCCCCTCCCCCCTGAAAGGTGCCAATTGTGGCACCGGAGGGGGGGGGGGTTCCGATGAGCTGAACTTCCACTTTAGGGTGGAGGTCTGCTTTAAGTATGAGGGGGGCACAGAGCAGACAGCGGTGACTGACAGTCACCATCTTTCTTTTCATGGAGCTATAATTACTGAGTGATCAGCGGTTTTTGATCGCTCGGTTCTCTTAGAGCCCGGTGGGGGACAAGATGCAGCATCGGACTGATGCTGCATTCAACTAGGTATGTGTGATTCATTAAAAAAAAAAAAAAAAATGGCAGACTTTTAAATTTATTTGAACATTAAATCTGAGGTGGTGGACTTTCACCACCTCACTAATTAAGTGTTTATATATTTGTGAATGTATTTTTCATATATGCATATTGTTCTTTATTCCATTTTGGTTTATATATTGCACTTTTGAAATAGTGGTGTTACCCACCAGGCCACACACATTGCTATAATTATCATATTGGACTCTAGGGTATAAAAATAGAGACTTAGGTCCTACAATGTAAAAAAAACAGGATTCAAGAAAGGGCAATAGCGCCTCCTGAAGGCCTCTCTGTCAACTGATCCTATACTTTCCTCTGAAATGAGACCCACCTTGGATCGCACTTCATAGAGTAGTAAGCTTACCGCCTGTCTGAAAGAAGCCTAAGGCCAGTGCTAAGGGAGAGCCCTCAACTTGACATTTGCTCAAGTATGCATATTTATGCAAAATCATGTCTGAAAATGATAATTTAGCCGTACAATCAGGCTCCGATGTCCATCCTCCATCTCATCTCAATGGCTGGTTATATGTCACTGCAAACATCATATTGTAAGCTTCATCCCCTAGTGAAATTCATTCAGCAGCTTGGGCAGCCCTGTCCTAATTAGCTTTTATCCTAATTATCTCGTAATCTCCTTTCGATTATGTTGGCCAAATGCGTAGAAAGACAGCAGGGCGCCAAACTCTGCGAGTTTTATGGACACTTTGCCTGGCTTTGTCTATGATTCATCTCATTTAATCGCTAAAGACAGATGATTTTTTAAGCTGAAAAATGTGTACAGATAAAATTCCAAGTCAGTTGTTTAAACTGATGAGAAAAGCACACTCTTCTTGACAGCACCTTTTAATCCCACAGTACAAACAGATTTCAGTGTGTTGGCTGGAATAAATGAGTACCAACGTCATGCTTATTGCATTCCTTCAGCTGTGTTCCCTTAAAAAATGAATATTTCTCCTTAGTGCATCCACGCATTATAGCGGCTGTGCATCTTTAATGTCTATAGAATCGCTTTACAACTGAAGATAAGAGAAAACTCACAATCCATTCAGACATGTGTATGTGGGAAATCTCCCAAACCAGACAAAGAGAGCCATAAAACACAGACAGAGGTTCTAATCCTATCAAACTCTCTTAGAAGGAAGTTGTGAAGCAACACCAATAAATACAGATATGTATTTGTTTTAAATGCAGGTAGTAAATTATGATATAAATGTGAAGTGTAGCGCCAAAAGTAACTAAACTATAATAATCGATGGTGGCTGGTGCTCCATTATTTTTTTTTGAGGGGGTGTGCAAACAACCTCCCCCACCAGGTCCACTTACCCCATCCAGTTCGCGGATGGCTTCCATGGCCTCTCCTCCTGGCCAATCAGGACAGGAAGCGGGTCTTAAGACTGGCCTGGAGGAGAAGCAGGAAGACAATAGCGAATGTTGATTCACTAATGTCACAAGTGGGTGGGCTCGGGGCACAGTGCTCTGTGCCCCGAGCCCAACCTTTTTTAATCCAATTAGAGCCTCAGGCTCTAATCACGTGCTTCAAAAAAAAAAAAGCACGTAGAATTCTATGTGTCTGGTGCCCCGCATGGAGATTGGGGGGGCAGCGCTTCTGCACACCTTATGGACCGACCACAACTAAAAATAATGATCAGAGCAATCATAAATGCAGGCGATCCATGCACATAAACATGAAATTGATCACATTGAGTACAAAAGTGACAGACCAAATAAAGTGTCTAAATATTTAAAGTAAAGTGACAATCATAAGTGCAGATAGTCCATGATTATGTACAGTACATATTGCACCAAAAAATTGTTTAAACACATGAAAGGATAAAAGGTATAGATGTGTTGCCACCATTCCAGCAAAACTGAAGGTGTACAACAACAGTGTCCAAACAAATCAACCACCACCATCGAGTGAATTGCAAACTCACCGGAACTAATGCCTGCCCTTACAGCAGCGTAGGTGCCTTAATACCTATGTGGAAATCCTTCTGAAAATATTGCAGTGAATAACTCCGGCAGATAACTCTCTAAATGGAGTCCAGCTGAGAATGAAAAAAAACTTATCAGGAGCCCAAATGGATTTTCATAGTGTAGTTGGTTTATTTGTTCCAATATTAAAAACTGCATAAAACATAAAAAAAAAATCTCTCACATGGACAGCTGCTGGGGAGCCAGAATTGTACAGCGGCAAGACGCCAGTTCCAAGTGTCCCGCCCCTACGCATTTCATCCAATAGGATGTTATCAAGGGCACAATTGACCCCTCAATAATGTCCAATTGGATGAAACGCGTGAAAACGTTTCAAATTCGAAAAGTTTTCAATTTGTTTTCCAATTTCCAAAGAGAATAGACTAGAAATGAAGAGAATGGAAGGAAAAAATATATACTAGAATAGAAAAGAAAATTACAGAAAATAGAAGAATATAATATAACAGAGTAAAACAGAACAAAAAAGAATATAAAAAAAACTGAATAGAATCGAATATAAAAAAAAAACAATAGAATAGAAAAATATAACCATTTCCCAAAATTCTAATAGAATGAATTTGAATAGTATAGAAAAGAATAGATTAGAAAATAACAGAATAGTATAGAAAAAAGAAAAGAAAAGAATAGGATAGAAACAATGTAACCATCTTCCTATTCGAATTTATTCTTTTCTATTCTATTCAAATTTAAATAGATTTTGTTTGAAATTTGGGAAATGGTCATATTCTTTCTAATCTATGCTATTTGTTTTTGGATTCTATTTTTTTTCTATTTGTTCTTTTCTATTCTATTATTTTCTATTCTAATCTATTCTTTTCTATTCAAAATTCCACTTTCATAA
This sequence comes from Lithobates pipiens, assembly GCF_037356315.1. NCBI lineage: Eukaryota > Metazoa > Chordata > Amphibia > Anura > Ranidae > Lithobates > Lithobates pipiens. The sequence goes on along the minus strand of NW_027507758.1, from coordinate 531,115,659 downwards.
GATACTTATATTCATTTTATTCTATTCTATGGGTTCTATTCTATTCTACTCTATTATTTTGTATTCTAATTTGAATTGATTCTATTTGAATTTCGGGAAATGGATATATTCTTTATATTCTATTATATTCTATTGTTTTTTTAAACTCTTTTCCTTTCCATAACATTATAGTCAAGTCTGTTCTATTCTTTTTCTATTCCATTCTTTTCTTATGTGTTCGAATCCTAATTTATTCTATTTGAAATTGATGGCTATATTCTTTCTATTTTATTATATTCTCTTTATTCTATTCTTTTCTATTATATATATATATATATATATATATATATATATATATATATATATATATATATATATATATATATATATATATAAATATCAAATTCTAATTCAAAATTTTTTCAAATTCGAAAGGTTTTCAAATTCAAAACATTTTTTGATTTGAAATGTTTTCGAATTCAAAAAGTTTTCAATTTGTTTTCCAATTTCCAAAGAGAATGAAATGGAATAGAAAATAAAGGAATATAATAATAATAAAAAAAAATTATATATATATATATATATATATATATATATATATATATATATATATATCAGGGATATGCAATTAGCGGACTTCCAGCTGTTGCAGAACTACAAGTCCCATGAGGCATAGCAAGACTCTGACAGCCACATGCATGACACCCAGAGGCAGATGCATGATGGGACTTGTAGTTTTGCAACAGCTGGAGGTCCGCTAATTGCATATCCCTGATATATATATATATATATATATATATATTATATTATATCATATATTTTTTTATTATTATATTCCTTTATTTTCTATTCTATTTCATTCTCTTTGGAAATTGGAAAACTAATTGAAAACTTTTTGAATTCGAAAACATTTCAAATCGAAAAATGTTTTGAATTTGAAAACCTTTCGAATTTGAAAACATTTTGAATTAGAATTTGAAAACTTTTTGAATTAGAATTTGAAAACTATTTGGATTCAAAAACTGTTCAAAATTCTGAAAATTTGAATTCATTTGAATATGAATAAACAAAACAAATTCAAAAAACAAATTGAACAGCTTAAAAACGGAAAATAAACATCACAGGACAAAAACTTTTTTTTCCATTATTTTGAATTAGTTTAAATGTGGTACTATTGTAATTTGAAAATTCAGATACATCTGAATTTCAAAAAAGAAAAAAATTGTCTGAATTTCAATTTGGAACAAAACGAACTGCACATGTCCATACAGCAGTGCCTACAGACAGAGCAAAGTGAATACGTGTTACAGAATTCAAAGTAATGTGTGGGGCTCTTCACAAAATAAGTTTATAAACTTCAAGATTGTTCAGATTAATAGGAGTAAGCTTGAAATAGATGAAATGATTATATGATTTTTTTTTCATTTTGATCATTGATATAGTTTAACTGTCAAGTGGTTCAAAATGGATTAGATTACTCTAAAACAATTGAAAAAAAAAATTCAAACAATGTTATCTGGAGACTGTTTTTACTTCTGAAACAGATAATGACAACAATGTAAAATAATACGTATTGGAATGGCAGTTTTTTTATTGCACAGAAATACTGTAATTTGAAATGGTCAGCGGTGTACAAAATTACAGCCTTTCTGCAATCAGTCCCAAAGACGGTGAAATCCATTTCATCACTGTAGCTTTGCCAAGGTCAAAGGGCGAAATCTGACAATTAGAGAAAAGCGGATTTCAGCTTTCATTTTTTCAGAAAGTGAAAGTTAATGGTTAGAAAATATGATGTTTACATCGGAACACTTATCACATATATTAAATCATGATCTTAGTCTTTGTCTTCTTCTCTGTCGCTCTCTCATTATTCAGCTTTCTCTTTCTTCTCTAAGGCCGCGTACACACGCGGGGACTGTTCGCCCAACTTTGTCCGTCAAACAGTTTCGGCAAACAGTCCGCTCAAAATTAGCATAGACGGACATGGCCACACACGACGAACGAACAGTTTGCTGAAACCGTGCGCGATGACGTGAACGGCACGTACGACGGGACGAAAAATACGACGTCCTATACACTGCATTATAACTTTCGGCGTGTAAATCCTTTCTGAGCATGCGCGGAACTTCGTTTGACGAACAAGCCTACACACGGGCGGACTGTTCGCTCAAACAAGGTTTCAGCGGACAGTTTTATAGAATTTTCGAAAAACCTTGTTCGTCAAACTGTCCGCTGAAACTGTCCGCTGAAAGCCCACACACGAGCGGACTGTCCGCCCAAACACTGTTCAGCGGACAAATTTGGGCGAACAGTCCGCGCGTGTGTACGCGGCCTTAGTGTTTAGCATGCAGCTTTTAGCAGGAAAACAAAGTGTACCCAGCAAGCTTTCTAAAGTATCAATAAACAATACATTGTCCTTTACCCTAAAATACTTTACCTTACCTTATTTCACCTTAACCCCATAACGACCAGTGCACGTCGATATACGTCGGCACAATGGCATTGCTGGGCTAATGGGCGTACAGGTACGTCCTTTTTAACCATTTGCCAACTGCTGGGCAAAGTAACGTACCCATACGTTACTTTGAATCTCCCGCTGTGCTCACGCCTGCGAGCTCCGTGATCGTGCCCGTGGGACCCGCGGACTCAATTGCCCACGATCATGTCACAGAGCTGAAGAACGGGGAGATGCCAATGTAAAAAGCATCTCCCCGTTCTGCCTAATTACAGGACACTAATCGTCTGCTCCCTGTCATCGGGAGCAGCGATCAGTGTCACGTCACACACAGCCCATCCCCCAGACAGTTATAAACACTCCCCTAGGACACACTTAACCCGCCCCCTAGTGGTTAACCCCTTCACTGCCAGTGACATTTTTACTGTAATCAATGCAATTTTATAGCATTGATCGCTGTAAAATTGACAATGGTCCCAAAAATGTGTCAAAATTGTCCGATGTGTCCGCCATAATGTCGCAGGCATGATAAAAATCGCTGATCGCCACCATTACTAGGAAAAAAAAATTAATAAAAATGCCATAAAACTATCCCCTATTTTTTAAACGCTATAACTTTTGCGTAAACCAATCTATACTCGCTTATTGCGATTTTGTTTACCAAAAATATGTAGAAGAATACGTATCAGCCTAAACTGAGGAAAAAAATTGTATATATATATATATTTTTGGGGGATATTTGGGGGATATTTATTATAGCAAAAAGTTAAAAATAATGCGTTTTTTTCAAAATTGTTGTATTTCTTTATTTATAGCACAAAAAATAAAAACCGCAGGGTTTTTCGAATACCACCAAAAGAAAACTCTATTTCTGGGGAAAAAAAGGACATCAATTTTGTTTGGGAGCCACGTTGCATGACCGCGCAATTGTCAGTTAAAGCAATGCAGTGTCGAATTGCAAAAAGTGCTCTGGTCAGGAAGGGGGTAAATTCTTCCGGGGGGTGAAGTGGTTAAAGTACAGAAAGTTGTGCAAATATATGCAATATGCAAAGTGCAAAAGTGATTTCTCCTCTTCTGTGCAATAAATGCAATGTGCAAAATGCAGAAAAGAATTTCTCCTCTTCTGTGCAACACACTTCAGTGAAGATGGCCTCTTACCTTACGGTTATGAGGCAAATGCAGGTGTATGTAATAATGAAGATCAATGTTCACAAAGCTTGCTTCTTGGTGGCATATGCTCAAAGCAGTGACACAGATCTAGTATAAGCAGTGGCCTTTCTCTCCTAATGGATGTATATGTAATCTGGAGGAAGAAGAAAGGGGGGGGGATTCCAGATAGTGTAGTATTTTGAAGACAACATTTTTTATTTGTTAAAAGTAATAAGGCATACTCACATTTTATTTGTAAGTTAAAAACAAAACACCACGAGCGGTGAGCTCGTATGTTGACATCACTTCTAGTGCCTGTCCGTCCCAACGCGTATCATCACGGTCACGTGACTTCATCAGGGTATAAAAACTGGCACTGGAAATGTCTTTAAATAGTCTGGAGCATTAAGTCAAATGAGCAGCCATTTTCTTGTAGCTCAATGATAGAGAAGTATATTAGCGGCCATTTTTGGATCGATCGGCCATTTTCTAGTAGCCAGCTGCTAGAGGAACATTTACATGGAGGTATTTTATTAGAGACATTAGCTGAAATACTTAAAAGGCAACTAAAAACAATAACGGCACTATGAACTTTGGATATCAGGGTGAGGGGGACACCAGAACTGATGTCAACGGATACTGCAGAAATAGTTTATGCATCCTACATTATATATTAAAGATGGTATCTTGATCAAATTAAAATAGACAACGATAAATAAATAAAGGTGTATATTGCTAAAGCGTATGGTAATAGATAGAGGGAAGGGGGTATCGGGCAATTTTTTAAAGCAGAAGTGGCACACTGAGACGCAAATCTTATATATGAACAGATGTAGGTATCAAAATATTAAAAATCACTAACTGTGAGAGTCCTCACTTTATGACTTCCTCTCCAGTGTTTGATGTATGGTTCTTTTACCCAGAATTTTAAATGAGAGGGGTCTTTGTTGTGGCATAGGTGAAAATGCTTCGATACACTGTGCTAATCAAATCCTTTAAGGATATTTTGGACGTGTTCTTTCTTTGTACTCTTAGAAGTCTTTTGGTACATCCTATGTATTACAACCCACAGCTACATTCCAGGGCATAAACAGCCCCTTCTGTGTTACAAAATATAAAGTATTTGACCTCATAGGTGTTCCCTGTACTTGTGGATGTAAAGTTGTGCTTCTTTTCATTTGGACGTTTAGTTTTTATGCATGCAAAACAACGTTTGCAGGGATAGAAACCTTTTCCCGTAAAAAATGTTAGTCCTTTTGTTGGTGGGTTTAGTACGCTTTTTACAACTTTATCTCAAATGGTTGGTGCTCTTTTGTATATAAATCTGGGATTGGTAGGTAGCACATCCTGTAACTGTCTATCGGCCAATAATATATACCAGTGTTGCTTTATGATTTTTTCTATTTTTCTATATTGTATATTGTAATTGAGGATAATTGGTACTGTATCTGTCGGTAACTCCTGTTTCTTTCTGTCTTTGATAAATTCATTGCGATTCATCTCAGCTACTTCTATTATTTTTCTTTTTATACATTTACATCATGGCCTTTCTTGATAAATCTATGTCCCATATTTTCAGCCTGGGCCAGAAAGTCACTTTTGTTGGTACAATTACATCTCAGGTACATTAATTGGCCTTTAGGAATGTTATAGAGCCAATTTCAATGGTGACAGCTTTCTAATGTGAGATAACTTTCTGTCTACCTTTCTAAAGTGCGTTTTTGAAATTAATTTATGTTCTTCTTGTATAATTTCCAAGTCAAGAAATGATATATTCTTCTCGTGAATATCCCAGGAAAATTTTATGTTTCTATTGTTTTCATTAAAATTTTCCAGGAAACAAACCAACTGGTTCCGATTTCCTTTCCATAGGATAAAAATGTCATTAATATATTTTTTTTGTATATCGCTAGGTCTCCAGGTATATTCTTAAAGACATTTTTCTCTTACCACTGGGCCAAAAATAGGCCTGCTACGCTGGGGGCAAATTTTGCTCCCATGGCAACTCCTGTTTTTTGATGATAATAGTTCAGATTATACCAAAAATAACTATTCTTCAAACAGAAGTCCAAACATTTGATGGGGTATTTTCTTTGAACGTAAGGTAATGCAATTTGTGCCCTTAGTCACTTTATATTTACACTCAGTTGGAGAGTGTATACATCACTGTACTTTTGTATTCACCTATAAAGCCTCATACACACGATTGGACTTTGTACAAACTTTCCCGTGGACTTTTCTACAAAGGGCGTCGGTCATGAACTTGTATTGCATACACACAGCGGGACTTTTTCAGCCAACTTTCACCAAATCACATGGTTTTTCTGCTCTTTACCGCCACCTTTGGTCAACTTTTGTATTGTTGTCTGATCTTTTGCATTGGTTCTGAGCATCGTGTTTGTACTTTGTACAAAGTCCTATGGTTTTCTGTACACACGATCAGACTTTGCTCCATCAGACTTTTGTTGCCGGAAAGCTTGTCCGTTCGCTTGTCCGATGGAGCATACACACAGTTGGATGTTGCCTTAAAACAGCTAATTTTCATGTTTGTTGTCAAAAGTCTGATAGTGTGTATGGGCCTTTAGACTGTAGTCATGTATCTATTTATCTATTACTACCTTTATCATTTACTGTATACTTCATTGTTTTGGATATTTTTTAACATATATTGCTTAAGGCCCATACACACGATCAGACTTTTTGACAACAATAATGCAAATTAGCTGTTTTGGAGCAACATCTGACCGTGTGTATGCTCCATCGGACAAACTTTTTCAGTTTTCATCTGACTTTTGTTGGCTGTGCGAACAGACAGAAAACCATAGGACTTTTGTACAAAGTGCAAACACGCATGCTCAGAACCAATGCAAAAGATCAGACAACAATACAGAAGTTGACCAAAGGCGGCGGTAAAAAGCAGAAAAACCATGTGATTTGGTGAAAGTTGGTTGAAAAAGTCCTGCCGTGTGTATGCAATACAAGTTCTCGGCCAACGCCCTTTGTACAAAAATCCACAAGAAAGTTTGTACAAAGTCCGATCGTGTGTATGAGGCTTTAGGTAGTTCTAGTTTGATTTTAGCTTTATCTTTTCACAGCGCAGCACCATCTATTTCATTTATTTCATGTGTGCGGGTATGGACTTTTCGGTGCTTGCAGCAGTTAAACTATCATTTTCATAAAAGCGTCCCCAGCCCTCCGTGCTTGCACACAGAAGCAGTCGCACACGTCAAATGTTCTTCTTCCTACCTGCTTTGTTTCCATGAAATCTGTCCTTTTCTTTGCACTTACGTCATTGGCGCATGCACAGTTCTTCAAATTTTTCCGGCATGCTCTTCCTGCCGTAAGTCCTGTGCTGACATTCCGGGGCTTGTCATTTCCCTTGCCCAGCGTCAGCTCTGAGATCCCACAAGACTCAGTTTCTATTGACAAAGTCTGAGTCTCACTACATCACAGGGTTAGTAAAGCTGGCAAGCACAGAACAGGACTAAGCAGCGAAAATGAGGTACGGCTTAATAAGTATTGTGCATGCGCAAGATTATGGACAGGGAGAAGGAGAAAGGGCGTAAGTTCGGACACGGAAGACAACACTTAATATGGCGGCAGCTGCACCCGTAAAAGAGCATAAGCTTAAACTAGGAAAATAAAAGTAAGAAACATCCAATGTGGCTTCAGTTTGCGGTACACTGTTTTAAAATGATTTCAGACTATTCTGTCTTTGAAATTTAGGTTCATATGCTCTGCGTTTACTACAGCTTTAAGTGCTTTGAAGTGTCACACAATTTTATGTTTTATGCATTCAATTTGTTTTATGATTTATTTATATAATGCACCAGAAAACTTTTTTGTTAACTACAATATAGATTGGGGGTATCTTTTAGGTGAATAGCACTATATATAAAATCGGAACACTTGAAAGTAAAAGTAGCATCATTTACAGCAGCCAGGGGGAGATATTTGTAAAGAAGAAGTGCGGGTATGTATATAGATATGTATATATATATATATATATATATATATATATAGATATATTATTGTCAAAAGTATTGAGACACCTGCCTTTACACGCACATGAACTTTATTGGCATCCCAGTCTTAGTTCATAGGGTTCAATATTGAGTTGGCCCACACTTTGCAGCTATAACAGCTTCAACTCTTCTGGGAAGGCTGTCCACAAGGTTTAGGTCTATGGGAATGTTTGACCAGAATTCTTCCAGAAGCGCACTTGTGAGCTCAGGCACTGATGTTGGAGGAGAAGGCCTAGCTCGCAGTCCCCGCTCTAATTCATCCCAAAGGTGTTCTATCGGGTTGAGAACAGGAAGGGGCCATGCAAAGCCGTTCCCACAAAGTTAGGAGCATGAAATTGTCCAAAATTTCTTGGTATGTTGACGTCCTTTAAGAGTTCCCTTCACTGGAACTAAGGGGCCAAGCCCAACCCCTGACAAACAACCCCCCACACAATAATCCCCCTCCACCAAATGATTTGGACCAGTGCACAAACTGGAGGAACTTGACTGCCCTGCAAGGGGTCCTGACCTCAACCTGATAGAACACCTTTGGGATGAATTAGAGCAGAGATGGCGAGTCAGGCCTTCTCGTCCAACATAAGTGCCTGACCTCACAAATGCGCTTCTGGAAGAATGATCAAACATTCCCATAGACACACTCCTAAACATTGTGGACAGCCTTGCCAGAAGAGCTGAAGCTTTTATAGCTGCAAAGAGCAGCTGTCCACCTAAAAAAACCTGGAAGGCCGGGCAAGGAGAGCATTAATCAGAGAAGCAGCCAAGAGGCCCATGGTAACTCTGGAGGAACTGCAGAGATCCACAGCTCAGGTGGGAGAATCTGTCCACAGGACAACTATTAGTCGTGCACTCAACAAATCTGAGCTTTATGGGAGAGTGGCAAGAAGAAAGCCATTGTTGAAAGAAAGCCATAAGAAGTCTTGTTTTCAGTTTGTGAGAAGCCATGTGGAGGACACAGCAAACATGTGGAAGAAGGTGCTCTGATCAAATGAGACCAAAATTTAACTTTTTGGTCTAAAAGCAAAACACTATGTGTGGTTGAAAGCTAACATTGCACATCACTCTGAACACACCATCCCCACCGTGAAACATGGTAGTAGCAGCATCATGTTGTGGGGATGCTTTTCTTCAGAAGAGACAGGAAAGCTGGTCAGAGTTGATGGGAAGATGGATGGAGCCATATACAAGGCAATCTTAGAAGAAAACCTGTTATGCCGCATACACACGATCGGAATTTCGGCTCGCAAAAGACCAATGAGAGTTTTTCGTCAGAAAATGTGACCGTGTGTATGCTCCATCTGCCTTTTGCTGGTGGAATTCCAGCCAGCAAAAGATTGAGAGCATGCTCTCAATTTTTCAGTCGGGAAAAGTTCCTATCTGAAAATGCGATAGTCTGTGGCAATTCTGACGTGAAATAATTTGACGCATGCTCAGAAGCATTGATCTTCATTTTCTCGGCTCGTCGTAGTGTTGTATGTCACCGCATTCTTGATGGTCATAATTTCACCAAACTTTTGAGTGACTTTGTGTATGCAAGGCAAATTTGAACGGAATCCCGTCGGAAAAGCCATCATATCTTTTTCCAACGAGAAATCAGATCGTGTGTACGTGGCATTAGACTCTGCAAAAGACTTAAGACTGGCCAGGAGGACAATGGCCCTCAAAATACAGCCAGAGCTGCAATGGAATGGTTTTGATCAAAGCATATTCATGTGTTAGAATGGCCCAGTCAAAGTCCAGACCTAAATCCAATTGAGAACCTGTAGCAAGACTTGAAAATTGCTGTTCACAGACACTCTCCATCCAATCTGACAGAGCTTGAGCTATTTGAGCACAGAAGAATGGGCAAAAAGGTCACTCTCTAGGTGTGCAAAACTGGTAGAGACATACTCAAAAAGACTTGCAGCTGTAATTGCACCGAAAGGTGGTTCTACAAAGTATTGACTCAGGGGGGCTGAATAGAAATGCACGCCACACATATTTATTTTTCACATATTTATTTGTAAAAAATGTTGAAAATCATTTATCATTTTCCTTCCACGTCATTATTATGTGCCACTTTGTGTTGGTATAGCACATAAAATCCCAACAAAATACATTTACGTTTTTAGCTGTAACATGACAAAATATGGAAAATGTCAAGGGGTGTGAATACTTTTTCAATGTATCTATCTATCTATCTATCTATCTATCTATCTATCTATCTATCTATCTATCTATCTATCTATCTATCTATCTATCTATATATCTATCTATCTATCTATAGCCTGGGTAGTAGCCCGATGTTCTGGGAACCCATAATTGGGAATCTGTTATTCTGAATGCTATGAATTCCCAACTCCACCTCCACCAGTCTAATAATATGCAATCAAATCATTCCACTTAAAGAGGGATTCCACCAAAAAAAAAAAATATTAAAAGCCAGCAGCTATAAATACTACAGCTGCTGACTTTTAATAAATGGACACTCACCTGTCCCGGGTTCCAGCGATGCCGGCAGCCGAGGCCGATCGATCGCTCGGCCCTCGGCTGCTGTCGCCACCATTTTAGGTGAGGGAATCAGGAAGCGAATCGGATTCACTTCCCGGTTCCCTACTGCGCATGTGCGAGCTGCGCCGCGCAATAGGAAATCTCCGCGCTGTCACTGGGACCCGTGTGTGTCCCAGCAGACAGCGCGGCAGGGCAGGAAATGGCGTAGACTCCCACGGGAGTCTATGCCCAGAAGTGGGTGAAAATACCTGTCTTTGACAGGTATCTCCACCCCCCTCCCCCCTGAAAGGTGTCAATTGTGACACCGGAGGGGGGGAGGGATCCGATCAGCGGAGGTTCCACTTTAGGGTGGAATCCCGCTTTAAGTAGCAAAAAATTAATGGCAAAATGTTTGCTCAGAGGTAGAAATACTGGAATGATATGTTTGAAAGCGACAACAGGAAATGTATGGAAAGCTCAGGTTAATAAAAACTGAGTTACTTAACCACTTCCCGACCGGCGCACACCGATGTACGTCGGCAGAATGGCATGGACAGGCAAATGGGCGTACAGGTATGTCCCTTTAAATTTGCCTGCATGCAATCGCATGCGCGCCGGCAGGGGTGATCAAATACCACCAAAAGAAATCTCTATTTGTGGGAAAAAAAGGACGTCAATTTTGTTTGGGAGCCACGTCGCACAACAGCGCAATTGTCAGTTAAAGCGACGTGGTGTGGTCTTTGGCCAGCAAAATGGTCTGGTCTGAAAGTGGTTAAATTGCATTAGCACATCCATAAATAATGTTTCTTTATTGTGTTTAGTTATATTATGAATTAGTTTGTTACCTTACTATTGCTGTTCTGTTACCGTCTCTTTTTATTATATTGTTGCGCTTTTGTTGGACACCATAAGCAAACTAACGAGCAATGGTAAACTGAAAATGTATATAATGTTTACTGAGGGTTTATTAAAAATGTACTCAATTGCTTACTCAAGCAATTGTATGTGGCAAGGCCAGTTGTGAAAGTGACAGTAATTACAGCGGCATTAACTATGTGATCTACTGTAAAGGACTCACAGAGAGGGAAGAGAGCAAAGAAAAGGACTGTAATGCTGCACAGAGTACAATGTGAAATATGCTGACTTATACCTAACACAAACACATCATTTCATTACATTAAACCTCATCTGGCTATGTGTGGAATTTGGAGATGCTACAACAAGAATGAAAAATAGTAAATTAAAGAGAAAACTACAGAGCTGTAATGAAAAAGGTCGGTATAGAGAATTCTACCGAACAAAGAAAAACTTTACAGTTTAAAAGCAATATATTTATATATATAATGCTTTTCACTGATTTGAAAATGGATGCAACAGTGACAAATGACAATGAAATACCAATATTAATTAATTTCTGTCAAACAAATCAAAGTTTTGACATATGAACAGCCATTATTCACTATCCCTTGTTTGCTATGAATTGTTTAGTAAACCATAAAATAAAATTGTTTGGGAAGCTACCTAAAGTGGTTGTAAACCCTTCATATAACCAGGGAAGTGACTGGACTGGGTGATACACAGAGTTGAAACAAATCCTCCTACACAAGCTGTACCTGTTTATCTGCTGTCTTCTCTTCAACATCCAGAATTTATAAATCTTGTCTGAGCTATCAGAAAAAAGGAGGTGGAAAGCTGAAGTTTCACTCTGCAGAGCTCAGTAAAGAAAGCTCTGAGAGCTGATTGGAAGGAAGACCTTTTCTTCAGCACACAGAAAAAGAGCTCAGGCTGTCAATCATAGGCTGTATGCTTGAAATCCCTCCCCTGTTACCTTTTTTCTCTTGAAGTCAGGAAAATTTGTCAGAAGTCATTCATGCTGATAGCAGAGGAACAAGGCTTCAGACAGAAATGACACTTGGAGCTCTGGCCTGAGACAAGTACACACTATAGCAGGGGTTCGGTAACCCTCGGGTGCCAGAGGTGGCATGCAGCCACACTTGGGATGGCACGTGAGAGCTAGGGTTGCCACCTTTTCTTCAAGTTAAACCCGAACACTTTTGTGGCGCACAGCAATTTTTTGTATAAACTATACATATATTTTGCTACTAAATAATATTTCTAATCATATGAAGTTAATAACAAGAGTCCCCCTTTACATCAGAGTCCACAGAGTTCCCCTTTTACATCTGAACTCGCAGAGTTCCCTTTCACTGTAAGGGGGGATTCTGCAGACTCTGATGTAAGGGAGACCTCTGGGGCTTCTAACATTAGGGATGCACTGGGAACCCTGATTTAAGGGTGAACACTGAGAACTCTGATGTACGAAGAGGACTCTGATGTAAGGGGAAACACTACAGCCACTGGTGTAAAGGGGAACTCTGATGTAAGGGTGCTCTGAGAACCCTAATTTGCCTTACTGTACTTACTCAGAGGCAAGAGAGAGACTGGGGGAGACTTCAGTTACAGACAGGGATGGATGGATGGTGAGCCCACTCACACCTTAGCAGTCAGCACCAGATGGACCTGAGGCTGCTGGACTTCAAATTTCCGGCTCCCACTTTCCTTTTCTGAGGCACAGCACCGGGGATTGGAGTGTGTGCAGACACAGAGGGGTAGGGGTGGGGTGGAAGAGGTGCAGATCAAGCTCTCTCTCCTCTCCCATCTGTATGTGTTTGGGGGGGGGGGTGGTTTGTTAGTGCTGGCTTTAGGTGCCGTGAAAGTGTGTAACAGACACTCTCAGCTGAGACAACCACTGAAGAGCCATAGTCCAGTCTAAATAATGTGTCCGGGTTTCAGACAGTCTGAAACCCGGACACATGAACCCAAACCCGAACTGTCCGGGTGAATCCTGGACAGGTGGCAACCCTAGTGAGAGCAATCCCGGCAGAGTCATCTCCCATACATGAAAGCTGGCCAGTGATAGCATACAGGGAAAGCAGAGAGGCTGGTTCACAGCCACCTCTCTTCCCTTCCACTTCCCTTCCCGCACACAGGGGTTCTGCACTCCTCGATCTGTGCAGTGAAGCAGTTGGGCACTCCAGAGTCCAGGTCTAGGCCACTCTCCTATTGTTATGTTAATTACACACTCCTCCTCCCTCATGGCAGCAGTAGTCTTTCATCCTGATTGTAAGTACTGCTTTGCACATGGCTTTGCATGTGCTGCTTTGTAACTGGCTTTGCAGTACTCACAAAGCCAGTTAGAAAGCAGTACGTACAAAGCCAGTTACAAATTAGTACATACAAAGCCATTTCTAGAGCAGTAGGTATAACTGGCTTTATGAGTACTATTTTATCACTGGCTTTGTAGGTACCGCTTTGTATCTGGCTTTGTAAGCAGGCCCACCATCGGGGGGGGGTGGCCCATACAGATGTAGTGGGACCGGGCCCCAACCAGAGCCCCCACCATGGCAGTGCAGACAGCATAGTGCCTTGCTATTCATCCCACTATGAGCTGGTGGCTGCAGGGAAGGCAAGCAGCGCAGCAAGGGCAAATAGGACCGAGTGCTCCGGAGGGAGAAGATCTCCACTGCCTCCCTGACACCCAAAAGGGTGAGCAGCAGCTTTTCCCAGAGACTGGACTCCCCCAACCTTCTCTCCGCTCCCAGCATCAACAATGATGGTGGCTCAGAGGACGAGGATTGGCCGGAGCCACAGGCAGCCAGGGTTCTGCTGGAAACAGCAGAGCACCCCATCAACACCCAGAAGGAGAAGGAGTCATGCACACTTCTGGTCAGCATTAATGTCATACTGCTGGCATGGCATCACACACAGTCACCTACACACAGACAGGCACTGGGACAGGTGGGCGCAGGAGTGACTGACAGGGCTAGGGGGTCTCTCTCTCACCCCCTCTTTTACCCCCCTTGTCTCTCTCCCACACCTCTTTCTTTCACCTCTCTCTCTTCCACCCCTTTCTCTTCCCCTTCTCTCTCTTCCTCCTCTCTCTCTCATCCCCCTTTCTCTCACCCCCTCTTTCACCCCCTTCTCTCTCTCGCTTTCATTCCCTCCTCTCTCTTCCCCTTCTCACTCTTCCTCTTCTCTCTCTCACCCTCCTTCTCTCTCACCCCCTCTCTATCCCTTTTTCTCCCCCTCTCTCTCTCTCTTCCCCCTCTCTCTCTCTCTTGGGGTAATCTGAGATGTGAAGGATCAGGAATTGGGGTGATCTGAGGTGTGAAGGTGCAGTTATATGTAAACTTTTGATGAGCGACTTAAAGTGGTGTTGCCACCAAAAAATAAAAAATTGTTTAAAATTCTTTAAAAAAACAAACAAAAAAAATTGGAATTTATTTTTTACTCACCTCTAAATACCTGTTGCTAGGGGGTCCCTCGTAGTCTGCCTTCTTCCTTGCCTTGGTTGGTGACATCACTTCCCCTTGCGCCGCACAGTCATCTGGGACCTGTCACGTGTCCCAGGTGACTGTGCGGCGTATCACGGAGCCCTGCGGAGCGGGGAACGAGGGCTGGGGCTTCATTCCCCCGCATCGCTGGACCCTGGGACAGGTAAGTGACCAATTATTAAAAGTCAGCAGCTGCAGTATTTGTAGCTGCTGACTTTAAATTTTTTTTTTAGGGGCACCCCACTTTAAGGAAGACTGAGAGTTAATTCATGTCATTTGTTTATACAGAGTAAAAGTTCCAGGATGCAAATGTAGTATTGATGGTACGCATTGTTGGATGGATTGAAGGCTTATTTGATCCCTGTAATTCGGATCTACATTGTGTAGTAAGCGACCACATTTTTAACCACTTAAGGACTAGCCTCGTTTTGAGATTTTGGTGTTTACAAGTTTAACAGTTTTTTTTTCTAGAAAATTACTTGGAACTCCCAAGCATTATATATATTTTTTTCTAACACCCTAGAGAATAAAATGGCGGTCATTGCAATACTTTTTTTCACACCGTATTTGCAAGCGTACTTTTTGGGAAAAAATGCACTTTTTTGAATAAATAAATAAGACAACATTAAAGTTAGCCAAAATATTTTTACATTGTGAAAGATAATGTTATGCCAAGTAAATTGATACCCAACATGTCACGCTTCAAAATTGCGCCCGCTTGTGGAATGGCGTCAAACTTTTACCCTTAAAAATCTCTATAGGCAACGTTTAAAAAATTCTATAGGTTGCGTACTTTGAGTTACAGAGGAGGTCTAGGGCTAGAATTATTCCTCTTGCTCTAACAATTGTGGGATATCTCACGTGTGTCGGTTGACCACCGTTTTCATATGCAGGCGCTATGCATGTATGCGTTCACTTCTGCCCGCGAGAAGTCGGGACTGGGCGCTTTAAAAAAAAAATCTTATTTATTTTACTTAATTTTATTAATTATTTCACTGTTTTAAAAAAAAAAAATGGGTCACTTTTATTCCTATTACAAGGAATGTAAACATCCCTTGTAATAGAAAAAAAGCATGACAGGTCCTGTTAAATATGAGATCTGGGGTCAAAAAGTCCTCAGATCTCATGTTTGGACTAAAATGCAATAAAAAAAATGCCAAAAGCCACAGAGTGTGGCTGAAGGCAGCCGAAAGCCGCCAAGTATGGCCGAAGGTGACCGAAAGCCGCCGAGTATGGCCGAAGGCGGCCCAAAGCCGCCGAGTACGGCCGAAGGCGGCTGAGAACTACCGGGCGCCGCCGAGATACACAGGACATCTCAGCGGCGCCATTTTTAAAAATAAAAGCTGACGTTATCACTGAGGGGACAACGATGCACAAGGCTGCATGACGGACAGGCTGCATGACAAGGCTGCAATGACGGACAGGCTGCATGACAAGGCTGCAATGACGGACAGGCTGCATGACAAGGCTGCAATGACGGACTGGCTGCATGACAAGGCTGCAATGACGGACAGGCTGCATGACAAGGCTGCAATGACGGACTGGCTGCATGACAAGGGTGCAATGATGGACAGGTTGCATGACAAGGCTGCAAATGACACTGATAAGGCTGCATTGATGGGCATTTAAATGTAAGTTTTTTTTTCCTTAAAATTCCCTCCTAAACTTGGGGTGCGTGTTATACGCCAGCGCGTGTTATACGCCACCGCGTGTTATACACCGATAAATATGGTAGATCATTTCCTTTGCAGTGAATTCATGCTCCCAAACTTTATGTTTTTCAGATTCTTATAGGTACGCCATGCCATGCAATCCCAGTTCCCTCAGTTCCGCCCACAACCTTCTTCCAATGCTATCATGGCAGTCATTAACAGCCCAGACTCTCAAAAGCTAATCTCCACCTTTCTATAATATGCTTATTACCCCATTTTCAGCAAATTAGCGTATAACGTTAAATCACACTGGGAGAGGGAGGTGGGTCACTTAGAGGATGAGGAATGGAGTGAGGCCCTGGATTCTTGTAAAGCCGTATTCCCCAAACTATCTGATAGACTCTCCCAAATATTTATCCTGCACTGTGCCTACCTCACCCCTCTTAGCCCTTGTATACACGGTCGGACATTCCGATGGACAATGTCCGATAGGACCGTGTTGTCGAATAATCCGACAGTGTGTGGGCTCCATCGGACTGTTTCCGTCTGAATATCCGACGGACCAAGTTTTCCAGCTGGGCTACAAAATTTTCCGACAACATGATCTGATCGGACTTTGTCCGATCATGTGTAGAGAATTCTGATCACACAAAGTGCCACGCATGCTCAGATCAAATTCCTAGACCAAAGCTATTGGCTACTAGCCTGAACGTAGTCCCGTCCTAACGAAATAACGTCATCACGTTAAGTACGATCGGATTTTCTGACAACTTTGTCCGACTGTGTGTATGCAACAGTTTCAGATCAAATCCATCGGACAAAATCCGTCAGACAAAATCCAATGGATTTGGTTGTCAGAATGTCCGACCGTGTGTACAAGGGCTAAGAGTAGCTAAATATAAGAGGGGATACTCTACCACCTGCTCCCTGTGCCACCAAGAAACAGGCACATTCTTCCATCTCATACAGTATGGGCATTCTCTCTTATACAGGGATTCTGGAAACAGGTCGTGGACTTCCTACATGATACTATGGGCTCTCCACTTACTCTAGACCCGAAGCAATGTATACTGGGGATATTCCCGTATTCGAAATTCAATAGATTCACAAAGATATTCCTATATGAAATGCTATTTTCAGTCAGGAAAACTATTGCTAAGCAGTGGATGATTCCCCCCCCCCCCCACAGTTTCATTGACTGGAAGGTAGACGTGAACAATACCTTGCCCTATAAGAAATTAATATATATATATAAACAGATGGTGCACAGCAAAGTACAATAACATTTGGGACCAGTGGCTCTCAGACACCTCCACATGACCAATGGTCCTCCGGGGATGTCACCTACTACTAACGATAGATCTGTCAAGTAGACTCTAGGCAGGTATTGCCATCTGTACTCTGTTTGCTTGCAGGAAATTTGTTTTGTATCTAGGCTGTATACTATTTTTCCACATTTGATAACTGTATTGCTTAAAAGAAACATGCAATATTATGTTGTATACGTAAAAACAATTTTGAGTAAAAAATAAAACAATTAAGTAAATTAAAACAATATCATATATTATAATTATTATTAAATATAAAAAGGAAATAATATAATATACTATTACTGTATACATTCAATTTATTATTTTGCTTCTGCTGGCCCAAAAGTACATATGAATATAACAAAACAAAAAAAAAAAATAGAATGCAACATAACAATAACAGCAGTAATCATTAAATTGTCTCCCTAGTGTAAATAATGTATACAATATACTGTATATAATTTGTACTACAATATTATAGGTCTGATTTATACTTAACCCGTTTAGTAACACCACAGTATGCACTGGTAAACATTTCCTAGTATATACTGTAACCAAAAAAAAGACAAATAAAACTGTAATTTTATTCAGAGGGAAAAAGGTCAGACAGTGTCTGTAAATTACTAATATTTGTACGTTCATGAGTTTATCACAAACGTAACCCTTCAGAGAACATATTTGTCGCTTTTCTCATTAAATTAATGGAAAAGTAAAGTAGAAGATTAAAAATCACATCCAACATATAAAAAGAAACAGTCTTTTTATCCGTGCTGCACACAGAAAAGTTATTTAATGTCGTAATACAATTTCTGCATTCCAGAATACGATCAATAGTATCCAGTGTGGTTTAAAATCAATAAACCACAGTCAGAATGACACTATAAAGGCTGAGTGATATAAGGAAAAAAAAAACATAAGAAAAGAAGAAAACACACAGCAACCTTAGGGAATAACTTAGTTCTTAATCTTGGCTTAAAATAGAAGCAGCTACTTACAGTATAGTATTTATTTTTTTGATACCCAGAAAGAAGAGGTTGAATCATCATTGAATTTCCCTTTTTTACCAAACAAACATCAGTGATTTTATCTTATCACTCACAGGAATATATTTTTTTCTTCAAAAACATTTTCTTTATTGTGGAACAATATGTTGAATAAAATAAGCATTTTACAAAATCTGAAGACCCACTTTATCCTATCCTACCCACTTCATACCCCACTTCAGTCCCTTAAAAAAAAAAACATCTTGTAAAACAAGTTTTTTACTTACCCCATTCAGCAGCCACTTAAACCCCTGGCATTGTTTTTTCAAGTAGTGGAGACCAGTGGCAAAAAGCGACATCCAAGTCCTCTAACTGCTCTTGTTGCTATCTGTAAAACCACAATGCCTCCATTTGAAGTCTTCTGGGCCCTGTGAAGACCTCTATAATGAAATCTTCTTACAGTAGTCTCGGTTCACACTGTCGTGACCTGAAAGTCACACGGCTTATAGTGTAACTTTGCCAGACAACTTTGGCTCGACTTTGGCGCAACTTTGGTGTGACTTGGCACAACGTGGCACGACTTTGAAGCACCTACAGCGAATGCCTGTGTAATCTTCCTGTAATGTCGAATCAAAATCACATCAATTAAGGACCTGACTTGGAAGCAACTTCCATTAAAGTCTATGGGCACAAGTCAGATAGAAGTTGCCTTGAAGTAGTACAGGAAGCTTTGCTAAAATTGGAGTGATTTCAGCAGTGCTAATTAAGACAGCTCTCACTGACTGAAATAGGATTTCACATGTCAGACGATTTGGGGACTCACAAGTTGGATCCCAAGTCACATCAGTGTGAACCGAACCTAAATGGAAAGTTTCCACATTACCAAGGGATGACACCTCTCTCCTTATTCCTGAAGAACTGGGGTCCAGTTAGACATGTTTCTGGTAAGAAATGGGGTCCTTTAGCTTATTGTTTTTTTTTTGTATTTCTCCTAGTGATTAGTTGGGTGTAGAGGGTAAAAGGTGTTTGTGCGTGGGGAGTGGGGAATAAGGTTAATCCACAGATGACCTTAACTTCCTCTAAACTATTCTAAAAAAAAAAAAAATGACTTTTATTTTGTGCTTTGAGAAAGCTTTACACATTTGAGATGCGCACAGCGGAAGAATTTGTTTTTTTTTAATTTCATACATTAAAGTGTAAGTAAACCCTCCTATCGTTTTCAGCCATGGAAGCTGCCATCTTTGCCTCTGTTTAATCTACAACTGCCATTATGCTGCACATGTGATCAGTTATGACACCAGCCATTGGATAGTTTGAAAGTTTGGTTGAGAGCGCAACCAATGGGAGTGTTACATTTCCGACACGTGCCGGAAATTAAACTGTTTTATGGATGGTTTTACTTCGGCTTTAAGTAAATCATTTCATTTTGTTATAACTATTATGTTTGAATAATTCGTTTTTGGAGAAATTCATTATTTTGGAAGAGCATATATTCATAGTTCTGAATCAATTAGTATTTTCAGAAGTTCTGCTATTCTTTTGTTATTTCAGAAGTTTGGCTATAATTTGCTATTTTGGGAGATTACGTACAGTATACACTAAGTTATCCCTATTAGTGCAACCCAAAAAGAGAAATGGAATGAGCTGATTGGACAATATTGACTGTCCTCTGCATCCAAAAGTAACATGGAACATAATTTTTTTGGAATTCATTTGTTATGTTATGATTCAGAGATTCTGTAAGGGAACTGTGCGCCCAGCGTGCTGGTGCGCATGCGTGCACGCATGGGACTAAAAGAACCAGCAGAGATAGCCAAGCATGTGCTGGTGCGTGTGCGCACACGCACAGAGGACTACAGATGCCTGTGCGCGCCTATGCGCGGTGTGCGCGCATGGGAGCACGCTTTAGTGCTAGTTGTCGCCAGTTAGCTTATTTAAAGGGGGCTCCAGCAGCAGATCAGTGCTGACTGGTCTTTCAGCTTAGTTCTTGTTACTCTGAAACCCGCACTGTCTGTCTGATTACCCGTTGCTGACCTTGGCTCCCGTTGACCCTGCTCTGAACTCTGCTACACCTGATTTTTGGTTCCTGATCCCAGCTTCTCATCTGACCAGTCTCTCCCTGTTGTTCCGACACCCTGCTTCTCGCCTACAATAATTCTGTACACTCCTCTATCAAGCAAACCCCCTTTTTCGCTAATTATGGGTTTCACCCATCCGTCTTGCCCAATGTTTCCCAAGAATCCCCGGTACCAGCAGTCCAGGATCATCTGGAATTCTGGAAAGCTAACAATCTGTTCCTGCAAGAAGCTATCTCCAAGTCCCAGGTAGATGACAAAAGATTCTTTGATAAAAGAAGAAGAGGTAACCTGGATCTGGAACCGGGAGATAAGATTTGGCTGTCTACCACAAATCTGAAGCTAGCCTCCCCTTCAAGGAAGCTTAGACCAAAATACATTGGTCCATTCCCCATAAATAGAAGGATTAACTACTGGAAAATGTGAAAGTTCATCCAGTGTTCCACGTGTCCATCCTGAAACAATTTGTGGCTTATCTCTTCACCGACCGAGAATCTGAAACGCCTGCTCCTCTGTTGGTTGAGGGAAATTAGGAGTTTGAGGTGGAAGCTGTCCTGGATTGCCGGAAGAGAAGGGGTCAGACTCAGTTCCTTATAAAATGGAAGGGCTATGGCGAGGACATTTCTTGGGAACTCTGCTCTGATGTGCACGCTTCACAATTGGTCCAAGCCTATCTTCGCCTCCATCCTGAGAAGAAATCCCTAGTGGGCATCCAGAGGCTGCCCTTGGGGGGGGGCAATGTAAGGGAACTGTGCGCTCGGCGCATTCGTGCACGCATGGGACTAAAAGAACCAGCAGAGATCGCCAAGCACGTGCCGGTGCGCGTGCGCACAGGGGACCACAGATGTGCGGCACGCGGCGTGCTCGCGTGGGAGCACACTTTAGCGCTAGTTGGCGCCAGTTAGCCTATTTAAGGGGGGCTCCAACAGCAGATCAGTGCTGACTGGTCTTTCAGCTTAGTTCCTGTTACTCTGAAACTCGCACTGTCTGTCTGATTACCCGTTGCTGACCTTGGCTCCCGTTGACCCTGCTCTGAACTCTGCTATACCTGATCTTTGGTTCCTGAGCCCGGATTCCCATCTGACCAGTCTCTGCCTGATGTTATGGTACCCTGCTGCCCGCCTGTTAACGAACCCGGCTTCCCATCTGACCAGTCTCTGCCTGCTGTTCCGACACCCTGCTTCTCGCCTCTTGATGAACCCGGCTATTCCTGTGACCTTGCTAAGGTGCCCTGCTCAGCTCAGCGTTACTGCCCAATTGTTTGCCACCACAGTCCTGCTACCAGCTGCGACTTCCTGCTCTGCAACCATAGTCCTGCGACCAGCTGCAACTTCCTGCTCTGCAACCACAGTCTTGCGACCAGCTACGACTTCCTGCTCTGCAACCGCAGTCCTGCGACCAGCTGCGACTTCCTGCTCTGCAACCGCAGTCCTGCGACCAGCTGCGACTTCCTGCTTCAGGATCCCGGGCTTCCATCTGCAGGCACTCATGTGCCTCCTGTCCCTTGGCTCCTTCTGTTTCACTCTCAGCAGGACCTGGGCTGGAGATACAAGAGAGGCCAACCTCGTCATTTCAGTCTCCCCTTAGGTACGTGACAGATTCTGATGGATCCATCTCCATGCAATCCAAACACAATAAGTAGGAATCATCGTATTTCACTTTTATACCTTACTGTATTTGTTACAATATGTTTCATTTTGTATATATAGTGCAATTTATAATGACATAAAATATTAATGCAAAAAGAATCAGCTGTTTGTCAAGTCAAACACTACATTTCTCTTTGGAATAAAATAAATGATGATACATATTAATTTGTTATTTTATTAAGTTGAATTAATTCTCAACTGACTTTGCTCGTTGGGCCTCGCACATACAAAATAAACTAATCTCTCAAGTTCAACCCCAATACAAAAATAATTTTATTAAAATATTCACTCTATATTCACTACAATAAAAACGAATGGATCAAAATCAATTTGGATCATTCGTTATGTCGTTATGTTATTTCGAATGCTTCAAACATTAACAAACTAGTACACATAGTATTGTAATGTGGTAGTTAAAGAGGAAGTAAACCCTTCCAAACAACTTGGACCTACAGGTAAGCCTAGATTAAGGCTTACCTGTAGGTCCAAGCAATATCTCCTAAACCTATATGGTTTAGGAGATATTTGCCCGAAAATGGGCACCGCTGTCTACGGCGCATGCGCCGTAGACAGCGACGCGCAGGCGCACTAAATGCGGCAAATCCATGAATGGATTTGCCAAATTTGTCGACTCCCGTGCGCATGCGCGGGAGTGACGTCATCGCGGCTTCGCCGAGTGGCAGCGGCGGAGCTGCGAGACGCGACTCCCGTGTGCATGCGCGGGAGTGACGTCATCGCGGCTTCGCCGCTGTGATTCGTCGGAGCTGCAAGACGCCACCAGCAACATGGATGCGGCGGACTACAGGGATCAGCGGCGACTTCGCTGGCTCCTGTGTCAGGTAAGTGACACATAATGAGCTACTATGCGATGCATAGTAGTCCATTATGCTTTACCTTTGCAGGGAAAAAAAGAGGAAGTAAACCCATCAGGGTTTACTTCCTCTTTAATCTACAATATACAGAATATATAGAATATCAGCTTATCCTAAAATAAATAAAAAAATAATAAAATACAAAAATAACATACAAAACTCTCTCATTCAGTATAAACTATTTTTAATCCATATGCTCCTAGTATTAGTAAATAGATAGGAAGAAAAGTTTTTACCATTTTTTCCCTTTCTCTTTTTACATCTCTTAAAGTATAACTAAACTTTTTTTTTAGTTGCGAGGGATTAGAACACCTGTCAGGTTGTATTGTTGTGTGTGTCCCTGTTAAGGAGAGTCACCTTCTCTATTTTTCCTGTTTTGCTATTATCATTGAAGGTGAAAAAAAAAAGAAAATCCCATATTTCGGGTTGCTCCCCAAAAAGTAATAGAGGGGAAATCTTCCAATGGGGACACAAGTTCTGTTGACCTGAAGTTCTGTAAGATTTGCTTTTGCCCTCTTTGTCCAATATGGGGCATCTACCTTTTGTGACAGCAGGCAGGTAAAATCACCTGGTTGCATCCAGGATGGAACATATGTACTGTATGCCCTAGATTCAGGCTTTATGCTGACTTATACCACTAGGGGGAGTGCTAGGAGTCCTGCAGGGGAACAATTAATGAGCCCAGTAAGTAAGTAAGTGGGCTCATTAAGGAACCCGGTAAAATGACGGTAAAGCGCCGCTAAAAATAGCGCCGCCTCACCGACGACACCCGCACCGCCCCAGTGTGAAAGGGGCCGTAGACCTCTATAAAAACCTCAGCATGCTTAGGGAGATGCTCCACCCTGGAACCAGTTCTGTGTTTGTGTAGACTGGGGAATATGGTAACTGGCCATGTGCGGTGAGTGAACGAATGCCTGTGTGGCAAACTTCCAAAACAGGAAGATGGGGACTGGGGCAGCACAAGGCTGCACCTAGTTGTTAGATAGGTAATCTACGTGTGTAGTAAGCGGCCAAGCTGACCAGGATTTCTTTTCATGTTTCTTTTTGTTTTGCTGTTATATTAACACTGCATATAGTATAAATAAACCACACCTTTGTTTTTTTTTTACCTACAACGCTGTCTGCTGTGCCTCATTTTGTGTGGTGAACCCATCTAGGGGGTAACAGACATCCGCTGCCAAGCTAACCCCCTCACTTTCACACTTTCAATGATATAGGGAAATGGGACAAACAGAGTGAATATACCTAATGGGGAGACATACTGCAATAAAAACTTACAGGGGTTCTTATCCATCTCCACTCTATCCAAAATTTAAAAAAAAAGTTTAGCATTCAAGTATGGTTTCCCAACTGACCCTAATCTATCCCTATGCAGTTTGTCATCTCTCCATGCAATGCTTTTAATGCAGTACACTATAACTGCTCTGTGCACCTTCATTTTAAAATGAGGGGGCTGGCTTATCCAAAAGCTCCCTTATTGATCTTTCTGTGCCTGCTAGCCATGGTTCAAAGAGCATGGAGTGCATAGGTATGTACTGTATAGGTATATAAAGGATATAGAAATAATTAAACTGAAAGCTAAACTACTTAGAGGCCACAGCAAACTTGTAACAGCAAGAATCTACCCAAAGCAGCTAACTGATCCCTTTGTTTTGTAAACCAAACACAATAAAAATACAAATGGCAGTCACTTTAAAGAAAACTAGTGAAGTGGGTTTATATGGAGGGCATATTTCCCAATTTTCTGAAGTGAGAAATAGCGACATCTTCAAGCACAGAGTATGTAGGCAAAGACCACACCTATAAAATGCCACCAATTACTGAGAATATGAACAATAAATACGTGAAGAATTAATTTGGTATGGTAAATCACTTCTGATAGTTAAACAATACATTATATATAGACATGTCCAATGTTCTCTGTTTTGGATGCCTTGATTCTGAAGAAGTCCACATGGATCCTAAAGTAAGGGTTAAAGTAAAATTGTTGGTTTATTTACAGATAGGGATATACATGTAGCACCCTTTTCTTAAACAAGGGCTACTGGTAAATTTAGCTGTGATAGGTGGTAACTAACCTGGCCAATTTATAGTCTTTGTGATAATTTGAGTTTTCTCCTAAGCCTGGTTTACCTGTGGTTCCTTCCTTCTGTCAATAGGTGGCACAGTTGCCTTTGACATTAGTACCATGAGCTGGAGTGAGACTGAGTTATGAATATGGATATCTCTTTCTGCCAATCATTAGGAGTTTTAGGTCACTGAGCATGCCGGGAAAGAGTATATATTTGGAGGATGTCAGGTGATTGGGGTCCTCCCACTCAGACCTCGGTCTGGTGCCGATGTGTGAGGAACAGCTGGGTGAGGCCTGGAGTCTAAGGCCTGACCATGTGCTCGAGGCTCTGCCAGAGAGAGCCTGCCTGCTGCCTGGGGGCATGGGAGAGGTCCTGCCAGAGAGGAAGAGCTTTTTGTTGGCTGGAGGCATGAGGAAAGGGATGTAGGTTTGTGAGGAAGTACCAGTGGTTACTCTCCACGAGGGACTGTGAAGAGGCTGGGAAACCCTGCACAGTCTTGTGAGTGATTTGGTTGATATAGGAGACAGCTGTTGCTTCATAGATACAGAACATTGGGTACAGGCCTAAGGACCTTGGTCAGTACCTGGCTGTTTTGTTTTTGGAATCTGCTGATCTGTCTGCCTAGGGTGTCCTGTGCCATAACCCTCCCCCCCCCCCCCGCATTTTTCTGTTGTGAGAAATAAACCCACTTTTGTTCATCCTAAAAGTGACTGGCACCCATCTTTTCTGCAACTGTCTAAGAACCAACACCTTGTCTAAGAACCAACATCTTTTAAGCACCATGACTAAGAACCAACACCTTGAGGTGAAATCTCAGCCCTCCCTAATGCCGGGGGGGGGGGCTACATACATAAACTAGAAATAATTACAAGGTATAGGAAAGAGGGGATAAAGTGAGGGTATGTATATATTTATTCTCACACATTTCACACACAAAGGCCACAAAGACTTATTCTTAACTGCAGAATTAGGTAGGACTTTTCCATTAGGTCATACAAAAGTTCATCAATGTCCTTGGTCTCAGCCTGTCAGTTGGGTTTTGTGCAGATGATTACACAGGATGAAAATGCAATTGAAACCATCTGCCCCAAGCAGGAGTGCAACAATACTGGACAGGTAGGATCTGTAGATAACACCCAGCCAATGTGCTAAGTGCTCAGCCATTCATATATCTGAAGATCAATCAGTGCCACTGCTCGGCAAGGCCCTGATAGCTGTTTTATGATCTTCCTTAAAGTGGTTGTAAACCTCAGACATAAAAAGTTGAACAAAGCATATCCATGTATAGTGTGTGCCTGTCTCAATTAAAAGCATTATGTGTCATTTCTGTCTGTGGCTTTATTTCTCTGCTATCAGCATGTATCACTTCTGACAAGTTTTCCTGATAACAAGAGAAAAATAGTGATGGGGAGGGACCTCCAGCAGATTGAAAGCCTAAGTTCTGTTCCTGTGTGTTGTGTTAAGGGGGGTGTGTCGCTTCCATCCAATCAGCTCTCAGAGCTCTTTTTACTGATCTCTGCGGAATGTAACTTCAGCTCCCCGCCCTCTTTTTTTCTGAACTCTCGCATGGGGCCATTGCAGTGCCCAGCTACCCGTGCATTTTGCTATACCAAAAACTTTCAAATTGGCAAATTACAAGATTTGGTTCCCACGGATTTTGTTGGGGTTCAGGGTTTGCACATCTTGCCATGTATTCAGTGAGTCTCAGCATAGTGAACTTTGCTGATCACTAATCATTACAAAGTTAAATTATATATACATGGCCAATAATGGTGTCCATTACATTTCCAAAAGAGGTCTTTGTATCAGATTAGTGGTCTCAAATCTGTGGCCCAGGAGCCAGATGCAGCTCTTTGCTTGTTTTACCCAGATCTTGGACCAATATCTCATCCACTGATACCAACAATGGGGCACAATTCCTCCCAATGACAGTAACGATGGAGCACAATTCCTCCCAATGACACCAATGATGGGGCCTAATTTCTCCCAAATACACAAACAACCTTCTTGATCCCCTTCAATCTGGATTTCGCCCTCAACACTCAACAGAAACTGCTCTTTTAAAACTCACAAATGACCTACTAACTGCAAAAACCAACGGACACTATTCTGTACTCCTACTTCTGGACCTTTCAGCTGCCTTTGACACGGTTGACCACCCTCTCCTCCTCGAAAAACTTTACTCCCTTGGTCTCTGTGATTGTGCTCCTCAGTGGCTCTCATCCTACTTATCCCAACTCACCTTCAGTGTCACTTACAATTCCACTTCCTCCACTCCTCTTCCCTTCTCTGTCGGAGTCCCCCAAGGTTCTGTTCTTGGACCTCTTTTATTTTCAATCTACACCTCTTCCCTGGGTCAGCTGATAGCTGCTCACGGCTTTCAATATCATTTCTACGTTGACGACACACAAATCTATCTCTCCACCCCTCAACTCACTCAATCAGTCTCCTCACGCCTCCCCAACTTACTAACAGACATATCTGTATGGATGTCACAACACTTCCTTAAACTCAACTTGTCCAAAACCGAACTTATAATATTTCCTCCCCCACGTGCCTCTTCCTCTGACTTCTCTGTCAAGAGTAATGGCACAACCATCCACCCATCCCCACATGTCAGGGTGCTAGGTGTTATCCTGGACTCTGAACTCTCCTTTCAGCCCCACATCCAATCACTTTCCAAATCTTGCCGCCTCAAACTCCGCAACATCTCTAAACTACGTCCCTTTTTAACCAATGAAACCACAAAGCTCCTGATTCACTCCCTGGTTATCTCTCGCCTTGACTACTGTAACTCCCTCCTCATTGGTTCACCTTTAAATAGACTATCCCCCTTCAGTCCATCATGAATGCTGCTGCCAGACTCATCCACCTTACAAACCGCACAGTGTCTGCTACCCCTCTCTGCCAATCCCTCCATTGGCTGCTACTTGCCCAACGAATTAAATTCAAAATACTAACACTTACTTATAAAGCCCTCCCCAACTCTGCCCCCAGCTACATCACTAGCCTAGTCTCAAAATACCAACCTAATCGCTCACTTTGTTCCTGCCAAGACCTCCTGCTCTCTAGCTCCCTCATCATCTCCTCCCATATCCGCCTACAGGACTTCCCCCGAGCCTCGCCCATCCTCTGGAACTCACTACCCCAATCTGTCAGACTGTCTCCCAATTGATCCACTTTCCTGCCTCCATCTAACAACTTCACTATTGTCTCCATTAACTCATCCCCCACAGATATTATAACTTGACCCTCCCTCCTTTTGTAAGCTCTAACGAGCAGGGCCCTCTGATTCCCTTTGTCTTAAATTGTATTGTATTGTATTGTAATGTCTACCCCAACGTTGTAAAGCGCTGCGTAAACTGTCGGCACTATATACATCCTGTATAATAATAATAATAATAATAATAATGGGGCCCAATGACATTAATAATGGGGCACAATTCCTCCCAATGACACTAACGATGGGGCACAATTCCTCCCAATGACGCTGATGGTGGGACACAGTTTCTCCCAATGACACCAAGAATAGGGCCCAATTACATTAATGATGGGGCATAGTTCCTCCTACTGACACCAGTGATGGGGCGCAATTACTCCCACTGAAACAAAAGATGGGGTATTATTTTTACCACTGACGTAGAGACTTTTTTTACTCCCAATGGCCACAGTCCGGCCCTCATGAAGTCTGAATGAGAGTAAACTGTCCCTTTGTTTAGAAAGTTTGGAGACCCCTGTATCAGATCAAAAAGAGGGACAACTGAGGAGGAAGGAAGCACATCCTATAACAGGGAGTGCCTGAACATGGACCTTCATGGCAGCGTCACCGGATACTATTTTATCGAGAGCTGCAGATTTACAAATATTGAAAATGAGTTCTGATATTACATTAAAGTTTTAACTTGACCCACATGTGGAAGTTCCGCTTGTTTGTATACTTGCCTCCTCTTTAATAATTGGGGGGTGATACCCCTCCTCCTTCCCCCACAGCCTTCTGGGACACATCAGGACCATTTATAAGGTGCAAGGCCATTCACAAAGTGTGGTGTCACACGTGCATGCGCAGTATGAACTCGAAAGGCTTCACTGCCGTTCTTCCTTAGTTAAGATGTCAACACCTGGACCCAAATATTAAAAGTCAGTAGCTACAGTATTTGTAGCTGCTGACTTTTTATTTTTTTTTGAGGAGAACATGGAGCTCCTCTTCATCATATACACTGTATAAGATTTGAATAGTTGGGTTCACTTGGGGCCCTTTCACGCTGATCAGTTTTTGTATGTGCTTTCGGTGTTTAAAAA
The DNA here is from genome assembly GCF_037356315.1 of Lithobates pipiens. NCBI lineage: Eukaryota > Metazoa > Chordata > Amphibia > Anura > Ranidae > Lithobates > Lithobates pipiens. The sequence continues at coordinate 531,086,339 of NW_027507758.1, read as the reverse complement.
ACAGAACAAAAATGCATAAAAAATGTATCCATTTATCCATGTATCCATTTAAACACACCACAGGTTCGTTATTGGTGCATTTTTTTGAGTCACATGTCCATGTTTTACAGGACCCTTTGAGCCCCCCATTGAGCCTGTTTTTGCTTTAAACAATTACATTGCTTGTGTAGATGGGCTAGTGTGCAACATACTGTTCAAAAAATTGAGGGATGTTGAGCACTTACCATATAATAACATCAATAGCAAAAATAATAACTCTATCAGACTATCCGATCTCCTTTGTTCCTCCATTATAATGGTTCACAACTCTCTATGCACACATATTTATGTAACCTGGGAAGAATAAAAGAAATGACATAACAGGATCCTACATTTGTTGCTGTACAATGTGTCAAGTGACTAGGGATAATGAGCTAAAATGAACAATAAGGAAGGGCAAGCCATGTGTCATGCTTTTCCTCATTCTTCATAGAAAAAAGGTGACCCATTGGTGCATTGTGAACCCTGAGCTCTATAGATGCTAACCTTGTAAAGAATCAGATTCATTGCGGTAATTCTAATAACGCAGCTGTCAGAAATAATTATAACCTTCAAATCCCTCAAGTATTCCCATCTTCTGTTTGTGATAATAAAAATGTAAAAAAAAAAAGAGCATTATAGATGAGAGAAATAGAAGCTGAAGTCAAGTCCTACAACATTGGCTTGGCGTCTTTGTATTGGCCCTTCTGAACCGCAATAAGCTCAGATGCAATAACGGAGCATAGAGTGGATGGCCTTTTCCACAAGTACTTCAAGGTCCACACAATATATGGAGCTTTAACTTTCATCACAGTCAAGATTTACAGGGATCATCATTTCTAATAATAACTCTAATACCATTTCCTGTTAACAGGAACATCGGTCATGTGAAGTCATGAACAGAACATGCTGTCAAGTTTGAAGACTCGAAGGATGATTTACCAAAGGAATTGAATCTTCACTCAGCACATTAAAGCTGTCTTCATTTCAACAAACCAATCATCTGCCAGGGGAATTCCTATTTTTATTTATTCCATTGCCCTATGGTCATGGTCGGGTATTTGTAGTAAATCCAGGTTCACTGGCCTACATGGCTTTCTAACTTTTTCCTAAATTAACCCTCCAAAGTAAAATTTTTCCAGGCTGCAAACCAAGATTATAATAATGTATGTATATGCTTTTGGTATTAGTTTTAAAAGGACCCCATGCTGCAATTATACCAATATAACTTCATATCTCACTATATGCATAAAGCTATAGTCTCCATCCAGAAACTTAAAAGCTTACAAATGTTGTAGCTGCTTAAATTTAATATAAGGACACCTATCTGTCCAGGGATCCAGTGTCATCCTCACCCAAGCTGATTCTTCAATGGGCTTCGGATCAAAATGTCAGCATCTTAACTAAGGGAGACCAGCTGTGTAGCCTTGCATAGCTGGCTTCCTACTGCACATGGCGCACCCCGTGCTGTGCCTTGTGAATGGACCTGCAGTCTTCTGGGACCTGTGACATGTAGGCAAAAGGGGAGATTAACTTCCACTCAGATTGTTACAGTGATATAGTTGGAAGTGGAAGTGGGTACCCATCAAAACCAGGTACCCGCTCCCCCCTCAAAAAAAAAAAAGTGCCAAATGTAAAGTGTAGGGAGGAGGAGGCAAACAAACAAAACTTCCCCTTTTGGGTGAAGTCCTGCTTTAAAGTCCAATGACAGTCTGATTGAAACCAAAAGAGTTCAATATAGGGTACATAAAAACATGTTTTTTTAAATACCTTGGTTAGTGGATTGTGCTCCAGTGTCAGTCCAAAATCCTTAAAGCGGAGGTCCACCCTAAAGTGGACCTTCCGCTCATTGGAACCCTCCCCCCCTCCGGCGCCACAATTGGCACCTTTCAGGGGGGAGGGGGGTGCAGGTACCTGTACAGTACAGGTATCTGCACCCACTTCCGGCGTAGATTCTGCAGAAGGTACGCCCCTTTCCGCAGAATATACGCCCCTTTCCGAAGGTCCCCCGCTGCCTGCTGGGAAACACACAGATCCCAGAGACAGCGGGGACCATCCTTATGGCGCAGCGCGACTCGCGCATGCGCAGTACGGGACCAGGAAATGAAGGCGAAATGCTCCACTTCCTGATTCCCATACCCAAGATGGCGGTGGCAGCACCCGAGAGACGATCGAGAGATTGGCTTCGGGTGCCGACATTGCGGGCGTGCTGGGCAGGTAAGTGTCATTATTTTAAAAGTCAGCAGCTGCAGTATTTGTAGCTGCTGGCTTTAAAAAAATAAATAACGGCGGACTCCCGCTTTAAGGTTGAATTTTGAGATAAGCAAATATCATCTAAGTACATGTGGTATGTTTTATTCTTGTGTGAATCTTGGTGTGCTTTGTATATTTATTCCAGATATGTGCACCAGTATGAAACTTTCCCTCTATACAAGAGCATCCTGTAATAAAACTAATCACTGCTGCTCTCTCTCCTTGTGCGAGATAAATGGTCTTGTCTTTACCTCCTCCTGTAGTTTTCTGCAGGGATCTAAGAGGGTCCATTCTATAGTGGGAACTACTGGGTCCCAATGGTAGTGGGGTCATCTGGGTCCCTCCAATAGCTCTGCTCCCTGCACTGGCTATGTTGTAGCCCAGTGATGATGTTAATGCTGCTTTTACATGGTAATATCTGGGTTTGCAAGGACATTTGGTGCACTGAAAGTGATTTTCTTACTCTTGTGACTATTAAAATACATATTTGAATGAAAGTTTTTAAAGCTGCTTGTTTTTGTCTTCTTTTGCCCTGCTTCTTGTAATCAGTTCAAAAATAAAGACTCTGGACTCCTAAGAATGTTTCATTTGCCGTTCTCTTTGAATTATTTTACTTGGCTTTCTCAATGCCTGTGAATGTAGTCTCTTGGGGGATACCCGTCTTTGTGGTGAGTTGCTGAACATAGGCCAATTGGGCTCAAGTAATGCTTTTGTCCATATTTTGAAAAAATGAAAAAATCTCTGTCCAGCGCACCTCTACTACTTCATCTTTGACTATTCTGATTGGTCAGCTATTCTTGATAATTTTACCTGGTATAACTGCAGTGATGGGGGGGATATCTAATACTCTTAGGGCCTTCAAGTGGTTAAGAAACCAGCTGATCAGCCCACCGGTATTTGGGCTGGCGTACCTATTAATTTACCAGAAGGAGTAGAAGTTAGGACTTTGAATGAAGGACCTGGAAGGGACAATAAAAACAAGCCATTAATCAGTATGGGATGTCAGGAACCAATATTGCTCCATACAGAAAACCATTGAACAGGCAGAATTAGTACAAATAGTAAATCATATTATAAATACATGTATATATGTATCCTATAAAGCTTGATGTGTTTCGTGATATTGCCACCTCATCAGGAGAAAGTATATATATGAAACACCTGCATGGTCTAGTATTAACCCCAATGATGGGAGAAAAAAAAGAAAGCAAAAGAAGTCAGGAAGGGGGAGATTAGCTACCCCCCTACTTGCATAGAGGCTCAGGGAATCAACACACAGTGCTGAAAGGTGGAGGCTATATTGGGTATCCCCCCCCCTTTTTTTTTCTCTGCTATTCATTTACCAGTGACATTTTTTGAACACTGTAGAGCAGAGGTTTCCAAACGTATTTGGCCTACCACTGCCTTTTCAGAAATAAAATGACTTAGTGCCCCCTTAGTGCCAGAGCAAGATGGGGGAAGAGAAGAGCGTAAGAAGAAGAAGATGAAGAAGAAGATGGAGGAAGAAGAAGAACACCGAAGGAAGGCCAGAAGAAAGAAGATGGAAGAAGAAGCGTAAAGAAGAAGAAATTAATAGAGGACTTGTCAAAAACCGTCTCTTGTGTTTTTTTAACCCTTTTGACACTTTTTTTGTGTCAAAAGGTAGCAGTATATTTGTACCCCATTACCAATTCACACAGGGGGGGCCAGGATGTGGGGGTCCCCTTGTTAAAGGGAGCTTACAGATTCAGATAAGCCCCCCACCTGCAGACCCCCACAACCACTGGGCAAGGGTTGTGTTGATGAGGCCCTTCTCTCCATCAACATGGGGGCAAGGTGCTTTGCGGGAGCCTATAAGCAAACAAACAGAAAGAAGCAATGACCAAAAAGCAATTCCATTATGTGTCTATATTTCTACCTACATCCTACAGGAAAGATGAAAGGAGATTTACATTCCCGATCCTCCGTTCTTCTCCGCACAAGACTGGTCCCTGCAGCTCCTGCACCCCTGTGCCCTAGCAGTCTTGAGTTCTGATGTCATCAACCCAAATGCAGCACCTATAACCCTGCTTTGGACATGAGGACGCCAGGAACAGTCCACTGCTGGATTGTGGGGAACTGCTCTTTGCTGAGGGAGCGTAGGTTTATAAGTATCCTTTTCAGTGTCGCCCATCCATACAGGGCACAGGGGCGCCTCCTCCCTAATCCATGTACCCAGCCCCTAATCTACATACAGGGCACTGAATGCATGAATTCCAATGTTTTATTGTTTTTTTTGAAACACATGATTAGAGCTTGAGGCTATAAATGGCACCCTGAGCCCACCCAGTTGTGTGACAATAGCAAATTAATATTTGTTATTGTCTTCCTAATCCTCCTCCTGGCCAATCAGGAAGTGGGTCTTGAGACCCGATTGGCCAGGAGTCTTAGGGCGTCTGGCCAATCGAGTCTCAGGACCCACTTCTTGTTGGAGGAGAGACAACGGCCCCAGAGCAAGGAGCAGCAGCACTACCCCAGGTCCTCCTCATCTGCCTCCTAATGTAAGGAGGCATTCGACCGCCACCTTCCCATCTATCTCCTGCGCAAGGGGGGGTAACCATTGCCTTCCCATCCATCTCCCACGGGGGGGGAAAAACGCTGCTATCCCATCTGTCTCCTGTGAGTGGGGGGGTGGCGTTGGTTTGCTGTTCCCCCCCCCCTCTAAAAAATGTTTGAGCATTGAGCAACAGCCGCCACTCGTCCTTATAATCACCAAAACCTGTCCTCTCCTCAAACCTGGACAAAATGAGCACTTAACCCAGAGTTGGCTTTTAAGACCTGTTGGTGGACTTGACCACTGATCAGTTATAACTTGCATTTTGTGTGTTTATTTGCAAAATAAAGTAATAAAGCAATTGTTAAGTCTTTACATCCAAGTTACAGAACAGATGAAACATGCATGAATGGTTCCTCTCTTTATTCTTCCTCCACCCCCTTCAATATCCCCCTACTATCGCTCCCCCCCTCAATCGTTCTAGTCCCCCCCCCCCCAGGGTTGCTATTGCCCACTTTGGGAAGCACTGCTGTAGAGGGTATATGGGAACCCACTATTACAAATCATTTCCTTTTTCCTATTTCAAATCATGGAACAACCTCACAGTGTTGCGCTTCATATACAGAGATTTTACTCCCTTTAACCTTAAATACTGGATTACAGTAAATACCAGGATTAACTTTCAATCATATTACAAGCTACATTCTTTTTTTTTCTTTTATCTAAAGTATACCCTGTCACAATTCAATTTCTAGTGAACCTTTCCAATTAGCTTTATGCTTTTCAGTATGGTACAATTTTAGAATTACATGTTATCGTACACGCTGCAAAGCGTATAATAAAGTCAAATGCCAATTGAAGGTGGGACAAACATATTGCTTACAGAATACTACAGAAGTTCCGGGTGTGATTTTATTTTTTAAAGTTTTTTTAAGTAAATTCTTGTGGTACAACTTCACTTAACTAAGATTGCTTTGAACACCCCAATTGTGTGCAAAGGATTTTTAGAAAAATAGGAATTTCCTTTGCACGTGATTGGACGTTTGAAGTGAATACACTGTGCGGAGTGAAAAATGTACTCTTTTAGCAAATCAATCTCTTTGGAATAAAAGACACAATTGGACTGATTAAATATAAGCAAATTAAGCCACAGCTCTTGAATGGAAACATCTTAGCTTCCTTAGCCTCCACTTTTCTTATTCATGTTGAAACCTGTGTTTTGATGGCAATTTGTCTTAGAGAACTATTTTTAAATGCATAAAAGAATAAGTGTGTTTTCCAATAATAAAAAAAATACTATTCTACAGTCCTGGCCAGCCTGAGACTGGTTAGTGGGGGTGGGCTATATGTTCGAGTTGAACATGAGTTTGACTCGAACATTGGCTTTTCGCCAGTTCACCAAACAGCGAATAATTTTGGGTGTTTGCAGAAAATTCGAAAGCTGCAGAACACCCTTTAAAAGTCTATGGGGAGAAATCAAAAGTGCTAATTTTAAAGGCTTATATGCATGGCATTGTCATAAAAGTGTTTGGGGACCTGGGTCCTACCCCAGGGGACATGTATCAATGCAAAAAAAGTTTTAAAAACTGCATTTTTCTGGGAGCAGTGATTTTAATAATGCTTAAAGTGAAACAAAAAAAGTATAATATTCCTTTAAATTTCATACCTGGGGGTGTCTATAGTATGCCTGTAAAGGGGCGCATGTTTCCCGTGTTTAGAACAGTCTGACAGCAAAATTACATTTCTAAAGGGAAAAAAAAGTAATTTAAAACTACTCGTGGCTATAATGAATTGTCAGTCTGACAATACAAATAAAAGTTCATTAATAAAAATGGCATGGAATTTCCCCACAGGGGAACCCAGAACCAATTTTTTTTTTTTTAAATGGCGTGGGGTCCCCCCAAAAATCAAAAATCCATACCAGACTCTTATCCGGGCACGCAACATGGCAGGCTGCAGAAAAAGAGGGGGGGGGCAGAGAGTGCCCCCCCTTCCCTCCTGAACCATACCAGGCCACCACATGCCCTCAACATTGGGAGGGTGCTTTGGGGTAGCAGCCCCCCCAAAGCACCTTGTCCCTGTGTTGATGGGGAGAAGGGCCTCATCCCCACATCCTTTGCTCGGTAGTTGCGGGGGTCTGCGGGCAGGGGTCTTATCGGAATCTGGAAGCCCCCTTTAACAAGGGGACCCCACATCCTAGCCCCCCTTTGTGAATTGGTAATGGGGTACAAATGTACCACTACCCTTTCACGAAAAAAGTGTCAAAAGGGTTAAAAAACACAAGAGACGGTTTTTGACAAGTCCTTTATTAATTTCTTCTTCTTTCCACTTCTTCTTCCATCTTATTTCTTCTGGTCTTCCTTCAGTGTTCTTCTTCTTCCTCCATCTTCTTCTTCTCCATCATCTTCTTCATCTTCTTCTTCCTCCGCTCTTCTCATCCCAAATCTTGCTCTGGCTTCTTCTCCACTCCGCCCGCACGATCCGCCTTAGTGGGAGTCTTCCACCGTGTGACGCTTCTATTCTTCTGACACTTCTTATATAATGGAGAGTGGGGCCACCCCTTCTGATGCACAGGGACTTCCCTATGGCTTTCCCTGTGTTGTCAGAGGGGTGCGGGGTCACCCGTTTACATAAACGGGCTGACCCCGCCCCCTCTGACATCATGGGAAAGCCAAAGGGAAGTCCCCATGCCTCAGAGGAGGGCGGGAGCACCGGTTGGCCCCTGCCCTCTGTTATATAAGAAGTATCAAAAGAACAGAAGCGTCACACTGAAGCGGATCGTGCGGATGGAACAGACAAGAAGCTGGAGCAAGATGCGGGACGAGAAGAGCAGAGGAAGAAGAAGATGAAGAAGACTCCCACTGAGATGGATCGCGCAGACGGAGCAGAGAAGAAGCCGGAGCAAGATGCGGGACGAGAAGAGTGGAAGAAGAAGAAGATGAAGCAAGAAGAAGAACACTGAAGGAAGGCCAGAAGAAAGAAGATGAAAGAAGAAGTGGAAAGAAGAAGAAATTAATAAAGGACTTGTCAAAAACCGTCTCTTCTGTTTTTTAACCCTTTTGACACTTTTTTTGTAATAAGGTAGCAGTTCATTTGTACCCCATTACCAATTCACACAGGGGGGGCAGGATGTGGGGGTCCCCTTGTTAAAGGGGGCTTCCAGATTCCGATAAGCCCCCCACCTGCAGAGCCCCACAACCACCGGGCAAGGGTTGTGCTTATGAGGCCCTTCTCCCCATCAACATGGGGACAAGGTGCTTTGGGGGGGGCTGCTACCCCAAAGCACCCTCCCAATATTGAGGGCATGTGGCCTGGTACAGCTCTGGAGGGGGGGCGCTCTCTCGTCCCCCCTCTTTTCCTGTGGCCTGTCAGGGTGCGTGCTAAAATAAGGGTCTGGTATGAATTTTGAGGGGGACCCCACACATTATTTTTGTTTAATTTTGGTTCCGGGTTCCCCTGTGGCGAAATTCCGCACTGTTTTTATCAATGAACTTTTATGTGTATTGTGAGACCGACAATTAATTATAGCTGCGAGTAGTTTTAAATTACTTTTTTTCCTTTACGAATGTAATTTTGCTGTCAGACTGTTCTAAACACGGGAAACATGCACCCCTTTAGATGCATACTATAGACACCCCCTAGGTATGAAATTTAAAGGAATATTACACTTTTATTATTTCACTTTAAGCATTATTAAAATCACTGCTACCGAAAAAACAGCCATTTTTAAAACTTTTTTTTGCATTGATACAGGACCCTGGTCCCCAAACACTTTTTATGACAATACCATGCATATAAGCCTTTAAAATTTGCACTTTTGATTATTCATGTTCGTGTCCCATAGGCTTTAACAGGGTTCACTGTTCGAACAAATTTTTTGCCTGTTTGACTGTTCTAGATGCGAACCAAAGAGGGGGGTATTCAGCTCATGCCTACTGGTTAGCAACATGAGACACCCTGGTCACAATAATCTCTATGGAACATAACAACTATTCTGGGAAGGGCTAGCAGGAACAGAATACTGCTGAGAAAAATGTAAGCAAAGCTATCATGTTGATGTATGTCTGCATCTACGGTCTGCATTAGCAGTATAAAGTTGGTCCTATATAGGGATGAGCTTCGTGTTCGAGTCGAACATACGTTCGACTCAAACATCGGCTGTTCGCCCGTTCGGCGAATTCCGAACGTTATGGGCCGTTCGCGCCAAATTCGTGTGGCGCTCACGGCCCACAATGCACTGCGTCATCGCAGTGCATTGCTGGCTCATGATTGGCCAAGCATGCACTGTGACCCCGCATGCTTGGCCAATCACAGCGCCAGCAGCGAGGAGAGCCATGATTGGCCACAGGCAGGATGCCCGTTGCCAATCATAGCTCAGGCTGTGTAGTACACGCCCCACACTATATAAGGCCGCCAGCGCGGTGGCCTTGTGTAGTGTGTTGGCGTCTGAAGCAGTTAGTGGGTGTTCTGTGTACCTTCAACACAGTATACACCGATCGTTATCGGCCCATTTTCGATCTTGCTCTTCTGTAGTGGTTGTTGTCTGCGTGCCCTGACCGCAGTATACACCGCTATATTCACCTCACCTATATAGCTATTGATCTATCTTTTATAATAGAGCTTGCAGTCAGTAGTTTTAGGAGCTTGTGTGTGCTGTCTGCATGCTCTGTACCCAGTACACACCGCTATATCCACCTACATAGCTCTTCTCTATTTGAGCCCACTTGCCATCTGCAGGAGTTATTGGAAGTTGTGTGGCTCCAGCACAGCACAGTATACATCTGTATATACCCCTTTATCTCTGGTGTTCTATAATAAAGGCATCTGCAGGAGTTAGTGGGTGTTTTGTGCCTCCAGCACAATATACACCTGTATATACCCTTTATTGCTGTTCTCTAATGGAGCCATCTGCAGGGCTTAGTGGGTGTTGTGTGACTCCATTACAGTATACCCCTTTATCTCTGGTGTTCTATAATAAAGGCATCTGCAGGAGTTAGTGGGTGTTGTGTGCCTCCAGCACAATATACACTACCCAACTGCTGTTTTACCCAACTCCCTTCAGGCCATTACCATGTCTGGAAGGCCAGCAAGGAGAGGCAGACAGGCGCGAGACGATAAAAGAGGGCAAGCAGGCTCTGTGTCTTGTCCTTCTTTTCGGCAGCTGGACATGTTGAACCGCAACATGCCAATGACTTGGTAGAGTGGATGACCAAGCCCTCTTCATCCTCCTCATCCTCTCTCACCCAGTCTCAGGGTACTAGCAAAGCAGCTGCCAACGCATCGTCTTCCCTCCTCTCAATGTCATCATCAGTGACTCCTTCCCTAGACCCACCACGTCCTCCTGAGGAGTCTCCTGAACTCTTTGAGCACAGTGTTGGGTACATGCTCCAGGAGGATGCCCAGTGTTTTGTAGCCTCTGATGATGACACTCAGCTAGAGGAAGGCAGTAACGTGAATGCAGAGAGAGGGGATGCTCAAGAAGGACAGCAATCTGGCAGTCATGTTCCACAAGCTGCAGCATATTGCCAGGTTTGCTACAGCGATGAAGAGGGAGGGGATGATGAGGGCACTGACTCCACGTGGGTGCCTGGTAGGAGAGAGGTGGAGGAGGAGGAGGCACATGTCCAACGAGGCAGGATGCCCTCCGGGGGCCAGCTTAGGGGCAGCACACCGACTGAATCACACCGCAGAGCTCCGCCTGTGCATGGCACTACCTCTGCTCGTTATTCTAAAAGTTCTTTGGTGTGGGCCTTTTTTGAGACGAGTGCATCAGATCACACCACTGCTATTTGCAACATATGTCTCAAGCGTATCTCGCGTGGCCAAAACATCAGCCGCTTGGGCACCACATGCTTGACCAGACATATGTTGACCTGCCATGCAGCTCGTTGGCAAGCGTACCTCAAAGACCCACACCAAAGAACAAAGCGGACCTCTCCTTGCTCCTCATCAGCTGGCATCTCCAACCCCACTAGACCTTCAGTCCTCTCTGAAACCTGCTCTGAGAGGAATGAAGGTGTAGAATTAGGTGTGTCACAGCCAAGTGCTTCCGGGAACTCTGCTAGCAGTACACTCACGTCCGATTATAGCAGGCAAATGTCCCTGCCCCAGCTGCTGGACCGGCGAAAGAAGTTCACTCCCAGCCATCCACATGCCCAGCGGTTGAATGCTAGCTTGGCTAAATTGCTAGCACTTCAACTGCTGCCTTTTCAGTTGGTAGACTCAGCCCCCTTCCGTGAGTTTGTACAATGTGCGGTTCCTCAGTGGCAGGTCCCCAAACGCCACTTTTTCTCACGGAAGGCGATTCCAGCTCTCTACCGGCATGTGAAAGGCAATGTTCTTGCCTCGCTGGACAGGGCGGTCAGCGGTAAGGTCTCCTCCATCCCCTCCTCTTCTTCTTCCTCCATGGCCTCTTCCAGTGCTCTGTCCTCAGAACCAGCGGTGCTCCGTAGGCGTTCCAGGGGCTACGCAAGTACGCAGGCAAAACGATGCCATGCGGTGCTTGCGCTGGTTTGTTTGGGGGACAGGAGCCACACTGGGGCGGATGTTTTGTCAGCTCTGCAGGGGCAGGCCGAGAGGTGGTTGACGCCACGCCAGCTTAAGCCAGGAATGGTGGTTTGCGACAATGGCACCAACCTCCTCTCCACTCTCCGACAGGGACAACTGACCCATGTGCCCTGTGTAGCTCACGTCCTTAACCTGGTGGTGCAGCGGTTCTTGGGCAGGTACCCCGGCTTACAGGATGTCCTGAAGCAGGCCAGGAAAGTCTGTGTGCATTTCCGCCGATCATTTAATGCCTGTGCTCGGCTGGCTGAGCTCCAAAAGGAGTTGAACCCTGCCCAAGAACCGCCTTATATGTGTCATGCCCACCAGGTGGAACTCAACGTTGGCCATGCTGCAGCGGCTGCACACGCAGCAGAGGGCCATCAATGAGTACCTGTGCGACTACGGCACCAGGACAGGGTCAGGGGAGCTCAGTTTTTTCTCACCACGCCAGTGGGGCATGATCAGGGATGCATGCACTGTCCTGTCACCGTTTGAGGAGGCCACAAGGATGGTGAGCAGTGACAGTGCATGCATCAGTGACACTGTACCTCTTGTCCACCTCTTGGAGCATACGCTGCATGGAATAATGGACAGGGCACTTGAGGCAGAACAGAGGCAGGAAGAGGAGGACTTCCTTGCCTCTCAAGGTCCCCTTTATCCAGACAGTGTTCCTGCTGTGCCACCCATCACACAGGAAGAGGATGAGGAGGAGGAAGAGGAGGAGGAGGATGATTGTGTCAGCATGGAGGTGGAGGCTGGCACTCAGCATCAGCAGCAGCAGTCTTGTAGGGATGATTTACAGTTCCAAGAAATCCGTGGACTTGTACGTGGCTGGGAGGAGGTAGCTGCGGATCATGTTGTCCTTAGCGACCCAGAGGACTCCGGACCGAATGCCTCAGCTAACCTACGCTGCATGGCCTCCCTGATCCTGCAAAGCCTGCGGAAGGATCCTCGTATTCTTCGGATCAAGGAGAGGGACCATTACTGGCTGGCCACTCTCCTTGATCTACGGTACAAGGGTAAGGTTGCCGACCTTATTTTGCCATCGCAGAGGGAGCAGAGGATGAGACATCTCCGGGAGGCCTTGCAGAAAGGTCTGTGCAACGCGTTCCCAGAGACTGGGAGGTTACAAACTCCTGGTCCTGGACAACGTATTGCTGAGGCATTGGTCAGAAGGAGCGCTGGAGAAGGTGGCTGTCTGACTGATGCTTTCAGACAATTTTTTAGTCCGCAGCCCCAAGGTATGATCGGTTCCAGCAACCATCGCCAGCATCTGATTTACATGGTGCAGGAATACCTAGGGGCAAGGTCAGACTTGGACACCTTTCCCACCGAAAATCCTCTGGCTTACTGGGTCTTGAGGATGGATCACTGGCCAGAGCTTGCACAGAATGCAATTGAGCTACTGGCCTGTCCTGCATCCAGCGTTCTTTCGGAACGCACCTTCAGTGCTGCTGGTGGCTTTCTTACCGATCACAGGGTGCGCCTGTCCACCGAATCAGTTGATCGACTGACCTTCATCAAGATGAATCAGTCTTGGATCACCCACAGCTACCAAGCACCTGAAGCTGATGTAACCGAATAATTTTTTTTGAAATATCACATCCCTTCAAGACTGCCTATGCTGATGCTGAGTGACTATCCTGTTATGTTAATTGTCTATCCTCTTCCTCCTCCGCTGATATGTTGGAAGAACATTTCTGGTTCTGGGTGATGCCATCAGCCCAATTTTTCTGCCCCTGTTTAACAGGGGCGTTTAATTACAATTTTTGATGCAATGCTTTGCAGCAGGGCTAATTCCTGCAATAAAAATAGAGTATATGGGAGAGGTTGCAGTGTCGTGGCACCAGCACCAGTGCCTAAAGCCCAATTTTTCTGCCCCTGTTTAACAGGGACATGTAATTACAATTCTTGATATAATATTTCACAGGAGGGCCCGTTCCTGTGCCCACCCAGAGTAACTGTGAGGACTTATAGTGTTGTGGCACCAGCACCACAACCACCAAAGGTACATTTTTCTACCACTGTTCAACAATGGCATGTAATTACAATTCTTGATATAATCTTTCACAGCAGGGCGCTCCAGTGCCCACCAAGAGTCACTTTCAGGGCTTACAATGTTGTGGCAAAACCAACACCTTGTTCTGCCATTTCTGCAGAGCATATAGGGCAGGCCCCTACTTTCAAACATCCAACTTACAAACATCTCCTACTTGCAAATGGAAGGAGACAACAGCAAGTGAGATGAAATAAGATGTACGACAAAACAAATTATACAGGGGTGATAACCCTTCCCTATGTTTTCCAAAAAGCTTAAAAATAGTTTTTTTTGACTGGAGCTACACTTTAAAGCGGTAGTAAACCCGCAATTTTTTTTTTAAACCTGCAAAGCAAAATGCATAATGAGCTAGTATGCACCGCATACTAGCTCATTATGAAATACTTACCTTAGAACGAGGCCCCGACATCTGGCCCGATCCACGCCAAGGGAGCTGACATGCTCCCTCTGCGTTTCTTCCGGGTATTGCGGCTCCGGCGCTGTGAGTGGCCAGAGCCGCGATATCGTCACTCCCGTGCGTGCGCGCGGGAGATTTCATTCCCGGCCGGCCACTGCCGGATTTTCAGGCCGAGAATCCCCTTGTGCGCATGCGCCGCTGCAGTCAGCGGCGCATACCGAGGGGAATATCTCCTAAACCGTACAGGTTTAGGAGCTATTTTTTTTACCTACAGGTAAGCCTTATTATAGGCTTTCCTGTAGGTAAAAGTTAAAAATTTGGGTATACAACCACTTTAAAAATGTACCAGTTGAAAATTAGAAACAGATTCAACTTAACACAACAAACCTACACAGTCCCTGTCTTGTTTGCACCGCCTGTATACTGCTGTTCTGAGTATATAGGGCCTGGGGGCCACACACATTTCCTTTTTTTAATATGGGTACTGGGTTCCCCTTAATATGCGTACAAGACCCAAAGGGGCTGGTAATGGGCAGGGAGGGCTACCCATGCCATTTTTCTCAATGATTTTCAACCATATTACAGGAACCAGATATAACATTAAAACCGCAAGCAGTTTTAAATGATGTTATTTCCGTTTAATGTCATTTTGTGCAGAGACTGTTCTAAACATGGGAAACACGTGGCACTTCACAGGCATACTACAGACACCCCCCAGGCACCATATTTAAAGGAATATTTCACTTTTTTTTTTCACTTTACTCGTCATTAAAATCAGTGCTCCCGCCAAAACGGCCATTTTTAAAAACATTTTAGACATTGACCCATGTCCCCTGGGGCAGGAGCCAGGTCCCCAAACCCTTTTTAGGACAGTATCTTGCATATTAGCCGTTAAAATTAGCACTTTTAATTTCCAACGTTCGAGTCCCATAGACTTCAATGGGGTTCTAAAGTTCGTACGAATTTGGGGTCCGTTCGAAAGTTCTGGTGCGAACCGAACCGGGGGGTGTTCGGCTCATCCCTAGTCCTATATTAGTTGATTTTGGAATGAGCGTTCATACGATCATACGTACGAGTGTCATTCGAAAGTAATTCAAAAAATGATTTCATTCAATTGGTGCAGAGAATGGACATTCCAAATGAAAACCACATGCGCAGTTAGAAATTGTTTTATTTGAAAAAACTTTTTTCCATTCTGCTTCCTCAAATTTTTTCATCACTACGGTGGATTGCCGTGCAGCCAGGCACATGATCTTGCCACACTTTTCCTCAGTTACTAGTCTAGGGTGTTGCTTTTGCTGTTTTTATTTTTGGAGAATTTGGATTGGGTTGAGGGAATTCAGAGGGATATTCCAAAAACAGAAACGTTGTACAGATTGATGACAGTGAACTCCTTTCTGTAAAGCTTAAGCAGAAGTCCCTGTGTATAGCAAACTGTGGACTTGGCTTGTAATATAATCAGTTGAAAGCCGGCTTCTTTAGAGCACCAAGAGCAGAGTCCCTTTACAATGATCTATACAGACTAAGCTCCCCTGTAATAGAAGCAGTTAAAGCACACAAGCTTCTTTCTTTAGAGCAATAAAAGCATAGTCCCTTCACAAGGAATTAGATAAACTAAGCTCTTTGGGACATAAGCCAATGTCCCTTTAGCAAACACACAGCTGACCTTCTAGCACAGAAGGGGTGTCAGCAGCCAAAAATTCTCTAAGATACAGCAATCTGTATTTACAAAATCTCCAGGGAAAGCTGGTTGCCTCCTTCCAACTTCCAAGTGACACATTTCTCAAGTGATACCAGACTAGATCTTCAGCAGACAGCTTCTCAGTCAGCTCTCTGTAGCTTCAATATCCAGGCAAGCACATGGCAGCACTGACCTACAGGCTGGACTGATCCTCTACAAGAAAAGACCAGAAGCTCAGTGTGCTCAGAGAATTTGTGCAGACTCCCAACATGCCTTCAGGGCCGTGCTGCCTGGGATTGGCTAGGGCTGTATAAATATTTATGCTGCCATCTGCATAGCTCCACATCTATAATCCAGAAAGTCATATTGATTTCAGGGAAGCAGAGGGAGCTATCAGATTGGCAGCAGCTGAGAACACAGAACAGACCTAAAGCCCCATATATAGTGCCTTGCGAAAGTATTCGGCCCCCTTGAACTTTTCAACCTTTTGCCACATTTCAGGCTTCAAACATAAAGATATAAAATGTTTATTTTTTGTGAAGAATCACCAACAAGTGGGACACAATTGTGAAGTGGAACGAAATCTATTGGATTTTTGAAACTTTTTTAACTAATAAAAAAATGAAAAGTGGGGCGTGCAAAATTATTCGGCCCCCTTGCGTTAATACTTTGTAGAGCCACCTTTTTCTGCGATTACAGCTGCAAGTCGCTTGGGGTATGTCTCTATCAGTTTTGCACATCGAGAGACTGAAATTCTTGCCCATTCTTCCTTGCAAAACAGCTCGAGCTCAGTGAGGTTGGATGGGGAGCGTTTGTGAACAGCAGTTTTCAGCTCTTTCCACAGATTCTCGATTGGATTCAGGTCTGAACTTTGACTTGGCCATTCTAACACCTGGATACGTTTATTTGTGAACCATTCCTTTGTAGATTTTGCTGTATGTTTGGGATCATTGTCTTGTTGGAAGATACATCTCCGTCCCAGTTTCAGGTCTTTTGCAAACTCCAACAGGTTTTCATCCAGAATGGTCCTGTATTTGGTTGCATCCATCTTCCCCCTCAATTTTAACCATCTTCCCTGTCCCTGCTGAAGAAAAGCAGGCCCAAACCATGATGCTGCCACCACCATGTTTGACAGTGGGGATGGTGTGTTGAGGGTGATGAGCTGTGTTGCTTTTACGCCAAACATATCGTTTTGCATTGTGGGCAAAAAGTTCGATTTTGGTTTCATCTGACCAGAGCACCTTCTTCCACATGTTTGGCGTGTCTCCCAGGTGGCTTGTGGCAAACTTTAGATGAGACTTTTTATGGATATCTTTGAGAAACTCTTCCATAAAGGCCACATTTGTGCAGTGTACGACTGATTGTTGTCCTATGGACAGGCTCTCCCACCTCAGCTGTAGTTCTCTGCAGTTCATCCATAGTGATCATGGGCCTCTTGGCTGCATCTCTGATCAGTCTTCTCCTTGTCTGAGCTGAAAGTTTAGAGGGACGGCCAGGTCTTGGTAGATTTGCAGTGGTCTGATACTCCTTCCATTTCAAAATGATCGCTTGCACAGTACTCCTTGGGATGTTTAAAGCTTGGGAAATCTTTTTGTATCCAAATCCGGCTTTAAACTTCTCCACAACAGTATTACGGACCTGCCTGGTGTGTTCCTTGGTCTTCATGATGCTCTCTGCACTTTCAACAGAACCCTGAGACTATCACAGAGCAGGTGCATTTATACAGACTTGATTACACACAGGTGGATTCTATTTATCACCATCAGTCATTTAGGACAACATTGGATCATTCAGAGATCCTCGCTGAACTTCTGGAGTGAGTTTGCTGCACTGAAAGTAAAGGGGCTGAATAATTTTGCCTGCACCACTTTTCAGTTTTTTATTTGCTAAAAAAGTTTAAATTATCCAATAGATTTCGTTCCACTTCACAATTGTGTCCCACTTGTTGGTGATTCTTCACAAAAAATTAAAATTTTATATCTTTATGTTTGAAGCCTGAAATGTGGCAAAAGGTTGAAAAGTTCAAGGGGGCCGAATACTTTCACAAGGCACTGTACAAGGGCAGAATGTAGGGAGACATTTGCCGGTACAAAAAATAGCGGTCGACAATCTGCCCATGTGTATGTTGATCTGGGCTTCTGTCGGACGTGCATGCTGGAAAACCAGCAGTCGACCGACTCACGATCAGCGCTCTCAGTCAATGCCAGAGAGCACCGGTCGGAGTGTTTTGGCGATGGTGTTATATGTGTGTGTGTTTGGGGGGCATTAAAGAGACATTGGGTGTGTTCTGGTGATATCGTATGTTGAATACAGAGGTTCCCTGCCCCCCCCCCCCCACTCAGGATTGGATCAATCAGTCACCCCGGCTCCATCTGAAGCTCTTTTTCCATTGTAGATTACATGTCCAATGTAAGTGTTTTTCTAGCATTTTAGATCCTTGTGCCTGCAGCATTTTGTACTGTATTTTTATATTCATTGCTTTATATGTTAATTTACTATTATTGTCTTATAGAAATTTGTTCACCCAAAACAAATAACTCCCCAGAGGAAGGATTCATTCCGAAACATGTTGAGTTACATGTAGATATTTTCGATATTTATGTTATGTATACCATGTTCTATGAATACACTTGATTTTTACAAATATATATTAATAAAATTGGCTTTAGCCTTTTATTTTTACTATTTGCCTCTGGACTGTCTCAAAGTCCCTGATGGGTTCTCCTTTTTTGCTGCAAATTGCCTGCAGTTTTTGTATTTCTTCCATTAAAGAGATACTGACCACCAATGATTGTGGGATTTTTTCTTATGGTGTGTGGTTGGGTGGGAGTTAAGTGCCAATATGTCAGGGCTGGGCTCAGCCCTTCCTTCTCTGAGCTGTCCGCTCTGCTGTCAGTTAATTGCCAGCTCCTATCTCTCCACAGTGACTCACCTGTTGATATCCTGCTTGTCAGACCTGCTTACTTAAGCCATCCAGCCCAGATGTCCTGCTTGCCTGTTAAATACTTGGTTGGCTGATGTTCCTTCTGGCTGATCCCGGCTTCCTGACTTTCTGGCTTGTCTGACTACCCGTTGCGGTTACCGAACTTTGGCTATGTTCTGACTACATTTGTTCTATTTATTTTAATATTTTTAAGCAAGTGTGATTTAACTGTACTTCTGTCTCGGTCTGATTCATGGTTTCTGACACAATGATCACTAATGATGGATGGGTGGAAGGTTTGGGGGTTTCAATATACCACTGACCACCAATGGTTTGGGAGGGAATTTGATTAATACTACTTGGCTTCAGGAAATTACCTTTAAAGGCTAAAAACACCTCAACCCCCTCATTACCAACATGTATCTTACCTTGCAAAAAACTGTGGGAATAAGATAAGATCACTTTGTCTACTTTCCAAAAAGGGGTAATTTTGGGTGTATTTGTACCATCCTGGTATTTTTATTTGATATGTCAGAGAGTAGGGGAATCATTTTTATATTTTCACATTGTTTGTCATTGTTTTATCACATTGTTTAAAAAAAAAACACACACACACTGTCATCAAATACCACCAAACATGTGCAACACCCTCTAGTGTGCTGGGTGTAAAGATAGTTTTTAGTCAGTGTAGGCACATTTATGCAGGCTTGGCTGGCAGCCAGGCCTGCTTGTTTTTGTTTCCTGGGTTGGCAGAAATCCAAGAAGAGCTGAATGACTCACAGGTAGCATCACTGAGGCATCCCCTCTCTTTCTAGAATGTACTAGAACATTCTGAAAAGGAGGACGGAAGGTAAGGTGGAGCTGCCTGGAGTATGCTGCAGGCCCTGACCAATCCCCAATCTGGGTTGGCAGAGGGCAGGCTCCCTCAAATACTCCAAATACTCTGGGTCAGCCCAGCTGGGAAGGAGTTGTTCCGGAGGAAGCTGGAGATGGAGTGTTAGGCTGTTGGTGGAGCTCCCCAGTCTGGGGGGGGAGGGGGGGCGTCATTGGACCTGGGTGCGGAAAGGGCCCTCTCAAGACACAGGGAGCTGTCCTGGACAAGAGGAACAGGAGCAAGAAGAGGACAGCAGGAGAAAGCTGCCAGGCAAGTCTCCAGGAGGAACAACAAGTTGCAAGTTACAGAGCTGTTGAGTGACACACAGTCAGGCGGACTGGGAGGCACCTCCTCGAGGACTAATTGCAAACAGTCTGGGATGGGTGCAGAGCCAGTGGAGAGGATGGTGATGGCATGAGCAGTGGAAAGAGGCAGCTGCAGCCAGGAGGGCTGGAAAGGCCTGAAGATGTGGTGCTGGGATCAGTAGTCACATGGGACAACTAGCACTAGAACTACCAATTTTGTTACACCATAGGGGCCCATGGTTCCTGCCTGCAAAAGGCATTTTTGCTTTCGGCCTGGCTGAGCCAGTGTCTGGCCTGAAATTCAGTGCTAGTTGGTCCTGGGAGTTGTAGTTCTATAAGCAAGTTTTTGCTGAAAGTAGAAGAGAGGAAGTTGTATATACCGGAGGTGTATATAGTTCTCAGTGCCTATTGCTGTTACAATCAACTGGGCATTCCATATCCCCATCCAAGTTACAATCACCTAAATAAAACAAGCAAACAAAAAAAAGTACAAGGACTGATTGACTACTGAGTGTCTAAAGATGTGTGTGCCTGGCTGTGCAGGGTGAGAGGCAGATCAAATCTACCAGCAACCCCTACGGAGGTACTGCTACACATGTCTAAAAAAATTATTCAATTGGGTACAATGTTGCATGACTGAGTAATTGTTAGTCAAACTGTAACAGCACTGAAAACTGAAAAATGGCCTGGGCAGGAGGGGGTTTATACAGACTAGTACTCAAGTGGTTAGGATGACAGTTCTACTGCACTGTAATCTGAAGCAGCATTGTCAGCTCTGCCTGCTTGACTACGGAACTCTTCCTATCACCCACTCATCTCTGTCTTCACGTGCATGCAGTGATTTATTTCCCAGTAAACCAAATCTACACAAACCAACTTTGTATAGGGAAAGGGTTTTTGGGATATATAATTTTGGGGGCGTGCATCTGTGAATAGAAACTGAGCTGCCAGCAGGATTTTTACAATCCTGGTGATGATTTCACTGAAAAAAAAAAAGCTGTTTTACATGATCGGAACAAGGTAAATGAAAACAAATATTCTGGGGGCATGCCCTAAAAAGGGGAGAGGGAGGTTGGAGGTTTAATTAAAAAAAATGCCTAGACATACTGTACCCTTAAAGAGGAAGTAAACTCTGATGGGGGGACTCGGGGACAAGATAATTTTGGTTGGCTAAACAATGTATAGTGAGTCTACAGCAGGGATAGAAAAGGAGTGTGGAAAGGTGAGAGAGGGGGGATTGGGGATATGGATGGTATAGCTAGAAAAAGGAGAGGGAGACAGGTGGTGGGCGTCGTCCTCTCGCCCCACTTCGCCGATACAGTAACTTCCAGTATGCGATCTAGTCACACCTAGTCATTAAAGGAAATAGGATTTTATATTTTTCTGTGGTCTGGAAGTGTTTCCAGCAGGCCCAGATGGTTGAGAATTTCTGTAAGCGTTCTTGGGTAGTATATATTAATTCTTCCATCTCCTCAATCTTAGCAACCCTAGTCAGCCACTCCCGGGTGGAAGGGATATCTGTGGATTGCCAGTGCATTGGAATGCACAACCTGGCTGCATTGACCATGTGCATGGCCAGTGATTTGTAATACACCTGTTTAGGGAGGGTTGTATGATGAAGGAGATATTGAGCAGGATTATAGTTTAAAATATAGGTGGTGACATGCAAGATAGTAGAGTGTACTTCCCTCCAGAAACGTTGGATCAGGGTGCATTCCCACCAGATATAGATCATGGTACTTTCCTCTTTTTTGCATCTCCAACAGATATTTGGAACTGTGGGTGAGAATTTGTGTATCCTGGCAGGGGTTCTGTACCATTTAGTTGCAATTTTGAACCCATTTTCTTGGATCGCTACATTCACCAAGCCCTTATGTGCGTAAGTGTATATGTCCTCCCAGTTGTCTTCTGTGAGGCTCATATGTAAGTATTTGTCCCATGAGCTGTGTGAGCTTTGTGAGAGTATATTTTTCTTCTGGCAAGGCTCGTCTTGGAACAGAGTGTAAATGTACGATATTAGATGTCTTTGGGGCGAATTTCGCGAACATAAGGATTCAAATGGGGAGAGTTGTCTACACCACGTTGTGGCTGAATCTTTAGTGGAAATGTATTATCTGTCTGTAGGTCCAGAAAAGGAAGTCATTGGTCTGGGACAGTGATGCTAAATCTTCATACGAGCGTACTCGTCCCTTATGAAAGAAATGATGCGCTAGCACTTCTTCGTGTGGCCATTCCCTTTTTAAGAAGGAGGTGGAGTCACTTGGAGGAAAGTCTGGGTTACCACGTAGGGAAGTCAAAGGAGAATGTGAGGATAAATTAATAAGTCGTATGGATTATTTAACCACTTGCTTACTGGGCACTTAAACCCCCCTCCTGCCCAGACCAATTTTCAGCTTTCAGCGCTGATGCACTTTGAATGACAATTGCGCGGGCATACAACACTGTACCCAAATGACATTTTTATAATTTTTTTCCCACAAATAGAGCTTTCTTTTGGTGGTATTTAATTACAGCTGGGAGTTTTATTTTTTGCTAAACAAACAAAAAAAGATGCAAAAAAAAAATCATGTTTAATAGTTTGTTATAAAATTTTGCAAACAGGTCATTTTTCTCCTTCCCTGAAGTGCGCTGATGAGGCGGCACTGATAGGCTGCATTGGTGGGCACTGATAGGCTGCATTGGTGGGCACTTATAGGCTGCATTGGTGGGCACTGATAGGCTGCACTGGTGGGCACTGATAGGCATAGTTGAGGCGGCACTAATAGGCACAGATAAGGTGGCACCGATAGGCACAGATAAGGCAGTACTGATGGGCACAGATAAGGTGGCATTGATGGGCAAAGATGGGCACAGATAAGATGGCACGGATGGGTGGCACGGATGGGTGGCACTAAGGGACACTGATAGGTACCACTGATAGATGGCACTGATAGGTGGCACTGATAGGTGGCTCTGATAGGTGGCACTGCTGGGCACTGATGGGCGGCACTGATGGGCACTGATGGGCACTGGTAGATGACACTGATGGGAAAGTATATGTGGCACTGGGGTGCAGCACCGTTGTTGAGGCAGATTGTGGGCACTGCTGGGTGGCACTGTGGGAACTGCTGGATGGCACTGTGGGCACTGCTGGGTGGCACTATGTGCACTGCTGGGTGGCACTGACAGGGGGCACTTATTTTTTAATGAGGTGGCACTGGCAGGGGGCAGGTGGGCACTGGCAGGGCTGGCCGTGATCGGGACTGATGTCCCGATCGCGGCCGCCGGTGATCTGCTCTTTTTTTTTCTCCTCGCGCTGTCAGCGTGAGGAGGAATAATAGCCGATTACTGTCTCCGTTGTATCACATGATCAGCTGTCATTGGCTGACAGCTGATCACGTGGTAAGGGGTCGGGATCGACCCCTTGCTCGGATCAGTGATCAGGCGAGTCTCATAGACTCGCCGATCACAGAGCGCAGGCCGCTCGTGCACGGGACGACGTCAATAGACGTCGTCCCGGCAAAGGAGGTCCGCGCTGTAGCCGTCATTCGACTATAGCGCGGGTCTCTAGTGGTTAAAGGCCATTAAGGACATGAAAATGAGGGGATGTGTTTTGAGGTTCTGGGCCCAATGGCTGGTTGATTGCCAGTGGAGGGTGTGTATCGGGCTGTTTGTGAAATGGTTCTCGAACGCGACCCACACTTTCCCAGACTTGTGGACTTGCCAATCCATGATTCTGGTTAAAAGGCATGCCAAGTGGTATTTTCAGTGATCGGGTAAACCAATTCCCCTTTAGCTTTGGCACATGTAAGGTGGGAGTACTTGATGCGTGGGGCAGAGTTTTTCCAAATAAAAGTAGTGCAAGCCTTTTTGTACGCAGCAAAAAAAGGAGGGAGGTGAATTGGAATTGTCTGCATTAGATAAAGGAGGCGAGGGAGAAGGACCATTTTAATTAAGGCAAATCTACCGAACTATGAAACGTTGAGATTAGCCCATTCCTTCAGTTCTGTTTGAATCTTATGCCGCGTACACACGGGCGGACTGTATGGTCTACTTAGTCCGTCGAAACACATTTCAGCGGACAGTCCGCTCGTGTGTGGGCTTCAGTGGACCTTTTCAGCGTGCAGTCTGGCGTACTAAGTATTTCGGATTTTTCGAAATTCTGTCTGTCATACTTTGGTTTCAGCGGACAATCTGCTCGTCAGTAGGCTAGTTCCACGGACTAAGAATGGCGCATGCTCAGAAAGCATTTACACGGCAGAAGGTTGCATTGCTGTGTATTGGACTTCCTATTTCTAGTCCCGTCGTACGCGCTGTACACGTCATCGCGCAAGCTTTCGACGGACTGTTTGTGCATCCGTGTGTGGTCAAGTCCGTTCATTCGAAAGTATGACGGACTGTCCGTCGGATTGTATGACGGACTAAGTAGGCCATACAGTCCGCCCGTGTGTACGCGGCTTTAGAGAGACCAGGTAAAAATGTTTTATTGTACAGCTCTGCTATTTTCCTGGTAATTTGTATGCCCAAATATGTAATGGCTTCTTTTTTCCATTGGAAAGGAAAGGCTTCTAGAGAGTAGTTTACTTCCAGTGGGGATAGTGAAACATTTAAAGCGTGCGATTTGGAGTAGTTGACTTTCAGGTTTGATAGGTTACCAAAATGATATAGTCGGCAAAGGTCGCTACCTTAAACTCTCTGCCCCCTATGTGGCAACCTTTAATATCGGGATTGGCCGGAGTCCCGTTGCTGATAGAGAAGGCGTCTGACAGGAGGCCAGTAACTTTTACCTTAGCCAAAAGATTGGTGTACAAGGCGCTTGTATGCGCCGACATGCATGGTAGGAGTCCCACTGCTTGCTCATAGTCCCAGGCAACCCTGTCAAATGCCTTCTCAGCATCAAGGGACAAGAAGAATCCCTGAAGTTGCGATGAGGTGAGCCAGTGGTGTAGATTCAGTGCACGTATGGTGTTGTCCCTGGCTTCCCTACCTGGGACAAACCCCACTTGGTCAGATGAAATAAGGCTAGGGATTAGAGGCAGCAGTTTGTTGGCGTAAAGTTTAATATCCACATTGAGTAGGGAAATAGGCCTATAGTTAGATACGTTTGTCAGGTCTTTGCCATCTTTCGAAAATTACTGTTATGTGGGCTTCTAATAATCTGCCTGGGGAAGTCTGGGAGTTTGCTAAGGAGTTGAATACTTTCTATAGTGCTGGTGTCAGTTCCTCTGTAAAGCATAATACATTAATGGTAGACCATCAGGTCATGGGCTTTTACCCATTTTCATTTGTTTTATTACCAAGTTAATTTCATCTGCAGTGAGAGGGCTTTCCATGGCTTCTGCCTGTTGGGAGGTTATTGGCTTGGGGCAGTACTGGGAGAGAAAGTCTTTCATTTCAGTAGAGCGTTTGGCTACATTGCCTGTTCCTGCACTGTCACTCATCAAGTTGTAAAGTTTAGAGTAGAAGTTTTTGAATGGCAATATCCATAGATTTGGAGAAGAGATTAACGTGGCTGTCATGAATCTGGTGGATAGTGGACAAGGACTTGTCTGTATTGTACGAGCTACAAGTCTCCCACTTTTGTTACCGTGCGCATAGAACACCTTCTGTCTAAGGACATACCATAGTCTGCCGCTTTTTCCCAGCTCATCCAGTAGAGTAGAGCAAGCGTGCATGAGATCCTGAAGTGTATTTAGGGAAGTGGAATGTTTGTGTGTTCTATCGAGTCTGTTGATTGTTTCGATAAGGGACTTGATCTGTTTTGGATGTTTCTTTTTATTGGCAGCTGCTAAGGAGATCAATTTACCTCTAATGACGCATTTATAGGCCTCCCAAAGTGTAACGGGCGTGATGTCCGGGGAGCAGTTTTCTTTAAAGTATGACTGGATTTGTGTACGTATTTGTTGCTTCTTCTCTAGGTCTTTTAATAGGATGATGATCGGATTAGAAACATTGGTTCTATTGTCGCTTGGGAGAAAGAGGTTATATCTGTTTGGGATAAGAATAAGTAATCTATTCTGGAATACTTTTGGCGTGGAGGGGAGAAAAAGGTTTAGTCCTTGTTGGTCGGAAATAAGGTGCGCCGGGTATCATGTAGTGTCAGATTTTGCAGTTGCAGTTTAGTTTGGCGGAGTGCATGATATGGAAGGGTGGACGTGCTTGTGAAGGTGTCCAGGGGAGGATTCAGTGGGACATTAAAGTCTCCCCCTACAACTACTATGGCTTCCTGGAAGGTAGATAATAGATTGCAAACTTTCCTGAAGAAAGATAGTCGGTGCTCATTAGGACAATATACATTCACCAACGTTATTGGTTTGGAGGCATATGTACTTTTAATAAATATGTACCTACCCTCTGTGTCTATTCTGCAATCTGATAACTGGAAGTCAGCATGTTTAGAGATGAGGATTGAGACCCCTTTAGTTTTAGCTTCTGGGTTGGTAGAATGTAGTGTCTTATTGTAGACATGGTTCGCTAGCTTAGGTATAGCGTCTGCACGGGTGTTTCTGCTTTTATTCAGAGTTTGCTTTTCGATAATATCACTGTTACTTTGAAAAATGTGATTCATTACAGAATTTCAACATATTAAACGTCTAATGCCAGTTTCATTTTTTGCAGTCAGATCAGTCCATTAGAGCGAATTGCTGTAAGTGACATTGGCCTTATAACACGTGACAGTGATGGATTGAATTATCTTTATACTGTACCTGCCTCCAGTGTGCCGTACTGATTCTCATCCTATCCTTGTAAAATATAGATTTGTCTGCTATGTTGCTGTAGCCAGGCTCAATCTCAGCAAGTTTCTTGGAAAAAACATAGCTACTTTGCAATCATTTTTATTTATTGATTTTAGCTCTGCTAAAGTATATATTCAAAATAAAGTGTTTAATAGGGAACTAGAATGTATTATTTATTTCTTATAACTATATAACTTTATCTAGGTTATCCAGCACAAGTTATGACTATGAATGAGGTTTGGGTTCAGGTTTAACATGAGTTTGCCAAACTGGAAAATTAAAGGCCAGTTCACCTGCTCGCCAAAACCTCTGGCTGTTTCAGCTGATTCATTTAGTATAAGTATTAGGGCTCATTTACACCTGCTTCAACTTCAAAACACAAATAAAGTGCCTTCAACATGCTTTTTTGATGTGTTTTTGATGCTTCTGTGATGCTCCGGTGTTGCTTCGATGAGGCGTTGGTGGTACTTTTTTGAAGCTTTAATGAAACTTGGCAGATGCCCTGGGCGTGTGTTGATATCCCATACATGCAATTTTTCCAAAACTAAGCAAAGATAAACCTGAATTAAAGCCTCCCAAAAGCTGCAGGAGCTTCAAGCGGGCTTTGCCATAGACTTCTATGGAGGCTTTGAAGACATTTTGAAGCACCAATGAAGCGACATGGGGTATAATTTTTTTGAAGCGAAGCCAAAGCAAAGCAAACGCAAGGTGTTAACAGGACTGTAAGCTAACCATTTTTTTTTTTTGTGACAGGAGCTTTAACTGGTGTTCAGAGAGCTTTGACAGTGTAAACAAAGTAAGTGTAAACAAGCCCTTACTATGAAACTATGTTGCTCTGCTTAAGGCAAATAACCTTTTGCTCCACTGATCAATGTATGCTGGCTTCCTACATGCTCCACATTCGTAACCATCCAACAGAAAAAGAAGCTGCTCTCCATCATAAAAGCCTAATGTGAAGATTTATTTATAATATCTGGACAGCTCCTAGCTACCTACCAGTTCATGCACGCTCATTGTTCCTCTCTTTTCTATCTAAAATAAGGGTCTGGTATGGATTTTAGGGTGGACCTAAAGTTTATTTTTTATTTTTTTGCATGGAGACCCTCTTAAAATCCATTCAATACCAGACCCATATCCAGGCATACAGCCTGGCTGGCCAGGAAAGGAAGGGACAATGAGTTTAAATCTGAAAACTCTCTGAACTGAACTAGGACACATTTGCTCAAAATTGGAAGAGCACCGTGCCAGGGGGTCCCCGGTGAGGCACCTTGTCGCTATGTTGATAGGGATAATGACCTCATCCCTACAACCCTGGCTGGAGGTAAGGGGGACTTATAAGAATCTAGAAGATATGGAGGCCCTCAAATATCCATCACCCCCTACATACTACAAAGCCCCCCTCCTCCTGATATGCCGGGCTGCAAATGAGAGCTCCCCCGCTGGCTCTAACAAACAGACCTATGATTAGGGATGAGCCGAACACCCCCCGGTTCGGTTCGCACCAGAACTTTCGAACGGACCCCAAATTCGAACGAACGTTAGAACCCCATTGAAGTCTATGGGACTCGAACGTTCGAAATTAAAAGTGCTAATTTTAACGGCTAATATGCAAGATACTGTCCTAAAAAGGGTTTGGGGACCTGGCTCCTGCCCCAGGGGACATGGGTCAATGCCTAAAATGTTTTTTAAAATGGCCGTTTTGGCGGGAGCACTGATTTTAATGACGATTAAAGTGAAAAAAAAAAGTGAAATATTCCTTTAAATATGGTGCCTGGGGGGTGTCTGTAGTATACCTGTGAAGTGCCACGTCTTTCCCGTGTTTAGAACAGTCCCTGCACAAAATGACATTAAACGGAAATAACACCATTTAAAACTGCTTGCGGTTTTAATGTTATATCTGGTTCCTGCAATATGGTTGAAAATCATTGAGAAAAATGGCATGGGTAGCCCTCCCTGCCCATTACCAGCCTATTTGGGTCTTGTACGCATATTAAGGGGAACCCTGTACCCATATTAAAAAAAGGAAATGTGTGTGGCCCCCAGGCCCTATATACTCAGAACAGCAGTATTCAGGCGGTGCAAACAAGACAGGGACTGTGTAGGTTTGTTGTGTTAAGTTGAATCTGTTTGTAATTTTCAACTGGTACATTTTTAAAGTGTAGCTCCAGTCAAAAATACTATTTTTAAGCTTTTTGGAAAACATAGGGAAGGGTTATCACCCCTGTATAATTTGTTTTGTCGTCCATCTTTTTTCATCTCACTTGCTGTTGTCTCCTTCCGTTTGCAAGTAGGAGATGTTTGTAAGTTGGATGTTTGAAAGTAGGGGCCTGCCCTATATGCTCTGCAGAAATGGCGGAACAAGGTGTTGGTTTTGCCACAACATTGTAAGCCCTCAAAGTGAGTCTTGGTGGGCGCTGGAGCGCCCTGCTGTGAACGATTATATCAAGAATTGTAATTACATGCCATTGTTGAACAGTGGTAGAAAAATTGACCTTTGGTGGTTGTGGTGCTGGTGCCACAACACTATAAGTCCTCACCGTTACTCTGGGTGGGCACAGGAAGGGGCCCTCCTGTGAAATATTATATCAAGAATTGTAATTACATGTCCCTGTTAAACAGGGGCAGAAAAATGTGGCCTTAGGCACTGCTGCTGGTGCCACCACACTGCAACCTCTTCCATATACTCTAGTTTTATTGCAGGAATTAGCCCTGCTGCAAAGCATTGCATCAAAAATTGTACTTAAACGCCCCTGTTAAACAGGGGCAGAAAAACTGGGCCTTAGGCACTGGTGCTGGTGCCACCACACTGCAACCTCTGCCATATACTCTAGTTTTAATGCAGGAATTAGCCCTGCTGCAAAGCATTGCATCAAAAATTGTAATTAAATGCCCCTGTCAAACAGGGGCAGAAAAATTGGGCCTTAGGCACTGGTGCTGGTGCCACCACACTGCAACCTCTCCCATATACTCTTGTTTGATTGCAGGAATTAGCCCTGCTGCAAAGCATTGCATCAAAATTTGTACTTAAACGCCCCTGTTAAACAGGGGCAGAAAAATTGGGCTGATGGCATCAACCAGAACCAGAAATGTTCTTCCAACATATCAGCGGAGGAGGAAGAGGATAGACAATCAACATAACAGGACAGTCACTCAGCATCAGCATAGGCAGTCTTGAAGGTGCTGGAAAATTGTCTGAAAGCATCAGTCAGACGGCCACCTTCTCCACCGCTCCTTCTGACCGATGCCTCAGCAACACGTTGTCCAGGACCAGGAGTTTGTAACCTCCCAGTCTCTGGGAACGCATTGCACAGACCTTTCTGCAAGGCCTCCCGGAGATGTCTCATCCTCTGCTCCCTCTGCGATGGCAAGATAAGGTCGGAAACCTTACCCTTGTACCGTGGATCAAGGAGAGTGGCCAGCCAGTAATGGTCCCTCTCCTTGATCCGAAGAATACGAGGATCCTTCCGCAGGCTTTGCAGGATCAGGGAGGCCATGCAGCGTAGGTTAGCTGAGGCATTCGGTCCGGAGTCCTCTGGGTCACTAAGGACAACATGATCCGCAGCTACCTCCTCCCAGCCACGTACAAGTCCACGGGTTTCTTGGGACTGTAAATCATCCCTACAAGACTGCTGCTGCTGCTGCTGCTGCTGCTGCTGATGCTGAGTGCCAGCCTCCACCTCCATGCTGATACAATCATCCTCCTCCTCCTCCTCTTCCTTCTCCTCATCCTCTTCCTGTGTGATGGGTGGCACAGCAGGAACACTGTCTGGATAAAGGGGGCCTTGAGAGGCAAGGAAGTCCTCCTCTTCCTGCCTCTGTTCTGCCTCAAGTGCCCTGTCCATTATTCCATGCAGCGTATGCTTCAAGAGGTGGACAAGAGGTACAGTGTCACTGATGCATGCACTGTCACTGCTCACCATCCTTGTGGCCTCCTCAAACGGTGACAGGACAGTGCATGCATCCCTGATCATGCCCCACTGGCGTGGTGAGAAAAAACCGAGCTCCCCTGACCCTGTCCTGGTGCCGTAGTCGCACAGGTACTCATTGATGGCCCTCTGCTGCGTGTGCAGCCGCTGCAGCATGGCCAATGTTGAGTTCCATCTGGTGGGCATGTCACATATAAGGCGGTTCTTGGGCAGGTTCAACTCCTTTTGGAGCTCAGCCAGCCGAGCACAGGCATTAAATGATCGGCGGAAATGCACACAGACTTTCCTGGCCTGCTTCAGGACATCCTGTAAGCCGGGGTACCTGCCCAAGAACCGCTGCACCACCAGGTTAAGGACGTGAGCTACACAGGGCACATGGGTCAGCTGTCCCTGTCGGAGGGCGGAGAGGAGGTTGGCGCCATTGTCGCAAACCACCATTCCTGGCTTAAGCTGGCGTGGCGTCAACCACCTCTCGGCCTGCCCTGCAGAGCTGACAAAACATCCGCCCCAGTGTGGCTCCTGTCCCCCAAACAAACCAGCGCAAGCACGGCATGGCATCGTTTTGCCTGCGTACTTGTGTAGCCCCTGGAACGCCTACGGAGCACCGCTGGTTCTGAGGACAGAGCACTGGAAGAGGCTATGGAGGAAGAAGAAGAGGAGGGGGTGGAGGAGAGAGGTGTGTCACAACCAATAGTAGCATTTTGGAGGCGTGGTGGCGGAACAACCTCCAACACTACTGCACCTTGTCCTGCATCCTTCCCAGCTGCCAGAAGAGTGACCCAATGGGCCGTAAAAGACAGGTAACGTCCCTGTCCATGCCTGCTGGACCATGAGTCAGCGGTAATATGCACCTTACCGCTGACCGCCCTGTCCAGCGAGGCAAGGACATTGCCTTCCACATGCCGGTAGAGAGCCGGAATCGCCTTCCGTGAGAAAAAGTGGCGTTTGGGGACCTGCCACTGAGGAACCGCACATTGTACAAACTCACGGAAGGGGGCCGAGTCTACCAACTGAAAAGGCAGCAGTTGAAGTGCTAGCAATTTAGCCAAGCTAGCATTCAACCGCTGGGCATGTGGATGGCTGGGAGTGAACTTCTTCCGCCGGTCCAGCAGCTGGGGCAGGGACATTTGCCTGCTATAATCGGACGTGGGTGTACCGCTATTAGAGTTCCCGGAAGCACTTGGCTGTGAAACATCTAATTCTACACCTTCATTCCTCTCAGAGCAGGTTTCAGAGAGGACTGAAGGTCTAGTGGGGTTGGAGATGCCAGCTGATGAGGAGCAAGGAGAGGTCCGCTTTGTTCTTTGGTGTGGGTCTTTGAGGTACGCTTGCCAACGAGCTGCATGGCAGGTCAACATATGTCTGGTCAAGCATGTGGTGCCCAAGCGGCTGATGTTTTGGCCACGTGACATACGCTTGAGACATATGTTGCAAATAGCAGCGGTGCGATCTGATGCACTCGTCTCAAAAAAGGCCCACACCAAAGAACTTTTAGAATAACGCGCAGAGGCAGCGCTCTGCACAGGCGGAGCTCTGCGGTGTGATTCAGTCGGTGTGCTGCCCCTAAGCTGGCCCCCGGAGGGCATCCTGCCTCATTGGACATGTGCCTCCTCCTCCTCCTCCTCCACCCTCCTTCCAGGCACCCACGTGGAGTCAGTGCCCTCATCATCCTCTCCCTCTTCATCGCTGTAGCAAACCTGGCAGTATGCTGCAGCTTGTGGAACATGACTGCCAGATTGCTGTCCTTCTTGAGCATCCCCTCTCTCTGCGCTCACGCTACTGCCTTCCTCTAGCTGAGTGTCATCATCAGAGCCCACAAAACACTGGGCATCCTCCTGGAGCATGTACCCAACACTGTGCTCAAAGAGTTCAGGAGACTCCTCAGGAGGACGTGGTGGGTCTAGGGAAGGAGTCACTGATGATGACATCGAGAGGAGGGAAGACGATGCGTTGGCAGCTGCTTTGCTAGTACCCTGAGACTGGGTGAGAGAGGATGAGGAGGATGAAGAGGGCTTGGTCATCCACTCTACCAAGTCATTGGCATGTTGCGGTTCAACATGTCCAGCTGCCGAAAAGAAGGACAAGCATGTCCCATGGCCACGTGCTGATGACAATGCACCGCGTCCACGACCAGCACTGTTGTCTCTAGACACAGAGCCTGCTTGCCCTCTTTTATCGGCTCGCGCCTGTCTGCCTCTCCTTGCTGGCCTTCCAGACATGGTAATGGCCTGAAGGGAGTTGAGTAAAACAGCAGTTGGGTAGTGTATATTGTGCTGGAGGCACACAACACCCACTAACTCCTGCAGATGCCTTTATTATAGAACACCATAGATAAAGGGGTATATACAGATGTATACTGTGCTGGGCTGGAGGCACACACAACTTCCAATAACTCCTGCAGATGGCAAGTGGGCTCAAATAGAGAACAGCTATGTAGGTGGATATAGCGTTATGTACTGGGTACAGAGCACGCAGACAGCACGCACTATCTCCTAACACTACTGGGTACAGAGCACGCAGACAGCACGCAATATCTCCTAACACTACTGACTGCAAGCTCTATTATAAAAGATAGATCACTACTACTAGCTATATAGGTGAGGTGAATATAGCGGTGTATACTGCGGTCAGGGCACGCAGACAATAACCAGAGAACACCAGAGATAAAGGGGTATATACAGATGTATACTGTGCTGTGCTGGAGGCACACACAACTTCCAATAACTCCTGCAGATGGCAAGTGGTCTCAAATAGAGAACAGCTATGTAGGTGGATATAGCGGTATGTACTGGGTACAGAGCACACAGACAGCACGCACTATCTCCTAACACTACTGACTGCAAGCTCTATTATTAAAGATAGATCACTAGCTATATAGGTGAGGTGAATATAGCGTTGTATACTGCGGTCAGGGCACACAGACAATAACTCCTACACAACAGCAAGATAGAAAATCGGCCGAAAACGATCGGTGTGTACTGTGTTGAAGGTACACAGAACACCCACTGCTTCGGACGCCAACACACTACACGAGGCCGCCGCGATGGCGGCCTTATATAGTGTGGGGCGTGCACTACACAGCCTGAGCTATGATTGGTCACAGGCATCCTGCCTGTGGCCAATCATGGCTCTCCTCGCTGCTGGCGCTGCGATTGGCCAAGCATGCGGGGTCACAGTGCATGCTTGGCCAATCATGAGCCATCAATGCACTGCGCCATCGCAGTGCATTGTGGGCCGTGAGCGCCACACGAATTTGACACGAACGGACCAAAATGTTCGGATTTCGCCGAACGGACGAACAGCCAATGTTCGAGTCGAACCTCATTCCTACCTATGATGCTAGCTGATGCCAAATATGACCATGACATTGTGTGGTGAATCACGTCACACAGGATGCTCACCAGCTTGTTTACAAATAGATGTTGGTGAGAAAGAAAATGGCATTTATTGGCAATAGAATTTTTCTCTGAAAAAAAAAATGAAAATGGGAATGATTAGTGTGAGTCTAATTGGTCAGCACTGGCACATGACTGCTTTGACCAATTGGAATAAATCTGATCTGTCTTGAAAGTCCTACTAAACGAAGGAGAATAAGAGCAGGTGAGCTGATTCCCTGCTGAATTGGAGCCGAATGGGACAGTTTTTTTTTACATCAGTGCCCATTCAGTTTCTGCCCAGCAGACACAGGTGGACCCATGTTTGCAATAAGGGCAGCCAGGTATAAATGGACTCCGCTGTCTGTTTACGCAGTCCTTTTTTTTTTCCTGAACCTGAACGCACTCAGAGGTAGGTGGTGTAAATACACACAGTTCTGTTTACATCCACCTGTCCATAGGGCTACATGGACCTTCTGATCAGGTCTGCCTAAAAAACTGATAGTGCCACTGTTAAAAGGCTCTTACACATTAATGCCATTTTTGTTGGAGTACAGCCTACAGATGTTTAGGGCATTTCTAAAGCATGTTATTTTAAATAAGTTTTTTATTTTTTTAATGTATAAATAGTCTCATAAAAAGCCTGCTCGCAGAATTTTTTTTTTGTTATATATTGTTTTTGCATTGGTACATGAACCCCAAGGTAATGCCCAGCTACTCATGGCTCATGCCCATTTTTCAAAAGCTTGCAAATTGTCTTTTAAAAAGCCCAGAAAAAAAAAAACATTTGGTTTCCAAAGATCTCACTTGGGATTTGGCACTTAGCTTCAGGTTTGCAGATTTCAGGCAGAGTTTTCAGATTTTCGGGTGAACTGAACACAGACCAGTTTGCTCATCACTAGTTATGACCACATAAAGTTATTCCCATTAGTCTCCAAAGGAGGTCCCAGTGAAGTTCATTACTAAGACCCATTTTGAATGGAAGCTGTTCTAAATAGAACCCTCATAATCAAAAATAATTTTACAGCCCGACAAGTGAAATAATAAAAAAGAAGCAATTGTAATACTCATCTTTAGTGATGGCCGAACGGTTCGCCCGGCGGTCGTTTTGGGAATCTCCGCTGTTCGCGATTCACCCGATCGGCAGACTATTGCCGCCGTTCGCCCGGCGGACTTCCGTGTTTACTGTGTAAAAGAACTTTGACCTATGATGACACATCCATCATGGGGTACAGGACAGCCAATTGAGACATTACAGCACATGGACACTTGGACATTCCCCCTAACTTATAAATGCACCCGATCCGGTGGCCATTTTACATTCTTTCTTCTGTCACTATAGGGAGAGGTTGCTGTGTGGAGCAGGGAGAGATTGCAGTGACCCAAATCGCTAGCTATTTGGTACACAAAAGTTCTTTTCAGGACTGCTATAGGTGTTAGGTGTAGTTCAGGATATAGGTTTGAGGCAGTGCAGTGCTAGTGATTGTTGCAGCAGCCTGAGTGTCTTTTGTCAGTTTAGAGAAAGGGACAGGACAGTGTGTGCTGCAGGGAGAGTCAGTTTAATCATTAGCTGTTACTATCAGGTCCACAAAAGTGCTATTCCAGTAACCAGTTATTGTTCCAGCAGCCTCTGTTTTGTCAGTTTATATAGGGACAGGCAGGAAGCTGTGTGTGAGGCAGTGAGAGTCAGTTTAATCAGTAGCTGTTACTATATTAGGTCCACAAAGGTTCTTTTCAGGACTGGTATTAGTGGTATGGTAATAGGCTTGTACACGTATAATATTCTTTCTTCCAAATATAGAAAGAATATTATCCTTGACTGCTGCCCTTCTGCTGCAGTCTGCTAATCAGTCACAACCTACTTGTTCCACAAAGGTCCTAGGGTGCTACAGTACATAGGGTTGAGTGAGGTACAGTCTGCTATTCTGTAAGGACTGGTATAGGTCCACAATACATAGGGTTGAGGTGCACTACTGCTGACCGCTGCGCTATACTGCAGCAGTCCTTTATCAGTATAGGGACTGACGTACAGTCTGCTAATCAGTCACACACAACCTACTTGTTCCACAAAGGTCCTTATAAGGACTGGTAAGATATAGGGTACTACAGTACATAGGGTTAAGTGAGGTATAGTCTGCTATTCTGTAAGGACTGGTATGGGTCCACAATACATAGGGTTGAGCTACACTACTGCTGACCGCTGCCCTATACTGCAGCAGTCCTTTATCAGTATAGGGACTGACGTACAGTCTGCTAATCAGTCACACACAACCTACTTGTTCCACAAAGGTCCTTATAAGGACTGGTAAGGTATAGGGTACTACAGTACATAGGGTTGAGTGAGGTACAGTCTGCTATTCTATAAGGACTGGTATAGGTCCACAATACATAGGGTTGAGGTGCACTACTGTTGACCGCTGCCCTATACTGCAGCAGTCCTTCATCAGTATAGGGACTGATGTACAGTCTGCTAATCAGTCACACACAACCTACTTGTTCCACAAAGGTCCTTATAAGGACTGGTAAGGTATAGGGTAATACAGTACATAGGGTTGAGTGAGGTACAGTCTGCTATTTTGTAAGGACTGGTATAGGTCCACAATACATAGGGTTGAGGTGCACTACTGCTGACCGCTGCCCTATACTGCAGCAGTCCTTTATCAGTATAGGGACTGAGGTACAGTCTGCTAATCATTCACAACCTACTAGTTCCACAAAGGTCCTTATAAGGACTAGTAAGGTGTATGGTACTACAGTACATAGGGTTGAGTGAAGTACAGTATGCTATTCCTTAAGGACTGGTATAGGTCCACAATATATAGGGTTGAGGTGCACTACTGCTGACTGCTGCCCTATTCTGCAGCAGTCCTTTATTAGTATAGGGACTGAGGTACAGTCTGCTAATCACAACCTACTAGTTGCACAAAGGTCCTTCTAAGGACTGGTAAGGTATAGCGTACTAGAGTATAAAGGGTTGAGTGAGGTACAGTCTGCTAATCCTTAAGGAATGGTATAGGTCCACAATATATAGGGTTGAGGTACACTACTGCTGACTGCTGCCCTATTCTGCAGCAGTCCTTTATGAGTATAGGGACTGAGGTACAGTCTGCTAATCACAACCTACTAGTTACACAAAGGTCCTTATAAGGACTGGTAAGGTATAGTGTACTACAATATATAGGGTTGAGTGAGGTACAGTCTGCTAATCACAACCTAAAAAGAACACCGTACTATATGCCCGTACCCTCCTGTTTGAAGAGGTTGAGCGGTGTCATATTTTTGGGGCCCAGCAGCAAGTTGCTGGTATCAGTGCTGCTGTTAGTGCTCTCTATCTCGGTGCTGGTGTCAGTGCACTCTATCACGGTGCAGGTGTCAGTGCTGTATATCACGGTGCTGGTGCTGGTGATCATCTCCCGCACCCTCTTCTTTGCCTACCCTGACCTTCCCTCGCCTCCATTGTCTCAAGAGTACTGAATTGTCAGAATTTCACATATAAAAAAAGAATGCTTGTAGTTGTCGATCCCAGATTCACCTCATACATGTGTTATGTCAATTGGCCATGTGGTGGGACTATGTGTGCACAGCTAGTAATTATTTTGTGGCTGCAAATATGACCTGTAGGTTTGTAAAGTTCACCATCCCTGTGCTATGCTGACTTCCTCCTGGGGCTGCTTATTATGAGGGGCTCCCACCATCCCTGTGCTGTGCTGACTTCCTCCTGGGGCTGTACCTCTGCTGTGCATATTATGAGGGGCTCCCACCATCCCTGTGCTATGCGTATTATGAGGGGCTCCCTCCATCCCTGTGCTGTGCTGACTTCCTCCTGGGGCTGTTTATTATGAGGGGCTTCCACCATCCCTGTGCTGTGCTGACTTCCTCCTGGGGCTGCTTATTATGAGGGGCTCCCACCATCCCTGTGCTATGCTGACATCCTCCTGGGGCTGCTTATTATGAGGGGCTCCCACCATCCCTGTGCTATGCTGACATCCTCCTGGCGCTGCTTATTATGAGGAGCTCCCACCATCCCTGTGCTGTGCTGACTTCTTCCTGGGGCTGTACCTCTGCTGTGCATATTATGAGGGGCTCCCACCATCCCTGTGCTATGCTCATTATGAGGGGCTCCCACCATCCCTGTGCTATGCTCATTATGAGGGGCTCCCACCATCCCTGTGCTATGCTGACTTCTTCCTGGGGCTGCTTATGGTGCAGGTGTCAGTGCTGTATATCACGGTGCTGATGTCAGTACTCTCTATCACAGTGCTACTGTCAGTGCTGTATATCACGGTGCTGGTGTTAGTGCTTTATGTCACGCTGCTGATGTCAGTGCTCCCTATCATGGTGCTGTTGTCAGATGACTCTATCACGGTGCAGGTGTCAATGCTGTATGTCACGCTGCTGATGTCAGTGCTCTCTATCACGGTGCTGCTGTCAGTACTGTATATCACGGTGCTGGTGTTAGTGCTTTATGTCACGCTGCTGATGTCAGTGCTCTCTATCACGGTGTTGGTGTCAGATGACTCTATCACGGTGCAGGTGTCATTGCTGTATGTCACTCTTCTGATGTCAGTGCTCTCTATCACGGTGCTGCTGCCAGTGTTGTATATCACGGTGCTGGTGTTAGTGCTTTATGTCACGCTGCTGATGTCAGTGCTCTCTATCACGGTGCTGGTGTCAGATGACTCTATCACGGTGAAGGTGTCATTGCTGTATGTCACGCTGCTGGTGATCATCTCCTGCACCCTCTTCTTTGCCTACCCTGGTCCCTGACCTTCCCTCTCCTCCATTGCCTTCATGCGCTCCACAGTCCTGAATTGTCACAACAATTTCCCATATAAAAAAAGAATGCTTGTAGTTGTCGATCCCAGATTCACCTCATACATGTGTTATGTCATTGGCCATGTGGTGGGACTATGTTTGCACAGCTATTAATTATTTTGTGGCTGCAAATTTGACCTGTAGGTTTGCAAAGTTCGCCTCCCATTAAAGTCAATGGGGCCCGGTTCGCGAACTATCGTCCCGTCGGAAGTTCGTCCATCACTACTCATCTTCTCCCCAGTGCTGTTCCCTAAAGACTCACCATACCAGACTTCCAGTGACAGTCCTCTCTTGGGGTGAATGAAGGCCCTCTTCTAGGTTAAATCATTCAACTCACTTCTTTTGAGCAATGGCGGACATAGATACAACCCCTGGGGGCGTGTCAAAATGTCACCCTGGGTTTACAGTTTAATTCTGCAGAGAGCAGCATTAACATCATAATACCAGGGTCTCTCTTTGCAGTGTGTATTATGCTGCGTACACACAATCGCACTATCCGGCAAACTTAGTCCGGTGGACCAGAGTCCGCCAGACAATTCGACTGTGTGTGGGCTTTTGGGAAGAAAAAGTCCAGCGGACTTTGAAAGAAGTCTTGACTCAAAATTGCCCGCTGGACTTGACTTTCCGGCGGACAATCCGCCCGTCTGTGTGCTAGTCTGCCGGACTTTTCAAATGAATGGACTTGCCCACACACGGAGTAAAGTCCGTTCATTTTGAACGTGACTCCAGGTAGAGATTGACACCTTGCTCACCCCGTCGCCTGGTATGGATTTTAAGGGGAAACCCTATGCTGAAAAAACAGCGTGGGGATCCCCCCAAAGTCCATACCAGACCCTAATCCGAGCACGCAGCCTGGCCTGTCAGGAAAGGGGGTGGGAACAAGCGAGCACCCTCCCTCCTGAACCATACCAGGCCGCGTGCCTTCAACAGGGGGGGTGCTTTGGGGAAGGGGGGCCAAAGCACCTTGTTCCTATGTTGATGAGGACAAGGGCCTCTTCCTGACAACCCTGGCCGTTGGTTGTTGGGCTGGGGGGCTTATCAGAATCTGGGAGCCCCCTTTAATAAGGGGCCCCCAGATCCTGGCCCCCCACCCTATGTGAATGAGTATGGGGTACATCGTATGCCTACCCCTTCATCTGAGGAAAAAAATGTCAATGAAAAAGTAGTAAGTAGTAGTTTATTAGACAGCTCCGGGGATCTTCTTCCGACTTCGGGGTTCCTCTCGCCGGGCTCCTCCGCTATCTTCTGCTCTTTTACCGCTCTTTTACTAGCTTAGGAGCCTGGCTTTCTCCTTCGTCGCCGACTTCGGGGGTCTTCTTCCGACTTCAGGGGTCTTCTTTGTACTTCTCCCACTCTTCAGTTTTTCTGCCAGGCTCCTCCGCTATCTTCTTCCAGCTCTTTTACTAGCGTTGGCCCGGGCTTCTCGTTTGTCACTGTTGCCCGCCGCCGCTGCCTTCTTCTTCTTCTCTTCTTCCGATGTTGACACAACACTCTCTCACACTGTAATGCCAGGGATGCGTTGCGCGGCGACTTATATAGGCATAATGGGCGGGGTCATCGGGTGATGTTACATGTGACCCCGCCCATTATGATGTCATGGTCCCAGCATCCCGGGACTGTGACATCATAAGGGGCAGGGTCACCATGTAACACCCCCCAGTCACCCTGCCCCTTATGCCTATATAAGACGCCTCTCTGGCATTACAGACAGAGAGAGAGCGTCGTGTTGACATCGGAAGAAGAGAATAAGGAGAAGAAGAAGAAGGCAGCTGCAGCGACAGCAACAGCAATGAACGAGAAGCCCGGGCCAACACTAGTAGAAGATCTGGAAGAAGATAGCGGAGGAGCCCGGCAGAAAAAATGAAGAGCGGGAGAAGTCAGAAGAAGACCCCCGGACGGTGACGACAAAGGAGAAAGCCAGGCTCCTCCGCTAGTAAAAGAGCGGTAAAAGAGCAGAAGATAGCCGAGGAGCCTGGCGAGAAGACCCCCAAAGTCAGAAAAAGATCCCCGAGCTGTCTAATAAACTACTTTAAAAACCTGTGTTGTGTTTTTTTATTGACACGTTTTACCCCATACCGATTCACATAGGGTGAGGGGCTGGGATCTGGAGGCCCCCTTATTAAAGGGGGTTCCCGGATTCCGATAAGCCCCCCCGCTCGCAGACCCTGACAACCAACAGCCAGGGTTGTTGGGAAGAGGCCCTTGTCCTAATCAACATGGGGACAAGGTGCTTTGGGGTGGGGGGGCCACAGGGCCCCCCTTCCCCAAAGCACCCCCCCATGTTGAGGGCACGCGGCCTGGTACGGTTCAGAAGGGGGGGTGCTCACTCGTCCCCACTCCCTTTCCTGACTGGCCAGGCTGCGTGCTCGGATAAGGGTCTGGTATGGACTTTGGGGGGACCCCCACACTGTTTTTTCGGCGTAGGGGTTCCCCTTAAAGTCCATACCAGTCGACTGGGCCAGCAAGGTGTCAATCTTGCTGATGGAGGCGGTGACATTGACTTTCTTTGCTAGCCTCGTCTACCTGGAGTCACGTTCAAAATTAACGGACTTTATTCCATGTGTGGGCAAGTCAGTTCATCTGAAAAGTCTGGCTCGTGTGTGGGCGGGTGTGGGCAAGTCCGCTCATTCGGAAAGTCCAGCGGACCTCCGTTGCAAAGTCCACCGGATAGTCTGATCGTGTGTACATGGCATTACTGCCCACTGCCACCACAGGAAGAAGTATTGGATGTAGGATGTCTGGTGTTAGGTGCACATTTTTTTTAAAGCTACAGCTCTGATTTAAACATACAGTTTTTTGCTTTCAGGAATAAAAACATATAAACCCCATACAGATAGCACCTATGCCTCTGTCACCTATAGGCATAAGCCTATGTTGCCTACAGGTAAAACCTGCCAACATACATTTTCTGTAAGTACACATTTTAAGTAATTATTGTAAAATAATAATCTGCCTACCACTAATATTAATAA
Organism: Lithobates pipiens; assembly: GCF_037356315.1. NCBI lineage: Eukaryota > Metazoa > Chordata > Amphibia > Anura > Ranidae > Lithobates > Lithobates pipiens. The sequence goes on along the minus strand of NW_027507758.1, from coordinate 531,044,968 downwards.
AGCAACTGGGTAAACTTTATATATTTCAGTCATGTTCTAAGGCTGCTCCGATGGGGCTTATTATATATCTATCTAGGATTCCAGTAGTGAGATCTTCTTTTTGTTTTTCTGCCCCCTCCTCCTGCCTTAGACTCTTGAATTAATGTAATGAAAAATCCATCAGGACGAAGATGCAATTGTAATCATTGTAGCAAAAGGGTGATGGTGTGAATACCAGAGCAGACAGACAATGCGCAGAGAGAGCCACACTAGACTTTTTTGTGGTTACATGTCTATTAATGTAATGGTGGACTAGGTCAGGCAGCCAGGCTGACCTCTGCCCTTGCCAGCTTGGTTGGAAGAGTCATACCCCTTTTTCACATCGAATTCCATTCATAAAATATCAGGGACCGAAGGAGGCGTAGGCACAGTGAAGATGAATAGAACTACTTGTGCTGCTGGACCCAGCACAGTTTTAGGAGATCTCAGCAGCAGAAATCCCTTATTTCTTCTGTTCCTTGGGATTGCTCTAGAACCACTTCCATACCGGGCCTATTCTGGCACTCCTCTCCTAAATGTAAAAATCATAATTATTTTGATAGAAAATTACTCAGAACCCCCAAACATTATAAAACTATTTTTTAGCAGACACCCAAGGGACGGTATTTGCGTAACAAGTTTTCAAACATGTTGTTTTTGGAAAAAAAACTGTTTCATTATTTAAAAAATAACAAAACATTAAAGTTAGCCCAATTTTTTATATAATGTGAAAGATGATGTTCCGAGTAAACAGTCATGTAATGACGCCAAACTTCAGTACTTAAAAATCTCCATAGGCAATGCTTTACATTTTTTTACAGGTTACGTGTTTAGAGTTATAGAGGAGATCTAGTGCTAGAATTATTGCCCGTGCTGTAACGCATGCGGTGATACCTCACACGTGTGGTTTGATCGGCGCTTACATATGTTGGTGGGGCTAACGCGTGCATTCGCTTCTGAGTGCGAGCTACCGAGGACAGGGGCGTTTTAAATTATTTATTTTATTTTATTTTTTTATTTTATTTTATTTTTTCTTTTACAACATTTATTTATTTTTTTGATCACTTTGATTCCTATTACAAGGAATGTAAACATCCCTTGTAATAGGAATGATTTGTGACAGGTCCTCTTTATGGAGAGATGCGGGTTCAATAAGACCCCACATCTCTCTTCCAGGCTGGAAAGCATGATATTGGAAAAAAAATCCACGATCTCAAGCTTACCAGCCATGATCGCGACTTTGTTTACATCCACAACCCGGATGTGATGTCATAACATCACGCCTGGCCCTCAGACGGTCATAGAGATGACCGAGGACCATCTGGTCACCAGAAATCTCTATGCTTGTCATCCGGCGTCAGCCGATTCTTTCTCTGGGTCCCTGATGGCACGGGAGAGCCCGGAGAAGCACCGGATGGCGGCGGGAGAATGATCGCCTGTAAGAATGATCAAGCGGCGGAACTGCCACTATGACCATTCTTATGGTGCACAGTCGCTGGCTGAAAACAAGGATATTGTATCGATGTAGCTGCAGGTATCATTCAGATATTTCCACCGAAAGTCCAGGATGTCATATGACGTCCTTGGGCGGGAAGTGGCTAATCATTACAGGAGGCTTGATATGGTATTAAACCCAAATCAGTATTACATTGCAGTTCACCATTCATTTTATTAGGTGGCTTAGCTTAACAAATGTGGTGAAAATAAATTTTGCAAAGAATATCCAATCAAGTGTTTAGCGTTCTCTTCTGTTTAGTTTGCTAGATACATTTAGTTGTTGGGCTCCATTGTAGTGAAGGAATCAAAATGATCAAAATTGAAATGAACGGGCTTGCCCACACACGGAAGAAAGCCCGTTCATTTTGAGCGCGGCTCCAGGTAGCCGGGACTAGTGAAGGAAGTCAAGATTGACACGTCGCTGACCCTGTCAACTGGTATGGACTTAAAGGGGAAGCCCTATGCCAAAAAAATGGTGTGGGGGTCCCCCCCTAGGTCCATATTAGACCCTTATCTGAGCACGCTACCCGGCCGGTCAGGAAAGGGAGTGGGGACGAGCGAGTGCCCCCACCTCCTGAGACGTACCAGGCCGCGTGCCCTCAACATGGGGGGTGCTTTGGGGAAGGGGGTGCGCGCCCCCCCACCCCAAAGCACCTTGTCCCCACATTGATGAGGACAAGGGCCTCTTCCCAACAACCCAGGCCGTTGGTTGTTGGGGTCTGTGGGTGGGGGGCTTATCGTAATACGGGAGTCCCCTTTAATAAGGGGGCCCCCGGATACCGGCCCATCACCCTATGTGAATGAGTATGGGGTACAATGTACCCCTACCCATTCACCTGTGAAAAAAAGTAAATAAAACACAACACACAAGGGTTAAAAATAGTTTATTGCACAGCTCCGGGGGTCTTCTTCCGTCTTGGGGGGTCTTCTCGCCGGACTCCTCCGCTATCTTCTGCTAGCTCTTTTACTAACGGAGGAGCCCATCTTTCTTCTTCGTTGCCGCCTGGGGTTTTTCTTCTGACTTCGGGGATCTTGTCCCCCTCTTCGGTTCTTCTTGCCGGGTCTCCGCTCCTTCTTCCAGCTCTTTTACTGGCAGTGGCCCGGTCTTCTGTCGCCGCTGTCTTCGCCGCCTTCTGTTCTTCGGCGCCTTCTGTTCTTCGGTTCTTCTCTTCTTGAGATGTTGCTCGTTGCTGTCTCTGGCCGCAATGACAGGGACGCGGCGTGCGGTGACTTATATAGGGACATCGCCGGGTGATGTCCCCGCCTATTATGATGTCACAGTCCCAGCATCCTCACAGTCCCAGCAGTAATCCTGCGGCCCCCCTTCCCCAAAGCACCCCCCCATGTTGAGGGCACATGGCCTGGTACGGCTCAGGAGGGGTGCTTGCTCGTCCCCACCCCCTTTCCTGACCGGCCGGGTAGCGTGCTCGGATAAGGGTCTGATATGGACCTAGGGCGGGACCCCTACGCCGGGGCTTCCCCTTTAAGTCTATACCAGGTGACGGGGCCAGCAATGTGTCAATCTCGCCGCCGAAGGTGGCGACATTGACTTCCTTCGCTAGTCCCGGCTACCTGGAGCTGCGCTCAAAATGAACGGACTTTTCTCTGTGCGGGAAAAGTCAGTTCATTTCAAAAGTACGGCGGATAGCACACACGCGGCCGTATTGTCCGCTTGACTGCGAGTCCGGTAGACAAATTTTGATGCAAAACTACTTTCTAAGTCCACAGGACTTTTGGGTAAAAAAAGTCCTCCAGAGCCCACACACGGGGCGATTGTCCGTCGGACTTGAGTCCGCCGGACTTTTCCGCCTGATTGTTTGATCGTGTGTACGCGGCATAAGGATACATTTGCTTGCACCTTGCTGCACTTGCTGCAGACTCAACATGTTCTACTCCTTCAGTAAATCAGCCCCAATGTCTGCTTCCTTAGGTGCCCTTCTTTTATGTATTTTCTTAGTTCAGTATTATTATTTCTGTGTGCAGAAGGGAAGGCACTCAAGCAACACCCGAGCATTAACTGGAAGCTTGTAGCTATCACTGCATTAGAGCCATAATTTTCAGCTTTCTCAGTGGTCCATCAGGCATGAGATATGTACACTTGTGTCAAGCTGGATTAATGTAAACTGATCAGTCATAACATTATGGTGACCCACCTAATATTGAGCAAGTCCCCTCTTTTGCTACCAAAACATCCCATTTGGCCACCAAGGTAGTATACAGGATGCGGCACCAAACCATCAGTAGCAGATCCTTTAAGTTCTGTAAGTTGCAAGGTGGGGCCTCCAAGGATTGAACTTGCTTTTCCAGCACATCCAACATATGCTTAGTGGATTGAGATCTGGTGAATTTGAAGGCCAAGTCAACACCTTGAACAAGTTCTTGTGTTCCAACCATTCTTGAACCTCTTTTGCAGGCACATTTGATGGCAGGGCACATTATCCTGCTAAAAGAGGACACTGCCACCAGGGAATACCGTTTCCATGAAGGGGAGTACTTGGTCAGCAACAATGTTTAGGTAAGTGGTACATGTCAAGTATCATCCACATGAATGGCAAGACCTAAGTTTTCCCAGCAGAACATCACCTGACGCTTCACACTGTTTCCACTGTCACTGTCTTCTCAATACTGCAAGCCATCTCTTCCCCAGGTAAGCAAAGCACATGCACCCAGCCATCCACATGATGTAAACGAAAACATTATTCACCAGACCAGGCCACCTTCTTCCATTGCCCCATGGTCCAGTTCTGATACTCACACAGCCATTGTAGGTACTTTTGGCTGTGGAAACAAGTCAGCATGGGCATCCTGACAGGTGTGCTGCTACATAGCCCCATACAAACTGTGATGCCCATTTTTCTGCTTTCAACACATCAAACTTCATTTACTGCTGCCAAATATATACCACCGACTTTCAGATGCCATTGTAACAAAATAATCAGGTATTCACTTCCCCTGTCAGCGATCCTAATATTATGGCTGATCTGTGTAAATATGCAATACAGATCATTTCTGGAGATCAGCTTTAAAAAGAATCATCTAGGGTTAGGATCTCTTTAAATTCTTAAGATACTTTGATATGAAGCTTAGCTTGCAATCCATATTTCCATCACCAAAGTAATCATATTTCCAGTTTGCTCTTTTAATATGTTTTGATCAGAAATTTCTGCTTCGCCTGCTTATTTTGTTGTTGCTCATAGATCAATAGTTAGACTGATGAATGACAAATATTTAACAAAGTGAAAAAAAACAAAAGCATCAATTTCATATAGTGATGATGATTTAGAGAAACATTTACATTTTATATCTGAGCCTGCACAATTAAAGAAATGTGAATGCAGTCCCAAACGTAACATATCCAACAACTGTAAAATATGCAGATTCAGCTCCTCTGATCTGTCAGTTCCCTCTTATCAGTAACAATGTAAATGTATGTGGTTCCTCTGTATATTCATGCATTTATGGATTCTGTTTATCATTTTAAAAAGCCAGCAAAATATAAACATGAAGGACATGATTAATGCTTCAACTAAAACAAAGAGGGATGGGCAGAAAGTTGGAAACATATAAGTTGTTGTGTTAAAGAAACACACTAGATAAAGTAAGAAAAATATGTTTTGAAGCCTATCCAATATCTATTTGTGATTTTTTTTTTTGTATCTATTTCTGATGCCATACTGTGTTCCATCATGTATGTCCCTGTGCTATAGTGCCCATTTCCTGAAAACCTTAAAATTCATTCTTTAACGTTTTCCCCATTATCCATTGCTGTGTGACTGTGGACTGACCAAGTCCTAAGCAGGGCCAGATTTCTCCCTAGACCGCATACAGTAGACCATCACCTAGTGTGGCATATAGCTGTCCTAGTCATTATTTAATTTAATTTATTCTGGCTATTGCTACTGTAGTGAACTGCTTCCCTCTAGTATATGTATTTGTGCTTGGTTCATTATAGATGTGTACTTTTTGTCCCTGCTGGGTCAGAAACCTTCACTGGAGGACTGTGATATCCTATCATAGAAAGTAGACAAAGAATTGGACATGAATGACCTTCAATGCAGGAGCTGCTGTTTTCCATCCAGACCAGTGGTTCTAATAGTTTAACTGTGTGTATCTGAAGGTGACAGAAGGATCTGTAGATATGTAGAGTTTATTGCTGCCCCACTTGTAAGGGTTAAGCATTAATTATGTTTATCGGTTCTTTCTTGGTGGGCTTTTGTGGGTCCGACCTACTGGTTCTACAATATATATTATAAAAGGGATAGGGTCCAGATCCGGGAGTCCACATCGGTCACTGCTGGACATCTTTCTTCACAATACTTCTAAAATCTGGGTGATTGCTGGGAATTGCAGTTCAACCTGAAGATGTCAATCCTGGAAACTACCATCATGGACTCAGCCAGTTATGGAAAACAATAAAACCAAATATTGTAGCATTATATATCCCTTTCAACTGAAATGTGACAAAATCAAAATAAATATTAATATATATATGTAACTCAATCAATATATTGCATTATGTAAAAAGCAATATATGAATATATAAATATATTCAAAAAAATGTGTCCACCATCTAGTGCATATCACCACCATGTTAACATCTTGTGCCAAATAAGAGTATCAGCATCTTACCACACAATATGGACCATTATTGGTTAGATGCTCATAAGTGCTTTAGATGCAAAGGGATCTCCCAAGCTGCAGCTCATCCATCCATCAATAACGGTAATTACCGGCATCAAATATGGAAGCACTAAGCACATATAATGCTGTAGTATGTTTCAAACATATCCTTTTTATTAGAGTAAACATATACATTTACTGAAAAAAGTTCCACTCCTGCTTCACAACATGAGGTGGGTAGGTCTCTCATATGACTCTTGCTTAGTGCCCAAAGAGGGGGGAAACCAGGAGGATGTGACAACCACCTTGTCACCATGACCTGCCCCTGCTCACATTTTGGCACCCAATATCTCAAAAGACCATGGCATAAATTAGCTAGTTAGAAATTGTCCAGGCTTGCCCAGTGTCAGGAACCATGAATCAGACTCAGACAGATGTGCAGTAAAAATCACACGATTTAATAAAATGGTAAAATGGTAAACCAGGACGGTAACCAGGATGGGTAGTCAAAACAAGCCAGTGAAACAGGAGTCCAGAGATCAGCGTAGTCGGGTGGTGCAAAACGGATCAGGAACCAGAAGGGAAGTCAGCCAATCAAAAGTCTTTCACAGGAAAATACAGCAGAGAGAGAAAAAAGGGGAAAATTGGCACTGCTAAAAATAATGTAAAATGGGCATGTGTATCGACTGAAAGTATAAAAAGGTGAGTCCCTATGTAGTGTAATACTTTGTATCCAATATACAAGCGTGAAAGTGAAAAAACTGTCCACATCATTGAAGTGCAAGTGTCCACCATATGACTAAAAGCTAATAGCAAGTGCTATTGTTATGTGGGAAAAGATATATATAGCAAAGTGAGCCACTAATAAACAAATGAATCAAATACAAAAAATATATATGAAACAAATATATAATATTGGTGAACAGTCAGTCCATAAGTGAAAAACTGTGTAGCAAATGTAGAATGCAAGCACAGCAAATGAAAAACGTAAATCTATATATACAATTGTAATGAATGTTCAGTCTGAAAAAATATATATATGAAAAAAGAGAGTCTTTCAATATTAGATATCCATATTCCCAGTAAAGTAACTTGTGGTAGTTTTCAAGTGATACAACTTTATCGCAACTGTGCTCCTGCTTATGTATATGCGCTCACCATAAGCCCTCACCCCTGCAGGGATAAAGAGCATGTAGTTAATAGGGTCTGCGATCCTGGCATCCCTGGAACCAATATGCTCTCCTGTTCCGGAACAAGGTGCATGCAATGCAGCATCCACATAAAAATCAGAAACGGGCATCCATAGTGTAAATCTGATAAAAAGATTCTTTATTTGTCCCCTACAGTGCCTCAAGTGCAAGCGTTTCCCGGACAGGTAGGACAAAACTTCAAAAAGTGACCTGCTTGGCCACAATAAAGGCACAATCTCTCCTTCCTCCTAAAGGCCCTCTCATCTGCAGAGAGACATGTGAAGTCCAAATGCATGGGTTCTACCTTATTGGCACCAGGAGGTATGGGTGGCAAGGGTGGGACTATAAAGCTTGAATCCAAATGTACAGGAGACTTCCGCAAGTGCTCCGAAAAGGAAGGTCTCTCTCAAAGTCTGAAGTCAAAAAGAATGGCAAACGTGATCAGCTTCTCCAGCTCAGTGGGTATGTCTCGGGCTGCTATCTCCTCTTTGATGTTACCTGAGAGACCATGAGAAAAAGCAGCCACGAGGGCCTCATCGTTCCAAGCAACCTCTGCTGCCAGAGTGCAGAAGTCAATGGCATAATCAGCAACAGTTCTCATACCCTGTTTGATATCAAATACCCTTTTAAAGGAAGCCACAAACTCTGCGTAACTCAGGACAACAGGTTTTTGCATCTCCCATAGAGGGTTTACCCAGGCCAAGGCTCTCTCAGAAAGCAAAGATATCACAAAGCCTAATTTGCTTTTGTCCATGGGAAACACCTGGGGCAGCATCTCAAAGTATATCTCAACCTGGTTGAGAAATCCTCTGCATTGAACTGGATCGCCCCCGAATCACTGGGGAGGCAGGGCGGAACCCAACATACCTCTTATAGAGGTAATACTCGAGGCAGGTGCCTGCACAGAGACTGGAGCGCCAGCAGGGACGGCCTGCAATGCAGGTTGTACCGGAGCAGCCACAGAGGGAGATTCCAGGTGAGCAGTGCGATTTAGGATCTTAACACTATGGCAAACTGATCCATGCAGTGATCCTGCTCATCCAATCTGGAAAAAATATTACTAACAAGTGGATTTCCTGCAACTGCTGAACTCATGGCCTTTGCCTACTGTCAAGAACCATGAATCAGACTGAGACAGAAGTGCAGTAAAAATCACACTATTTAATAAAATGGTAAAACGGTATAAACAGAGCAAATGTAGTCAAAATATAGCCAGAGTTAGGTAACCAGGACAGATAGTCAGAACAAGCCAGAGAAACAGGAGTCCAGAGATCAACGTAGTCGGGTGGTGCAAACAGGATCAGAAACCAGATGGAAAGTCAGTCAAGCAAATTACTTTCACAGGAAAACACAGCAGAGAGAGTTTGGATATGTTGACCAGGTATATATATCCAGCAGCTCTAGCTGACAAGCAGCAAATGAAGACCAGGTGAGTCACTGTGGAATGAAGAGTCGTTGGCAATTAACCGACAGCTGAGCACAGAGCTCTGAGAAGGAAGGGCTGAGCCCAGCCCTGACACCCAGCAATACTCCACATGAACTGCACATGTCTTTTTCATGATTGGCTTCTGCATGAGGCTCCATTTCCTGATTGGCAGAATTCCTGATAAGGGGTGTATAAAGCAACTGGACCCGGAACAACGCACAGATGCCCCACGTGCATCTGTGCATCATGGGCCAGTCACCACCAGCTTACATGGAAAGAGTGCTAATGCTGATCGACACCAGGAAGTGGTACCAGCCTACCTATGGCTTAGCCCCCTCTATCACTTGGGCACCCAAGAGGAGTTCCGAACCCTGTGTCCAGAATGCAAGCAACGCCTAGCCATACTTTCTCCTTGAGCCCACTGTAGAATCTGTGGTATATCGTTATTTCAGCGGAACACAGCTGTTAAATTGGGCCAGACAGCCTTCCAGGGAGTGATTCTGCTGCTGAAGATACATGCACCTATGAGCCGCCACCGGAGAGCCTATATCCAAGCGGTGACCAGCTATCAGGGATGGCCTCTCCCACAGCTCCTGGAGTTGAGCTGCTGCCATGCAACTCTCCTACAGAACCTGCACCTATCCAGTAGAAACAACAAAGCCCTCACAAGCTTCTGTTGGAGGAGCTGCCACCTCCTCTGATCCAAGGAGCATCAGGGACAGAATGACCGGACAGTACCAGTGCTGCTCTTCTGGACTCCCCGCTGTTTGATATACAAATCCCTCCCTTGCTGAAATATTCCCCACCTGTAGAGACCCTCGCAATCCTACAAGCTATGCACTCCTGATACCAGCCCAAGGGGAATCTTGTCGAAAGTCTGATATTCCACCTGGATGAGAAGTTACAACAGTCTCTGGAGCCTTATCCTTGTTTCCCTTCTCCTGAGCCAGAGTTGGTAGAACAAACAGGAGGTAAGTACCTTCATCCTCCAGATGTGTACCTGACGCCAGGTTGGGTGCACTTCCAAGCCAGGATCACCAGACTAGCCCAGTTCCAGTGTTACATAGAGAAGTACGCCATGCCGGTGTGTGGTCATGTGTTACCATATGTCCCGGAGGAACTATTCCAATAACTGGAGGAAGAATGTCCCAAATTATACAGCCAAGCTGTATTGAGGAGCTTAGCATACCTGGTCACCTGAAAAATTTTAAACAGAAAAACTAGTACATCAAAGCAAAGCTTCATCGTCTGTATGAATTCTACAATACAGGTGAATATAATGATAATGAAGTAAATAATGCGTCAAATTTACCTTTTTTCCAATAAATGCATCTGGCGTGTATACATATATCCACAGATGCAGATTTTTGGATTTTGTGTTACGGATCAGAACACAGTGCATGTTTACGCTTCCATAAATATACAATGCTTGTAAATATATTTTTTCATAGCCATGTGAAAGACCTTAGGTTTCCTTGAGTTTCTGATTTTTATGCTGGGAGTAAAAAGAATTTGTAAATTGCATTGCACTGTTTTACATTATTATTGTACCCCTCCTTCTCCTGCACAGGTCTATGTACATTTGTGAAACAATGTACAGTACAGTATGTGTCCTGTTGATGTATGTGTTGGAAATGAGGGGGGCAACAGCATCCAAATATTTTTTTTAGGGGGAAAGGGGTTGTGAAAGGTAGCTGGCTTAGGGGAGGTAAAAGTATAATCCTGGTCCTAGGCTTTAGGAAGACTTATACCGCGTACATACGAGCGGAATGTCTGACAAAAAAAGTCAGATGAGAGCTTTTCATGGTATATTCCGATCGTGTATATGCCCCATCTGACTTTTTACATGGAAAATTCTGACGGACCTAGAAATGGAACATGTTCTAAATATTTCCGATGGAACCAATTCCTATCAGGAAAACCGCTTGTCTGTATGCTGTTCCAACGGATCAAAAACTACACATGCTCTGAAGCAAGTACGAGACGGAAACTGCACTGTTGAGGGGAGCATCTTATATACTTATTCACATATTTGTAGTCCAAGCACGGGATATTCCAAATTGTTTTTTTTTTTTTTTCTACGAGACGGAAGCTATTGGCTACTGGCTATTGAACTTCCTTTTTCTAGTCCAGTCGTGCAGTACGTCACTGCGTTCTTGATGATCGGACTTTGGTGGGATCGTGTGTACGTGTATCGCCAGCTCCTGAAGAGCACGCACTATGTTTTTGAAATGTACTGTTACGCCTGAACTTCAGTTTGGTTTGGGTATGATTATTCCAAATTTTGATCTCCACATCAGTCTGACTGGACTATAGGGTGTTCAGCCTGGCCATAGGGGGCACTGTCTCTTCTGGCTGGCATGGGTGCTATAAGGTTACATGGTTGGGTGCTTTAAGGTTACTTTCTCTCTGAGCCAGCCCAGTGGGGGTGTCACTCTTGCTGTGCTTTCTGGGAGAGGGTACTTAAGATGCAGATGTCACGTGGTTTGGGGTTCCGGTCCAGAAGTATGTTCTGACTCCATGGGCCTGATCCAGCCCCCAGGAAGGCTATGGCCTGGGGTGTGGATCCACCCAACTTTATGTCTCATGGTTGGCTAGCCTGAGGCAAGGAAACTAAGGAAAGAATTCGGAGGTGGTCCGGTGCCGCCTCCGGTTGTGGAGAGGCCCAGCAACTTCGTAGCTATCTAGGGGAGGACTCTTCAGAAGAAGGCCACGTATGGGTTGGCTTCTTAGCAAGAGCCTGGTAAGGCTGAGGGACCTAAGTGAATCCAATCTCGTGAGGTATCGCCAAACCGGCTGATACAAAAGTCCTAGTTTCCTACATGTTCTACAACAACGTCTGTGGCAGAGACTTATTTCTACGTGTTCTATAACAAAGTCTGTGGCAAGGCCTTGTTCCTGATTTAAGCACCCTGTTGGCTGCTAGGCCTTGTGAGAGAGGGACTATCCAACTAGAGTGAACATCCAGCTGTGAATGGCTATTCTCTGGATTTAGTCAAAGTAAGAAAGTTCTTTATTGTTGACTTTGACACTAAGAGTACCTGGACTTTTCTCCTAACCCTCTGATCCTATACTGAGAGACTGTCTGTTAACTACGTCTTTTGCAAATAAAAATCCCTTTGAGCGGATCTGTCGTCAGTCTCTAAAGTTTCTGAGCCATCTACCACGGGAAAACCCTAGACGCAAATCGAGGTGAAGAAAGTAACAGTAAACCCAATCAAACTAGCAGCTCCTTCAGGGGTTAGTGCTACATATGCAAAACAGTTTCAGCGGAATTCCGTTGGAACTCCGTCGGAAAAACCTTCAGACGGGAAAACCGGTCATGTGTACAGGGCATTAGAAGCAATCACTGACCTTTTGGGTTTCTTGAAGACAAAGAAAATGATCACAAGAAAATAAGAATCTTCTATACTAAGCACACCTTAGTAATATTATTATTATTATTAGTGATTTATATAGTGCCAACAGTTTACGCAGCGCTTTACAATGCAGAGGGGGAACAGCACAATTACAGTAATAGAGAAGGGACAGGAGGTATAGTATAGTATTAGTATAATGATAACCTTGTTCTTTATTCACACAAAGCAACAGGCATCACAAGGTAATGCTTCTGGACATTGCAGGATCCCTTTCTCAAGGCAGAGAGAATGATCAAGCAACTAATGAGAAGCAAAGCAAGGACTACAGGGAAAAGCATAGAGAGAGAGTGATGTTATTTCCTGCAAAAGAAAAAGAGGAACAAGAGGATTTGCTGCACTATTGAACCTGTCCAACGCAAGAAAGCTTCAAGGTTAAAAAGTTTAAAGGTTAACAATTCCTTGTCATCAAAAAAGAGGAAGGAGAAGAAATCTGTGTAGGAACTGTTGCAAACCCAAAGTTCCAAGGGTTACCAGGGGTCACTGAAGAGAGAAGAGTCTTACTCGTGTAACATTCGCTAAAGGTATTTTTACATTGTGCTAATAATTTTTTATGCAAAACTTTATACTAAAGAGTTTGGCTGTATCTACTGTTTACTTAAAATTTACTAACACTGGACCTATAAATAAAGAAAACGGTATTTTTTTTCTTAGGAAATCAACGGCAATCTCAGAAGCATCAGCTTGCCCTCCTTGTTGTCTTTTTTATAGGGATACTACCTGAGAACTCATAAAACAACCCATGTACCGAAAAAGATTTTTTGAGGAATCCTTTGAAAATGGTTATATGAAAAATACAAAAAGCATATTTGAGAGCTAAAGAATCAAATGTCCAATAAAATACAGAACAATTATATGGGTGAAAAAGGTGTTGAAGAGAATATGAAAATTGTCAAATTCACAGAAACAAGAATGGGAAAAAATACAATTCTGAACAGGCACTGGAACTTTTTAAAAGAAGATAAAAAAAACAAAACAAACTGTCTTTTACTATAAGATTAACATTTAATTACAAAAAGGCACACTAGAGATTGTCTTGTGAGAAGTAATTTTGAAGTTCAAGAAAAGGCCTGTTTTAGAATAAAAAGAGCATTCAATGTTCAAAGTTTCAATTTTCCCAAGAATTTACATGTAGGTACTGTTGTTCTTCTCATCCTTTGTAGAATGATTATTGCAAATCATTTTATAATGTAATATGGCACATATGATATTCTTGATTTTTCATTCTGCTACATTTTATGTAGCCAAGACATAATGAACTTTTATGTACATGCTATAATAGGCGATCACATACTGTGTACAGTGTGAGATCTTGAAGCACCTTAAAGTGATCCTATCAGGTCTTTAAAAAATTCCCAGTGCCAGTTCCCTGAAATAAAGTATGAAGGAGAGATGGATGCCTTTGTCCCTTGCTATGTGCTGAGATTGCATTCTCCAACCCTGTCTGTGGTGTTCAGTAGTATAGACACTTTGGAAAAGAAATGCAGATGTGCCTGGCCTCTCCGGTGTATAGTCCCATCAACACTTTGGCGTGGGAGACCTGCTTAAGAAACTGATCACCTCCTACTACATCGAAGGCCAGCAACACTGCCTCTGGCTGTAGGCTGCCATTTTGGATATATTTGAAGATATATCACTAAATATTGGGAATATTCTACTGCGAGAATTTTTTTATTTTTTGGGTGCTCACTTTTTCACACCAGGTGGGTGCTCTCTTCTTCTGAGTGGACATTCAGGAACGTCCATCAGAAGGAGGGGGAATACACGCGTGGGCCTGCGCAGTGGCATGATCCTGATGCGCTCGTGTCATACGATTGGCAGGAGGGATCTGTGTTTGGCCCTCCTGATCACATGACCGCTGTGTCTAATCACAGCCATCATGTGATGTAAACACAGAGCCGGTTGCTAGGCAATAAGCTCTCCTCACACAGAAGTTGTCGGCGGTGAGAAGAGGGGAGGGGATCGCTGCAGCCGGCTGGTGATCAGTGAGTATGAGCTGTTTTTTACAGCTTTTTACTCACTGATCACCAACCTAGTGTCAACACACAATGTAAAACACACATGTCCCCACACAATGTCCCCAAAACACATGTCCCTAAATAATAAAAACACCTGTCCCCCACATATGTCCCACTAAAATCACATGTCCCAATGATTATCTGCACACGTATGTCTGTGACCACCTGCACACATCTGTACATGATCATTTGCATACATGATCACCTGCACACATCTGTATATGATCATTTGTGTACATCTGTCCGTGATCACCTGCGCACATCTGTACATGATCATTTGCGCACATCAGTCCGTGATCACCTGCGCACATCTGTACATGATCATTTGCATACATGATTACCTGCGCACATCTGTATATGATCATTTGTGTACATCTGTCCGTGATCACCTGCGCACATCTGTACATGATCATTTGCGCACATCATTCCGTGATCACCTGCGCACATCTGTACATGATCATCGTACATCTGTCCGTGATCAAAAAAAATTATTATACACTTAACATAATTTTTTTACCAAAAACATGTAGCAGAGTACATTTTGGCTTAAATTTAATTGATTTTATTTGACTTCTTTTAAAATAGAAAGAAGAAAATATTGTTTTTTTCCCAAATTTCCACTTTTTTTTGCTTATATCGCAAAAAAATAAAAAACGGAGTCGTGAATATATACCACCAAAAGAAAGCTTGGTTTGTGCAAACAAAATGATAAAAATGAATTTGGGTACAGCGTAGCATGACCACGCAATTGTCATTGAAATTGGTCTGGGAAGGAAGGGGACGAAAGTGTCCAGTATTGATGTGGTTAAGTAAAGATGATCATTGTATGCACACCTTTCAGTGTCTTAACACACGAACTGCTACATTTGCAGGAGAGCATGTGCTGTTGAAAAACAATAGATTTACTAGATGGATCACTAGATAAAAATAAAGGAGAGAAAGCCTAAAAAAAGAAAACAAATGCTGTGACATCTAAAAATTGGTAGGCTGCAATATAATACGTGTTTGCTTTTGGTTTTAATACTGCTTTTAATATCAGTTGTAGGTTTGGTTGCTATTAATGAGCATTATAGCTGCTTTCAAAGGATCTGATAGATCGAGCTAGACTGGGCATTAGTTAAAGCAATAGTAAAGTTTACTTTGTGATTTTTAGCTATAATAAGGCTTACCCGCAGGTAAAATGAATAGCTCCTGCACGTGCACTGTTTAGGAGATATTCACCCTGGATGCAGTGGGTGACATCACCGGCACATGCGCTCTGAAGCTCCAGCATACTGTACTAGACCTGCAGAGCTTCATGCTGGAGCCGAGGACATGGGAGTGATGTCAGTGCAGCATGGGCCACTCATACATCCAGAGTCTGGGAATCCGGAATAAAGGCCAGGGGAAGATGGAAGCCCTGTCAGCGGTGACAGCACGCCACTGGAGGGCTTCTTTGTAAGATAAGTGATGCATACTAGCACATTATGCAATTGCCTTACAGGTGTTTTTTTTTTTAACTGTTATGGTTTTCTACTGCTTTAAATAAAAGGATTTTACAGAGCAAGTTCCTTTATGATTTTCAAAATCCGCTAAGTGACAAAAAACAGATTTCAATGCTGAAACAATACATTAGATGGAGACCTAAAAGGACAATTCTCCATCGTCTTTCCTCCTCTGTAGATTACATCAACTGCTCAACCATGACCGCCTTTCCTCCTCTTTTAGCTTTTCATAAATTAATCAAAACAGGAGTAAAGAACTAATCCTCTGGCATACATTACTGCCAGGAGCTCTTTTACATTACTTCCACAGCAGTGCTTAATTATAATACAGAGTTTCTGATGGCTTCAACACTTTCATCAAGGGCAGAATTAAGGTCATATGATTGTATCGTAATGGCTAAAATATTATTTTACGTTTTTTGGGGTTTTTTTTGTATTTTTTTTTTTCCATTGTCTTCAAAAGTGTGTGGAGTGGCTTTCAAGAGATAATAAAAATAAAATTAATTAATGATACAATTATAACATAAAAAAAGGTTTCTGAAAGTTTAAGTGGCAGCCAAGTTTCTAAAATTTCTTCCAACATATTCCATAAAATGGATGCATCTCCATGCATGTCCACAGCGATTAGCCAGGTTCAGGGAAGGCACAATTATTAAATTCTTAAGCTACAAAAAGACACGCATTTAAAGAAACCAGTGGTATATACCTTTACCTGATTAATTGAATCTTCTTTTGACAGCCTAGTAAAAACAGATTTGCAATAGAGAAAAGTCAATGTAATGCCTAAAGCTAGCTACAATTTTGTACACGTTAGATAGAATGGGGAAGAAATAAAAGTACTCTCATGCCGCGTACACACGATTGGAATTTTGGCCAGAAAAAGACCTTGCTTTTGATCAGAAAATGCGACCGTGCGTAGGCTCCATCGGAATTTAGTTGGTCAAATTCCCGCCAGCAAAAATTTGATAGCATGTTCTCAATTTTCCTGATATAAAAACTTTCTATCGGAAATACCGATCGTGTGTATGCAATTCCGACACGCAAAAACTCATGCATGCTCAGATTCACATATGAGATGGAAGCTATTGGCTACTCGGTACTGAACTTCCTTTTTCTAGTCCCGTAATACATGTTGTACGTCACTGCGTTCTTGGTGGTCGGAATTTGGTGTGACCGTGTGTAGGCAAGACAATTTGAGCAGAATTCCATCGGAATTCCGACGGGAAAACCATCAGAGCTTTCCCGATGAGAATTCTGATCGTGTGTACACGGCATCAGGATTTTATTCTGTCTGTGACCCAACAGGGGAAATTTTGCATGACTTCCTGCCCCTGTGACATCAATACAAGAAATGGGATGTGTGCTTGTCACAAAGACAGAAAGGCACAAACCACAAGAAAAGCACTATCAAACATTATAACCATTCTACTCTCTACTAAAAATTGATGTTGTTTTTTTTTTATGTCTGTTGTTCCCAAAGAAGAAATTTCATCTCATTACCTGTCCTGACAAAAAGTGAGGAGAAATTTCCCCAGTAGTTAAACAAATAACAATCAAACAAGGTTAAGACTTTAACCTGTTCAGCGCTATTAAAAATTAAATAAAACATTTTTTATATTCAGTTTGGACTTTGAAACTGAAGTGGGTTCTAAAGGAACATTTTTGCCTTAATAGACTCCTTGTATTAAAGTACACAGGACAGAGAGGCAACTCCTGTTGCTGTCAGTCAAATCCTGAGAGGGAGGAGTGGGAGGTGGGGCCATGCCGCACTGTGTGTGTCTATGGATGCACACAGCCAAGCTTGGGAGTGAGCCTACATGTGCATCCCACAGCCAGCTGCTTGTTATGGTGGTGCACGCAGAAGAGAAGGAGCCTAGAGCACCAGTGGGTAAGTATAGACCTCTTTTTTATTTCCTGAAAAAAGTATAACTTTACAATCACTTGAGCTTTAATTAAAAAAAAAAAAAAAAAAAACAGTATTGTAGGTATTTAACTATTTTTAATTCGATTTTTAAATGCAACCAGTATATGTTTGTCTTGATATTAAACATGTGGTAATGGTTAGACATGTGCATTCGTTTTCGTCCGAATGCATTTTCAATCTGAATTTACTGTAGCAAGTGGCAGCCAGGAGGAGGCTGTGGCAAGTAGCAGCTGGGAGGTCGACCATCGCCCTCCTCCTCCTCCACCTCCTGCCACAACTACAAGACCAGAGCCACAGCCTGGAAGGAAACCTGGAGGTAAGTGCCTAAGGAAGACCAGAGAGTGATGGCCTGGGTTCAGTCTGGTCTGACAGAAGATGCAGGCTCTTGTATGACCACAGCCTGGGAACATAGATGTCATTTGCTCTTCCTGATCTCTTGGACTTCTGGACCAGACTGTTCTCCCTTTAGATATGTACTCCTCAGGCCACCAATTTTGCATTTAAAAAATAATTGATGTCTGCCCTGGGGGCCAAAGGCTTTGCCAAATTGAACAGTTTTTCCAGCGTTGCCTTCCTGTTTATTTATTTATGACACCTAAATAGTTTTTTTTTGGTTCAAGAAATACTTGCCTATATGTTTTACTTCAAAAAGGACACTTTATTTGTGAGTAGGCAGGTACATTTCAAAAATAAAGTCTAATTAATAACAAGGGGCACCGACACCAAACAACCTCCTGGAGATTAAAAAAGAAAACAATAAAATGAAAAAGATAATAATGGTGTTGTGGTAAGTTGACACACAAAACACACCAAAAAAATTACGAAGATGATCAAAATGTAAAAAAGGAGATCTTGATTAAAAAACCAACCACAAAATTTACAGAAAAAAAAAATCAAAAATTATTGGGGAGATGTGACGAATTAACATATTGTATTCATGAAATCAGGAAAAAGAATAAAGAAATATGTTTGGGAGAAGTGTATGTGAATATGAGCAGCAAAACAACTTCATTCTTGTAGCATTATAAAGAAAAAGAGAATGCGCTGCATTAAACAATTTTTAACATTGCATGTGATGAATGTGCTATATCGATTACGAACGGTAGTTTTACCTGACCGAGCGCTTCCATCTCAGAATTTATTCTGAGCATGCGTGGCACTTTGCCCGTCGGACAAGGCTACACACGATTGGAATTGATGCTCATCGGACCATGTTGTCGGAAAATTTTATATCCAGCTCTCAAACTTTGTTGGTCGGACATTCCGACGGAAAAAGTCAGATGGAGCCCACACACAGTCCGATCGGACATTTTCCGTCGGAATTTCCAACCGTGTGTACAAGGGCTAACATTATATTAGACATATTCTAGACATAATTAAAGTTAGACATAACATGCAAAGCTATGCAGGACAACACCTTTACTAATAGGTCTCTAGTTTAAAAGCGAGTGCAAGGAAGTTATGCAGAGGATCTCAACAGCAGTTTTGTGATCTCATTTTCTGAGCAAGAGGGCGTGCATAGGAAAGCATTGCAGTTTTGGAAAAAAGTGCTTTTCTTTACCTTTGTCTTTACAGTATGTGACACTGTGCTCCCTCTGCCTCCCCACAGACGCATATGTCCAATACAAAAAAGTATCACACGCTGTTAAATAATAACTCCTGAACCCCAGCTAATGAATGGAAGCATCCAATGTATATTGAATGTTATTCTGCAACTGCTGAAATGATTGGAGTCAGCAATTCTGTTAAGTTTACCACATGTATTTTAAGGAAAAACTACTGTGTTTCATATTGTGCTGTTAGTGCAATATTTAATTGAACATATTTCTACAAGATTGCTGTTCTAAATTTCATAATTACACGATTGAAGGTTGACGTTTCACTGGTTATCTGTTATACACAGCAGTCAGTGTACCTGCTGCAAAAACGAAATCCTCAAGCTGTATTAAACCCAAAAACAAAAACGTAATTTATTTCAGCTTACCAATCTTTAGATGTGGTGGCTTCATTAGTTTTCTTTTTTTTAGGATTTTTTTCCTTATCAGTATTTTAATTGGTGATTCAGCCAGTAACTCACTTCCTGTAATAGGGTGTCTGCATTCTGGATGAAGTAGTAAAGCTGATACTTTTGGATAGCAGCAATGTCAGTCTGGTGGGAGGCAGTGTTATGCCTCGTATACACAAACAAAGCCGTGGCATTTTGTCCGAAGGGTGTTGGCTCAAACTTGTCTTGCGTATACACGGTCACACAAATGTTGGCCAACAATTACAAGCATAGGGGGTTATTTATGAAAGGTAAATCTACTTTGCACTGCAAGTGCACTTGGAAGTACAGTCACTCTAAATCTGAGGGGTAGATCTGAAATGAGTGAAAGCTCTGCTGATGTTATCATCCAATCATGTGCAAGCTAAAATGCTATTTTTTATTTTCCTTGCATGTCCCCCTCGGATCTACAGCGACTTTACTTCCAAGTGCACTGAAAGTGCACTGAAGGTGAAAAGTGGATTTTCCTTTGGTAAATAACCCCCATAGTGACGTACTAGACATACTACGTGTTTTTTCATCTCTTTAGCGCCACCCTTTGGGCTCCTTCTGCTAATTTCGTGTTAGTAGAAGTTTGGTGAGTGTTGATTCGCGCTTTTCTTTTCACGTTTTTCATTTAGCGCTTTTTTTTGGTTGAATAATGATTTTATTTGGTATATTTTCTATATTTTTGGATGCACAGAATGCACTTTTGGGTTAAATTCTATTGGCAGATAGCATGTCTAATTGTATTTGTTTTCTTTTTTTAATGCACAATAAAAAATTGTGGAGAATAATACTTGGCTTGTGTTTTACTTCAAATGGCAATTTGGGAGTAGGCAGTTACAGTTAAAAAAATACAATGTAAAATTGACAAGGGACACCAACATAGTTGTATCTTTGATCTTAAAAACTACGAGATAATGGTGTTGTGGTAACTTGCCCAAATAAAAAAGTAAAAAACATAATAATATTATTCTCGATCACTAGAAAAAAAAAGCCTTTAAAAATGTGTTTGCAATAACTCTATCAAAATCACCAGCACAGCAGCTTCATTATTATCCCATTAACCAGTTCCCGACCAGCGCACGCCGATGTACGTCAGCAGAATGGCACGGACAGGCATATTGGCGTACAGAAACATCCAATCTTTAATGCCACCCTGCCATTGCCGACCAGCGGTGCACTCGCGTGCTGGTCAGGGACCCCGAGTCCTGTTGTGGGTCCCGTGGACTCGATCGCCATGGGCATACCCGCAATCGTCTCACAGGGCGGCTGAACGGAGAGATGCCATTGTAAACCGCGTCTCCCCGTTCTGCCTAGCAACAAGTGACACTGATCTCTGCTCCATGTGATTGGAGCAGAGATCAATGTTCACTAAATGAAAGCCCAGCCCCCAACAGTTAGTAACACACCCCTAAGAACACTTCACCCCTACACTGCCACCCACTGGTTAACCCCTTCACTGCTAGTGTCATTTACACAGGAATCACTGCATTTGTATAGCAGTGATTGCTGTATAAATGACAATGGTCCCAAAAATGTGTCAAAAATGTCTGATGTATCCGCCATAATGTGGCAGTCACAATAAAAATTGCTGATCACCGCCATTACTAGTAAAAAAAAAAAATATTAATAAAAATGCCATAAAACTATCTCCTATTTTGTAAACACTATATCTTTTGCGCAAACCAATAATCGCTTATTGTGATTTTTTTTTACCAAAAATATGTAGAAGAATATGTATCGGCCTAAACTGAGGGAAAAAATGTTTTTTTATATATTTTTGGGGGATATTTATTATAACAAAAAGTAAAAAATAATGTGTTTTTTTTCAAAATTGACGCTCTATTTTTGTTTATAGCGCAAAATATAAAAACCGCAGGGGTGATCAAATACCACCAACAGAAAGCTCTATTTGTGGGAAAAATAGGACGTCAATTTTGTTTGGGAGCTACGTCGCATGACCGCGCAATTGTCAGTTAAAACGACGCAGTGCCGAATCGCAAACAGTAGTCTTGTCTTTGGCCAGCAAAATGGTCCGGGGCTGAAGTGGTTAAAGAAGAAGAGAATTGTGCGCTGCATTTCAAGATTTCATCATTTTCCATGTCATCAGGAATGTTAATTCTCTATTACAAATGCTAGTTTACAAGACCGACCGCTTCTGCTTCTGAGCATGCGAGTTTGTACTTTGGATTTTTGTCCGACGGACTTGTATACACACGCTCGGAAAATCCGACAACACACATTTGTCAGTGGAAAATTTTAAAAACGTGCTATCCAACATTTGTTAGTGGAAAGTTCAACAACAATTGTCAGAATGAGCATACACACGGTGTATACACACGATTTACCGTTTGCACGCGATTTCTACGATTTACCGACAACAGCCTGTCATTGAACATTTCCCGTTGGAAAGTCCGATCATGTGTACGGGCTTTAGACTAGCAGAAATAGATGGACTTGACTAACAAATTAAAGCTGAACTCCAGAAACACTTTATACATGGTTACAGTTATGCTATGTACACACAATAAGATTTTCTGACAACAAAACCGTGGATTTTTTTCCGAAGGATGTTGGCTCAAACTTGACTTGCATACACACAGTCACACAAATGTTGTCGGAAATTCCGAACGTCAAGAACCCGGTGACGTACAACACGTACGATGAGATGAGTAAAATGAAGTTCAATAGCCAATGCGGTACCTTCTGCTTGATTCTGAGCATACATGGACTTTTGTGCGTCGGAATTGTATACACACGTCGTCTTGTTGTCGGAAAATTTTAGAACCTGCTCTCAAACATTTGTTGGCGGAAATTCCGACAACAAATGTTCTATGGAGCATACACACGGTCGGACTTTCCGGCAATAAACTCGCATCCAACATTTGTTGTCGGAAAATCCTATTGTGTGTACGGCCCATAACAGTTATTTTTTCATTTGGGGATAAAGGTTTTACATAAATGAACAAAATCTGATCATCGTAAGCACCCCTGTCACTAGAAAATGGTTTGTCTCAACACTCTAACTGACACTTTGGGGGTTATTTACGAAAGGCAAATCCACTTTGCACTACAAGTGCAAACTACAAGTGCAAAGTGCACTTGAAATTGCACTGAAAGTGCACTTGGAAGTGCAGTCGTTGTAGATCCGAGGGGGACATGTAAATAAAAATAAAACAGCATTTTAGCTTGCACATGATTGGATGATAAAATCAGCAGAGCTTCCCCTCATTTCAGATCTACCCTTCGGATTTACAGCGACTGCACTTCCAAGTGCACTTTCAGTGCAATTTCAAGTGCACTTTGCACTTGTAGTTTGCACTTATAGTGCAAAGTGGATTTGCCTTTCATAAATAACCCCCTTTGTGCGGACAGCTTGGTCTGTTAAACTAAGTTGAAAAAACAAACTTACCGTATATACTCGAGTATAAGCCGAGATTTTCAGCCTCTTTTTTGAGGCTGAAAGTGCCCCCCTCAGCTTATACTCGAGTCATCGCCGTCTGACTGCTCGATCAGCGTATCGAGCAGACAGACGGCGGACATACTACAATTCGAAAGCCGCGCCTCCGCCTCCGCCTCCGCCTGTGATAGGCGGAACACTGAATTTCCCAGCAGCCTGTGTTCCGCCTATCACGGACATCGTCTCATCCTCGTCCGTAGTACGAGGATGAGGCGATGTCCGTGATAGGCGGAACACAGGCTGCTGGGAAATTCAGTGTTCCGCCTATCACAGGCGAAGGAGGAGGCGCGGCTTTTGAATTTTAGAATGGCCGCCGAGGCGCCGACGAAGAGCGGCGATCCTGGCAAGGCACGGGACGGAGGCAAGGCAAGGCACGGCACGGGACGGGACGGAGGCAAGGCACGACACGGGACGGAGGCAAGGAGGCAAGGCACGGCACGGGACAGAGGCAAGGAGGCAAGGCACGGCACGGGACGGAGGCAAGGAGGCAAGGCACGGGACGGAGGCTCGGGACACAGGTAGGCTGGACACACACACACACACACACACACACACACACACACACGGACACACACACACAGGGATGGATGGATGGAGACACACACACACAGGGATGGATGGATGGAGACACACACACACAGGGATGGATGGATGGAGACACACACACACATGGATGGATGGATGGAGACACACACACACAGGGATGGATGGATGGATGGAGACACACACACACAGGGATGGGTGGATGGATGGAGACACACACACACAGGGATGGATGGATGGATGGACACACACACACACAGGGATGGATGGATGGATGGACACACACACACACAGGGATGGATGGATGGATGGACACACACACACACAGGGATGGACGGACACACAGGGATGGACGGACACACAGGGACGGACACACACACAGGGATGGACAGGCATGTCTCACCCTCGGCTTATACACGAGTCAATACGTTTGCCAGTTTTTTTGGGGGTAAATTGGGGGCCTCGGCTTATATTCGGGTCGGCCTATACTCGAATATATACGGTAACTTCCTTACTGGTCAGATCACTAGGTGAAAACAAAACATGGAAAAAAGAAATATAATGCAGAAGAACTAATGAAGAATTGATAAGATGTAATTTAATACATTTTTGTATTTGGGTTTAATACCACTTTCAGGACCAGACCACCTAGTGAGTTCATTATGCTCTGGATCAGTAATATCCAGCTGGTAGCAATTCAAACCTTCTGTACAATATTTCTAAGTTTAGTACGAGTAATTTTATTATCTCATTTTATGAGGTCTCTGTAAGTAAACAGAAAACAGTATAGCCCAAGACTGAAGCTTTGTACAAAGTATTGGGTGTTATGGCTGCTGTAACTTAGTTCTGCTGGCTTTCATTAGAACAAGTGTTCCCACTGATAGATTCCCATTCTATTGTTGTTTTAGTAACAACTATAGATTTTGAATTTTACTTTACTGTTAGTCTTGGTTATAGGGATGGGCGAACAGTTCAGCCTGAGCATGAGTTTGGGCTGAAAATTTGACTTTGCATTTGAATTTTCAGGGTGATTGCCAGTGTTTGCCTCACCGAACACCCTATAATACACTGATTTATGCTCTCTAAATTGGGAAAAGTTTTGCCCAATTAGGGCGCAGTGTAATCTGGCTGTTAAGGAGTGGTGACAGGAAGCCGGTCACAGCGTCCTTAACAACCGATGAGTCACCAGCTGTCAATGGGTTTCCCCGCTAACAGCTGAATAATAAAAAAAAGTTCCGGTTAAAAAATGAAGAAAAAATGGCATGGGGTCCCAGTCCATACCAGGTCATTCAGGTCTGGTATGGATTTGGAGGGGAACTCCATGCCAAAATGAAAACAAAACTGTGTGGGGTACAAAATCCATACCAGATCCCTATCTGGGCATGCAGCTTGGCAGGCACAGGAAAGGGGGGGGGATGAGCGAGCACTCCCCCACACATGAACCATACCAGGCTACATGCCTTCAACATGGGGAGGTGGGTGCTTTGGAGCATAGGGGGCTCTCCCAAAGCACCTTATCCCCATGTTGAAACATGGCCAATGATTGTGAGGTTCTGTGGGTGGGAGCTTATTGGAATCTGGAAGCCCCCTATGACAAGGGGGCTCCCAGATCCCTGAACACCCTTGGCGAATGAGTGTCGGGTACCCCTACCCATTCACCAAAAAAGTGTACAAAAAGTACCAGCATGCACCAGTTTGTGATGTCGGAAGGGGCGGTGCATCCAAGTGACATAGCCAGGTGGCCCCTTACCTATATAAGAAATGTTAAAGCGCAGACGAGGTATTTGGTGTAAGGTCATACTAGAAGGCAGAGCGTTTTTACATTTTTATATTTTGGGTCGGCGGGCGACGTGATTGACAATGGATTTACATTGAGAAACACAATTTTTTTAATACAGGATTTGTCAAAAACTTGTCTCTTGTTTTTATTTACTTTTTGTACAATTTTGGTGAATAGGTAGGATACGATGTAAGTGATACTCATTCACATAGGGGGTCATAATTTGAGGGCCCCCTTCTTAAAGGGGGTTTCCAGATTCCGATAAGCCCCCTGCCTGCAGAACCCCACAACCACCGACCATGGTTGCAGGGATGAGGCTCTTGTCCACATCAACATGGGGAGAAGGTGCTTTGGGGCGGGGGGGCAGAGTCACCCTGCCCCAAAGAACCCACCCCCTTATGTTGAGGGCATATGGCCTGGTATGGTTCAGGAGGGAGGCACTCCCTCATCCCTCCTTTCCCGACCTGCCAGGCTTCATGCTCAGATGAGGGTTTGGTATGGATTGGGGGGGGGGGCATGCATTTCTTTTCAATTCTGGTGTGGGGGTCCCCCCTAAATCCATACCAGACTCTTGGTATGGACTGGGGGGGAGACGTCACGCCATTTTTTTTTTCTTTTTTTCAATAGCCGGGTGCTGGCAATTGTAAGTCATTTTAAATGGCATTTGACTCAGTTTTTTTTCTTTAGACATTCCATTTTTGCTACATCATGTTATATAAGTATGTGCTACAGATGTGCCACTTCACAGGCACATTAAGGGGACACCCCAGGCACTATAAATGATTTTTTTTATTTTTTTATGTTGCACTTTAAGCATATTTAAAATCACTGCTCCTGAAAAAAAAAGTTATGTTTTTTACGTGCATTGATACATGTGCCCCAGGGCAGTACCCGAAACCCTATACCCGTTTTATGGGCAATTACTTAAATATCAATCAGCATGATAAACTCCACAAAATTCTAATTCATACACTTCAAAAGACACACTATAAATATACACAATAATAATAAACAATCTAAAGTGCTGAGTATCCGGTGATTGCTCCAACTAAGTATCCTACTCTTTCTAGTTTAGGTAGCGTGGGAATAGTAATTTTATGTACTTGAATATCAGCCTTCAAAATTGGCACTTTTGCCAACCCGTTCAAAAGAAAGAGACACATAATCCATCATTTATTTTACTACAAGTCCTTGACGAGAAACATATTCTACTAAATATATATACATATATATACATATATATATATATATATATATATATATATATATATATATATATATATATATACATATATATATATATATATATATATATATATATATATATATACTGTATATGTTACTATGCAACTGATGACTGTACCAAAGTTTTTATAATGAGCATGCAAGTGTGTCACTTTTGGTTTAATTACATATTCATGTGCAAGTCATTAAGTTTTTAATCAGGGTGACTTTCTGTGCTTGTTATTCTCTTCTGATAGTCCATGATTTCCCTTAGGAAACCCCTTGAAAGAGAGTCAGAAGCTTTCTTGGGAAATGAAACTACATCAAATGATCTCTCAGGCGATATCAAGTAATATTTTTGCTTAATTTTTGTCAGATGATGAACAACCAGGGCTTATACAAGTGAAACATTTTCTATGAGTATAGTCACCACAAAGCTGCTTCTTTCAAACAGAAATCTGAGGTTTTGGTCTCTTTGGGTTTAATTCACAAAGTTGTTCTTCTCTTGTACTATTGTTATTTTCTTGATCTTGATACCACACCTTATTGACATCATAACTCTCAGATCTCTACACACAAGCACAAATAATTTTGTTCAATGATGTGGTAAACCATCCTGATCAGCTATTATATGTTGCCAGTAGGGAGCCTTCCTGGCATATTACAAGAATAACTGTTGCAAGCTATAGCCGGTGGCCCTGATTGGGAAAAATGTAACAGGCTGGTTAAACACAAGTTGATTGTTTCCTGCGGAACTGCCCAAATTTCAATCCATTTATGGCCAGCTTACCAAGACTCATTAGGTGAGCTGGGTAACTCATTGTAGCTTAACACTACTAGTGCTAATATATTACTATAATGCCCTGTACACATGGTCGGACTTTGCAACGAAAAATGTGCAAATGGATCTTGTTGTCGGAAAATCCAATCGTGTGTGGGCTCCATCTGACTTTTTCCGTCACAATTTCCGACACAGAAAGTTTGAGAGCAGGACCTAAAATTTTCCGAAAACAAAATCCAATCGTTTAAATTCCGATTGTGTGTAGACAATTCCAATAGACAAAGTGCCACGCATGCTCAGAATAAATTACGAGACAAAAGCTATTGGCTACTGCCCTCTTTATAGTCCCGTCGTACGTGTTCTACGGCACCGCGTTCTGAACGACTGGATTTTCCGACAACTTTGTGTGACCGTGTGTATGCAAGACAAGTTTGGGCCAAAATCCATCGGAAAAACATCTGACCGATTTTGTAGTCAGAATGTCTGACTGTGTGTACAGGGCATTAGTGTAATTTTATTGGCCCTTATAAAAAATTCAATATAAGATCCCTGGCATGCTTTCCTGCATTGATGCGTTGACTAGGAATTAGCAAGTGCTTACCCATCATATTTAGCTTGAGGCAAAGTTAACATTGGCAGGGAGTTGGAAGAAATAGCTTAATCCATCTCCTGAGGTTTAAAATTGGATGAACACTATTATGATCAATGAAAGGCTCATCAGCATCCTGGATGATAAACACAAACACGTTTTTGAAGATGTTGGACACTTGGATATGGTTATACCACCTGCCAATAGAAATAGCTAGTCTTAGGTACCTTTGAATCTCTTGGTGTCCAGGAAAGAGGGTTCATCCTATGGTCTTGATTTCTATCCTCTTTATAGGCTGGTTGAATTTGCGTTCTGTTCAATTGTAAGAGGGGGCAATGGTGTCACCATCCTTTGTGCCAGTTCCAACCGTCTTGTCTTCTCTTCTTCTCCCCATTGTTGTTAATATGAGGTTCTTTACCATAGAGATTATCATTTATTAGATTCCCAAAACAGATGACAAAGTGCACAAAGTACTTGCAAATAATACAACAAACATTAGCCTTCAGGGTCCCAATCAAAACACTTAGTCCTTTTCTGTCATAGTTTGCAAAGAAACAGTACACCATCCATCATATATGTCCTATCTATAATATGCACCTAGGTAGCTTGCATGAATGCAATAAATTGTGTTGTAATCTGGACCCGTGCTTACACAATAATGACCATTTTTAACAGCTAAATCTTCCCCTGAAATACCAGTATCTGAAACTGGAGGGGTTTCTGATTGGCTAACCAAATACGTTTGACCTTGTTAATTAAGGTGAAAAGGCCCTACTTGTAATTACTGGAAATAACAATTAAGGTCCATGCAAAATCACCCCTTTGAAATGTTTAATTAGATGGCCATCTACAAACAGGTTGGCCCCCATGTACTAAGGTGAGGCATCTGCCTCTTGCCTAAAATTAACATAGTTAAAGTGGTTGTAAACCCTTACAAACCACTTTGACCTACATGTAAGCCTAGATTAAGGCTTACCTGTAGGTCCAAGAAATATCTCCTAAACCTACAAGGTTTAGGAGATATTTTCCAAAAGACAGGCACTGCTGTCTATGGCGCATGCGCCTTAGACAGAGGCGCGCAGGCGCACTGAGCATGCCGCTGTTAACGGCGATATGCCGCGAGTGGCAGCTCTCGTGTGCATGCGCGGGAGTGACGTCATTGTGGCTCCGTCAAATGACAGCGCCGGAGCAACGAGACCCACCAAGAAGATGGAGGCTCCGTACACAAGGGGACAGCGGTGACTTCGCTGGCTCCTGTGTCAGGTAAGTGACACATAATGGACTATTATGCGATGCATAGTAGTCCATTATGCTTTACCTTTGCAGGGAATCAAAGAGGAAGTAAATCCATCAGGGTTTACTTCCTCTTTAAGAGTCATTACGTAATCCTTTTGATGTGTAAAATGACGCTTGTGTGGTCAACTATGGGTCTATATTTCAGCCCCTAACATATGGCCTGTCCAAGTATGTATATCCATGTATAATATATATCATATGTATAAAATTACACTCACAATACACTCCAGCCATGACTCTTGTTCCCTTGTTTATTTGTTGTTCTTCCCCCTGTTTCCCCCTGTTTCTCCTTTTTTTCCAATAATTTTTATTATTTTTTCCAATAAAAAGGGGATATACAAAATAGTGAGGTTGACACAAAAGAAAGAAATAGGGAATATGTAGCGCTACCCCCGTAGTGGCCGCTGGTGATTGTGGTTCATCTCCCACCCTGCACAGCCAGTCACACAAATTTCCAAACACATTGAGTCAAGAAGAAGTCCTTGCACTTTGTTTTTTTGTTTTTTTTGTTTCATTAGAATTAAACTTGGATGCCCACTTGATTAAAGAAATATACATAGCGATTGAACTATATACACTTCGGTATATACAACCTCTTCTCTTTCTCCTCAAGCAAATACACTTGCTTGCAGACTATCACTCCCAGGACCAGCTTGCACTGTTGTGGGGACCTGACACTGACTCTGTCAAGCCCAAAGCAAATGCCCTTTGCAGGCAAATATGGTAGTCCTGAGTGCTAGATGTCCCATCTGGGGCTACTGCTCCCAGTACCACCTCTCCAGGCACTGCCAGCCCTCCTAGCTGCTGCTGCCCCTTTCCACTGCCCATGCCACCACAGTCCTCCTGACTGTGTGTCACTCCCCAGCCCTCCTGGCTGTTGCTTGTCCTCCTGGAGACTTGCCCGGCAGTGTTCGCCCACTGTCCTCTTTGCTCCCAGTTCACCTCTGTGATTTTAAGAAGGCCCCATCCACACCCAAGTCCAGGCCCAAGTTCACCCCCCCCCCCCAAACTGGGGAGGTTCCTTGAAGGCCATGACAGCCTAACATTTCTTCTCCAGCTCCCACCCTAACTCTCCTTCCTAGCTGGGCTGACCCAGAGTATTTGGGGGGCCTGCCTCCTGCCAATCCAAGTTGGGGATTAGTCAGGGCACTCAGATAACTCCAGGCAGCTCCACCTTACCTTCTCAGTGATGCTGCCTGTGAGTCATCCAGCTCTCCCCGGATTTCTGTCCAACCCAGGAAAAAACAGACATGCTTGGCCACCAGCCAAGCCTGCATAAATTTACCTATACTACACAAACTCTAACACCCTAGCAACACAGCTAGGGCGTTCTACAACTACATTGTATAAAAAGGGAAGAAAAGCAAATGCAAATCAAATTTTCCAACTTTGGCTACAGACAATAACATAGGAATTCGGTCTTTGTGACTTCAAATGTTAGAGCCAACACATACAAAATTGCATACAAAACCTTACCAACCCCTGTCAAAACGTGTGAAAATGTATTTCCAATCCAATCTGACCCAGAACAACCATGCCCAAGTTAGGCAAGAAGAATATCCCTGGAGAGGGATCCCCTCCATCGCCTCGCCCCAGTTCAAATCTCAGGCACTACATTACATGGGACCCCACTACAGAGTGGAAGGCAACCTCTCTAGAAAATGAAGGAAAAGAAAGGTGATAAAGGGAGTAACCCTTCTCAAATAAAGGTAATGAAACCACTGGATATTTCCCAAGAGGAAGGAAATCAATGGGTCCCAAACTTTTTTGAACAACTTCTCTTTATTATTAAGCTATTTCTCCTTTTATTCTTAGAATAGAGATGGCTTTCCTTTACTGTTAACATTACCTACAGTTGTCACTCTCTCTTTTTGTAACCTCTATTTACATCCATATTCAGTTGTTTTAAATTTGTCAATATGCTTGGACATGAAACAATATGGTTATAACTATCATACAGTCCTGTGGTGGGCAAATAAATCAGACATAACCTTTGATTCTTTTTGATGTTGCTAAATGAATGCGTTGTAAATGTCTATTCGCTGATTGCACAGCACTACCGAGAACCTTTTTGTTTACATGTTGTACCTGAAAGCAAGCAATAACTGTACTTTTCTTGAAACTGTAATAAACTGTAATAAAAACATTGAAAAATTCTATATAGAAGTCAGTTCACAAAGATTGCCATATGATAGCTTTAATTTCAATAGCTATTTATGGGAGAGAGAAGGAAATAGAGGTGGTGATGAAATAACATGTCTGTGAAGGTTCTCATGGTCACACAGTCGTGTTATAGCTAATATAATTTAGTCACATTCAGCTGGACTTGTTCTGTAATGTTGAAGAAATGTTATAGCTTATCTAAGCCACTTCAGTTTTAATGAGCATAAGGAAGATAACCCAAAATGTATATCCACACAGGTACAACCAATATGGAGCCACAATAATGTCTGCCCTTCTGCTCTGTGTTATGAAGCAAAGGAGGGAGCATGGTTCCATGGTCCTTTTGTATTTCTGTTGCTCTGCTACAGCAAATTTAGTAGGTATTGTCATCCTAGGATAGAAAGTGTGTTAATAGTCAAAGGTTAAAAATAAAGGAAAAAAAAAAGATTAAAAAAAGAAAATGAATGGAGCCACCACATCTGAGGATGGGTAAGCTACAATATCGTACATGTGTTCAGACAATGCTATGCTATGCTCTACTTCTGAGTAGTTAATCACGTCTACCTGCCACAGCCAAACTTATTCAATGAAAGTTTTGTTGGTTTATAATTAATGAGCAGGGATGGTCCGAATGGACCCCTGTTTGGTTCGTACTAGAACTTTCGAACACCGCGTAATTTAGGACCCGAATAACGAACCCCATTAAAGTCAATGGGACCCGAAGTCTAAAATCAAAAGTGCCCATTTTGAAGGCTTATATGCAAGTAATTGGGCATACAATGGTTATAGGGGTCCAGGCCCTGCCCCGGGGGACATGTATCAATAAAACAAAGCTTGTTAAAAACGTCATTCTTAAATGAGCAGTGATTTTTTTTTATTTTTAAAGCCTAAAAAGGAAAAAAAAACTTCCAATATAGCGCCTGGGGGTCCCCTTACTCTACCTGTAAAGTGGCAGATCTTTACCATGTCTGGATTTTACTGCTGCAAAGACCAAAAAAAATGACAATTTTCCCTGCAAGCTGCCTTTATTTTGCTCAGCAACAGTTGGGGATCTAGTGTGTATGATGAAGCCACAATGTAGTGCACTGGGAACAAGATTAGAGATTTTTTGGATACATTCTGGTGTCACTTTGACACCAGAATGTATCAATTGGTCCAATTGGTCCAATTGGTCTTTAGGTGTCTGTGGCGCCTTCCCACCATAACCCTATAGAGGTACTCTTGATGAAAGCAAGAATTGGCATTGCTGTAAAAAAAATGCAATGATGTGCACCTGTCAAACAGGTGCAGAAAAATGACTTTGTGGGTGTCAGGGGAGCCTTCCCACCATCAGCAGTAAGGTGGTTTTTACGACTGACTGCCTTGCCCAACGATGCCAGAACATCCCCTTCCATGTGATGGTAGAGAGATGGAACGGCCTTACTTGAAAAGTAGTAGTGACTGGGAACCTGTCATTGTGGTATAGCACATTGTGCAAATTCACGGAAGGAGGCAGAATCCACCAGGCTGAAAGGCAGAAGTTGGAGAGCCAACAGCTTTGACAAGCTTTCATTTAGATGCTGGGCATGTGGGCAGGGGAGTCGGGAAGGGGTGGCTAGGGGGGCTGAAGCCCCGAATGAGACCCCCTAAAGCCCCGAGTGTCAGCTCCGCAGGGTCTTGATTGTCAGCCCCGAGCACTGCGGTGAGCGCCGGGACCAATCTGTTCCCGAGAGCCGCCAAGTGTGGCCGAGTGCGGCCGAGTGCCAGAGCAGGTCCCGCCTTCTGGAGCCTGCACGTCTATGATGGATGTCCCACTGGTCTAATGTCGGGACCGCGGGACGTGTGGCATCCAGGCGCTGTTGGCTCCAGAAAGCGGGAATTATAAAGCAGCTGCCGTGCCACATACCCGCTTGGTGCTCGGGCGAGCTGCTATCCTCTCCTCCTCGGACTGGCTGCTGTGACAGGTCAGTGTGTAATAAGGTCAGTGTAGGTAGATCAGTGGGTGGTAATGTCAGTGTAGGTAGGTCAGTGTGCTAATGTCAGTGTAGGTAGGTCAGTGTGTGGTAATGTCAGTGTAGGTAGATCAGTGTGTGGTAATGTCAGTGTAGGTAGGTCAGTGTGTGGTAATGTCAGTGTAGGTAGGTCAGTGTGTTAATATCAGTGTAGGTAGGTCAGTGTGTGTGGTAATGTCAGTGTAGGTAGGTCAGTGTGGTAATGTCAGTGTAGGTAGGTCAGTGTGTGTGGTAATGTCAGTGTAGGTAGGTCAGTGTGGTAATGTCAGTGTAGGTAGGTCAGTGTGTGGTAATGTCAGTGTAGGTAGGTCAGTGTGTTAATGTCAGTGTAGGTAGGTCAGTGTGTTAATGTCAGTGTAGGTAGGTCAGTGTGTGTGTGGTAATGTCAATGTAGGTAGGTCAGTGTGGTAATGTCAGTGTAGGTAGGTCAGTGTGTGTGGTAATGTCAGTGTAGGTAGGTCAGTGTGGTAATGTCAGTGTAGGTAGGTCAGTGTGTGGTAATGTCAGTGTAGGTAGGTCAGTGTGTTAATGTCAGTGTAGGTAGGTCAGTGTGTTAATATCAGTGTATGTAGGTCAGTGTGTGTGGTAATGTCAGTGTAGGTAGGTCAGTGTGTGTGGTAATGTCAGTGTAGGTAGGTCAGTGTGTGGTAATGTCAGTGTAGGTAGGTCAGTGTGTGGTAATGTCAGTGTAGATAGGTCAGTGTGGTAATGTCAGTGTAGGTAGGTCAGTGTGTTAATGTCAGTGTAGGTAGGTCAGTGTGTTTGGTAATGTCAGTGTAGGTAAGTCAGTGTCTGGTAATGTCAGTGTGTGTGGTAATGTCAGTGTAGGCCAGTCAGTGTAGGTAGGTCACTACCGTTAGTGTATTGTAATGTTCGGGGGACCAGGTAGATCGCAGGACACAGGCTTTTCATACAACAAAGGGTTTATTAACTTAAATAGCTTTACAGCAGCCAAAAACAAAAGGAAAAAAGGTTTGTAGTCTCACCGACTTGCAAAGTCCAGAACAGCTGTCCTTATCAAAACAGAGCTTGATCTTGATGGCAGGTAGCTTCCCCTGCCAGGAGCCTTCCAAACAGGACACTGCTGTCCACTTCAGTTGCTGCAGTCCAAAATAAACACCATCCACCATGTCTTCTCCACTCCTCCACACCCATCTACCACTTCCTGTCTTGTTTTTTAAAGACACTTCCTTGACAGGTGGGTTAATCAATTTTTATTCCCTTAAAGAGACCACAACCCAGACAGAGGGGAAATATAGCATCCTTCCAGGACCCAGCCACGGCGTCCTGTACATACTCCCCCCCCCCCTGTGCCCCAACGCCAAGGAGGTGGAGGCAACAGTGGAGCTCAAACAATGGACTCGGGAGAGGGCATCTGCATTTTGATGCAGTCTCCCGGGCCTATGCTCCACTACAAATTTAAATTCCTGGAGTGCCAGGAACCACCGGGTAACCCTGGCATTAGTCCCTTTTCCCTGCCTCAGCCATGTTAAAGGGGCATGGTCAGAAATCAACCTAAACTTCCTCCCCAAAAGGTAATATCTGAGGGATTCCAGAGCCCACTTAATGGCCAGACACTCTCGTTCAATTATGGCATAGTTTTTCTCCGCTGGTGTTAACTTCCTGCTGAGGAAGACTATTGGGTGTTCCTCGCCATGAATAACCTGTGACAACACCGCTCCCAATCCTACATCGGAAGCATCAGTCTGGACAACAAACTCTTTTGAAAAATTGGGTGCTACCAGGACAGGGTGTTGGCACAGCGCCGACTTGAGCTCCAAAAAAGCCTTCTCAGCGTCTGCATTCCACTCCACCATGCCCGATTTCCGACCCTTAGTCAGATCGGTCAACGGAGCCGCCAACGTGGCAAAGTTGGGTACAAACCTCCTGTAGTATCCCACCATGCCCAGGAATGCACGTACCTGCTTTTTTGTGAGGGGGCGGGGCCAATTCTGTATAGCCTCTATCTTGTTGACCTGAGGTTTCACTACCCCTCTACCCACGATATAACCAAGGTATTTCACCTCCTCCATTCCCAAAGCACATTTTTCAGGGTTTATTGTAAACCCCTCCTTCCAAAGAGAGTCCAGCACTGCCTGCACTTTGCGCAAATGTGATTCCCAGTCTTTGCTAAAAATGACTATATCGTCCAAGTACACTGAGGCATACTTCCGGTGAGGTCGTAAAATCCTATCCATTGCTCTCTGGAACGTGGCTGGAGCAGTTTGCAATCCAAAAGGCATCCTTTTGTACTGAAAACTCCCCTCTGGGTTAGAAAAAGCAGTTTTCTCTCTAGCGGCCTTAGTCAACGGTATTTGCCAATACCCCTTGGTAAGGTCTAACATAGTGATATACCTGGCTGGACCTAGTCTCTCGATAAGCTCATCTACCCGGGGCATGGGGTAGGCATCAAACCGGGAAACTTCATTAAGTTTCCGGAAATCATTGCAAAATCGCAGAGTCCCATTGGGCTTCGGTACCAACACAATCGGGCTCGACCACTCACTCTGCGATTCCTCAATAATCCCTAGGTCTAACATCTTTTTAACTTCCTCTGAAACGGCCTTCCTTTGAGCCTCTGGGATGCGGTAGGGCCGGACAAAAACTTTGACTCCTGGTTCTGTGACAATATCATGCTCTATGACACTAGTGAGCCCTGGCAAGTCTGAAAATTTTTCTTTATTTCTCTGCAAGAACTCATTTGCCTGCTGACTTTGGGTTTTAGACAGGGTATTTGCTACTTGGACTATCTCCACCCCAACCCGAGGCTCAAGTTTTGTACTAGCCAGGGAGGTCACTGGTTCCCTGTCTGTCCAGGGCTTTAACAAGTTTACATGATATATCTGGAAGGGTTTCCTCTTGCCTGGCTGGTGGACTCTATAATTTACCTCTCCCACTTTTTCTACAACCTCGAAAGGGCCTTGCCATCTGGCCAAGAACTTACTTTCCACAGTGGGAATCAACACTGCTACTCGATCCCCCACTTGGAAGTTCCTAATTTTGGCTGCCCTATTATAGACCCGTCGTTGAGCCTCCTGGGCTTTTTGTAAATGTTCCTTAACTAGCGGCATCACAGTTCGGATCCTCTCCTGCATTTGAGAGACATATTCAAGAACACTTTTATGCTGAATTGGTTCACTTTCCCATTCTTCTTTAACAAAGAATATGAATCCACGAGGTCTCCGCCCATATACCAATTCAAAGGGCGAAAACCCAGTGGAGGCCTGGGGCACTTCTCGGATAGCAAATAGGAGAGCTGGTAACAGGCAGTCCCAGTCTTTCCCATCCCTTTGTACCACTCTCTTGAGCATAGACTTAAGGGTCTTATTAAAACGTTCTACCAATCCATCTGTTTGGGGATGGTAGACCGATGTGCGCAGCTGTTTTATCCGGAACAGTTTGCACACATCAGCCATAACCTTCGACATAAACGGGGTGCCCTGGTCTGTGAGAATTTCCTTGGGAAAACCTGTCCGTGTAAACAACTGGAATAACTCCCGTGCAATAGCCTTAGAGGAGGTATTCCGCAGGGGTAGCGCCTCAGGATATCGAGTGGCATAGTCGAGGATCACCAGTATGTAAGAATGACCTCGAGCTGACTTTACCAAGGGACCCACTATATCCATGGCTATCCTCTCGAATGGGACCTCAATTATGGGCAGAGGGACCAACGGGCTCCGGAAATGGGTCACCGGAGCGGTCAACTGACAGGTGGGACAAGAGGTACAGTATCTCCTTACCTCTGCTTTCAAGCCTGGCCAGTAAAACCGGTCGGCGATCCGTGCCTCCGTCTTTTCAACTCCCAGGTGTCCCCCTAAAACATCATCATGGGCCAGGTCCAGGACCTTGCGTCTATACTGTTGGGGTACCAATAATTGTTCTACCACATTTTCTCTCACTTTAGTAACCCGATAAAGCAATTCATTACATATTGAAAAATGTGGCCACCGCTCATTAGCACCTGGCTCTTGGGGCTCCCCATTTATTACTACAACCTGTTCCCGTGCCCTGGCCAAAGTGGGGTCCTGAATCTGGGCAGTACCAAATGCCCCCTGGGGAACACCCAAATCTGGCAAGTCAGGGGTAGAGGCCATTTCCTCATCCTCTTCCCCCAGCATTACCTGAAGCGGGGAAGGTTCCCCCCCCTCAGTGTTCAGGTAGGTCTGAGAACCCCACATATTGACATCCTTAACAGTATCAGCACTATTTTCATCATTATTAACCAAAGTCTTGGCGTTTTTATCAACTAGGTCCATATTACCAATATGTGGCATCTCAGGGTTATTACCCTCAACAACAGGAACAGAGGTAATAGTTTCTTCCCAGTCTCTGGACCTTTCATATAGTTCTCCTTGTCTCCAAAGTTTTGCAAATAACGGACAGTCACGTCCTATGATAACGTCATGTACCAAGTTCTTTACCACCCCCACCTCTTGAGTACCAGTGCCACATGCTGTGGAGATGGACACTGAGATGAGAGGGTACTCTCTAGTGTCACCATGAATGCACACAACCCGCAACATTTTGCTTACCGGACCGATCTTCCCAATTACTCTAGGGTGAACCAGGGTTACCATGCTTCCAGAGTCCAGCAAAGCCTGTGCAGGGTGGTGGTTCACTTGGACATCACACTCAAACTTCCCCTCTCCAAGGTCAAGATGTGTTGTACACGCTTTATGGGCATAAAAAGACCACCTCCGTAGAACCCCCGCATTCCATGGGTTCTTCCTGCAATGGGCAGTGGGCCCGGGTATGGCCCCAGGCATGACATCGCCAACATTGTACATCCCCTCCTCTCCGATCAGGAACAGGTCGCTGAGGGGGTAACGGGTGTGACTCTTGGCCTTCCGGGGTGTTGGTTCCAGGGCTCCTGGGGACATCCTTTCGAAGGGCGGCAGTTGGTCGGAAAGGCCTTGGCAGACTGGGCCCTTGACGCTTGGCGGGGCCAAGCAGATCCTCCACCACTGTATATCGTTCCACCATCTCGACAAGGTGGTTCACGGTTTTGGGGTCTCCATGGCTGACCCACCGTTGAAGGTCGTCTGGCAGTGACCTTAAGTATCGGTCCAGCACGACCCGCTCCACAATTTGGGGGCCAGACAACACTTCGGGCTGCAGCCATTTTTTTACAAGTTGCACCAGGTCATGCATTTGAGATAGCGGTGGCCGGTTTGAACGATACTTCCATTGGTGCACTCGTTGGGCCCGAACAGCCGTAGTCACTCCCAACCGAGCCAGTATTTCTGCCTTTAGTTTTGATAATCTTTAGCATGTTCTGGTGGTAGGTCAAAATAGGCTTTTTGAGGATCTCCGGTGAGGAAAGGAGCAATTAAGCCACTGGTCCTGGGGCCACCCTTCTCTCTCTGCCGTCCTCTCAAATGTTGCCAAAAACGCCTCTACGTCATCACTCAGGGACAACTTCTGCAAGAAATGGCTTGCCCTTATGGTCACCTGGTTGCCAGGGGCAACGGCCACTTGTTCACGGCCCT
Organism: Lithobates pipiens; assembly: GCF_037356315.1. NCBI lineage: Eukaryota > Metazoa > Chordata > Amphibia > Anura > Ranidae > Lithobates > Lithobates pipiens. The sequence continues at coordinate 531,006,030 of NW_027507758.1, read as the reverse complement.
GAGAAAGCTGCTGCACTGCTTCTTTTAAGGCAGTTATCTGAGCCTGCATCACCCTTTGTTGGGTCGCTTGCTGGGCTGCTAACTGGGCCACCAACAGGCGAGTATTTTCTTGCTGCAGAGCCAGCGCCTCATTGTGGTGCGTTTTTTGTACCTCCAGCTGGGTTGCTAAGCGCTGATTAGCTTCCTCATGGCGAGTCTGCGCTTGCATATTAGCCAAGGACAGCTGTTTAATTAGCTCCTCCATTGTTTCAGCTTTCAACAGTTGTGCAGCTTTAACCCAGGACATAAATTCACTGTACTGTCCCTTTAAATGTCAGTTCAAATCCAATGCAAAAAAATAAAAAATAGCAAGAAAAACGCCTGTTACTTTGTCCTGCCCGCATTCGGGCACCACTTGTAATGTTCGGGGGACCAGGTAGATCGCAGGACACAGGCTTTTCATACAACAAAGGGTTTATTAACTTAAATAGCTTTACAGCAGCCAAAAACAAAAGGAAAAAAGGTTTGTAGTCTCACCGACTTGCAAAGTCCAGAACAGCTGTCCTTATCAAAACAGAGCTTGATCTTGATGGCAGGTAGCTTCCCCTGCCAGGAGCCTTCCAAACAGGACACTGCTGTCCACTTCAGTTGCTGCAGTCCAAAATAAACACCATCCACCATCCACCATCCACCATGTCTTCTCCACTCCTCCACACCCATCTACCACTTCCTGTCTTGTTTTTTAAAGACACTTCCTTGACAGGTGGGTTAATCAATTTTTATTCCCTTAAAGAGACCACAACCCAAACAGAGGGGAAATATAGCGTCCTTCCAGGACCCAGCCACGGCGTCCTGTACAGTATGTAGGTCAGTGTATGTATATGTCCAGTGTATGTAGGTCAGGCAGGTGAGTGTAGGTAGGTCACTATCGTCAGTGTAGGTAGGTCACTATCAGCAGTGTAGGTAGGTTAGTGTATGTAAGTCACTACCTACCGTCAGTGTCACGGCCCAGCCAAATTTTTTTTACGTACAACACCCCCCCCCCCCCCATTCAGGCCTTGGACTCCGGGCTGAAGCCCCTGGTCCTTTTGCCACCTAGCAACGCCCCTGCATGTGGGTGACAAGAACTGTATTTTTTTTTCCACTGCAGCAGATGTGCTATACCATCATCCCTGTCAGTGGAGGCTACTGAGAGGTAATGACTTGGTATAGCAGGGGCAGACTGAAGTGGGTAAGGAGGAGGAGGGACAGATTTGCGCCCCTTTTGTGTGGCTTTTAGGTTTTCTTGTCAACGGCCTGAGTGGTTGCATGTTAAATGCTTTGTTAAACATGTGGTACCCAAATTGTTGGTGTTTTTGCCATGCTTGATGTGCCTGTGACACAGTTTGCAGATAGCAACAGTGCGATCTGCTGCAGATGTGCTAAAAAAGGCCCAGACAGCTGGGCTTTGGGGAGTGGGCTGGGAGATAGCTGCAGAATGTGATGGAATAGGGTATCTGCTTTCTACTCTTTCTTGATGTCGGCCTCCTTGGGGTTGTGCCACCTCACCTTCAGTTTATTACTCTGCTCTATCTGGCACCCAAGTCACATCAGTGACCTCATCATCATCATCTCTTTCTCCTCCATCTTCACCATTACCACTGGAGACAACTTGGCAATACACTGCGGCTTGGGGAACATGAATGCCAATTTGTCTACCAGTGTTAATTTAGTCGACTAAAACAACTAAAACATTTTAGTCTACTAAAATGACTAAAACATGTTAGTCGACTAAATAAATACTATTTTAGTCAACTAAAATACGACTAAAACTATAACAATTGAGATGACTAAAATATGACTAAATCTAAAAGTCATTATTTATTCAAAAGACTAAAATGAGACTAGAACTAAAATACCATTTTAGTCCTAAGACTAAAATGAATACTGTTGTCTACCAGTGTTCCTCTCTCTCTCTAGGCTCATGTTCCTGTCATCCTCAACCTCAGAACCAACATCTGGATCCAATAATGGCTGGGCATCATCAAGGAGCAAGGGCTAACACTGTGGTCAAATAACTCAGCTGACTCCTCAATGGCTGATATTGGGGCTATGGCAGGAATAGATGTGGACAAGGAGGCAGATTTATCCACTTTGCCAACTGCAGGGGACTGCATAATTGTCTCTGCTTGTCTGACAGAGGATGAGGAGAATAAGAAAGGTTTAGTAAGCTAACCCACCACCCCCTCTGCATGCTGTGGCTGGATAGCATGGGAAAACTCACTAAACAGAGGAAATCATGCCTTACCTGAGGACTGACCACCACGTCCACCTTTGCCTGTTACACATTTGTTGCTGGCCCCCTTACAGTGCCAAGGGAACCTCTGCCCCTCCTTGTTGTCCTCCCAGACATTATTTGGAGGGAGGGGGCCGTGAAAATGTAAAGAAGAAGTTGAAATCTGTACGTAGATGGACTTTAATCAATGTAAAGAAGTGTTTGGTGCACTTTAATTTAATTACTCACAGTACACAGATACACTCCACGGATACATTATAATATACTGCAATATAATGAGACAAACGTACAGTGATGCACAGAACTATATGGTGATAAACTGGCAGTAATGCACACAAAATTAAATGGTGTAAAACTGGCAGTAATGCACACAAAATTAAATGGCGTAAAACTGGCAGTAATGCACAAAACTATATGGCGTTAAAATGACAGTAATGCACACAAAATTAAATGGCGTAAAACTGGCAGTAACTCACACAGAACTATATGGCGTTAAACTGGCAGTAACGCACACAGAACTATATGGCGTTAAACTGGCAGTAACGCACACAGAACTATATGGCGTTAAACTGGCAGTAACACACACAGAATTAAATGGTGTTAAACTGGCAGTAACACACAAAACGATATAGCATTAAACTGTCGGTAATGCACACAGGATAGAAAAAAGAGGAAAAGCCGCGCTTATCAAATAAAAAACTAAAAAGAAGCAGCAACCCAAATGTTATACTACATTTGGCATAAAGAAAAAAAGAGTGGGTTGCGCTACAAAAAAACCTACTAAACAAAAAATACGCCTACGTGAAAACTCCAAAAACTTTGACTTGATAACTTATCTATCCTATGCGGAAAAGTTTTAAGTGCAAAGAAATTTAAATGATTATATAAAGATAAGAGGTACTATGAAAACAGCAAATATACCTTGATATTATTTATACAAACACCAACATGATAATGGATACTTAAATGAATGTGAAAATTTGAGAAAAGGGTGAGCTGCACAAAAAATAAAATTAATATTTATAAGTGGAAAAAACCCCTACATAAAGATGTAAAAAACACTAAAGAATAGCTATTAGGTTAATAACTATACCCAAAGGTGGAATTATACTGGGTATAAATAGCAAATATGTACCAATATTATCAGTAAGGATTCCTTAAATGATGATATGAATTATCATAATGTGATGTGAACCTACAAAAAAACAATGTACCAACCAATAGCCAGTTACCCTGAACATTAATAAAACATCGTTATATGTGGCAAAGAATTATAACATAAAATATTAGAGTGTTCGTAAAGTCCATAGAAAAGTCTCTATTTGCAAAGTATTCCACGGTGATATAGTGACAACATCGGTATCCAAAACGAACGTGACCCGTGTACAACCTCCACCATAGATATTACTGCCGCTTACCGAAGGTGTATGGTTCCTTGTTACAGAGAACCATGCAGAGCGGATGACTGATACCCCCAGTCCAGGGTTTTCACAGATGGATGCGAAGGAACTCTGGAACCCGTTCGCCTCTCAATACACTCCCGCTCACAGGTTTACATAAAAAGTAATAAAACTCACAATAGTGTAAAACCCAAATAAATTTTAATCGAACGTAAGAGACAAATGCGCACTTACAGAAATGAAGATTAAAACGATCGTTAAGCAAATCGGAGCCGGCCGGTCTCAATTCGCGCCCAATACTTCCGCAAACAAACAACACGAGATGGTGGCGCCAGGACGTCGCTCCTCCTCCCTACGCATTTCGTCACTATAGGACGTGGTTGGCAGGGGATTCCTTCCTGCCTCAACACTTGGTCATATGTGCACGGAGGAGCTCCTACCCATCCCCGCTGTGTCTTCTGATAAGGGTAGAAGAAGAGGATCCCATTTTGCCGGTGATGCGTCAGTGCATGACATTATCCCACTCCATGGGTGGGGCTACGATGTGCGCCCCTGCGTCAGAGAACCTCCCTGTATCTGGCCCCAGCTGCATCTTATTCGCCAATTGGCACCATATATCCAGCACCACCCCTATTGAGGATTTGCTCCCTCACTAGGATACTCCATATTTATAGTATTCACACACAGCGGGCATGTCTTGGTTTGAGCACAGCCGCTGTGATGTGTTTACTCTCACCAATTTGTTGAAAGGTAATGGACTCTGCAATAGGCATTTCATGGCAACTCACGCGTTTGTCCTACTCTGTCACTGCACACTGTCTGTTACTTACTTTAAAACACATATTTACCCTACTTTATCTTTTTTGGCTTGTAGACATAATTACCTCCCTGCTAGTGTAGCCATCAGGGCGTTTCTTGTGGATGTGTGCTACTGCTGATGGCTCATTCGGGGACACATGACCTGTAATTCCATGTGGATTTCTCCAGCCAACATGGATTTTTCATATTGTTTTTATTATCAGTCTCCTTTTGTGTCCACTTTTCTATGTAAGTACCTTATAGCCAAATACAATGCAGCTTATTATGAAAAACTAACTGTTCAGTTCATATCTATGCACTGCAATGTATATATGAAGTACATGATGTACAGTAATTATATCTATATTTCAGATAAAGATAAAGTCCCCCAAAATGAAAATCTGCACTGATGAAGGAAAATATATACCAATATTCCGATTCCGATACATGTTAGAAATTTTCATGGACTGATATATATATTTAACTTGGTTCATTTGTATACCCTGTATATTTTAACATTATTGCCTATGGCTATGTTTATAAATTTTAACAATATAGTTTATTGGTATTTTAATATTGTTACAATGTTCTATAATATTATATGTGTTTACAAATTATGCATTGATTTATGCATGCCATATGATTCATCTCTGCCTCCGTAGAAGGTTTGTTTCAGCTGGCGTTAGCTTCATAGGATTTTATAGGGTGGAAATTTGTTTTCTCCACCTATCACAATCCACTTCCAGGCTATATAGAGTCTTCTGCCTAGAAACCGGAATGCTTCCTCATGACGTAGCAATTACGAAACATATGTCGAGGTGCCTTCCGGTCACGTCACATCCGGGTCCTAGCTTCCAGTTAATCTCTCAGCAGCATTGGAACTCATGCCAATTCCCAGTGTGAACTGAGCGGTGTGCGAGTTACATTAGCCCATATGCAAGCTGTCCTCAGTGCCGGGACATAAGCACAGGAAAATGAAAGCAGACATTTGTATTTTTTTATTTATTTTAAATAAAAACAGTATCACACTATTGGTTCTCTTTTGTCTTGTATCCCATAAGGGCAACTGTGGTGGAGAGGAGAGCAAAGCCTATCAGGTTCCTGATTCATCATTTGGCTCCAGGATTTTATATCTAGCGATTTCAGACCTTCTTTTTAACGAAAGAGGCCATGGTTATCTGGTGAGCGGGTCTTTTTACTTGAGCACATTGGGTGTGAATTGGATCCTATATGAAGTGGTAGAGGATTTTACTACAATGTATTTAAATATTTAATTGAAGATTGATGGACTTTTAAAAATACACTTTGTTTATTATCAATTCATTGTCACAAATTTATTCCATGATATATGGTCATTTATATATATATATATATATATATATATATATATATATATATATATATATATATATATATACAGTATCTCACAAAAGTGAGTACATCCCTTACATTTTTGTAAATATTTTATTCGATCTTTACATGTGACAACACTGAAGAAATTACACTTTGCTACAATGTAGTGATTGTACAGCTTGTATAACAGTGTAAATTTGCTGTCCCCTCAAAATAACTCAACACACAGCCATCAACGTCTAAACCGCTGGCAACAAAAATGAGTACACCCTTAAGTGAAAATGTCAAAATTGGACCCAATTAGTCATTTTCCCTCCCTGGTGTCATGTGATTAATTAATTTTACAAGGTCTCAGGTGTGAATGGAGAGCTGGTGTGTTAAATTTGATGTTATCACTCTCACTCTCTCATACTGGTCACTGGAAGTTCAACATGGCACCTCATGGCAAAGAACTCTCTGAGGATCTGAAAAAAGAATTGTTGCTCTACATAAAAATGGCCTAGGCTATAAGAAGATTGCCAAGACCCTGAAACTGAGCTGCAGCATTATGGCCAACACCATAGAGTGGTTTAACAGGACAGGTTCCACTAAGAACAGGCCTCGCCATGGTTGACCAAAAAAGTTGAGTGCACATGCTTAGCATCATATCCAGAGGTTGTCTTTGGGAAATAGATGTATGAGTGCTGCCAGCATTGCTGCAGAGGTTGAAGGGGTGGGGGTCAGCCTGTCAGTGCTCAGATCATACGCCGCAAACTGCATCAAATGTGTCTGCATGGCTGTTGTCCCAGGAGGAAACCTTTTCTAAAGATGATGCACAAGAAAGCTCACAAACAGTTTGCTGAAGACAAGCAGACTAAGGACATGGATTACTGGAACCATGTCCTGTGGTCTGATGAGACCAAGATAAACGTATTCGGTTCAGATGGTGTCAAGCGCGTGTGGTGGCAACCAGGTGAGGAGTACAAAGACAAGTGTGTCTTGCCTACAGTCAAGCATGGTGGTGGGAGTGTCATGATCTGGTGCTGCATGAATGCTGCCGGCACTGGGGAGCTATAGTTCATTGAGGGAGCCATGAATGGCAACATGTACTGTGACATACTGAAGCAGAGCATGATCACCTCCCTTCGGAAACTGGACAGCATTCCAACTATGACCCCAAACACACCTCCAAGACGATCACTTGCTAAAGAAGCTGAGGGCAAAGGTGATGGAACTGGCCAGGCATGTCTCCAGACCTAAACCCTACTGAGCATCTGTGGCGCATCTTCAAACGGAAGGTGGAGGAGAGCAAGGTCTCTAACATCCACCAGCTCTGTGATGTCGTCATGGAGGAGTGGAAGAGGACTCCAGTGGCTACCTGTGAAGCTCTGGTGAACTCCATGCCCAAGAGGGTTAAGGCAGTGCTGGAAAATAATAACACAAAATATTGACACTTTGGGCCCAATTTGGACATTTTCACTTAGGGGTGTATTCACTTTTGTTGTCAGCGGTTTAGACATTAATGGCTGTGTGTTGAATTATTTTGAAGGGACAGCAAATGTACACTGTTATACAAGCTGTACATTCACTACTTTACATTGTAGCAAAGTGTAATTTCTTCAGTGTTGTCTTATGAAAAGGTATAATAAAATATTAACAAAAATATGAGTGGTGTACTCACTTTTGTGAGGCACTGTATATCCAGTTGTGCATCTATTATTTTAGGCCTATAATATCAATTATACAAACACTTTTGACAAATTTTGAAGTTTAGTACTTTTACATCTTGAACTAATCTATTGCTAATAAACTCTTAATACTCAATACTTGCGTTTAACATAACATCCACCATTGAGGAGCCATTATGAGTCTTTTACATGTAATTTTACATAAATGTATGTCATTAACCACTTTCAGACTGGACCAATTTGCTGGTCAAAGACCAGACCACTTTTTGCGATTCGGCACTGCGTTGCTTTAACTGACAATTGCGCGGTCGTGCGACGTGGCTCCCAAACAAAATTGACGTCTTTTTTTTCCCACAAATAGAGCTTTCTTTTGGTGGTATTTGATCACCCCTGCGGTTTTTATTTTTTGCGCTATAAACAAAAATAGAGCGACAATTTTGAAAAAAACGCATTATTTTTACTTTTTGTTATAATAAATATCCACTTTTTATGTATAGCAGCGCATGCACACTTTTTTCAGAATATGCGTAAGAGTTCAGTTCGGTGTTCAGAAGATAGGGTGCTTTATTCAGTCGACCTGCGTTTGTGATTGAAACCCAGCTTCCACCATACAAATCACCACTTGTGGTACCAAGGCCGACCCCCTATGGGAATGCACTCACCAAACGTATGAAACCAATAAGCCTTCAGAATGCCATTGCAGCTCTCTCCTTTTACCACCAGTTATCTCCTTTGTGGGAAACGGCTTTCACATATAGGAAACAAAAATGCCCAGACATAGCATAATACTGTATGACAATATTTATTTTGTAAAAGCAAAATCCATATATGCGTACCAAGTAAAAAACTGTTTAAGCGTTTAAAATACTGTGCCTTATTCCACTGTGTTGAATCCGTCCGAGGAGACCGACCGTTTATAACGTGCACTTAAAAGTGTGTGCTTCCGTATTTCCTCGGATCGTTGGAACGCAGGGATTGAGACGCACGTGTCACTTCCGGTATAGTTACGCTCTGACGCGTTTCGTCATTTCCGACTTCATCTGAGGGCGTAGCTATAGATACCGGAAGTGTTCTTTTATTACCATCTCCAACCAATTAAAAATCAATGCAGCATGATCTACGGGGCACTACACCAATCGTCAGCCACCCTTAGGATTTAGCTATACCTCAGGTAGCCACGAACGGTGCTGACCCATCGCAGAATGCAGTAATCCGCAGACTCATCTGCATCGTGCTTAGAACAATATGCATAAGGTACAATGTTACTATAATAAATACACACTGCATAAAACATTAAATCACAAAACGATCGTTGATCAAAATAATTGAGAACTATTAATAAAGGTACAATAAGTTACCGTATATAGTTATCCATGTACCATTGTATATTTATCCCCATACAGATACAATCCGGACGGTTAATATAATAGATCATCTTATGTGGGAACCGAATACCATTTCCCACTCACTATTAAAGTTCTCAACTGATTGTTACGCAAATATATTCTTCTGTATAAAACTTAAGGGCAAACATGAATCTAATTAGGTAGATCGATATTCTCGCGGTACCATACACGTCCGATCCGCACGAACGGATCCGATTTCTTTTTTTCTTTTCACTAATATTACTTCTTTTTGTTTCGAAAGAAAATTTATGACTCTTGTTACTGATGATTGATCATCTAGAAGCTTAAGGATCCAATGTATGATGCGAGAATATACATACACAAAATTATATATGTTTTTATATATATTTTTTTAAAAATCTGTATTTATGTTTAAAGGATGTATACTTTTAGAAAAGATATCTTTAAAAAGATATTTTTAAAAAATATATTTTCTCAAAAAGGATATTTCTAAACAGGATATTTAAAAAAAGGATATTTTAAAAAATTACACGAATAACTATGTCAGAGATCTGTATAAATTTAGGCTTGACCAAAAATAATAGTGAGTTATAAATTATATATATCTAAAAAATTATAAAAAGATGTGTATACTAAAAAAGTATCTATTAAAAAATATATATATATGTGTATATGTATAAACATTCTCTACACCCATACATATATAGTATGTAAACAACAGGCACCTACCGTGCATGAAGTAATTTAAAAAACAGGCACCGACCGTGCATGGAGTAATTAAAAAACATGGTCTTTGTAGCGTGTTTTAAAATTAATTGGTACTAAGATGAAATGAGATAAAATGCGACTTTAAGTATCACTTATAAAACAATTAATGTCAAGTTCTATGTTTAAGCCTTTAGGACTGAGAGTATCTGTGGAATATATCCAATGAGTTTCCCGTTTGGATAATTCACGTACTAAATTCATACCCCTCCAGTGTGGTTTAACCTGTTCAATCCCCCAAAATAGAAGGCCGGTAGCGTCCCTATTATGTTTCAGTTTAAAATGTAATGAAACATTATGATCCTTATAACCAATTTTTATATTGTATATGTGTTCTGCTATTCTGACTCTTAGTTTCCTTTTGGTTCTGCCGATGTATAATAAACCACATGGGCACATTAATGCATATACAACATGCGTACTATTACAAGTAATGAACTGCTTAATCGGGAAACTACGATTATTGGACGGTGAACTAAAATTGTCCAGGGATCTAATTGGTTTTGCTACCTCACGACACGCCTTACATTTACGGCAAGCGAAAAAAACGTTTCTGTCCCAAAAAGTGGGAGGAGGTTTTGGAGGGTCAATGACTTTTTTTACAATTTTATCGCCAAAGTTTGGAGCTTTTCTGTATAAAAACTGGGGTTGATCGGGTAATATGGAATGCATCTTTTTATCCAATAACAGAACATGCCAATGTCGTTTGAAAATAGTTTCGACTTCTTTATACTGTGAGTGAAGGTTGGAAATAAAACCCCATTCTTTGTCAAATTTCCCCTTTGTAATACTATCACCATCTGTACATGATTCTTCTTTTCTTTTATCAGCCAAACAAAGTTCTCTGGGCATATTACCGACTTCCTGAATCACTTTCTGTAATTCCTGATAGTCGTACCCCTTTACGGAAAACCTTTCAGCTAAGACATTGGACTGCTTAATATAATTCTCAAATTCTGAGCAATTCCTCCTTACGCGAGTTATTTGTCCTTTTGGTATGTTACGAAGCCACTGGGGATGGTGGCCACTGGAAATGGGTAGATAGCTATTACGATCTGTATTTTTAAAGAACACTTTAGTTTCCAATTTATCCCCTTTTCTGTAGATTGTTACATCCAGAAAATTTATCTCATTCCTATTCCATTCTGAGGACAAACTAATGTTACGGTTATTATTGTTCAACTTGTTAATAAATAAATTTAATTGCTCAACATTCCCCTCCCAAATTAAAAACAAATCATCGATGAATCTTTTATAAAAGATTAATTCTGGCGGTGGGTCATTAAAAATTACTTTGTCCTCCCATTCCGCCATGAATAGATTAGCAATACTGGGTGCAAATTTTGCTCCCATTGCAACCCCTCTTTTCTGCAAATAAAACACTCCATCGTACCAAAAATAATTATGCCCTAGGCAAAAATCTAATGCATTCCTTAAAAATATTTTTTGAATATGTGGAAGATCTTCCCTTTTACTCAGTGCCCAATTCAATGCTAAAAGAGCATCATCGTGCTGTATTACTGAGTAAAGTGATGCTACATCTGATGTCACCATTAAAACTTCACCTCTATCTTTCAAATCTACTTTATGTAAAAAATTTAAAAAACTTTTTGTGTCCCTCAAATATGATCTCGTACTCACCACGCTTTTTTGTAAAAACGTGTCTAAATATTGGCCCAGTCTTGATGACACTGAGCCAATACTATTTACTATAGGCCTAGCTGGTGGATTTACCGGATTTTTGTGTATTTTGGGCAGGGTGTATAATGTAGGTATCCTATTACTCACAGGGAGAAGATATTTTTCTTCCTTATTAGTGAGAACTTTCTTCCCTATTGCAGACCTAACCAAATTTTCCAACTGGTTTTGATAAGCTCTTGTTGGATCAGAATCTAACTTTGCATATGTTAGATCATCAGATAACAACTCTGTGATCTGATTATGGTAGAATTCTTTGGTGAGAATAACAACACCCCCCCCTTTATCCGCTGGACGAATAATAATATCCTTCCGTTTTTCCAACATCTCAATGCCATCGCTTATATGACGATGTTGCGGTAATCTAATTGGTTTTATCTTTTCCAGGTCATTCAAGACTAGGCCTTTAAAGACCTCTACGTGGTGATTGGATAGATTAGAGGGATTAAAAAGGGATTTGTTTTTTAAACCACTATTAATTGGTTTATTCATATACACCACCGGTGGTCCTACCCGTGGTTGGCTCCCTATAAAATGCTTTTTTATGTTTAATTTACGAATGTATTTGTGTACGTCCACAAATACATCAAATTTATTCATCGGTTTTTTTATACCACATTTCAAGCCTAAATTTAAAATATTTTGTTCCTTATGAGACACGTCTACCCGTGTTAAATTAAAAATACCTTCTACTCTGACTCCCTTCTTCTTTTGTTGGACCCTGTGCCCAGCCCTGCAACCCCTAGATTTCCTCCTTTCGCATAGGTGGACCCCTGCTGTTTAGCATTGGGTCCTCTTTCTGGGAGTGATAAGTAGGGGGTCTCAAATATTCCATCCCCCTTTGATGGTTGTATGTGTACTGATGGTATGGTGGTTTTCCCCTGTGCGGATGGAACCCACGACCCCTCCAGTGATTCCCCCTCCCTCTCCCTAAAAAAGGGCGCTGTGGGGAGAAGTTTCCCTGATTATGCGTTTGAAGCGGTTGGAATCTATTATAAACGGGGACATTGTAGGATCCGTATGGGGTTTCACCATGTGGTCCATAATTAGATATCGGGGGTACTGCCCCAGGAGGATTCTCAAAGAAGCGTTGGTTAGTTTCACCTTTTTTTCCCTTAGCCTTTTTCTTTATTTGTTTAAACGGCGTAGAGGAATGAGCAGGAGAGTTCAAAAATGAATCATTCCGACCATTCACGTCCCTCAAAATAGTTTGTGAATTAATTAATCCTGCTTTGCTGGCCTGGTTACCTGGCCGTGGAAGAGGGGGTGGCAAATCCACTCCCTCACATCCACGGTCAGAGCCATCAGTTTGCTGCTGCCAAGCATATATTACATTTATCTTAAAATCATTTAAATCCCTATAATATTTTTTTATTTTCTTTTTCTGTGTATCTCTGTCTACCTTTTCTAATCTCTTTTGTACTCTATCGTTAAAATCCTTAATTTCCTGAGAATCTTTAATTGGTTCTAATTGTTCATGTAAGTCCCTAATTTTGTTTTCAATATTTATCATTTTGCGCTTTTTACGTTGTAAAACCAGCTGTTGCAATTTAAAACCAACACCGTTAAAAAAGTCTAGCCACTCCTGATTGGAGTCTATATCTACTAGACCATCCTGTGGGGCTACATCCCACCTTAAACTCCTTAAAATTATATTTTCTTTAGCATATTGTTCAAGAATACAAATGTCCCACCAGGTGCGTACCTGTTTTTCCAATATATTACCCAGTGCAGACATTGCTCCATTATAATTGGTTACCGTGCTTATTGGCTCTAAACTAGTGAACAAAGACTGTATGTCAATGCTCCTATTCCTTAAAAATTGTATAACATCCATAGCAGCTGAGAAAATAGTAAAACAATATAAAAAAAGGTAGTGCTAAAAACACAAATTCTTGCCGACCCCTATAGCACACTGCTCTGCGCTCCTGGGTGTTTAATTACAATATTAACTTAATGTGTCATCTTTCAAACAGCTGCTGCTTTAAAAGACAAGAATATATCATAAATACATAAAACATGAAACAAAAAACTAGAAAGTCCACTTTTTATGTATAGCAGCGCATGCACACTTTTTTCAGAATATGCGTAAGAGTTCAGTTCGGTGTTCAGAAGATAGGGTGCTTTATTCAGTTTTTTGTTTCATGTTTTATGTATTTATGATATATTCTTGTCTTTTAAAGCAGCAGCTGTTTGAAAGATGACACATTAAGTTAATATTGTAATTAAACACCCAGGAGCGCAGAGCAGTGTGCTATAGGGGTCGGCGAGAATTTGTGTTTTTAGCACTACCTTTTTTTTATAATAAATATCCCCCAAAAATATATAAAAAAAAAAATTTTCCCTCAGTTTAGGCCGATACGTATTCTTCTACATATTTTTCAATAAGCGATTATTGATTGGTTTGCGCAAAAGTTATAGCGTTTACAAAATAGGGATAGTTTTATAGCATTTTTATTAATAATTTTTTTTTTTTTTTACTAGTAATAGCGGCGATCAGCGATTTTTATTGTGACTGCGACATTATGGGGGACCCAACGGACATTTTTGACACATTTTTGGGACCATTGTCATTTATACAGTAATCACTGCTATATAAATGCAGTGATTCCTGTGTAAATGACACTGGCAGTGAAGGGATTAACCAGTGGGTGGCAGTGTAGGGGTTAAGTGTTCCTAGGGGCGTGTTACTAACTGTGGGGGGGGTTGGGCTTTCATTTAGTGAACACTGATCTCTGCTCCAATCACATGGAGCAGAGATCAGCGTCACTAGTTGCTAGGCAGAATGGAGAAATGTTGTTTACACAGCATTTCCTCCATTCGGCCGCTCCGTGAGACGATCGCGGGGATGCGATCGAGTCCGCGGGTCCCGTGACCGGACTCACGGGGGTCCTGACCAGCGCGGGAGCACGCCGCCGCCGGTGCGCTCCCGATGGCAGGGCGGCATTGAATATTGGACGTACCTGTACGCCAATATGCCTGCCCGTGCCATTCTGTCGACGTACACCGTCGTGCGCTGGTCGGGAAGTGGTTAATTGACAAATTGTACATGATGGTGAAGGAGAATTAAGCCGAGAACCAACAGGAGATTCTGATAAGTCTTGTGAAACCAGCTGGTTCTGGTAAGTGGAATACCAAAGGGGGATTTTCATCCATCACATATCCCCCTCCCTGTGTGTGGTGTTTTTGTGCACGTGTGGAGGTGTTTTTGAGTAATGGGCAGAAGTGCAATATATGTGAAGACACTTACGAACCTTGCCAGAGTCTTCTTAGATCTATATCTACAATTGCTAGATAAAGATGAACATTTGATATGAACTACATGATTATATGCATGTTTTGATTTTACAGTTTTTTTAGACCATATGAACATTTATTGCACTTAGCAAGCATCTGAGTTTGCATAAATTGATAAGCGCTGCTTGATCTATTGATGGATTGATTTATTGTATCATGAACTGTTTGATTTATTTATTTATTTATTTATAGATCTGGTGGGTAAGTCTGTGGCAGAGACTTTGATTTAAACACCCTGTTGGCTGCTAGGCCTGGTGAGAGAAGGACTATCCGATAAGGGTGAGGATCCAGCTGTGAATGGCTATTCTCTGGATTTCCTAATGTAAGAGACTCCTTTCTCGGTTTGATTTAGCTCAAGAGTACCTGTTTTTTTCCTACCTAAACCCTCTAACCGTACTTTGAGAGACTGTGTTCGTTTATTCTTTTTGCAAATAAAAATCCCTTAAAAGGATCTGGCGTCACTCTCTGCGGTTCTTGGGCCATCTACCTCGGGAAACCCCTAGACATACACAAGGTCAAGAAGGTAACGGTAAGCCCAATTAAATCAGCTGTTCCTTAGGGGGTCATTGCTACATTTGTGGGCCTTGTCTGGGGTTGTATACCAATGTGCTATACTTTTATAACTCATTTCTGTAGTATTGCTATCTATTGATGTTAAATGTGCCATTCTCAATATTTTCCTCAACTCTATATCATTCACCTGTGTTCCCAATTCTTCTTCCCATTTACCGATGTATGGCGGCCTTTCCAGGCCCTTCCCTGTCATCAAAATTTTGTATATTCTAGAGATCCCCTTCCTTCTTGCTGTGGCTGAGCAAAGTTCCTCCATCAGAAGTAGATTTTCTACTGACTGAATTGGTTGGGGCAGAGTCTCAAAAAATGTTTCAGCTGGAAATACCACCACTCATCTACTACCATCAAATCTTTTTTGTGTTTTAACTCCTGAAATGTGCAAATTCTATCCTTCACCATTACATCTTTTAATTGTCCATTGTCTAAATTATTCCAATTTCCAAACAAATTCTCCCAAGTGGAAAATAATCTGTATCTGTAGTGGTATAAATGGAGAATTGTACTCCCATTTTTCTTTTTTGTGTATCAAATCCCATATCTCTAACGTTCTCTGTGTGATCTTGTGTGTATTCTCATCTAATTTCCTCCAACGTGCAGGTATCCATATAATTTTCCCCAGCGAGGCCTTATTGATCATATCCATTTCCACCCATCTTTTTTCTTTGTTATTTTTTGCCCAATCTATCACTCATGAGAGAAGAACAGCATTATAATAGTTCTTGAGGTCTGGTACCCCCAGACCCCCCTGTCCCTTATGCATAGTTAATAGCGTCACTAGTTGCTAGGCAGAATGGAGAAATGATCGCGGGGATGCCCGCGGCGATCGAGTCCGCGGGTCCCGTGACCGGACTCACGGGGGCCCCGACCAGCACGGGAGCGCGCCGCCGCCGGCGCACTCCCGATGGCAGGGCGGCAAATTTAAAGGGACGTACATGTACGCCCATTTGCCTGCCCGTGCCATTCTGTCGACGTACATCGTCGTGCGCTGGTCGGCAAGTGGTTAAAACAGTTCTGAATACCTGTTAGACATTTGCAATTAGTTTCATAACAAATCGAAATTCGGCTGAATTTTACATATTTCTGACATTTGGATGCATCCGAATGTCTGAATGAAAAAGTAACAAATTTCAACTAACACCAAAGAAATTATAGCAAATATAACAAATTAATTCAACATGATTCGCTAATTTGTTAAAGATCTAATGAAACAAAAGGTCAACTCAAAGTAAATCTTACAATCCAATCAGCTGATGATTCGAGATTCAGTATAACGAATATTGACACTCTACAGAAATAACGAATTATCCAAAAACGAATTAACGTAACATAACGAATATAACAGAACAAAATGATGTATTTTACGAATGATAACAAACCGAAACAAATTTTTTTTTTCCATTGTGCACAAGTCTAATACTTGTAGAATGATGAGAAATGAGAGCAGTTTTATTCTGCCATGTTCTGGCTCTTTCTCTACTTTATTTCCACTGTTGGCCAGAATGTCACTTCCCTCCTAATTACAGTGTCATGCGCCACTTACGGGTTGCTTCCAGAACATTTTTTACAGAACGCCAGCTTAATAAAACAAGTTGTATGGTCTCTATTTTCCTAATAATTTCAACAGTATAATTTCCAGTCCATCACAAACACATACAATACAAATTAGTAGCCCACAACCTGACGCACTGGAAAGAAGAAGTGAGCTCTCAAAGCCTACAAAAATAAGGAATAAGGTAAGTATTGAAGCTTAAAGCTTATTCTCAACCTTTCCACGTAAAGTGACACTAAACAAGAACCTTATTCTCAAAAAAAGAATCCATACACCTCCACTACTTATTGGCCCTGCAATCTATTTTTCATGAACTTGTTTCTCACTGTGTGTTTCTGCCTCTTTGTAAAGTCCCCTGTGAGCACCTGAACCTATACTGCTCTCCATCACTTCCACTTATTTTTCACAAGCAGTGTGCACTAGTTGCACACTACAAATCCCATAGTCCATCTCAGGAGCAATTAAGAGAGGATGGCTACATTGCTATATAAAGTGGGACCATGGAGAACGAATGTAGCCCCTCTCTATCAGGAATTTGAATCACAGCTGCATAAAAATTGAATTTGGAGATTTGGAGAGATAGGCCCCTTTTACACGGGTGGATAGAATTCATCTTTTAGCTGCAGATAATCAAGTTATCTACGCAGCTAAACTCACACAATGCTTTCCTATGGCTCCATTCACACACTGCATTCAGCAACGTTTTCGTTAAATGGGGTTTGGTGCGGTTAGAAAAAATGTATCTGACTGCGTCAACATAGCTAAATGCAGCCAAATGTAAATGCAATTAAACACAGCTAATCACAATGTACAACTGCAAGTGTACGCTGTGTCTGGAGTGTTGGAATTTTAAAATAACAAAACATGCTTAGAACAGTCGCCCGTGTGAAATGGACCTTATAGAAGGGACTTTTCTGAGTTAAGAATACTGTACATACTTAAAAATTATAATAATTTTTTAAACCACAGATTAGCATCACTTTTACCAGCATTTAACCCCTGCAGTACAGAGGGAATGGGGAACTGCAAATGTGTTTTTTGTGTAATTCTTAGCCCTTGTACACATGGTCAGACATTCCGACAACAAAATCCGATGGATTTTGTCCGACGGATTTTGTCTGAAACTTGTGTTGCATACACACGGTCGGACAAAGTTGTCGGAAAATCCGATCATACATAACGTGATGATGTTATTTTGTTACAACGGGACTACGTTCAGGGTAGTAGCCAATAGCTTTGGTCTAGGAATTTGATCTGAGCATGCGTGGCACTTTGTCCGATCGGAATTCTCTACACACAATCGGACAAAGTCCGATCGGATCATGTTGTCGGAAAGTTTTATAGCCCAGCTCTAAAACTTTGTCCGTCGGATATTCCGATGGAAACTGCCCGATGGAGCCCACACACAGTCGGAATATCCGACAACACATGCCCGACTGTGTGTACAAGGGCTTAGAGTTCAACATTAAAGTGATTGTAAATGATCATCTTGTAAAACAACCCATTCAGTTTAACTTCCCTGGCGGTATGATTATTTCAGATTTTAGGTTCTGAAAGCGGTACAATTATTTTGCATGGAAATTTGGCGTTTTATATTGTAGGCCTGCAATTCTTAGGAATAACTCACTTAAATCTGTCCAAAACAGAGTCTAGTAGACATCCTGGGAATGATAAAGTTTGAAAAATGAAATCATAAATTATAATATAATAAATAATTATACCAAATAATAATATAATAATAATAAAAATGATTCAATAATGCAATCAAATCAAAAACACTGAAATTTGCTCAGTTGCAGAATTGTCACTGTCATTACTTTTCAGTATTTGATGACGGATCTCCCAACAAATCGCTATCCCTCAATTCTGCAAGTGATTCTAATTTATTATCGCTGTTTTCTAGCTGGTCTAAAACCATTTTTGATGTAAAGGGACAGTTTTGGTTGCTATGGACAATCTCCAGTTTCCAGGCATAAAGAACAGTTTTTGTAATATAAAACTGCATCCTGGACACTGGAGAAACCACCAGGGACAAAGGGGATGTGCAATAATTACATACAGCAATGTCATCTGTAAGATTATATTATACTGTATGTAATGTGTGTGTTTTACTTTTTGAATTTGGCGCCGTTCTCCATCTCCGTGTGTCGCAATGCTCGCAGGGAACGGAGCCCAGTGATGTGATGAATCGAACGGAGGACGAGCCGCACACAGTGTGGGGAGACATCGATGGATCCAGGGGACAAGGTAAGTAAACTCATCCTGGATCCAGCGATGCGATCCGGCCCACCAGGGAGGTTGAAATAGAAATGAAAGGCAAAACATTTTTGTATAGATATAAAAAAACATTATAACTACCCTTTTCCCTTTTGTATAAGTGATCACATTCTCTCTGTTCTCAGTTTCTTAAGAGCTGGGGGGAGGAGTAGCAGCAGCACACTGATCTTCCCATAGTTAGAGAACTGACCACGGTGTGTTCTCCTGCATAGTGTGGTCATTTTTTAAATTGGAAAGCAAGGGGACTAGCAGGAACACCAGGAGTTTCACACAAAGGAAGCAATACAAAGAGAACAGGATATTTTCTCATACAAGGACAGGGTACATAAACAAAAAAAGAGCGTCAATTTTGAAAAAAACGCATTATTTTTTACTTTTTGCTATAATAAATATCCCCAAAAATATATAAAATAAATGTTTTCCCTCAGTTTAGGCCAATACCTATTCTTCTACATATTTTTGGCAAAAAAATCGCAATAAGCGTTTATTGATTGGTTTACGCAAAAGTTATAGCGTCTACAAAATAGGGTATAGTTTTATGGCATTTTTATAAATTTTTTTTTTTTTTTACTATTAATGGCTGAGATCAGCGATTTTTTTCATGACTGTGGCATTTTGACAGACACATTGGACAATTTTGACATGTTTTTATGACCATTGGCATTAATGCAGCGATTGATGCTATAAAATTGCATTGATTACTGTAAAAATGTCACTGGCAGTGAATGGAGTTAACCACTGGGTGGCAGTGTAGGGGTTAAGTGTTCCTAGGGGGCCTGTTTCTAACTGTATGGGGGCGTGGCTGTGTGTGACACCACACTGATCACTGCTCCCAATGACAGGGAACAGACGATCAGTGTGCTGTCACTAGGCAGAACGGGGAGATGCTGTTTACATCGGCATCTCCCCATTCTTGAGCTCTGTGACACAATCATGGGTATCCCAGTGGCAATCGAGTCCATGGGACCCGCGACCGTGGTGACGGAGCTCTCGGCAGGCGCATGCGCTGCCAGCGGCGTGCGCATGTGAATGGCTGGCAATTCAAAGTAACGTACAGGTACGTTACTTCGCCCAGCCGTGCCATTCTGCCAAGGTATATCTAAAGGAGCCAATCGGGAACCGGTTAAAGCTATTAGATAAACACTAAAGTCAGTAACAAAAGCTGGCATTTTCCAAAGGCAGAGTCAGCATCTTGAAAGAAAAGGTGAATGTACAACACAAAAAATTTATTTCCTCTGAAATAAGTCTAAATAATTGTCTGATGCAATCACATAAGTGCAATAAAATCTCCGCTATTGATTGATACAGTGCAAATTAGCACTTGGGTCCCGGTCAATATGAATAACTCTCACGGGATAAAGCATAACTTTTTTTTTATCCTTTGTATATGTAAATTCTGCTTTTACATTGTACTTCTCTTCTCCTCCATAGGTATTGAAAAATTAAAAATAGACCATTTCTGATGCTTTATATTTGTCTGAACGAATGCAGATTTTTTTCAGTCTTCAGAAAATTAATCCCAATTGCCTGAATTCCTGAAATGTGTGATTCTCCACCAGTCTGACAGATCTGCATGCAAAGTGGAATGTTCAGTAGAATCAAATATTTGTGAATTGAATTGAAGAGCAAATAACAATAATAAATACCATATGTAAACTGCAACTGGCGCTAGGGTAACTGCGGTTTTCTCATTGATAATAACGCATGCTCCATCCAATTGGTTAATTTAATCTCATTGGATGTGTCTTGTTAAGCAATTAGTAGGTGTTTTCAGTTAATTAACCCTTTTGATGCTAATCTTCAATCAGTTAGATCTTAAATAAATTAGATTTAGTGCAAAATCCTTTTTTAATTCCTATATTTTGAAGTAATTGTTCAAATGCGTCTTCCTATTAACTATTTTGCCTAAATATCGAGTTGTACAGAGATTGGCCAATCAGATTGCATAGTGCATGACAATCTTAAGTGTCAAATTTGGAATGTAGATGTGCCATGACTCACTTGTATTTTTCTAACGATATTTATTGGGTATAAGCCCTTGTACACACGGTCGGAGATTCCGACGGAATGTGTCCTATCGGACCGTTTTGTCGGATAATCCGACTGTGTGTGGTATGCATCGGACTGTTTCCGCCGGAATATCTGTCGGACCCAATTTTCCAACTTGTTGGAAATATTTTCCAACAAACTGGTCCAATCGGACATACTCCGGTCCTGTGTAGAGAATTTTGATCGGACAAAGTGCCACGCATGCTCAGATCAAATTCCTACACCAAAGCTATTGGCTTCTAGCGTGAACGTAGTCCCGTCGTAACGAAATAACGTCATTATGTTCTGAACGATCGGATTTTCCGACAACTTGGTCCGACCGTGTGTATGCAACAGTTTCGGACACAATCCGTCGGACAAAATCCATCGGACAAAATACAACGGATTTGGTTGGCAGAATGTCCGACCGTGTGTACAAGGGCTTATACAAGGCACATGAAAAACCCCCTTTTTTCAAGACAGGAATCTTCTAACTCTGGCTCTCCGGCTATTGCGGAACTACACATCCCATGAGGTATTGTAAAACTCTGACATTCACAGACATGACTAAGCATGATGGGAATTGTAGTTCCTGACCAACTGGAGGGCCGTAGTTTGAAGATCCCTGTGCAAGACCATTATTATGCCTCCAGAATTGGGAGTGTGGCAGCTACCCAACTTCTCTCTGCTGGTGGACACAAGAACACATATATATATATATATATATATATATATATATATATATATATATATATATATATATATATATATATATGACAGATATATATATATATATATATATATACATACACACTGAAGCAGGAAGCAATATACATTGGCCCAGAAGTGAATCTGTACACAGGAAGTAGATGTGTGTTTTGAGGCCAAATCATTTAGACATACACACATGACCCACACAAACACCACCCCATGTAAAAAATTATCTTAATTTGCAAATAAGGATCATGTCTTCCTCAGAGAAAACTGAGCAGGGCATGGTGGTGGTAAGAAATTAGCAGCAGTACAAGCAACTTCCTGGAGGGGCGTGATGTTATTCCTTTGTGCTGGCCACCAGTTCCAGGTACCAGATATGCGCCACAGGTACATACCTCTGCGCACACAGTAGTTGCGCATCTCACATATACAGCGGTTGTGCATCTGGCTGCAGAAACCCAAATTTTAAGAAAAATAATACTGAAGCAGATGCAGATTTCCAGGTCTGGACTAACAAATGTTTCCAGTGAAAGGCAACTGGTGTTTTCTATTAAACAAGGTCTAAATAGGCCATTCAGATGCATCACAGTTGAACTTAGGAATGTGTCTTTGCAGAGTTAAATTAAATTAAATCCTTTCTTATTTTTGCTTGGGGATAGAGTGCAGAGGGATTAGAAGTCTTGTCAGTTTTTGGGGATGTCTGCACCCCGATAGGGTGAAGACACCTCCCAAATTTTGCCAGTTTCTCCTTCAAATTTATTCACTTCCTGTCACATAGCAAAACAGGAAGTGAGGGTAAAACTCTACCAATGTCTTTCCTTGGGGACACACAGGTCAATCTAAATATTTTCCCCATTAGGGAAATTGCACTCTAGCATTTTGCTGCGTACACCCCAAATTATTAGGTATCTTGGACTTTGGGGTTTATTTACTAAAGGCAAATCCACTTTGCACTACAAGTGCACTTGGAAGTGCAGTTGCTGGAGATCCGAGGAGGACAAGCAAGAAAAATAAAAAAAACAGCATCTTTGCTTCCACATGATTGGATGATAAAATCACCCCTTGCTTCCCCTCAAATTTACGGCGAGTACACTTGTATTGCAGAGTGGATTTGCCTTTTATAAGCCCAAAAATACTTAATAATTTGGGGTGTACACAACAAAGTGCTAGAGTGCAATTTGCCTAATGGGGACACTAGTTAGATTGAGCTGTATGTCCCTAAGGAAAGATATTGGTAGGGTTTTACCCTCGCTTCTTGTTTGGTTATATGACAGGAAGTGAAGCCAATTTTCAGAAAAGGGACACAAAGCCCAACCTAAAAAAGACAAGCAGGGATTGTGACACTCATTTGGTTTCCCTCAAATGCCCACAATTAGATTAGGATTGTCTTGAACTAGATTTTAGTTCAGTGCTCTAAATCAGTGGTTCTCAACCCTGTCCTCAAGTACCCCCAACAGGCCACGTTTGCAGGTTTACCTTCATCTTGCACAGGTACTTTAAATCACAGTCAATTGCTTGGTATTTTGGACAGCTATTTAGCTAAGAAAAATGCCTAAAACATGTCCTGTGGGGGGTATTTGAGGATTCAGGCTGAGAACTACTGCTCTAAAATGGAAAATTGAATATTTACCTCTCTGTAATTTTCCTTTTCTGGTTCCTATCCATGGAAGCATACACACAATTCAATTCATCTGTTTTGCAAAAGCATAAGAAACAAAATACAGAGAGAAAATACATATGTACTACAAACTCTATAAGGACGCCCAAATGGAAGGGAAGGGGTTGACACTAGGGGGCAAACAGGGGGTTAACTGTGTTCCCTGACTGTGTGTTCTAACTGGGGAGAGGTCTGACTAGAGGGGATGACAGACTGTGATTCCTACCTATTAGGAACTCACGATCTGTCTCTCTTCACAGAACACAACAGGGATACACACAAACGTCCCTGTTCTGCCTCTCGTGCCCGAGATCACCTGTGGCCGGTGGTCATTGCAACAGTTGGCCATGAGCATCAGCACCCCCGCAGTGCAGAGGGTGCATGCGCATGCCTGCTATCCAGCTTAAAGAAGCTGACGTATAGCTACGATGGATCGCAGGATCGCGCCATCCTGCCGCAGTATAATGATGGTGGCTGGTCGGCAAGCAGTTAAGTTCTGCTTTTCTAATGTATCAAATAGTTATTTCATGCAATAAAATGCAAATTAAGTACTTAAAAATCATACAATGTGATTTATGGATTTTTGTTTTAGATTCCGTCTTTCACAGTTGAAGAGTACCTATGATACAAATTACAGACCTCTACATGCTTTGTAAGTAGGAAAACCTGCAAAATCGGCAGTGTATCAATTACTTGTTCTCCCCACTGTATATCAATGTCACCAATTTGGACAACCCTAAAAACTAAACAAGGAGAAGTGACTTTAAAAATGCAAAATTTCTTAAAAGCTAGCAACTTGAGGGGGGGGGGGGCTTACTCTGCCTGTAAAGTGGTGCAACTGCAGCCAGAATGCTGCTTCAAAGATGTTCGGCTTTAGAGAAAACTTACAAATCTACATTGCAGCTGCAAGATCTTAACCCCAAACAAAAAATAGCCTTCCCCCTCCCCCCAGACAAGGCCATTTGGGTCTGTTAATGCTGAAAATTAAAACCCCCACGTGAAAAATACCACCCCAAACTCCAAAAATATTGTGCTCCTCCCACACACTAACAAACCCCTAGCCAAACACACAGCAAGCCAGCCCATGAAAGGGGGGTGGATGCTTAGGGGCAGGAGGGGCTCGGCACCCCAAAAGTCAACCACCTTTTTCCCATATTCAGGGGGACAAGGGCTTCTTCCAAACAACCCTAGGCTGGGGTTGTGGGGGGCTGCAGGCAGGGGCCTTTACGGAATGTGGAAAGCTCCTTTAAACTAGTGGGTACAAGGTGCTTTGTGGTTGGTATTGGGCTGAGCCCAACATGCCCCAAAGGCAGCCAGCTACATTAATTGCTTGTAACCTTGTATGGTGGGGGGTTGGGCTATCGCTCTTCTCTCCCCTTTCCTAGCTGGTACTGTTGTATGCTCTGAAATAGGATGTGATTTGGATTGATGAAGGCAGCTCACAGCCTTTGGAGAATAGAGTGGGGTGTGGAATTCCCATTTAAAAACAAATGCTAGCCCATGGAAATCCAAGGGGTTAGAGGGGGAGACAAGAGCATTGGAGAATGGTGTGTGGAGTTCCCCTTTAAAAGCAAAAGTTAGCCCAAGGAAATCATATGCATTAGAGCGGGAAAGTTAAATGGCCTTTTAGGAGGAGCTACAGGAGCGACAGCCTTTTTACATAAGGTCCATGTCACATGTTGGCAACATAACATGCTAATATGACCTGTGTGAAAATTTCCTTAAAAAAATGCATAAGGGTGAACCAAACAAAAAAAAGTTAAGTTTAGAGATGCATCCCACACAATTGCTTGTAAGTTGCTTAACATGTACTAAGATTTTGGCTCCGAAGTGAACAAACGCACTTGAACGAGCACAACAGCCACTTGCACGTGCGCACTGCTTACATTGATCTCACGCAGTTCTAAACGTACTTGCAGGCACATCAGGCTTTCTCTGAAAAATTTCCTTTCTCATTCTATTTTGGCCATGTTTGTTACTTGGGCAGTTGTTACTAAACTGCCTCACATCCCCCCATAATATTGACACATCCAGCTTATGTTAACCGCTTCGCGCCCGCCCTATAGCCAAAAGACAGCTACATAGCGGACGCCATCTGCCGGGAGGCCGTCCCTGGATGTCCTCCTGTTTACTTCCACAATGTGCGCTCCCGGGAGCGCGCATCGGGGAAGTTCTGTGCTGGCTGTGTCCCTCGGCCACAGCCAGTCACAGATCGCTGTAAACGGCCAATCACAGCGGCCGTTTACAGCGCGATCGGCCTATCCAATGAGAGATGATCTCATATGTAAACATATGAGATCATCTCTCAGCGCCGCTCTCCCTTCTCACACAGACAGCGTGTGAGAAGGGAGAGATGAACGGCTGCAGCGGCCGTGAGTGAAAAAAAAAGTAAAAAAAGTGCCATCTGCCCCAGTGCCATCCTCCCCCAGTGCCATCCTCCCCCAGTGACATCCGCCCCAGTACCATCCTCCCCAGTGCCATCCACCCCAGTGCCATCCTCGCCAAGTGCCATCCTCCCCAGTGCCATCCTCCCCAGTGCTACCTGCCTCCAGTGCCACCTATTAGTGCTATCTGTCCCCAGTGCCACCTGTTAGTGCTATCTGTCCCCAGTGCCACCTGTTGTCAGTGCCATTTGTCCCCAGTGCCATCTGTCATCAGTGCCACGTATAAGTGCCATCTGTCATCAGTGCCACGTGTCATCAGTGCCACATAGTGCCATCTGTCATCAGTGTCACATATTAGTGCCATCTGTCATCAGTGCCACGTATCAGTGCCATTTGTCATCAGTGCCACCTGTCAGTGTCACGTGTAACCTGTTGTCAGTGTCACGTGTCATCAATGCCACTTATCAGTGCCATCTGACATCAGTGTCACGCGTCATCAGTGCCACGTATTAGTGCCATCTGTCATCGGTGCCACGTATTAGTGCCATGTATTAGTGCCATCTGTCATCAGTGCCACGTATTAGTGCCATCTGTCATCAGTGCCATGTGTCATCAGTGCCACGTATAAGTGTCATCATTGCCACGTATCAGTGCCATCTGTCATCAGTGTCACGTGTCATTGTTCTGGTGCTCCAGGGCCTTCAAAAGTGTAAGAGTGCCATCCGCCCCAGTGCCATCCTCCCCCAGTGCCATCCTCCCCCAGTGCCATCCGCCCCAGTACCATCCTCCCCAGTGCCATCCACCCCAGTGCCATCCTCGCCCAGTGCCATGCTCCCCAGTGCCATCAACAAGTTAGATGTGTAATTTATGCTCCTAGAACACGTGATGGCGCTCCCTGCATGTTGGGCCTCTCTATGTGGCCAGGCTGTGAAAAAGTCCCACACATGTGGTATTGTAATACTCAAGAGGAGTAGCAGAATTTTTTTGGGGGTGTCATTTGTGGTATACACATGCCATGTGAGAAAAATAACCTATTACAATGACAATTTTGTGGAAAAAAAAAAAAAAAAAAAAAATCTAAATTTTGCAAAGAATTGTGGGAAAAAATGACAACATCAAAAAGCTCACCATGCCTCTTACTAAATACATTGGAATGTCTACTTTTCAAAAAGGGGTCATTTGGGGGGTATTTGTACTTTCCTGACTTGTTCGGGTCACAATAAATGAGATCGGCCACCGATACATCAGATGTGATCAATTTTTTATGATTCGCACCACAGCTTGTAGACTCTATAACTTTCACAAAGACCAAATAATATCCACTAATTTGGGTTATTTTTACCAAAGATATGTAGCAGTATAAATTGTGGCCAAAATTTATGAAGAAAAATTAATAATTTGCATAATTTTGTCACAGAAACAAAGAAATATGTGTTTTTTTTCAAAATGTTTGGTCTTTTTTCATTTATAGCGCAAAAAATAAAAACCCCAGAGGTGATCAAATACCACCAAAAGAAAGTTCTATTTGTGGGGGAAAAAAAGGACAAAAAAATCATTTGGGTACAGTGTTGCATGGCTGAGTAATTGTCATTCAAAGTGTGAGAGCACTGAAAGCTGAAAATTGGTCTGGGCAGGAAGGGTGTTTAAATGCCCAGTAAGCAAGTGGTTAATATTGAATTGAATATGCCGTGCGCCATGTCCATAGTGGCGCACAGATTTCATTCTCCCGTGTGCCGAGATCGCTATAGTAAATGGGAGATTTGCGCTCTGTTCCTGGCACACTGTTTCATAAATATGAAAATATGCGTCGCGCCTCGCCGTGCACCTCTACTAATGGTGCACGACTTTTGTAAATCAGCCCCTCAGTCTCCTAGTTCTATCAGTACTAGTTCTATCAGTACTGGAACGAGCTATTTGTGTTATATTATGTGCCTCCATTGGTTATTGGATGGCCATCGATGCTGAACTGGGAACAAAGCCAGTGCTCTGATTGTGCTGCTCATTTCATATGCTGACTTGTGTGTGGAAGAATTTAGACTGTATATATTTAAAGAGTAGTTCCAGACAACAAAATAAACCAATCAGTGAACTGTTAATGATGTCCAGCACATAATGCAGCTCAGCTCAAGTCAAAAATGTTCACCTAATTTATCTTAAAGTTAACCATCCACCAATGGGCATTCTTCATATTTTGAATTGTCACTCTTGAATTGTTATAATAGTACTGTCTTAGAGATTATTTAGTATTATTTTATTTATTTGCATTCTGTCCATGTCATGGGACATGTGTCAGGGTCAGTGGCTATGTAATTTTCTGCCTGAGCTAAGTGCTGGTATACTGTCATATAACAAAGGTGTTGTCAAGTTTATATGAAATAAATACATTAAAAAACTTTGGTAACTGGTAGTTTTACCCTCCTCCAGAACCCTAGACATAGGGTCAGTTATCAGCCCTGAGTTTAAGCAAGAAACAGGTCAGCCTCTATGGGTAACCTATGAACTGATATTGTATGGACATTTCAGTTCTGACAGGTTCAGCTCTGACAGGGAAAGAATACAAGTGAATACCAATAGTAACATCTATCCCTGGGATGTAAGGCTGCACTATTAGCTAAGTGTGGAGAGTTCTGTGTAATCTACTGGATGGGTTTGCTACTTGAAGCATGCATATACTGTCTAACCCTCTGTTTCATCTTACTGTATGAACAGTCAGATTTAAATATTTAAGGTCAATTTGAACCTGATTTGTGGTAGAGAAAAAACGTTAGTATTGACATATTGATACAAAGGCCATTTTGATGTTATAGACAGCAAGGAGGCTAGAGTTTGTGTGTGTTGGGGAATAACTACTGCATTACAAACGGCATAAAAAAGACCTGTACAGTATAACTCATGAGCCAGTACATATAATCACGGGCGTGCATACATCTATTGCGTACTTGCATTTGCACATCCAGCACTGGCTTTTTAATGCACAACATTAGTCCGCTCATGTGAAAGGGGCCTAACCCCGATCTCCTGCTGCTGATCTAATATCTTGACTTTGTTCTCTGCCTACTGTTTCTGTACTTGTACTGCCTGTTTGATATTGACCCCAACCTGGCTTCTGACCCTACTTCTGTCTTTCAAACCAGTACCTCTCTTGCCTGGCTGTTGCTTATTTTGGCTTGTTGTTGATTCCTGGACCCACAAGTTCCTTTCCTCTATTT
The DNA here is from genome assembly GCF_037356315.1 of Lithobates pipiens. NCBI lineage: Eukaryota > Metazoa > Chordata > Amphibia > Anura > Ranidae > Lithobates > Lithobates pipiens. Next base: position 530,977,040 of record NW_027507758.1, on the reverse strand, counting down.
GTGTGCCAGCATTCTGCGCTAGTTCCAGTCTAAGCATCCACAGCATCCCTGCCATGTCCAGGCTCAGGGCCGCTGATAAGGCAGTACAGCCAGCCCTCTTGTGCTGGGCACGGGTCCCTTCAGTTCAAAAGGGGGGGTTCATGCACCTGTTCAGCAGGAGAGCCAGCTGTACTGTCTTATTGCAGGCACCGATTCTCTTCTGTCTCCCATGGCAATGCTGCCAGCGTCTCCTCCTCTCCCTCCCTCCCTGCCTATGGCTGCACTGTAAGGGGATTGGTTCTTACACATGCGCCCCTTCAATGGTTGCCAACCTCCTGCAGCATTTTTTTACTGACAAAACATGGAAAATTTACTTGCGGAGCCCATTTTTTACTGGCAACCTGAGCAATTACAGAGCTCCTATTGAAAACTAACACAGTGAATATTTGAGCAGTATAAATATGATATGGAAACAATGACAATACCTATAACAAAGTAATTTGCTTGAATTACACTTAAAAAGTCAACACAGCATGAAATTATCAGACCCTAATATTTACTGGCAGTTGTCACAGATTTTTACAAATTGTCAGTAAATTTACTGGTGGTTGGCAACCCTGGCCCCTTCCATCTGCTGTCCAGGCCCCCCTGTGTGCCCCTTTCACCCACAGCACTCCCTCCTCTCTGGCTGCAGAGCTGCTGCAGGCACACAGGTGGATGCCATTTACTAGCCCCTTCCTGGCTGAAAAATCGGCCGTGGCCCCGGCCATTTAAAGTAAAAGTATAAGCAACTAGCTGATGGGATGGTGCTGTTCTGGGAGTTGTAGTTCGCAGGTGTGTTCAAGATCCCGGCTTGTGGAGAACTGAGAGCAGCACAGCCAGCCAGGAAACTATAACTCTGGGATCTTGGAAGCAGGCAGAGAACAGAGGGCATGTGGTTAAGAGGGACGTGCTGAGCCTATGCCCTCTCCACCAGTCCATCGTACCTTTGTTACCTCACTCCCAGTAAAAGAATGGGGGCCCGCTGTGCAGCTAGTGTGGACCTCATGCATGCACTTATTAACTCTTTTATTTCTATACCTTGAGGACAACAATCCCCTTACTATCAGAGGACCTGTCATCTTACAAGGTACCACACCTAATTAGAGGTTACTTTGTGCCTTGAACTTGTGCTTTTGTTACCCCTAGCAACTGAATTTCTCTTCCTTGCTTTTGCTGAGTTAAAAACTCTGGTATAGGTGATACTTCTTACCCCATAGTGTTTTACAGGTTGATGTAACAGATTATGGAATAACAGTTCAATATGAACAAGATTCTTGTCATACCTCCATGAGGTGAGAGTCCATCTTGGCATTCTTCATGGCTTGGATGAATGGGCCTGGTGAATTCATCGAACTGCAAGTCACAGCAGCCCCAGTACCTCCAGCCGCACGTGGATACAAAACCAACTAAATTAGGCTAAGAAGGGCTTTGGACCGTCCCCTGTTTTATAGCACAGGCAGGCAGGCAGGCTGGCTAGGACCAAAAAGCCCAGGAACCAAGCTCACAACAGTTAACTCTTTCCCCTGATCTGGGATAGCTGATAATTCACTAGAACCAACACCTGCCTACACACAGTGTAGAGAAACACTCTAACTGGGGTCCATTCTATATTTGCACCAAAACGGTGGCAGTACTTGGGGGCAACACACAGATAAAGCTGCAACCAGTCTTCCTGTCATTGAAAAGTTGTTTGGATATTATCTAGGTCTCTTGAAATTAATGTAATTCTAATATCCCTAAGAAATGAGAAACTTAAAAAATTGCCTAAAGACATAATTTCCCAAAGAGAAAGCATCTTTGATCAAGGAAGAAGCTTTCATTATCCCATGTTTGAGTTGTTGAATAACTGATTAATTCCAAGTACAAAGAGACCTTTTTTTGTAGCAAGAACTTGTGCAAAGAAATCGGAGGTGATGGAAGGATGGGAATTCATTAGAAAACGTGTTTATGTGTTTCTCGCTTTTTGCATTTTGCAATAATACCCTCGAATAGATAATTAATGACTTTTAACATACATGACTCTGCACAAATTAATTCCAAAGCATTGCATTAGGAGCAGTTTACCTTATCTGCTAATTATTTGTATAGCACATATCAGCTAAATGAGAATGGGTAACAAGAACCCTGTTAGAAATAAATATTCATTTGCTGTTTATTGCACAATCCAGTAGACAAACTGACAGACATAAAAGACAAAAGGAAACAAATGTATTTTTGGAGGCTTTTTACAACAGTGCATATAATATAATTAAACATATTTGAAGGCCTTAAAGAACAATGCAAAGTTTACATTGGTGTAAATATTTTATAGACAGTAGTTGCTGGTGCAAAAGTTAATGCTAGATCCTGATAGTAAAAACAGTCCATATAAAAATGCAGCAAAACTTCTCAGTTTTATTTCCCCAGAGGTACCTTTCCCTTTTAATTCTATTATAGGCCATTTGGGTCTGTTAAGTCTTTTAATTCCTCCCTTTTATTAATAAGTGATCTTCTAATTTCTTTATTCCCTGTTTTTTTTATAAAGCAATCAGGATGACTGGAGGTTGGGACTTTAAATGAAGCAGGCAGGTGTAAAACATTTACATTTATTGGAAAATCAATGGTAAGTTGCATGAGGATAGTCATGAGTACACCAAGAAGACCAATATATTCCATACAATGGATAGACATACAGCAATAACAATTGACCACTAAAAATACAAATCACATTACAAGTGATCATTAAGTAAGTAAAACATATAGTTGGCATAAAACATGGCATATAGTAGCTCTATGCATTTCGTGGATTCATCCACTCTTCAGGAGCATGCACGTGGAAAACTGAATGCTGTAGTATAATAATAAGAATATCTGTAAGGTCTGACCCTGTCACGGAAAGGAGAGTTTAAAATAAAGTAATTAGAAGTAATATTGGCTAGGATGAACCCCCCCAAAACCACTCTCAAGAGTACTTACATTATCTGTATCTATGCAGTAGCAATGTGCCAAAATGAATCAGAATGACCCCATATGGGTACCATTGATTTTCCAATAAATTTAAATGTTTTACACCTGCCTGCTTCATTTAAAGTCCCAACCTCCAGTCATCCTGATTGCTTTATTCAAATAGGAATGGAGGCAACTGACCTTACCCGGTCACCGCCTCATTTAAAGTCCCAACGTTCCCTGTTTTTTTATGTTGCTGCTCTAACTCGAGGATTTCTTTTGATAAGGCGTTCCTTCTCTTAGTTCCAACCTTTTTTTTTCTGCACCCGATCAATATGTCTCTAATGTAAACCTTGTGGGCTTTCCATAGAATGGCTTCAGTTATTTCTACTGTGTCATTGATTTTGAAGTCCTGCTCTAACTCCTTCTTAATCCTTTCTTCCACCGCTTTATCCTGTAGCAATTCTTCATTTAATCTCCACCAGGGTAACCTATGTTGGTGGCCCTCGATTATTATTCTCATGGTATGGCATGATCAGATAGGGTTGAGATTTCAATGTTCGTGTTAATTGTTGTCTCCAACAGCCTATGTTCGACCAGGAAAAAAATTGATTCTTGAGTACGCCTTTCCATGCATTGAGGAGTGAAACGTGTAGTCCTGGAGCCAAACATCTATTCATTGATTCTGATGAAGATTCTTTTTTAATACCTTCCTCTGTACATTCTCAGTCCTCTGTGCCTGAGACGTGCTATCGTACCCTGATACCACACAGAAGTTAAAATATCCTCCCATAATGGCTTCTCTTTTAAATTACATAAATTTCGTTATGATATCGCTTAGATATTTTGTTGGATTATTGTTTGGGCAGTAGATATTTGCCAGGGAGAATTCCACATCATTTAATCTACCCCCAAGAATAGAAATCGCCCCTCCGGGTCGGTCCTTCTATCTTCCAAGGTGAGCCTTACTCCCCTGGCAAATCCTATAGCCATTCTCTTTGCTCATTTTGTTGGCGAATCCCCATAAAACCAAACTGGATAATCTTTTTAAAAAAATTTTTAAGGTTGGAGTCGTGTGAGAGATGTGTCTCCTGTAATAGGACTACATCTGCCTTATAAAGCTTGATCTCTCTTATTATACTGAATCTTTTTATGGGGTTGTTTAACCCACGTACATTATATGTCATAAATTTGAGGGTATTCATCCTTGTTCACTATACTCCAGGGACTTTTCCTTGAACTATGCCAGAGAGGTCCCCCAATTACCCCTATCCCCAAACACCCTTCCACCTCCTGTCCTCACCCACTTCCCCCATCCTCCCCCTCTCTGCTTGGGGGGTAGTTAGCCTCCCTATGGCCAATGGATCCGAGGCCCTCCATCTCCTTCAGGCCCTTCGGTTCTCTCCCCAGAGGTTGAGCTCTGCTTGTGTTCCCCTAACAGACCCGCTTCCCCCCCTAGTTAGGGGTGACCCCTGCCTGCCCTCCCTCTCCAATCATGTTACTGCATCTCTTATACCATACTCCCCCCATCTCCCCATTTCAGTCCCCAAACCCACTATTCTCTTCTGTTCTCAGTTTTTTTCTTCGCAGCTGTTAGTTTCTTTCTTGTGATTGGATGCCATCGCTGTTCTTCCGTAGGTTGTGTACTGTCTTGTTCTTCCCACCAGCCTGGAATCTCGACTAATGGTATATGGTATATCTAATCTAATGGTATATCTAATCTGTTAAGTGTTCTTCTCCTAGCCAGAGTCTCAGCTGCTAAGTCTGGGAATATCTGCAGGGTGGTATCTTCATACTTTATTTGCTGTTTATTTTTTAGGTTAGCCCAAATCCGCTCTTTAGCCTGAAAGTTATGGAATCTCGCAGATATATCTCTCGGTATTTCTGCTGCTAGCGGGACTCTTTCTAATCCAGTGAACCCTTTCAAACTTTCTTTTTTCTGTCTCTGCTAGGCCCAGCATAGGCCCGAAAATAGTATCCATTTTTCTTGTAGGTCTTCACCCTGCAGATCCAGTAATCACCTTATTCTAAGGTTTTTCCTTTGATTACGATTTTCCTGGTCTTCCGGTCTGTACATTGTATGTCTATGTTCTCTCTGTATTCCTTCCATCTGATCTTTTAACTCTTTTATTGCCGTTTCTTGTGATTCCAACTGCTCTTTTGTTCCCTCTACCCTTCTAACTATCTGGTTTAGATCATCATGGCGGGTGGCTGTTTCTCCTTTAATAGCTAATTCCAATCTTGCAAACATCTTCGCCATTTCTCCTTTATTTGGCAATTGTTTTTTTTTGTCTGGGTTGTCTCTGTATTCCTTCCATCTGATCTTTTAACTCTTTTATTGCCGTTTCTTGTGATTCCAACTGCTCTTTTGTTCCCTCTACCCTTCTAACTATCTGGTTTAGATCATCATGGCGGGTGGCCATTTCTCCTTTAATAGCTAATTTCAATCTTGCAAACATCTCCGCCATTTCTCCTTTATTTGGCAATTGTTGTTTTTTTTTGTCTGGGTTCAGCTACAAAGTTTTCTTCTAACCCAGCACTTGTATGTGTTGATATGTTTGTATTATCTAAATCCCTAGGTTGTTTTCTCTGGCCGTTTTTTTTTTTGTGTACCCTCGAGTAGCTTATTCTTGGCCCCGTCTGTTTCCCAGGGCTCTCTGTGCCACTGTCCTGTGTCATATATTTCTTAATAGAGTTGGGGCTCGCACTCACTTTGGGGGTTTACCCCTTGCCCCCCTTACTGGTTTCCCCTTCATTCTATTTTATTAGTTGAATACAGATCAGGGCTAATAGTTCTCAGAGATAAAAGTATTCTCCTTCTTCCACCGGTACTGCAGGGTATAGATAGGCCAGTGTCGTAGGGGGAGAGTGGCTTAATATGTTTAGGTGTAACCTCGTCCTGCGTCCCCCACCTTGTTGTTACCATTTTTTTTCTCTATTTCTGTTCAATGTTTCACCAGTATATCATATATGCGGGAGCAAGTCTACCTTCCTTCCATCCACTCAATACTTCCCTTCTTCCGGGCAGTCAGTATGTTATTCCTGCAATCTAGATTTAAGATCATGTGTTCTAAAATTCCTTCCTAGTGGGGGAGGATCTCATCATCCCTTCTCTTTGATCTCAGGACATCTCAGTTTAAATTTTGCTTTAAGATTGCATCATTATTCTTTTATACAATATTCTCCAGTTCAACTACAGACTTGCAGTCTGGAAATTTGTCTGATCAACAGTCTATTACAGTCTTTAAGAAATATGCAAGAGGGATATCTCCCCATATCACAGTGTTCAATGAAGTCCAACAGTAATATACAGGAAAGCAATGCCACTCACCCCTGATGCTTCCGCTCCTCTGCGAATTTGGGTGAATTCTCTCAATTGCTACTCTCTTGCTGCAATTCAAGCCCTGGGCTCAAAGGCTCCAGGGAGGGGTGGGTAGGGTCCCCCGGTCTCCGTGAGGAGTGTCTTGTCTCTAAATATCTGGCAAATCAACTGTCCTCAGGATGTCTCCTCCCTCCTCCAAACCGATATCAGTGCTAGTTCTGGTCCACACTCCGCGCTGCTGCTTCCTCATGGCTGATGCCTCGCGGACATCTCCTCTCTCTGGCTCCGACACCTCTCCGACACCTAGGCAACCCACACCACACTTCAGTGCGGCTGCTTCTCCTGCAGCCTAGGCACCAGGTAACCCCCTGAGGGTGCAGTCTGTCTATATATCTGCCACTGGAACGGCTGCGGCAGATGCATATGATGAACATTCACCAAAGCGCTTCTCAGGAGAATGGGTGCTTCCAATGAGGACAGGGGTATGAGGCAGGGGGTGACGGGGAAGGCGTCCTTTCTTCTCACACTTATGTTGGGGAGGGTTTGTGGGATTCGCCAGGTCAGCAGCTGCGTCTGTCCAACTCCCACATCAGGCCCCTCCCTCCCGTAAGACTTGGAAGTTCCTGGCAAGAATGTTAAAAAAGAAAACAGCATTAAATTACATAGAGAAAATACAAACCAGTATTGGAACAATGGTTTATAATACACCAGATATTGCGAGGACATTCCAGGAGTATTATGCCAAGTTATATGCAATTAACCTGAACGAACTAACAGATCCAATTAAAGAGAGGAGGGTAAAAACAAGGGAATTCCTAAACGAAATAGGCCTAAATAAAATCTCAGAGGATAAGATCAGAGCATTAGAGTATCCCATAACTGAGGAAGAGGTAATAAAAATTCTAAATGAGACACCTACAGGAAAAAGCCCTGGCCCAGATGGGCTGAGGACATCATATTACAGAAAGTTTAAAGACATTTTAATTCCCAAACTATGTTCATATATAAATGGGATAGGAACAGGGGCGGACTGACCATTAGGGCACTCGGGCACCGACCGAGGGCCCCGTGGCCAGTAGGGGGCCCCATCTGCAGGGACAGTCACACTCTGTAAATAGGTGTTCCATTACAGCTCAATCCCGGGATTTGTTAGTAGCAGTGTCATTGCTTCTAAATACATACACTGCCTGGTGGTTTATGTATTTAGAAGTTCTGAGTTCTTTCTGTCTCACCCCTCAGTGATCTCCTGCACACTCGCTCTGCATTCCCTCAGTCAGATCTCCCCTTCAGTGCAGTGTAATGGGAGAACCCGGAGGAGCGGTGTAGCTACTGCAGACTACTGCACACTGTATGTAGAGAGGAAGCGGAGCTGAGCGAGTGAGGAAAGTTTCATGGAGGTAAGCTGCTGCAGTGCACACAATAGAAGGTTTCATGTCAGGACTCAGGAGGAAATGTTTATGGCAACATGTGAAGGGTTAAGTAAGGTGTTAAGGAGGGTTTAATTTGGCAGGGAACTGTGTGTGTGTGTGTCTGAGCTGGCAGAGTTTGCAGCCCCTCCACCCCCTCCCCATAGCTGACAGTCATCGGGACAGACTCCTCACTATCTATCTACATAAACATCCCCCCATCACTCTGTATGTCCCAGATAAGGAGAAGTTAAATTATGACCTTTCCATTTACTCCTGTGTTATGCACACCCTGTATAATGAAGTGTACACTCACCACATAAACTATACACACTATATAGAAAACCACATTCATCAATAAACATACCAGAGCACAATGTTCATGGCTATTTGCATGGTACGACAACTGTATGAACACTGATCATTTAGAGAATCATGTATGTTTAAGGAGGATTGATTTTTTTTTATGCACTAAGGCCCCTTTCACACGGGCTTTCCGATCAGGTCCACCTGTCAGTTTTTCAGGTGGTACTGATTGGACCCTCCAGTCTCCCATATGGAGCGGCGGATGTCAGCGGTGACATGTCCGCTTACACTCGCTGCTATCCAATCTGATCTTGTCCATCAAATCAGATGGATGGTGGACAGTGGTCCTATTTTCCATCCATCTGGCGGATCAGATGAAATCGGACAGGCAGTCCCGTTTTCATCCAATCTCCCCATAGAGGAGAGCGGGGCTCTGACAGGTCCGTCTCTGCACAGTGAGTGGAGAATGATCTGTCATCCACCTGTTCAGTGGGGATCAGCAGATCAATCCCCCGCTGAGCAAAGCAGAGCCCGTTAAAACAAATGTGCCCCATGTGAAAGAGGCCTAACAGTTTTGGTTCACACCTGCAGGTGCAACCAAGCATGGGCATGTTTTTTCACATGTCACGTGTAGGGCAGCCCATTCATTTCAATGGGCTGCCCTACACGCAAGCAACATGGAAAAGTCATGAAAGAGTCCAGTTTGATGGGCACGTTTGCAGATGCATGGTGGTGCCATTAACAATAATAGAACTGCTGTACATCTGCTAAAGGGCAGCTCATTTCTGTGCATGTTGGGAAAGCATACACTTTTGCATGCATTCCCCACATGCATAGATGCAAACTTAATCATGGAGTGTTTAGTTTGTGTTGAGTTTACACTTTTGATTGTACAGGGTTTGGATAACACAGGGTTAAATAGAATGGTCAAAAAAAAAAAAAACATTATCTAGATATACACAGAGTGATTGGGGTTGCATATATCTCTTCTAACAGAAGGTTGTTCTCTTTGAGCAGTACCATTGTATTATTTATTGTTTTACCTATTAGCAGATGAGCACAGACATTTTTTGATTATAGACGTCTTTATCTGAGTACTTCTCACCCCCTGCCTCCCCCCAGCTTGCATCACCCACAGGCCACTTCATACATCCAGCTGACAGACATCACTTTGAGATACTTCCTACCCCCCAGGGACATTATTCCATGGTCACTTTTCATTCTCTACCTTCCTAACATCGCTTCCTGGTCACCCCACAGACACTGAAATAAATCCCTCCACAACTAACTCACCCCCACCAACTGTATCACAACCCCATCCCACTGGTGCTTGGGAGCACCCCTACACCCGCAGTTATTCCCACTAGGAGGATCATGTGTGGATAGAGCAGGTAATCACTGCAGCAAAGGGGGGGGGGGGGGGGGGATAACTGAAACTGATCTTTTGTGGCTCTCACTGCAGCAGCTGAAAGATGGATTTCTCTCACTACCTGAACCCTGCCACCCACAGCACTGCCTACTTCCCTCCTTTTCTCTCCCATCAGCAGCAGTTGCAGGCACATAGGGGTATCTGTCAGGATGGAGAGTGGGGGAGGGGCCTGTAAATATGTAATTTACCAGCCCCTTTCTTTTCTAAGTGAACACAGTGAGTGATTAAAAAAAACTATTGTAAAATATCTGACTTAAAGTGGTAGTAAACTCTGTACTACCACTTGTACCTACAGTTAGACCTATAACAGTCTCCTGCCACTACTGCATGTCGCCAAGCTAGGTGCCCCTCCATGAGGCCCTTCCGCATTAATGTTGCATCAGAAAGATGGCTGCCGTGTGGTGGTCATCTTTAAACCTGGGGCCCCATGATTCCCTAGTGCCCGGGGGCCCCATGAGTTGTCAGTCCGCCCCTGGATAGGAACTAAATGGGAGATGTGGAAGGAGGCCCTGGAGGCTGCAATAACTATACTACCAAAGGAAGGAAAAAATGCCTCACTCTGCTCCAGTTATAGGCTCATATCATTATTAAATGTTGACACAAAGTTATTTGCGAAGGTATTGACAGAAAGGATGAAAATAGTTATGAATGATTTGGTACATGCGGTTCGGGCAGGATTTATTCCAGGAATAGAAAGTCGAGGTAACGTAATTAGAACATTGCTGGTGATACAAAAAATGAAAGAAAATATGACTTCCGGTCTGCTGTTGTTAATAGATGCTGAAAAAGCATTTGACAGGGTAGACTGGGGTTTTGTGCAAGATACCTTAGTGGCAATGGGACTTGGCCCCAGAATGATACAGTGGATTAAAGCACTGTATAAAAACAGCCAACAGCAAGGGTAAAAGTAAATGGGTCAGTCTCAGGATCTTTTCAGATGCACAATGGTACCAGACAGGGTTGCCCCCATCCCCTCTGTTGTTTGTGTTGTCATTTGAATTACTATTGGCGGAGAATCGACAGAATGTATACAGGGGGATTAAAATAGGAGAGGAGGTACACAAACTTGTGGCATATACCGATGCTATTCTGTTCTTTATAACCATCCCCAGGATAACCCTGCCCAACTTAATAGAAGTGCTAAAATTATTTGGAGTAATATCTGATTTTAAAATGAATCCTGCCAAATCCGAGATTCTAAATATTAATGTACAGAAACAGGAGGTGCAGATGTAAGAGGATTTTTCATTTATTTGGCAAGAAAATTAACTAAAATATCTGGGAGTAAAGATCACAACATCCTTGTAGGTACTTTTTTATACCACTATTGAATGATATTAAATTAGAACTAAGCAAAATCGTATCAAGACATGTGTCATGGTTTTGGAGAATTAATATCTATAAAATTAGTATTTTACAGAAGATCATGTACACGTTTCAAATGCTGCCGATCCCCCTCCCACAAGTATATTTTAAAACATTTAAAACCATATTCCTAAGGTTTATTTGGCAGGAACAAAAGCAGTGGCTTAGCCTATCAGTATTAACTATGCATAAGGGACAGGGGGGTCTGGGGGTACCAGACCTCAAGAACTATTATAATGCTGTTCTTCTCTCATGGGTGATAGATTGGGCAAAAAATAACAAAGAAAAAAGATGGGTGGAAATGGATATGATCAGTAAGGCCTCACTGGGGAAAATTAAATGGATACCTGCATGTTTGAGGAAATTAGATGAGAATACACACAAGATGACACCGAGAACATTAGAGATATGTGATTTGATATACAAAAAAGAAAAATGGGGGTACAATTCTCCATTCATACCACTACAGATACAGATTATTTTCCACTTGGGAGTATTTGTTTGGAAATTGGAATAAGTTAGACAATGGACAATTAAAAGATGTAATGGTGAAGGATAGAATCTGCATATTTCAGGAGTTAAAACACAAAAAAGATTTGATGGTAGTAGATGAGTGGTGGTATTTCCAGCTGAAACATTTTATTGAGACTCTGCCCCAACCAATTCAGTCAGTAGAAAATCTACTTCCGATGGATCAACTTTGCTCAGCCACAGCAAGGAGGAAAGGGATCTCTAGAATATACAAAATTTTGATAGCAGGGAGGGGGGCTGGAAAGGCCGCCATACATCGGTAAATGGGAAGAAGAATTGAGAACACAGGTGAATGATATAGAGTTGAGGAAAATATTGAGAAAGGCACATTTAACATCAATAGATAGCAATACTACAGACATGAGTTATAAAAGTATAGCACATTGGTATACAACCCCAAACAAGGCACACAAATGCAGCACTGACCCCCGAAGGAATGGCTGCTTTAATTGGGCTTACCATTACCTTCTTGACCTCGTGTATGTCTAGGGGTTTCCCGAGGTAGATGGCCCAAGAACCGCAGAGACTGACGCCAGATCTGCTCAAGGGATTTTTATTTGCAAAAAAGAATAAACGAACACAGTCTCTCAAAGTAGGGTTAGAAGGTTTAGGTAGGAAAAATCCAGGTACTCTTGAGCTAAATCAAACAGACAAAGAAGTCTCTCACATTAGGAAATCCAGAGAATAGCCATTCACAGATGGATCCTCACCCTTATCGGATAGTCCTACTCTCACCAGGCCTAGCAGCCAACAAGGTGTTTAAATCAAAGTCTCTGCCACAGACTTGTTGTAGAACACTTAAATAAAACTGAAAGATGTAGACAACTCAGAGAACCCTCCTACGGTACCTGTATCTTGCAGCCAGTCCGGCGATACTGCATGAGATTAGATTCACTTGGGGTCTTTCAACTTAGCCTCCAGGCTCCTGCTGAGAAGCCAACCTTTGCGTGGCCTTTTCCAGAAGAGTCCTCCCCTGGATGCTTCTACAGTTGCTGGGCCTCTCCACAAACCGAGACGGCACCGGACCACCTTTGAATCCTTCTTTCAGTTACTTCGTCTCAGGCCAGCCAGCCCAAGACTTGGAGTCAGGTGGATCTGCACCCCAGGCCATGAGAGCCCTGGGGGCTGGTCAGGAAGACCAGGACCAAACAGCCAGAAAGCACTTCTGGACCGGAACCCCGAAGCACGTAATGTCAGCACCTTAAGTACCCTCTCCTAGAATGCACAGCAAGAGTGACACTCCCACTGGGCTGGTTCCAAGAGAGAACTGGCACTTAATGCACCCAACTGGATTACGTTCTAGCACCTGCCAGGGATGACAATGCCACCTATGGACAAGCAGAACACAATGCAATCCAGCCAGACTGATACTTAACCAAAATTTTGAGTAATTAAACCCAAAACCAAACTGTGGTTCCAGGAATATTAAATGTCAAAAACACATTGCGCGTGCTCGTCAGGAGCCGGCGCTACACAAATATCAAAGGGAGACTTCACAATTTTGCTGGAGGGGGTGTAGAGAACCTGGAACCATGACCCACATCTGGTGGTCCAAAAATTAGAACATACTGGAGAGAGCTACTGCAGTCAATAAAGGAAATAACTAAAGTTGAGGTAACAGAGGATCCGTAGGCGTGCTTGTTTCAACGGACGAAAACCCAAACAAATCAATATATGAGAAGGTTGGTCCCTCCACTGTTAAATGCGTCAAAACGTTTAATCCCAAGGCAGTGGCAGGATCCTGAAAGTCCCACAGTGAGGAGTCGGTGCAACAAAGTAAAATAAATTTATAGCTTGGAGTATCTAAGATTTAGTGGGGAGTGATTGGGTACAAATTTAAGTATACAATAAGTTTTGCTGAAAAGATGGGAGTTATATGAGGGGAGAGGAAAGGAGATGGGGTGTAGTCAGTCAGTGGGAGGAGGGATGGGGGTGTGTGTGTGTGGGGGGGGGGGGGGAATTGTCATTTGTATTATATGATGTATAGCAAGAAGTTTATCTCAATTTATTTTTTGTATGTTGAAAATTTTTATAAGATTCAAAGAAAATTTAATAAAGAGATTGAAAAAAAAATGCAGCATGAGATGTTGTTAAAAGTCCATATGTAAGTCAATCAAAGCATAGAAAGTAACTGGAGTTAAAGGCAGCAGCTATCTTCAGAGTATAGCCAGCTCTGTGTCAAAGACAAGGAGGGGAAGAAAGAAAAGCACCCCTTAAATGTAGTAGTTAAAAGTTCATTTATTTGCACATAGATAAAAAATCATTTACAAGATGATGTAGCACCAAATCGCTTGGCAGGGCATAGGGGGGATGTTCTCAATCATCCCTCGAGTTTCACACTGTCCACGGAGCTGCTGGAGTAAAATGCAGAGACCCAAACATCCTGTGGCCACCAGAAAGTCAGTGCAAACCAGCGTGGAACACAGGCGGAAATTACATTACCGGATGGGAGGCCTGAAGAAGGAGTAGGTGTTCCGAGCGCATAGTGTGCTAGGCCGGCCGTCTTGCCCGTCCAGATGCCTGTAGAAGGAGCTTGTGCTCTGAGTGCATAGCTGTTTCTCAAATCTGGGGACAAGCGATTTTGGTGCTACATCATCTTGTATGTGATTTTTTAATCTATGTGCAAATAAATTAACTTTTAACTACTACCATTAGATGACACTTCCCTTTCTTCCCCTTCTTGGTTAAAATATTTTTAAAGCTGAACTTCAGGCAAAACAAATATTGTTTAACTACAAGAGGCATGAGCATTTGTTAGTTGTGTCTTGGTGTGCTTTGTGTTTTTCCTCCATATTTGTGCTATAATCCATCATGAAACTCCTGTACTTTGCCTCTGTACAGGCGGTTCTTGTAATAAAGACCAGTCACTACTGCTGTTTCTCCATGTGTATAGAGACTGGTCTTGTCCCCACCCCCCTTGGTTTTCTTCAGGCCGACTGTAGTGGGAGGACCTACTGGGATGCACCCACAGCTCTGCTCATGGCACAAGCTTAGTGCAGCACAGTGATGATGTTGGTAGTACATATATTTGAAAATTGTTTTCCTAGCTTTAGTGCAGTGGTTCTCAACCTCAGTCCTCGCGTACCCCCAACAGGCCATGTTTTGGATACCTCACTTAGATAAAATAGCTCTTATCAATACCATGTCATTGATATTGATTTAAAGCAGCTGTGAAAAGTAAAGGAAAAAAGTTGAAAACATGGCCCATTGGCGGTATTTGAACACTGAGTTTTAGAACCACTGCTTTAATGTATCTTGGCTTATGTTTAGTGCCAGTTATTAAGTTCAGTGGGGAAGCATGTATTGTTATACTCCTTATAATTGATAAGGCTTAATTCCAAATGCTTTTGGACTGAAAATAACTGCCATATTTTTGAAAATAAGGATCCTTTTCTCAGTGTGTTAGCTTGGTAAATTAAGCCTGTTGTCTATTCTGACATACTGTAGGGTATGAATATTTTAAAAGGATTTAGGGACCTAATTGTATAAATGAAGTCCTTTAACGCTTCATCAATACCTGAGATATACAGTATATTTTGCCTTCCTGTTTGGTAATATCTTGTAGTTGAGGATTTATAGAGTGCCATTTGTACAATACTATATTCTATCTGCAAAGCACGCGCAAGTGAGCTGTAAAAGTGTAGCTCCTGGTTCCAGTAATATGGTATAGGTGGAGGGAATACCCCTGAGCCTGGAGCATCTGTTAAATGTAATTGCAGAAACCATTTTACTGTATATACAGCTGGTGGTGGAGCAGTTTAATTTGGAACGTTGAGTTGAACAGTAAAGGCATTTAACTGCACACACATTTCAATACTTTCCTGTACTGCAAGATAATTAGATATTACTTAGTTCTATAAAATTCAAAAATAATTTTCCCCTTGATCAGCATATTCCTGTGACATTACCATCTATAACTGGCTTGCATGCAGTGCAGTCAACTGTGATCATTATTTCCCCATTGTAAAGAGCCTTGGGAAATGTTTACTTTGCTGGTTTAATTTTTAATGTAGACGTAAAAGAATTTGAAAGAGAAATTTAGAATATACACAATTAATAGAAAATACATAATAGAACTGAATGCTACATTGGAGGTCCATGCACACAAATGTGACATATTGTGTAAGTGAATTAATTTATTTGCAGGTGATGGTTAACAAGTGCAGTTTTAAAGGGGATCTGTATTGTGCAATATTTTCATATAAACCTATCACTCAATATGACCCCAATGTAATTCTAAATATCAACAGTCTGTAAAAAAACAACTACATTTACAAAGCAAAGTATCACACCATCTCAAAAACAATATTCTAGTATGGCTTCTTATAAAGGGTGCCTCTTTATGGTTATATTTGACATAGAATTCACACAGATTGGGGCAAGCTGGATGTTACCTTTCAACACAGAGCTCAAGTTTAAATTTAAAAAGCAATAGTCCAGTAGACATGTGCATTCGTTTTCGTCCGAATGCATTTTCGTCCGAATTTCAGGTATTTTCATTTTCATTTTGACAAACAATAATGAAAGATCCGACATAAATAAATGCTTTATTTTCATTTTTGTTGTTACAACAGTTCTATATAGAATAGGAGATTCGATGTGACTTTGACAATAACAATCTGTGTCTATAGAACCTGTAGTCGAATGTGCCTAACCTTACCTCTATTAGTCCAAGATTATATAGAGAAAAGATTTGACAGAGAGAAAATATTCGACATAGAGAGAAAAGATTCGACAGAGAGAAAAGATTCTGGAATTGGGTGGGGGAAGTAAAATAAAAATAATGATGATGATGAATGTTATGGCTGATTGTAACCAAAGAGGAGGACCAGTAAAATAGCTAGAACTAAGTACACTCGTACAGCCAACTTACTTTCACTTATGCCGCGTACACACGGGCGGACTGTATGGCGTACTTAGTCCGTCGAAACACATTTCAGCGGACAATCCGCTCGTGTGTGGGCTTCAGCGGACTTTTTCAGCGTGCAGTCCGGCGTACTAAGAATTTCGGATTTTTCTAAATTCTGTCCGTCGTACTTTGGTTTCAGCGGACAATCCGCTCGTCAGTATGCTAGTTCGACGGACTAAGAATGGCGCATGCCCAGAAAGGATTTACACGGCGGAAGGGTGCTTTGCTGTGTATTGGACTTCCTATTTCTAGTCCCGTCGTACGTGCTGTACACGTCATCGCGTAAGCTTTCGACGGACTGTTTGGGTATCCGTGTGTGGTCAAGTCCGTTCAGTGGAAAGTACGACGGACTGTCCGTCGGATTGTATGACGAACTAAGTACGCCATACAGTCCGCTCGTGTGTACGCGGCATTACTATTGCTAGCAGAGAGAGAGACACACACTGAATCATTTCAGAAGACAGTCAGTCTTAGCTGGTCCGTTGAATTGTCACTTGTCAGAGAACCCAAATTATTATTAAGCATAAGCACAGCAGCAGAACAATAGTGAAGCAAGCTACAGTTCAACTTATTTTTTTCCTAATAATCTGCTGCTATTGTGTTAGTGTGAGAACCTTATAGTTATACTAGTGTTGCTGCTAGTGTTGTTGTGATAGCCCCAGAGGCTGCCTGTGTTGTGGGGGGGATTTATTATTATAGAATATTGTTACCTGTCTGATCAGTGATCACTATCACCAGTCCACCAATTTCTGTTTGAACGAGTATATAATATATATATACAGAAACACTTGTAGATGGCCCAGGAATGTCCTCCAATGCCTCCATGTCGCTCTCACAATGGGTTGCCACCATATTCATTATTATCAGTCACTCACTATCTGACACCTGACACTGTGAGACTTAGACCATTCATTCAACATGAATGACGGAGATTCGACAAAGCAACGAAAAACACACATGTTTATAATAATATTCGACGGAGCATCTAAACTGTACAACACTGCAATCGTACATCTCCGGAGTCAAATGCTCCGCCTATAGGATATATAGAGTCTATCAGCGTCGTCAAATCTTCTTTATACATTCGACAGACACAATACGCGTTCAAAGACAGATTTGCCCGTAATTCATGTGGATTTTCGGATGAATGCAATTTTTGAAGTGTATTTGCACCTTTGGTACATTTCCTAAATCTGGTCTAGCATGTGGAATGGTACTAAATGCCTCCTCTACTCCTTGCTTTGCAGATGAGGCATTTGATAGGGTATGCTGAGGATACTCTTTGCATATCTTCAAATAATTTGTATTAATTAGTATGGTATATATAGCAATAAGGGCTCTGTATCTATCTATACCTACCACCAAGGTTTATACTTCTGGTTATCATTCCCAACCATTTTATATGTCTAAGCCCTTGTACACAAGGTCGGAGATTCCGACGGAATGTGTCCTATCGGACCGTTTTGTCGGATAATCCGACTGTGTGTGGTCTCCATCGGACTGTTTCCATCTGAGTATCCAACGGACCAAGTTTTCCAACTTGTCCATAAAATTTTCAGACAAAATGCTCCGATCGGACATACTCCGATCATGTGTAGCCTACTCCGACGGACAAAGTACCGTGCATGCTCAGATCAAATTCCTAGACAAAAGCTACTGGCTACTAGCCTGAATGTAGTCCCATCATAACCAAATAATGTCATCACGTTATGTACAATCGGATTTTCCGACAACTTTGACTGTGTGTATGCAACAGTTTCGGACAAAATCCGTCGGACAAAATTCGTCGGACAAAATCCAACGGATTTGGTTGTCAGAATGTCCGACCGTGTGTACAAGGGCTAATAGTACAAAGTCCTGTAATGTACATTTTTAAAGAAGACTGCAAGCAGGCCGGTAGATTTGTTTTCTTTCAGATACAACAATTGTATGTCTGTACAATAAACAACCTGCCTACTTGCAATTTTTTCAAGACTTTAGTTACACTTTAACCACTTGCTTACTGGGCACTTAAACCCCCCTCCTGTCCAGACCAATTTTCAGCTTCCAGTGCTGATGTCCTTTGAATGACAATTGCACGGTCATACAACACTGTACCCAAATGAAATTTTTATCATTTCTTCCTTACAAATAGAGCTTTCTTTTGGGGGTGATCGCCTCTGCGGTTTTTATTTTTTGTTAAAAAAATTGAAAAAATCAAATTAAAAAAAAAAAAAATGTTTTTTATATTTTGTCATAACATTTTGCAAACAGGTCATTTTTCTCCTTCATTGATGTACGCTGATGAGGCAACAGTTATGGGCACCGATAGGTGGCAGTGATGGGCACTGATGGGTGGCAGTGATGAGCACTGATGGGTGGCAATAATGGGCACGGATTGCTTAAAATGATAGGTGGCACTGATTGGCATCACACCATTGATAGGTGTAACTTTTGGGCATTGATAGGTGCCACTTATGGACATTGATAGGTGCCACATATGGGCATTGATAGGTGGCACTGGTGGGCACTGTGGGCACTGGAAGGTGGCAATAACAGGTGACACTGGCAGGGGTACTGATTGGCACAGATGAGGTGCCTGTGTTCCTTACTCTTCAGGACCAATGTCCCTTTAACATAAGCCGGTGATCGTTTTTTTTTCTCCTCACCCTGTAAAAAAAACGATTGCCGAGCTTTTGCTTACTTCATGTGATCAGCTGTCATTGGCGAGACCGGCCCCTTACTCGGATCGGTGAACACCTGAGTCTCAGTGACTCGGTGATCACAGCGCACATCCCGCACGCTCTGCAGGCGGCGTGCAGGGATCGTGCACAGGGGAGGATGTCCTATGAAGGCCTTCTGGAAATTGAGGTCCGCGCTGTAGCTGTCCTTCGGCTATGGCACGGACCTCAAGTGGTTAAGTGAGACTAATAGAACCCATCTAAATATACACAGCATTAGAATAAGAGGTGAATACCACCCCATAGGCCTTTATATCACTGATGCCATCTTGGCCAATATGGATCGACACAGGTCATGTCAGTGTTTGGCAATATTTCATAGTATGAAGTTAAAGGGATTGTAAAGGCAGAGTTTTTTTTTTAAATGTTATTGCATTCTGTGCATTAGGATAAAAAAAGTTCTGTGTGCAGCAGCCCCCCTAATACTTACCTGAGCCCCATCTCTGTCCAGCGATGTTGCAGGGGTATCTCAGCTGCCCAGGACTCCTCTTAGCCTCCTCATTGGCTAAGAGAGCAGAACATTGCAGCTAGCTCCCACTGCTGTCAATCAGTCAGTGAGCCAGTCAGGAGAGCGAGGGGGTGGGGCCACGTCACAGCTCCGTGTCTGAATGGACACACGGAGCTGTAACTCGGCTTGAGTACCCCCATAGCAAGTCGCTTGCTGTGGGGGCACTCAACAGGAGGGAGAGGTCAGGAGAGGCCAGGAGAGCCAGAAGGGGACCCTAGAAGAGGAGGATGTGGGTCTTTCTGTGCAATACCACTGGACAGAGCAGGTAAATATAACATGGTTGTTCTTTAAAAAAAAAAAAAGAGATTTTACAATCATGTCAATGACTCCTAATCTCTTATACTAAAGCTAGGTAATGTCGATATTATAAAAACGACGCTGTAAGATGACTTTCTAGATCATCAAGCTGGTGATGGTGTCCCACACCTGGGTATTAAAATTGCTTGCCCATCCAAACAAGTACAGGATTTGCTTGTAACTGCCTACCTTCTATATAATAGATTCAGCAGTGGTGTAAGACTAAAAGTCTTTGTTCATCCATTTTTGTATTCTGGGCTAGAAGGATCACCATACTAAAGATGATGATTCTCCCAAGGATGTTATACTTATTTTGTACAGTTGTTCTCCCCTCTACCTACTTACTTCTTACATAAAATCAAATCTGCTATATCTCATTTATCTAGCAAGGGGAAAAAGCTGACTTAATAGGAATCTGCTTACAGACAGATGACTAACAGCGGCTACCAAATACACTACATTAGATCAGTTGCAACTCTGGTGGAACAAGTATACAACAAGATGTGTCAACACGGAAAGTTATTTAAAAGGATGTGACCTTCCTTCTGTTTTGGGAGCCTCCCTTATCAACACCAAGTTTAAAATGGTACAAAACAAAAAAAGAGACATTCATTTTCCAATAAATATTAGAATTCCCATTTACAAAGTTTTCTGTGCTAATTTCCAATTGTGTATATGCTTTTGAAAATTGGATAGTGGCTGGTGTAACAAAACTTAGCGATTTGCTTGAGGATAAAAAAAAATTTTGTTGCAAATTTATCTGTAAAATATGCTCTACCATACATGCATCTTATCATGTAGAAATTAGACATCGCCCTTAAAATATCTCTCTACCAAATACACACATTTTACCCAAGTCTTCGTATTCTAAAACAACCCAAACTTTAAAATTTTGGGTATTTTCTTTTTTTTTTTTAATATGCTTTTCTTTCATCACAACGTGCTAAGTGAGGCCCAGCAATTACTGTTCATCTTCACTATCACAGGAGTGAACTCTCTGCTTCAAACATACTCAATATGTGCATTCTCTCATCTGATGTAGAAGCTCAGAGTTTAAGAGCTCAACCCTGTAACGGTGAAGGTAAACAGTAATAGCTAGACCTCGTTTAGCAACATACTAGGAGTTTTCAGGTCAGGCTTCATGAGGTATGTAAATGGCCTACACCTATAGCAAGGGCATTATTCAACTTTGGTTAAAGCTGCAGCACAGTTTGTTTTTATCTAAAGACTCCCCTTATTTGCATAGGCAGTTTGTTGGTGAAGGTTCACTAACCCTTTAACAAGAGTACATACTTTGAATTCATACTTATTAAAAAAAGATCAGGCACTATGGCTTCATTTCCAAAAATACTTTACATTTGATGGGTATCTGATTGCTAACCTTCTTCATGAAGCTATACATATCCATACCCAAAAAAGAGTCCAT
The DNA here is from genome assembly GCF_037356315.1 of Lithobates pipiens. Classification (NCBI taxonomy): domain Eukaryota; kingdom Metazoa; phylum Chordata; class Amphibia; order Anura; family Ranidae; genus Lithobates; species Lithobates pipiens. Next base: position 530,955,875 of record NW_027507758.1, on the reverse strand, counting down.
TATGCAGATATTTGCCTTTTTATTGCCTTGAACTATATCATACTGCCTGTGAACTGGACCATGTTTCACCTTTCCTACTGTTTGTTCTTTGTCTATGATTGCCTTTGCTGACTCTTTATTATGAATATATTACTCCAGAGAGACTTAGAGCTGGCATAAATTCCTGCTTTATGATCTCTCCCTCTGAGAAGCAAATACATGCTACCGTGTATTTAGAAGTAATCTGTTTATGTTTTCTACAATAAGCCTGTACAATATGCAACTAATTATAATTATGCCGTAGCACTGACCTTTTAATATTTTTTTCTGTAATGTATTCCTCTAAACTTTTCAATAAAAAATGACTCAGTCATAGGGAAACGTAGACCTTCAAGTTCAATTTTTGATCCTGGTATTCTTTTTTTACTCCAGCAGGCACATCTCTACATCTCCTAGATGGCCCTATACTGAGATTTTTATTTGCCATCTGTGTCCCATTGCAGAGATTTCCATTCACTTCCTGTCCTATGGCCAAATGGGAAGTGAGAGGAAATCCCTACAAATTAAGGGAATTCCCTGGGGACCCCCATAGGTCACCAGAACTAGTTTCCCATTGGATGATTTACCCTCTATTACTTTTCTGGGGATAACCCAAAATTTTAGATTTTCTTTGACTTTCAATGATAATAGTAAACAGGACAAATACAGAGGGTGAATCTCCCTAACAGGGACACATACAGCACACATACATTAAAAATGGCCATCATGACCAGTTTTCCCTTTTGGTGGAATTTAAAAGTAAAAAAAAAAAAAATTATAATAGCATTAGTTCTATGATGGGATATTTATGGAGGTGTAGGAAAGTAGTGAAGACATTAACTGGAGAAATATAGACAAAACAGTAGAAGATGAAGACATTAAAATTTTTAAGATAAGGTGGTATTATAGTCATTAGTACTAACCTATTATTTTTTTAATGGTTTAAAGCTTCCAAGATTTTTTTCTATATTTTTTACAATGAAGAACATATTTAGTAAAATAATTTAAGGTCAATTACAGCTCATTTTTTTCAGTTTTTGACATAGTGTGGAAAGTTTGGAACCCTTTTAAACCTTTTGCCGCTGAGGGAATCCCCATTTTAGCATATCTCGCTTTACTTCTTGTTGGTTTGATGGGCATCAGACAGGAAGTGGGAGAAGGCACCTATCTGTTTGATGAGCATCGAAGAGAACAGAAAGTGAGGGAAAATCCCACCAAAGTGGACACAGAAAAAAACAAATTTTCGAGTAGTGTGAGGAAGGTTTAGAGCTGTCACTCTCTGCCCAGTTGATAGAAGTCAGACAGAACAGGAAGATAAGTGCAATCTTTTCTATTGAGACACAACATTTAAAATGTGACAGAAAGTCTTCACGTTGTAAAACCTTACAGATTTTTTTTTTTTTTTGGAATTCAGTTTTAAATGTGAAAATGAATTTCTTCAGGCAACTGTTTAAAGAGTATATCTAGGCATTGATAATTTCTACATACTGTAGTTACATTGGTCCACGTATAATTACTACCTAGCTGACGCCCCCTGGAAGCTGGAAGTCATTGAAGTAGACAACACTACTTCAGTCATCTCTGTTTGCTTCCTGGTCCTGTACCCAGTGGCTACCCTGCTGTATTCTAAACACAGGGGGTTAACTGCTTGCCATGGTCGCCATTCAGAAATCACCTGCCCGCCTCTTCACCTAATCCAATCAGAGAAGGTATTGCATTCATTCGAAAAATGAAAAGCATTTTCTAAATGGTTCCTGTGCTCAGTGGTGGACCTCATGTGTTCATAATGCAGCAGGCCAGCCGCTTGGCACAGGACCCAGAAGCAAAAGGAGATCACTGGAAAAGCAGTGTCTTCTTTTCCAGCTTCCAAAAGCATTGTCCCGGTGTGGTATATACTGTACATAGTGACAAGCTGGACCACTGTCACTATTTTAAAATATCTATACCTGAAATTCCTCTTTAACTTTTGCTACCACAGCACCACCTTGCACCATCAATGACTAGTCACCCCGGTTGTTGCTTTTTTTTTTTTATCCAAGTCACAGTCTACATTGAATTTTTTCAGAACATATGTTGCCAAGGTAACTGTTTCCCCCCATTGACAGTGTTATACACACATGCCTTTATTTATGTCATTCACTCACTCAATGCAACATCTTTTTCAAACGGCAGAAAAACTTTATTGTTAGTTTACAGAAACTGCTGTATAGTATTAGACCAGAGGAAAATCCCGGTTGTTGCTTTTTTTTATCCAAGTCACAGTCTACATTGAATATTTTCAGAACATATGTTGCCAAGGTAACTGTTTCCCCCCATTGACAGTTTTATACACACATGCCTTTATTTATGTCATTCACTCACTCAATGCAACATCTTTTTCAAACGGCAGAAAAACTTTATTGTTAGTTTACAGAAACTGCTGTATAGTATTAGACCAGAGGAAAATCCTAACATATGCAAAACACATTCCAACCATAACATTTCAACCTCACTCCAAAACAAGTAAACGTGAAGAAATGCTGTAAAGTAAGAATCCTTTTGAAAAAAAAAAATATTTTAATTGTTTATTTCTATCAATTTACAAAATGCAAAGTGAGCAAAAAAAAAAGTCAAATCAGTATTTGGTGTGACTACACTTTAATGTCAAACCAGCAATACTTCTTCTAGGTACACTCAAAGGGAAGTAAGCATGATGTCTTTCATCTGCTACATTAGGTTTGCTTGGCCGACCACTGTGTCCACGGTCCTCAACATTGCCCAATTAATGGTATCCTCAATGCAGGCAGATACTTATTCATCATGTCATATCATCAGGGAAGTGTATAATTGACCCCACATTTATTCTGCAGCAGGACAATGACCCCAAACATACAGACAATGTCATTAATAACTATCTTCAGAGTAAAGAAGAACAAGGAGTCCTGGAAGTGGATTGGCCCCCACAGAGCCTTGATCTCAACATGATTGAGTCTGTCTGGGATTATAAGAGCAAAGAGAAAGATCTGAGGCAGCGTACATCCACAGAAGATCTGAGGTTAGTTCTCCAAGTTCTCCAAAATGTTTGGAACAGCCTACCTGCTGAGTTCCTTCAAAAACTGTCTGCAAGTGCATCTAAAAAAATTGTTATTTTGAAAGCATAGAATGGGCACACCAAATATTGATTTGATTTGGATTTCTCTTCTGTTCGTCTACTTTCCATTTTGTTACTTGATAAAAACAAACTATTAACACTTCTATTTCTGAAAACATTCTTAATTTACATCATTTTTTCCCACCTGTCTAAAACTTTTGCACAGTACTATATGTCCCACATAGCAAAGTTGAAAATTATGCCTAGCTTAATACAAAACTTAACTGTAACTGAGGGTGCTGTTTTATTCATTATTAATACTCAAAGCAAAATCACCAATCCAGCTTTGTCTCCATGCTTTATTTTGTTGATAAATCACCTTGAAAGACACATCCTTGCATGTCTTTTCTAGCCATGGCCATCTTGGGTAAGGGCAGATGTTTCCTGTAGCATTTACTTCCTGCAATCCATCTTCCCTAAATTTACACATACTGTGCTTAGCTAGGAAAGCCTCGCCTGCAGATGAAATAAAAAAAATGTCCATGAAGACTCCTAGGATGTATGACGTAATTTTCACCTAAGCCAGAAACTCAAGTAATTAAAAAAAAAGAATACACCTTCCTATTTATTTATTAAGGCTAGTAGCATAAGGATTAAAAATAATTAATGTTGACTGGTAGGTTTTAGTTCCACTTTAAAGCGGAGTTCCACAAATTTTTGTGTTTATTAAAAGTCAGCAGCTACATAAACACACACTCACCTGTCCCATGGTCCAGCGATGTGGCCACCTAAACCCTCAGTTCTCTCCCTCGCCTCTCTGTGGTGTAGGCATTGCAAGTTTGGGCCCCGTGAACTTCCCCTGAGCTGCTTTTGTGGTCCGAGCAGACATGGGAGCAGGTACCTGTCAACACTAAGTACCTGTCCCCCCCCCAGAAAATGACATGTCAAATATGGCATATTTGAGGGGGGGGGGAGTGCTTAAAGTGGACTTCCCCTTTTGGGTGGAGCTCCGCTTTAAACTTTTTTTTTTCTTGCTTTGGAATACAGCTGAGAAGGATTGGAACCCCTATCAGGTTCTTGACTAGGTATTCCACATTATCTACCCTTTTCTGCATTTTAAATTAATTTGCTACCATCAATGTATGCTCTCTGAACCATTTAATTTGATAGTTATAGTGTAATCACATTTAACATGCAAAGCAAACTCCTAATTTTAATTTAAAGTTTACCTGTAATTAAAATGTATAGTTTGAAATTCAGGGATTCATTTAGTACAGTTTAATGTGATGAAGCAAATAATCATGTAAAAAAAAAAACATACCTTTATCATATAATTCCAGATTAGAATCAACACAGCACTTTAACACGTATGATAGTATCTTGGCACTTCTAATTTTAAGGGAGACTTTTAGGAATGTGGTAGGCTTATATCATCCACCTCTGCTTCTGAATATTGGATTATTTCATTGCCTGTTCTACAGAGGAACTGCACTGGATGCACTGGATGAAAAATTGAGTCTAGGTAAAATAGCAGCTACAAAATGACTACTGTAAGTTACATAGTATTCGCAACTAAAACTGTCTACTCAAAGAATGAGCTTGCCTAAACCTAGATCTGCTTTACACAAATAAAAGAGTGTATATATATATATATATATATATATATATATATATATATATATATATATATATATACAGTCATGGCCGAAATTGATAGCACCCCAGAAATGTTTCAATTAAAAAGAAAATCAAGTATCTCTCACAGAAAAGTATTGCAGTAACAAATGTTTTGCTATACGCATGTTTATTCCCTTTGTGTGTATTGGAACAAAACAAAAAAGGGAGGAAAAAAAGCAAATTGGACATAATGTCACACAAGATTCCAAAAAGGGGCTGGTCAAAATTCTTGGCACCCTTTCAAAATTGTGGATAAATAAAATTGTTTCAAGCATGTGATGCTCCTTTAAAGTCACCTGGGGCAAGTAACAAGTGTGGGCAATATAAAAATCACAACTGAAAGCAGATGAAAAGGAGAGAAGTTCACTTAGTCTTTGCATTGTGTGTCTGTGCGTGCCACACTAAGCATGGACAACAGAAAGAGGAAATGAGAACTGTCTGAGGACTTAAGAACCAAAATTGTGGAAAAATATCAACAATCTCAAGGTTACAAGTCCATCTCCAGAGATCTAGATTTGCCTTTGTCCACAGTGCGCAACTTTATCAAGAAGTTTGCAACCCATGGCACTGTAGCTAATCTCTCTCGGGGCGTGGACGGAGGAGGAAAATTGATGGAAGGTTGCAATGCAGGATAGTCCGGGTGGTTAATAAGCAGCCCCAAACAGGTTCCAAAGAAATTCAAGCTGTCCTGCAGGCTCAGGGATCATCAGTGTCAGTGCGAACTATCCGTCGACATTAAAATGAAATTAAATGCCATGGCAGGAGACTCAGGAGGACCCCACTGCTGACACAGAGACATAAAAAAGCAAGACTACAGTTTGCCAAAATGTACTTGAGTAAGCCAAAATCCTCCTGGGAAAACATGTTGTAGACAGATGAGACCAAGATAGAGCTTTTTGGTAAAGCACACCATTCTACTGTTTACCGAAAATGGAATGAGGCCTACAAAGAAAAGAACACAGTACCTACAGTGAAATATGGTGGAAGTTCAATTATGTTTTGGGGTTGTTTTGCTGCCTCTGGCACTGGGTGCCTTGAATGTGTGCAAGGCATCATGAAATCTGAGGATTACCAAAGGATTTTGGGTCGCACTGTAGAGCCCAGTGTCAGAAAGCTGGGTTTGCAGCTGAGATCTTGGGTCTTCCAGCTGGACAATGACCCCAAACATACGTCAAAAAGAACCCAGAAATGGGTGGCAACAAAGCGCTGGAGAGTTCTAAAGTGGCCAGCAATGAGTCCAGATCTAAATCCCATTGAACACCTGTGGAGAGATCTTAAAATTGCTGTTGGGAAAAGGTGCCTTTCCAATAAGAGAGACCTGGAGCAGTTTGCAAAGAGTGGTCCAAAATTCCAGGTGAGAGGTGTAAGAAGCTTATTGATGGTTATAGGAAGGGACTGATTTTAGCTATTTTTTCCAAAGGTTGTGCAACCAAATATTAAGTTAACCATTTAAGGGCCGCCGCATGGCAATGTACGTTGGCAGAATGGCACCGACAGGCACAAGCACGTGCATGTACGTGCTTGCCTTCCAGCGGGTGGGGGGTCCGATCTGACCCCCTCCCGCTGGCTGCGGCGATCCGTTTTGCTTCAGGAGCGATCTGGGATGAGGGGATGGCCATTGGTTTCTGGCCATCCCCTCTCGATCGCTCCTGGCGAATGAGAAGCTTCCCCCGCCTGTGTAGTGTAAACGCAGGCAGGGAGGAAGTGATGTCATTCTCCTCAGGGCGGTCTTTTTGACCGGACTGCAAGGAGAACAGAGAAAGTAAGTGCACCAACACTACACTGACATGTAGCTACACATAGGCACACAAATCCCCCCCCCCCCCGATTGCCCCTAGTTAACCCCTTTACCCCCTTTTGCCAGTGTCACTAAGCGATCGTTTTTCTGGTGCCGCTAGGTAGCTAGTTATTTTTTTAGGTTCACCTCCAGGTTTTTATAGCGCTAGGTACCCCCATATACTACCCAATAATGGTTTTAACCCCCTGTTTGCCCCTAGTTAACCCTTTCACCAGCGATCACCGTATAAGTGCCACTGGTGACGCTGATTAGCCAGTTAGTTATTTAGGTTCCCTGTCAGGTTTTTATATAGCGTCAGGGACCCCCATATACTACCTAATAAAGATTTTAACCCCCTGATTGCCCCTAGTTAACCCTTTCACCAGTGATCACCGTATAAGTGTTACGGGTGACTCTGGTTAGTTAGTTTGCTTTTTATAGCATCAGGGCACCCACCATTTATTACTCAATAAAGGTTTAACCCCCTGATCACCCGGCGGTGATATCAATTAGGCTTTAGGGTCAGGGTCTGCGTCGCCCCAGGCAGCGCTAGGTTAGTGCCAGTACCGCTAACACCCACACACAAAGCATACACCTCCCGTAGTGGTATAGTATCCACTAATAATAATCCACTATAATATCTGATCTGATCAGATCTATACTAGCGTCTCCAGCAGTTTAGGGTTCCAAAAACACGCATGCATATGATCAGCTCAGATACCTGCTAGCACCTGCGTTTTGCCCTTCCGCCCAGCCCACCCAAGTGCAGTATCGATCGATCACTGTCACTTACAAAACACTAAACACATAACTGCAGCGTTCGCAGATTCAGGCCTGATTCCTGCGATCGCTAACAGTTTTTTTTGGTAGCGTTTTATATTTAAATCCTGAAGGCAGTGCTTGGTTTTCGGGGTCCCGTACGTGGCTAGGCTCCAAAAAAGTCCCCCACGTGTGGTATCCCCGTACTCGGGAGAAGCAGCAGAATTTATTTTGGGGGGTAATTTCACTTATGCCCATAGCATGTGTGAGCAATATATCATTTAGTGACAACTTTGTGCAAAAAAAAATTGTAATATTCCTGCAACTTGTGGCAAAATATAAAATATTTAATGGACTCAACATGCCTCTCAGTAAATAGCTTGGGGTGTCTACTTTCCAAAATGGGGTAATTTGGGGGGGGGGTTGTGCTATTTTGGCATTTTATGGCCTTCGAAACTGTGATAGGTAGTGAGGAGTGAAATCAAAAATTTGCACCCTTAGAAATCCTGAAGGCAGTGATTGGTTTTCGGGGTACCGTACGCGGCTAGGCTCCCAAAAAGTCCCACATATGTGGTATCCCCGTACTCAGGAGAAGCAGCAGAATATATTTTGGGGTGCAATTCCACATATAACTATGGCATGTGTGAGCAATATATCATTTAGTGACAACTTTTTGTAAACTTTTTTTTTTTTTGTGTCATTATTCAATCACTTGGGACAAAAAAAAAAAATATTCAATGGGCTCAACATGCCCCTCAGCAATTTCCTTGGGATGTTTACTTTTGGGGGGGTTTGTTCTGCCCTGCCATTTTAGCACCTCAAGAAATGAGATAGGCAGTCATAAATTAAAAGCTGTGTAAATTCCAGAAAATGTACTCTAGTTTGTAGACGCTATAACATTTGCGCAAACCAATAAATATACGCTTATTGACATTTTTTTTACTAAAGACATGTGGCTGAATACATTTTGGCCTAAATGTATGACTAAAATTTAGTTCATTCGATTTTTCTTATAACAAAAAAATAGAAAATATCTTTTTTTTTTAATTTTCAGTCTTTTTCCTTTTATATCGTAAAAAATAAATATCGCAGAGGCAATCAAATAACATCAAAAGAAAGCTCTATTTGTGGGAAGAAAAGGACGCAAATTTCGTTTGGGTACAACATTGCATGACCGCGCAATTACCAGTTAAAGCAGTGCAGTGAGAGAATGTAAAAAAGACCTCTGGTCCTTAGGCTGACAATTGGTCCGGGGCTGAAGTGGTTAAGGGTGCCAAGAATTTTGACCAGCCCATTTTTGGAGTTTTGTGTGACATTTATGTCCAATTTGTTTTTTTCCTCCCTTTTTTTTGTTTTTCCCAATACACAAAAAGGAAATAAACATGTGTATAGCAAAATGTGTTATTGCAATACTTTTCTGTGAGAAATACTTGATTTTCTGGTAAAATTTCTGGGGTGCCAACAATTTTGTCCATGACTGTATATCAATAGATATAGATCTAGCTATATCTAGATAGATCTAGCTATATCTATATATCTATATATACAGTATATACCTTGCAGGGACATGCAGTCAGGGGAGGCAGGTGAGGTAGAGCCATATCTGCCATAAAAGATAAATAAATAAAACAACAAAAACAAAAATCGAGCATCAAGGGTTGTAGCTGGGGTCACAGAGACCCTGAAGTCCTACACCACCACTGGTCAAAACTAGGTGCTCATACGACCTGTGGTTTCGGAAATACGGGGCTCTTTGCCCAGCCTGTCAGAAGCTACATAAAAAATGGCCAATTTAAATGTGGTTGAGCTCACAGTGCCTCTCCTCACTTCTTGTCAGAGGCACTGAGCTCAATGGACAGCTTAGAATCTTGGACCAATGGTAAAGTACCATTGGCCCAAGCTGTCCAATAAAAATGCTGCAGTGGAGGCACACCTCTCACTGCAGTGTCATCTAAGGAGGCATGTGTCTAAAAGACAAATGCTCCCTTCCAGCCCAGTCCTTTTAACTAGAAGGAAAAACATGGGTTTGTGGGTATATGATTTATCCATAATTCCATGTTTTTCTCACACAGTTAAGAGGGAGAATGAGAATCTGCTACTGTTGAAAGGTACTGTTTTAATCAAGCTAAATCATATATTTATATGCTATATGCTATAACATAATAATGTATTATTTATCTATTTACTTGTGAAATTACTGGTTGGAAGTTCTAACTTCAAACTTCAGTAATGTGTCCATTAAGTCACCTTTTTTAAATTATAGTAAATTACCTTAAAAACAATATATAATAATTATTTGTATATTACTTACTTATGGTAATTAACCCCTTGTCACCCGGGCCAATTCTGACACTTCTCTCCTACATGTAAAAATCATAATTTTATTGCTAGAAATTACTCAGAGCCCCCAAACACACACATATATATATATATATATATATATATATATATATATATATATATATATATATATATATATAGAGAGAGTTTTAGCAGACACCATAGAGAATAAAATGTTTCATGAATATAAAATTTTAAAAAACTCTAAAGTTATCCCGATTTTAATTTTTTTTTTGTATAATGTGAAAGATGATGTTATTCCAAGTAAATAGATAAATAACATGTCACGTTTTAAAATTGCACACACTTGTGGAATGGCGCCAAACTTCAGTACTTAAAAATCTCCATAGAAGAGACGCTGTTTTACAGGTTACATGTTACAGAGGAGGTCTAGTGCTAGAATTATTGCTCTCGCTCTAACGATCACGGCGTTTGTAACCTGTGTGTATCTGGCTCTGATACTAGCCAGTGCCTTACAAGCCACTGACCTCACTGCACATCCCTGATACCTTGCATTTACTGTGATTGTTGTATTCTGGGGCTGCTGCATTTCAGTATGTCCAGAGAGCTTGTTTTTTTTTTATGCTGCTCTTAGTTATTATTCTGGCATCAGAAAAATAAAGTATTTGATACCTTTCAACCTGAGCCTAATCTGTTAGCAATATTGCCTATGTTTGCCCATTGGTTGACCATCCGATGAGCATTGGACACATGGGAATTCAGATTGCACTTTCTACCTTATTTATAGTGTAACTTAAATTTACCAAATAAATAACACAGACACCACTGAGCGGCAAAATTATGACTGCAGCACATTTATTGGTTTTAAATAAAAATTTTGATGAATTACAACTTCATATAAATATATTATTTATTAATACATTTCCTTGAACTTTATTAATCCGCAAATATAACTGCATACATTTGGTGTTATCGCTCTCACTCTCTCATACTGGTCACTGGAAGTTCAACATGGCACCTCATGGCAAAGAACTCTCAGAGGACATGAAAAAAATAATTGTTGCTCTATATAAAGATGACCTAGGCTATAAGAAGATTACCAAGTCCCTGAAACTGAGCTGCAGCATGGTGGCCAAGACCATACAGTGGTTTAGCAGGAGAGGTTCCACTTAGAATAGGCCTCGCCATCATTAAGCAAAGAAGTTGAGTGCACGTGCTCAGCATCATATCGTTTTTGAGAAATAGATGTATGTGTGCTGCCAGCATTGCTGCAGAGGTTGAAGGGGTGGGGGGTCAGCCTGTCAGTGCTCAGACTATCATCAAATTGGTCAAATTGGCACCCTCCCTATGTTGAAGGCATGTGGCCTGCTACGGTTTAGGAGGGGGGGCGCTCTCTCGTCCAACCCTCTTTCCCTGCAGCCTGTCAGGTTGGGTGCTCAGATAAGGGTCTGGTATGGATTTTGTGGGGGACCCTATTCCATTTTTTTTTAATTTGCGCAGGGTTCCCCTTATTTTCCATATCAGACCTGAAAGGCCTGGTATGGATTTGAGGGGGACCCCGATGCAATTTTTTTGAAAATTTTGGTTTGGGGTTCCCCTTAATATTCATACCAGACCATGCCTCAGGGGAGGGGGGGGGAATCCCATGCTCTTTTTTTCAATGATTTTTATCTATATTGCCGAGACCCAACAATTCGTAACAGCCACAATCAGTTTTAAATGACAATTTTTCCTTTAGAAATGTCATTTTGCTGTGGTATTGTTCTAAACGCGGGAAAAATGTGCCACTTTACAGGCATACTATAGACACCCCCCAGGCACAATATTTAAAGGAATATTTCATTTCATTGTTTCAGCATAAAAAAAAAAATCACTGCTCCCAAAAAAACTGGCATTTTTAAAAAACATTTTTGCATTGATACATGTCCCCTGGGGCAGGACCCAGGTCCCCAAACACTTTTTTTGACAATAACTTGCATATAAGCCTTTAAAATAAGCACTTTTGATTATTCATATTAGTCTCCCATAGACTTTAACAGTGTTCGTGTGTTCTGACGAATTTTTTGCCTGTTCAGTATGTTCTGGTGCAAACCGGGGTGTTCTGCTCATCCCTAGTCATCATAAGGAAAGGCTTTTAAATACCCTCCAAGGACTGGGAACATGCCTAACATAAGAGATGTGTGCCACTGCATGCTAATGCACACATGCTTATGCATGTGCACCAACATACCTAAGCTCAAGCTTAGATGAGCAACTGGGCATAGATTCATCCTGATCATCCTTTGGGACATGCTAGAACCCTACAACAGATCTGTGCATGCACAGATGTGTGAATGTGACATGATTAGGAAGGTATGGAAAATTTTCATTAGTCTGTGCATCAGCAAAGGGGTTGATTTACTAAAGGCAAATAGACTGCACTTTGCAAAGTGCAGTTGCACTCTGCAAGATCAGTTGCTCCAGAGCTTAGTAAATGAGCAGAGCTCTGTTGACTTCCATCATCCAATCATGTTCAAGAAAAAATGCTGTTTTTTTAAATTTCCTTGCATGTGATTGGGTAATCTTTGCAAAGTGAAGCTTTAGCTCATTTACTAAACTCTGGAGCAACTGCACTTGCAGTCTATTTGTCTTTAGTAAATCAACCCCAAAGTCTTGTGCCCTTTGACTATTGTATAACAGATGTACCTTGCTGCTTAAACCACCCTCTTTTAACTCCAACCTCTTACCATAACCTGATTAACGAGACCACACTTAAATTGAAGTAAAACATGGCCGTAGCAGCCTTATTTATTAAAAAACACCTTTTCAAAATGAACTCAAACATAAACATCTGTTATCAAAACCCATCAGTCCACCTAGCGTTGGTCTTTGCAGGAACCTCAATTACTTTTTTGTAAATACTGCACTGCAGTACCTCTCTGAACTGATCATAGGTCTCAAGCCGACAGCCTGGCTCAGAGACAACCACTTACCGCAGTGCACCCATTATTATAACATTCCAGCTAAACCCCCGTTAGCTGAAATACCACCCTCAGGACCCATACCACCAATAGGTCCTGAACTCTTCCTTCCAAGTTATCTTCCTTCACCCACAAAGACCAACACTGCCATGACATCCATATGAAAATGTCCCTGTCAAAAGAAAAAAACACCACAAACAAACCAGACAACACGTAACAAACATGGGGGAGGGTGGGTGGGAACTTTTCTTCATGTTGTGGTGACCTGGAGGAGGGGCCAACTCCTTTTACCCACTTCTGCCCCCCCCCCACTCCTCTTCTCCCCCAATAGCAAACCTTCTACTATCCTGTACCCTGTTTCCACTGTCAAGTCTGCCCTCCGCCTATTTCTTTCTTTTTTGCTCCGAGCTTTTTTCCCAAATAAGGTGACCCGTGCATGTGCCGATCTGCCGCAGGGCTCTGCCAGGTCCCAAACATCTCTTCTGGGAATTGAAGACCTGTTAGAACCTTTCAGTACATCTGTGCATGCATACATCAGGCACAATGCATTTCTCGCCTAGGTCTAGTCCCTGCAGCACAAAAATAAATAAATAATAATAATATAATAATATAATAAAAACAAATCTAATTGTGGGAGAGTAAGGGGGCTGGAACCAGATACAAGCAATTCGTTTTTTCAGGTAGAGGTCTGCTTTATAGTAGATAGTATCCCTTTTCCAAGTGACACAGTTTGTAGAACATCTAATGAAAACAGTCAACATGTCCTCAACTTGTCATTTTATGGCTGTATTTGACATGCTTTTTGTGTTATGAATGTAAAAACATTTTCAATACAATTTAAGAATAAAAATGACCAAACATCATTGCACCTGGTTTGATAGAGCCCAGAAAAAATTAACTGAGTGAAAATGAAGTAAAATGGTAAATGATGTGTGTACCGGCACAGTGGAAATCATATAAACTCCTCTGAAGTGTTATAACTTGCAGCTACAAAATCTATCGCTGTTCTAATGATTGAAAACAATGTCATTTAAGACTTTTTTTCCTCCCTTTATAACTTTCTGGAGGTTGATAAACAGAACTCCAGATTAGTGATGGCCGAACGGTTCGCCCGGCGGTCGTTTCGCGGCGAATTTCCGACATTCGCGGTCCGCACGTTCGAACGCCTTTTTCCGTCGTTCGCCGCGGCGGACTTACGTGTTTAATGTATACAAGAACTTTAACCTTTGGTGACACGTTTATCATGTGATACAGGACAGCCAATTGAGACATGACAGCACATGGACACTTGTACATTCCCCCTAACCTATAAATACACCCGATCCGGTGGCCATTTTACATTCTTTCTTCTGTTAAGATAGGGACAGGTTCCTGTGTGGAGTAGGGAGAGATAAACCACTAGCTATTTGGTACACAAAAGTTCTTTTCAGGACTGGTATAGGTGTTAGGTGTTGATAGGTTTGCTGTGCTGCTGATTCTTGCAGCAGCCTGAGTGTCTTTTGTTAGTTTAGAGAAAGGGAAAGGACGGTGTATGCTACAGGGACAGCCAGATTAGTCTTTCATCATCATCATCATCATCATCATCATTAGCTGTTACTATCAAGGTCCACAAAAGAGCTGTTCCAGTAACCACTAATCGTTCTCTTTTTTTGCCAATTTGTATAGGGACAGGAAGGAAGCAGTGTTGTCAGGCAGTGAGGGTAATTTTAAAGACTTGCTGTTATTATTAGTTCCACAAAGGTTCTTTTCAGGACTGGTATCAGTGGTACAGTAATAGGCTTGTACATGTATAATATTCTTTCTTCCAAATATAGAAAGGATATTATACTTGACTGCTGCCCTTCTGCTGCAGTCTGCTAAACATTCACAACTCACTTGTTCCACAAAAGTTCTTATAAGGACTGGTAACTTGGTATAGGGTGCTACGGTACATAGGCTTGAGTGCGGTACAGTCTGCTGTTCTGTAAGGACCGCTATCGGTCCACAATAGATAGGGTTGACGTGCACCACTGCTGACCGCTGCCCTATACTGCAGCAGTCCTTCAGCGGTATAGGGACTGACGTACAGTCTGCTAATCACTAACACACAACCTGCTTGTTCCACAAAAGTTCTTATAAGGACTGGTAACTTGGTATAGGGTGCTACGGTACATAGGCTTGAGTGCGGTACAGTCTGCTGTTCTGTAAGGACCGCTATCGGTCCACAATAGATAGGGTTGACGTGCACCACTGCTGACCGCTGCCCTATACTGCAGCAGTCCTTCAGCGGTATAGGGACTGACGTACAGTCTGCTAAACACTAATACACAACCTGCTTGGTCCACAAAAGTTCTTATAAGGACTGGTAACTTGGTATAGGGTGCTACGGTACATAGGCTTGAGTGCGGTACAGTCTGCTGTTCTGTAAGGACCGCTATCGGTCCACAATAGATAGGGTTGACGTGCACCACTGCTGACCGCTGCCCTATACTGCAGCAGTCCTTCAGCGGTATAGGGACTGACGTACAGTCTGCTAAACACTAATACACAACCTGCTTGGTCCACAAAAGTTCTTATAAGGACTGGTAACTTGGTATAGGGTGCTACGGTACATAGGCTTGAGTGCGGTACAGTCTGCTGTTCTGTAAGGACCGCTATCGGTCCACAATAGATAGGGTTGACGTGCACCACTGCTGACCGCTCACCTATACTGCAGCAGTCCTTCAGCGGTATAGGGACTGACGTACAGTCTGCTAATCACTAACACACAACCTGCTTGTTCCACAAAAGTTCTTATAAGGACTGGTAACTTGGTATAGGGTGCTACGGTACATAGGCTTGAGTGCGGTACAGTCTGCTGTTCTGTAAGGACCGCTATCGGTCCACAATAGATAGGGTTGACGTGCACCACTGCTGACCGCTGCCCTATACTGCAGCAGTCCTTCAGCGGTATAGGGACTGACGTACAGTCTGCTAATCACTAACACACAACCTGCTTGTTCCACAAAAGTTCTTATAAGGACTGGTAACTTGGTATAGGGTGCTACGGTACATAGGCTTGAGTGCGGTACAGTCTGCTGTTCTGTAAGGACCGCTATCGGTCCACAATAGATAGGGTTGACGTGCACCACTGCTGACCGCTGCCCTATACTGCAGCAGTCCTTCAGCGGTATAGGGACTGACGTACAGTCTGCTAAACACTAATACACAACCTGCTTGGTCCACAAAAGTTCTTATAAGGACTGGTAACTTGGTATAGGGTGCTACGGTACATAGGCTTGAGTGCGGTACAGTCTGCTGTTCTGTAAGGACCGCTATCGGTCCACAATAGATAGGGTTGACGTGCACCACTGCTGACCGCTCACCTATACTGCAGCAGTCCTTCAGCGGTATAGGGACTGACGTACAGTCTGCTAATCACTAACACACAACCTGCTTGTTCCACAAAAGTTCTTATAAGGACTGGTAACTTGGTATAGGGTGCTACGGTACATAGGCTTGAGTGCGGTACAGTCTGCTGTTCTGTAAGGACCGCTATCGGTCCACAATAGATAGGGTTGACGTGCACCACTGCTGACCGCTGCCCTATACTGCAGCAGTCCTTCAGCGGTATAGGGACTGACGTACAGTCTGCTAATCACTAACACACAACCTGCTTGTTCCACAAAAGTTCTTATAAGGACTGGTAACTTGGTATAGGGTGCTACGGTACATAGGCTTGAGTGCGGTACAGTCTGCTGTTCTGTAAGGACCGCTATCGGTCCACAATAGATAGGGTTGACGTGCACCACTGCTGACCGCTGCCCTATACTGCAGCAGTCCTTCAGCGGTATAGGGACTGACGTACAGTCTGCTAAACACTAATACACAACCTGCTTGGTCCACAAAAGTTCTTATAAGGACTGGTAACTTGGTATAGGGTGCTACGGTACATAGGCTTGAGTGCGGTACAGTCTGCTGTTCTGTAAGGACCGCTATCGGTCCACAATAGATAGGGTTGACGTGCACCACTGCTGACCGCTCACCTATACTGCAGCAGTCCTTCAGCGGTATAGGGACTGACGTACAGTCTGCTAATCACTAACACACAACCTGCTTGTTCCACAAAAGTTCTTATAAGGACTGGTAACTTGGTATAGGGTGCTACGGTACATAGGCTTGAGTGCGGTACAGTCTGCTGTTCTGTAAGGACCGCTATCGGTCCACAATAGATAGGGTTGACGTGCACCACTGCTGACCGCTCACCTATACTGCAGCAGTCCTTCAGCGGTATAGGGACTGACGTACAGTCTGCTAATCACTAACACACAACCTGCTTGTTCCACAAAAGTTCTTATAAGGACTGGTAACTTGGTATAGGGTGCTACGGTACATAGGCTTGAGTGCGGTACAGTCTGCTGTTCTGTAAGGACCGCTATCGGTCCACAATAGATAGGGTTGACGTGCACCACTGCTGACCGCTGCCCTATACTGCAGCAGTCCTTCAGCGGTATAGGGACTGACGTACAGTCTGCTAAACACTAATACACAACCTGCTTGGTCCACAAAAGTTCTTATAAGGACTGGTAACTTGGTATAGGGTGCTACGGTACATAGGCTTGAGTGCGGTACAGTCTGCTGTTCTGTAAGGACCGCTATCGGTCCACAATAGATAGGGTTGACGTGCACCACTGCTGACCGCTGCCCTATACTGCAGCAGTCCTTCAGCGGTATAGGGACTGACGTACAGTCTGCTAAACACTAATACACAACCTGCTTGGTCCACAAAAGTTCTTATAAGGACTGGTAACTTGGTATAGGGTGCTACGGTACATAGGCTTGAGTGCGGTACAGTCTGCTGTTCTGTAAGGACCGCTATAGGTCCACAATAGATAGGGTTGACGTGCACCACTGCTGACCGCTCACCTATACTGCAGCAGTCCTTCAGCGGTATAGGGACTAAGAGTTTTGTCACAGGGTCATTTAAAAAATGACATGCAGAGGAAGAGGCAGGCCCTTCCGCAGGGGTGGTAGGGGTAGGGCAGGAGCAACAGGCTTGAGCCAAAGTGGGAAGTTGCAGAAGGTGCGTTCAATTACTTTAAAGGATGCACCAGACTTGGTTGAGTGGCTCGCTCAGCCTTACTCTTCTGCACCCTCCTCATCCTCTCGATCTGCACCCTCTTCTTCACTCTCTGCTATGTGCACCCCCAAAGACACTACCACCAACAACACGACCACCACCACCACCACCACATACCTTCCGCTTGAGTCACTGGAATTATTTTCCGATCCATATCAAGAGGACATTTCTGATGCGCAGCCACTCTTGGTATTGGATCAGGAAGAGGAGGTAGCAACAAGCGCTACTCAGCAGTCTGACGCCAGTACCCAGATCAGCCCAAGGAGGAGGTTGGTCCCCGGTGTTGCTGCCTACTCTACTTATAGCGGTGGGGAAGGTGACGTTGATGATGACGTGTCTAGTGATGTCACGTGGGTGCCCACAAGAGAGGAAGAGGA
Source organism: Lithobates pipiens (assembly GCF_037356315.1). Classification (NCBI taxonomy): domain Eukaryota; kingdom Metazoa; phylum Chordata; class Amphibia; order Anura; family Ranidae; genus Lithobates; species Lithobates pipiens. The sequence goes on along the minus strand of NW_027507758.1, from coordinate 530,937,838 downwards.
GGGGAGTTCAGAGGGAGATATGGACCAGCAGATAGGGAGGAGAAGCAGCAATGACTTACATTGCACAGCAGGGACAAAGCAGACTGCAAATGTATCAGGAGCGAGTCATCGACCATGTACGGTCACATCTGGCGCTCCCAGGACACCGGCACATGGCTCCGCAGTGTGGGCTTTTTTTAACGTGTCCGCTGCTGACAATAGCGTTGCCATCTGCAATCTTTGCAGTCAACGCGTTAGTCGCGGTAAGCCCAATACTCACCTAGGGACGACCGCCTTAAGAAGGCACATGAGCAGCCATCACCGAGCCCAGTGGGAGCAACGGAACACACAAAGCCACACTGCAGGCTCTCACCGTCCAGCCTCGTCTTCTACTTCTCCTTCTCCTCTCTCCTCACAATTGTCCTCCACTCCACCTTCCATCACGCCAAGCTCACATTTTTCTGCAAAAAGGCAGGCTTCCGTGGGCCTAATGTTTGAGCGTAAAAAAATGATGACGCCGGATAACCCTCTTGCCCAACGGTTGGCGGCTGGCTTGTCAGAACTCATAGCCCGCCAACTACTGCCATATAAACTGGTGGACTCGGAGGCCTTTCGCAAATTTGTGGCCATTGGAACACCACAATGGAAGGTCCCAGGAAGGAAGTATTTCTCAGAGAAGGGCATCCCAGAGCTATATGGCCATGTTCAGCGGCAAGTGAATGTATCTCTGGCACACAGTGTCGGTGCCAAGATACATCTGACCACAGACACGTGGTCTAGCAAACACGGGCAGGGAAGGTATATCAGTTTTACTGCCCACTGGGTGAACCTTCTGACGGCCGTCAAGCATGTAACCCGTGGCACCCGTGTAGATTTGGTTTTACCGCCACGGATTGCATGCAGGCCTGACTCTTCTTCTCCTCCTCCTACTCCATCCTCCTCCCTCTCCTCCTCAGCTGCCTCCTCCTTTTCCGCTGCTAGCGTCTCTTCCACTGCACCGCCCAAGCTCCCCAGAACCTATTCCACATGCCAGGTGAGACGTTGCCATGCCGTGCTGCGTCTGTTGTGCCTGGAAGCAAAGAGCCACACTGGCCCGGCACTCCTTTCAGCTTTGCGTTCACAGGCAGATGAGTGGCTAACACCGCTCAATTTGACAGTTGGTAAAGTGGTGTGTGACAACGGTGCCAATCTGCTTAGCGCATTGAAACAGGGCAAAATCACGCACGTGCCGTGCATGGCACACGTCTTAAACTTGGTCGTGCAGCGATTCCTTGTCAAATACCCTGGGGTCCAGGACATCTTGCGGCAGGCAAGGAAAATCTCGGCCCATTTCAGAAGATCTTACACGGCCATGGCTCGCCTTGCTGACATTCAGCGGCGACACCATCTGCCGGTCAGACGTCTTATTTGCGATTGCCCGACGCGATGGAACTCAACCTTCTATATGCTTGATAGGCTGCTCCAGCAGAAACGTGCAGTTAACGTCTACCTGTATGAACTCTGCGAAAGAAACGGTTCTGGGGAGCTGGGTTTTTTTTCACCGCGCCAGTGGCTGCTCATGCGCGACACATGCAGACTTCTGCGGCCATTTGAGGAGATCACCAAACTGGTCAGTCGCAGCCATGGCGCCATCAGTGACATGGTACCTTATGCCTTCTTTCTGGAGCGTGCATTGCGTCGTGTCATTGATCAGGCTGTGGAGGAGCAGGAGCGGGAAGATGAGGAAGTCGCAATGCTGGATGAATTCCCAGGGGGGGCTACTCTATCTGAGACAAGTCAACAACAGGAGTCTGATGAGGAGTCAGAGGAGGATGGTGCCGGGGCGGATGAGCAGGAGCAAGAAGAGCATGCTTTAAACCTTTCTGGGATCCCTGTTGTGCGAGGATGGGGAGAGGAGAATGAAGAGGACGACATTATCCTGGATGATGAGCAGGAGCCAGGCCACCACACCGCTTCCACTTTAGTGCAAATGGGGGCCTTCATGCTCCAGTGTTTTAATAGGGACCCCCGTATAAAAAGCATGAGGGTCAAGGACCAGTACTGGGTGGCAACGTACTTAGACCCCCGGTACAAACACAAAATGGCGGAAATGTTACCGCCGTCGCAGAGGGCTGTCAGAATGCAGCACTTCCAGGCCTTGCTTCGAGAAATGCTGCATTCTGCTTTTGCGTGCGCTGGCAGAGGAGCAATTCCCACTCCCAGAGAAGGATTTGCGGGTACCAATCCAACAGCGCCTGCAAGAAGAGGCCGGTTTGAAGATGTGTTGGTGACTTCGGATATGAGGTCATTCTTTCAGCCGACCCATCGACAGGTGTCATCCGGATCCAGCATCAGGGAACGCCTAGACCGTCAGGTGTCCGACTACATTGGGTTAACGGCCGATGTGGACGCTCTGAGGAGTGATGAACCCCTAGACTACTGGGTGGGCAGGCTTGACCTCTGGCCAGAGCTTGCCCAATTTGCAATCGAACTGTTGGCTTGCCCCTCATCCAGTGTCCTGTCCGAAAGGACGTTCAGCGCAGCAGGGGGGATTGTGACCGATAAGCGTACTCGCCTAGCTCACCACAGTGTTAACTACCTCACATTTCTAAAAATGAATGAGGCATGGATCTCGGAGGAATTCAACACATGTGATCAGTAGACCATGTATATGTCTATAAACAATTTTTGGAATCAAGCACACAGACCTTCTTAATTCATTTGGCTCACTTCCCTGACCCAAAAAAGCACACCGTACTATATGCCCCTACCCTCCTCTTTGAAGAGGTTGAGCGGTGTCATATTTCTACTGGGGCTGCTTATTATGAGGGGTTCCCACCATCCCTGTGCTGTGCTGACTTCCTCCTGGGTGTTCTTATTATGAGGGGCTCCCACCATCCCTGTGCTGTGCTGACTTCCTCCTGGGGGTTCTTATTATGAGGGGATCACACCATCCCTGTGCTGTGCTGACTTCCTCCTGGGGCTGCTTACGGTGCTGCTGTCAGCGCTGTATGTCACGGAGCTGCTGTCAGCGCTGTATGTCACGGAGCTGCTGTCAGCGCTGTATGTCACGGAGCTGCTGTCAGCGCTGTATGTCACGGAGCTGCTGTCAGCGCTGTATGTCACGGAGCTGCTGTCAGCGCTGTATGTCACGGAGCTGCTGTCAGCGCTGTATGTCACGGAGCTGCTGTCAGCGCTGTATGTCACGGAGCTGCTGTCAGCGCTGTATGTCACGGAGCTGCTGTCAGCGCTGTATGTCACGGAGCTGCTGTCAGCGCTGTATGTCACGGAGCTGCTGTCAGCGCTGTATGTCACGGTGCTGCTGTCAGCGCTGTATGTCACGGAGCTGCTGTCAGCGCTGTATGTCACGGAGCTGCTGTCAGCGCTGTATGTCACGGAGCTGCTGTCAGCGCTGTATGTCACGGAGCTGCTGTCAGCGCTGTATGTCACGGAGCTGCTGTCAGCGCTGTATGTCACGGTGCTGCTGTCAGCGCTGTATGTCACGGAGCTGCTGTCAGCGCTGTATGTCACGGAGCTGCTGTCAGCGCTGTATGTCACGGAGCTGCTGTCAGCGCTGTATGTCACGGAGCTGCTGTCAGCGCTGTATGTCACGGAGCTGCTGTCAGCGCTGTATGTCACGGTGCTGATGTCAGTGCTCTGTATTACGGTGCTGCTGTCAGTGCTCTGTATCTCCTGCACCCTCTTGTTTGCCTACCCTGGTCCCTGACCTTCCCTCTCCTCCATTGCCTTCATTAGCTCCATAGTCCTGAATTGTCAGAACAATTTCCCAAATAAAAAAAAAATGCTTGTAGTTATCGATCCCAAATTCACCTCATACATGTATTATGCTATTGTCCAGGTGGTGGGACTACGTGCTACCCCCTAATAATTACCCCGTGGCCGCAAATTCGACCTAAAGGTTTGCGAAATTCGCCTCCCATTGAAGTCAATGGAGCCCGCGGCGAACGGTCGTTTTCGCGAACGTTTGTGTCCGTTCGCGTTTCGCGTTCGCGAAACGTCCCGTCGGAAGTTCGTCCATCACTACTCCAGATACACAGACAACTACTTTTCATTCATATGTGACAGGATATCTCATATGGGGGAGATTCACTAGAGAGACATTTGAAACTTTTTTTTAAAATATGGTCTACCTTTTTTTCCCCGAAGGACAAAATCACAGAATTTCAATCTTGGCGGAGTATAAAAACAGGAATAAAATTTACATGCCTTCTGAAAATGAAAAGAGGCTTGGGCAATGACTATACCTTGTATATATATATATATATATTTTTTTTAACTCTTTATGAGTTTAGAGAAAGCACAGCAATTAAAAAAAAAATGTTGTGATCAGTTGATGTGGGTTTCAATACTTTACCACATTAGCTAATGTGACTAATTGTCAAAATCCAGGCAATAGTAAGTAAAACAAAAAACATAGCAACTAAACAAGTTATATAGTCCACCCAAAGTGTACTAACCACAAGAAAAAAGAACTAGTGTATAAACCCAAGAATCTGTCCCTTGACGACATTCTCCTGTGACGAAATGTGTTGGGTGGAGCATAACCATGACATCAACATGTCAGCTGGGTTACATGCAGCAGCATTCACAGACTTATTTCCCTTATAATACTGATGGAGCATCCACGCCACCTCAGCTCCCAGTCCTTATGCCCTTAGTGGGATCTTTGGCTCTTAGTGCCATGCTCCTATCATCCAGGTATATTTTGTAAATACTTCAGAGAGTGGAGTCTATACAGCTTTCTCTAAAGTCTACTTACTTCATACTTTTTTCTCCTTGGCAGACCATTAAAATTTATCTCCATCATATTACATTACTCATCCAATTCATGTGCATGCTCCTGAAGAGTGGATAAATCCACAAAATGCATAGAGCTATTATATGCCATGTTCTCATGCATTACATGTTTTACTTGATATTTTTTAGTATATGTATTATGTGATACCAATTGTCTGCAATCATGTGGCCAACTGCCCTCATTGTAGGTACATTGATTTATATGAATTGTATTGGATACTATATGTTTGTTATGATTACTATTACTATTACTATATTACTATACATAAATGTGACTATCTAGATGTGTAAAGCCGGTAGAGACATCCCCAAAAAGACTTGCAGCTGTAATTGCAGTGAAAGGTGGTTCTACAAAGTATTGACTAAGGAGGGCTGAATATAAATATACACCACACTTTTCACATATTTATTTGTAAAAAAAATTTGAAAACCATTTATCATTTTCCTTCCACTTCACAATTATGTGCCACTTTGTGTTGATCTATCACATAAAATCCCAATAAAATACATTTACGTTTTTGGTTGTAATTTGACAAAATGTGGAAAATTTCAAGTGCTATTAATATATAGGCACTGTATATGTCCCTATTTGGAAGAGCACTTAGGCATGGAACTCCTTAAGGGGAAACTCTATATTCAACCTATTTTGTTCTATAGGTCAGTGTTTCTCAACTGCAGTCCTCAAGGCGCCCCAGCAGGTCATGTTTTCAGGCTTCCCATTATTTTGCACAAGGGATTTGACCAGTTTCACTGCCGTAGTAATTATCACAGCCGTGTACACCTGAGGGAAATCCTGAAAACTTGACCTGTTGGTGGCACCTTGAGGACTGGAGTTGGGAACCACTGTTATAGGTCATAGGAAGGTTAGAGCATAGTATGAAAGGTGGGAGAGCACGGTTGATTCACTTATGTGGAAATTGGAATGTATCACTAATAGAGCACAGATTTGTGGATGAAGGAATGATTCCTATATATTTTTGGACTATTTTGCTTAATTTGCACTTGGTGTAGTATACATACAGTATATATAATTATAATTTGTATTATTATACAGGATTTATATAGTGCCGATAGTTTGCGCAGCGCTTTACAACATTAGGGTAGACAGTACAATTACAATACAATTCAATACAGGAGGAATCAGAGAGCCCTGCACGTTAGAGCTTACAATCATTTGATGTGCATGTCACTTATTTTGAAGAAGAATGTTTATATTTGCCAGCATTCAGGATAATATTTTCATTTTTTTTTTTTTATTTGATGTATTTATTTGTATTTATGTATGCCTATAAATAATCGGTATGCACTTATTTTGAAGAAGAGTGTATATACTGTATTTGCCAGCATGCAGGATGATCATTTTAAAGTTTTTTTTTATGTATTCATTTATATTTATGTATATATGAAATGAATTGGTATTTAGATTTGGGGTTTATACAGTGTATAATATAAGCTGCACTGCACTTTAACCACTTCCCGACCAGCGCACGACGATGTACGTCGACAGAATGGCACGGGCAGGTATATTGGCGTACAGGTACGTCCAATATTCAATGCCGCCCTGCCATCGGGAGCGCGCCGCTGGCGGCGTGCTTCCGCGCTGGTCGAGACCCCCGTGAGTCCGGTCGCGGGACCTGCGGACTCGATCGCCGCGGGCATCCCGCAATCGTCTCACGGAGCGGCCGAATGGAGGAAATGCTGTGTAAACAACATTTCTCCATTCTGCCTAGCAACTAGTGACGCTGATCTCTGCTCCATGTGATTGGAGCAGAGATCAGTGTTCACTAAATGAAAGCCCAACCCCCCCACAGTTAGTAACACACCCCTAGGAACACTTAACCCCTACACTGCCACCCACTGGTTAACCCTTTCACTGCCAGTGTCATTTACACAGGAATCACTGCATTTATATAGCAGTGATTACTGTATAAATGACAATGGTCCCAAAAATGTGTCAAAAATGTCTGATGGGTCCCCCACAATGTCGCAGTCACAATAAAAATCGCTGATCGCCGCCATTACTAGTAAAAAAAATAATAATACAAAATTATTAATAAAAATGCTATAAAACTATCCCTATTTTGTAAACGCTATAACTTTTGCGCAAACCAATCAATAATCGCTTATTGCGATTTTTTTTACCAAAAATATGTAGAAGAATACGTATCGGCCTAAACTGAGGGAAAAAAATGTTTTTTTATATATTTTTGGGGGATATTTATTATAACAAAAAGTAAAAAATAATGCGTTTTTTTCAAAATTGTTGCTCTATTTTTGTTTATAGCGCAAAAAATAAAAACCGCAGGGGTGATCAAATACCACCAAAAGAAAGCTCTATTTGTGAGAAAAAAAGGACGTCAATTTTGTTTGGGAGCCACGTCGCACGACCGCGCAATTGTCAGTTAAAGCGACGCAGTGCCGAATCGCAAAAAGTGGTCTGGTCTTTGACCAGCAAAATGGTCCGGTCTGCAAGTGGTTAATAATAAGATATACTGTAAATCAGGTCCAGTGACTCAACATTTTGGCTGTGTCGCATGAGCCAGTTTAAATGCAAACATATTCGTGTTTGACTGAATTGTACTTTTAAGCAAAGACAATTTTTTGACATTAATGTGCTTTCAAATAGCAGTTAATAAATATTAATCTTTCCGCCAGTTGATTCTGCACAGAGGTAACTCATTAGCGTACTAATTTGTATTCTCTCTGTAATGGCAATAGAAAGCTACTACACGGTCATGTTTAATGAGGATGGCATTTTGTTACTTCCTAAAGACTAAAAAATGTATTTGAAATTATTTGGTTGTAGCCCCTGTGTAGATATCACTGGAAGCAGATGGAGCTTAATTAGATAAAACAAAAAGCTCAATGGAAATGTTTAATTACCTTTCTGGGGATGAATGACCTTTTGAAGGCTTTATAGCTGCTAATGTTCTGTTATTATTATTTTATTTTTTACATTCATTTAAAAAGTGCAAATAAAGGCGTCTTGTAATTGTAAGTGGCTACAGTATTTTATATATTATATATAACACACCCTGTCAGTCGGTAGACACTATTCCAACCAAACTCTACCATATATTTTGATTTATGTGGCAGTGGGAATTGTTTTTTTAAAAACCCCTTGGTTTTCTGTCTGGAAAATTTCTCTTTCTTACCTCGGATTTAAGTATTTAAATTAACGTATCATTTATTGTTCTATCCAGTCTTAAAACCACCTAATATTTGACCACTACTATTTACCATTTTTTTTTTTTGTTGCATGTGACTTGTTGCTAATTGTCATTGAGCAGGTATGACATATTTGTTATTTTTATTTATTTTTCTAAAACACGCTTTAATATCACATTAACCGCTTGCCAACCAGTGCACGACGATACACGTCGGCACAATGGCACGGCTGCGCAAATAGGTGCACAGGTACGTCCCCTTTAAGAAGCGCCATTGTGGGTATGCGAGTGCCGCCGGCAGGACCGGGCGGCTCTGTGACTGTGCTCACAGGACCCGCAGATGCACCGGGGTCCCACGATCGTGTCAAGGAAGCAAGGCATTTCCCCATTCTGCCTAGTGACAAGACAGAGATCTACTGCTCCCTGTCATGGGGAGCAGTGATCACTGTCATGTTCCAGGTAGTCTATCCCCCCATAGCTAGAATCACTCCCTAGGACACACTTAACCCCTTGATCGCCCCCTAGTGTTTAACTCCTTCCCTGCCAGTGTCATTTACACAGTAATCAGATCACTGTATAAATGACAATGGTCCCAAAATAGTGTTAAAAGTGTCAGATGTGTCCGCCATAATGTCGTAGTCATGATAAAAATCGCTGATCGCCACCATTACTAATAAAAAAATAATAATACTAAAAATGCCATAAATCTATCCTCTATTTTGTATAACTTTTGCGCAAACCAATCAATGAACGCGTATTGTGTTTTTTTTTTACCAAAAATATGTAGAAGAATACATATCAGCTTAAATGAGGGAAAAAAAAAATGTTTTAATATATTTTTGGGGAATATTTATTATAGCAAAAAGAATATAGCAATAAAAATATTGCTTTTTTTGTTTTTTTGTTTATAGTGCAAAAAAAAAAAAAAAAAAGCCGCAGAGGTGATCAAATACCACCAAAAGAAGGCTTCCAGGACTGAACTGGTTAAGCATTCCTTTCACAAATAAAATAAATATGGGGTGGTTTGGCATTCCCCCTATTTAAATTATAAATATGTATTATCTTGTCTGTTCCTATAATTAGCTAGTCTATCAAAGCTCTGATAACATTAATGGTGCTGATATAATAACACAATGCTCAAAGAAGCAAAGGTGTTATTTATTTTCTGAGAAAACAGAACACTAACATAGAAATCTAAGAATATTACAGAACATATAGAAATAAAAGAGCAGAGATGATACATTACGTAAGTCCATCCTCCGTGCTCTGTGTCTTTTAGCTGGGTTCAATGAGAAATAGAAGAAGAAGGCATTGTCGACCTTCACATTTTAACCTCCCTGTCGGTATTCCTGAGTCTGAATTTCAGAACCAAAAGTGGTAACTTCGAGCCAGACTCCGGATCGCATCACAGGATCCAGGAAGAGCTCACTTACCTTGTCCCCAGGATCCTGCGATGTCTCCCCGCACTGCGAGCGGCTCGTCCTCCGCTCCATTCATCACATCACCGGGCTCCGTTCCCTGCGAGCGTTGCGACGCATGGGGACAGAGAACAGTGCAAAATTCAAAAAGTTCAACACACACATTATATACAGTATAATGTAATCTTACAGATTACATTACTGTATGTAAATATTTCACATCCCTTTTGTCCCTAGTGGTCTGCCCAGTTTCCTGCATGCAGTTTATTATAATAAAAACTGTTCTTTCTGCCTGGAAACTGGAGATTGTCCATAGCAACCAAAACTGTCCCTTTACATCAAAAGTGGTTTTAGACCAGCTAGAAAATAGTGATAATAAATTAGAATAACTCGCAGAATTGAGCGATATCGATTTTTGGGGAGATCCGTCATCAAATACTGAAAACTAATGACAGTGACAATTCTGCAACTGAGCAAATTTCAGTGTTTTTGATTTGATTACATTATTGAATCATTTTTATTATTATTATTATATTATTATTTGGTATAATTATTTATTATAATTTATGATTTAATTTTTCAAACTTTATCATACCCAGGATGTCTACTAGACTTTGGTTTGGACCGATTTAAGTGAGTTATTCCTACGAATTACAGGACTACAACATAAAACGCATAATTTCCATGAAAAATAATTGTACCACTTTCAGCACCTAAAATCTGACATAATCATCTGCCAGGTAGGTTAAAGCACACCCAGACACAACCCATACAAACACTCTTTGCCCGCCCCTTGCAACACCCTTTACTCTCATGTTAACTGAGTATGTATTGCGAGCTCATATGAATGATGGGGGGAAAAAATGGAATTTAGGCTTCAATGATCTAGGGACCATATAAATAGTTATGGTTTTACTTACTTTATAAAGCAGTTTAGAGTATGTCATTGCTCAATGAATAAATCAAGCAAATGCATATCTGTTTTTCAGTTTGCTAAAGACAGTAAATAGTTGCTATAAACAGATTTCCCTCTTTCCGTTGTATTGAGCATGTTTTTTTTGTTGTGCAGATATTCAAATTTGTAGCTTGATGGATTTATGGTGAGCCGTGCATATTTTAGATATGCTTAGGAATTATTCATGCATGACAAATGATGATTTACAATACGGGAAGAAATCACGGGCTGAGTAATAAAGCTTTTTTTTTTTAAGTGTTTGAAAGAGTTAGGGCATAAGTAAAGGTACGAGGAGCGCTTTCTTTCATTAGCAAGACAGATTGCTCAGAGAGTGGGTCTATATGCAATTTTTTAAAAAGTGATTGAAGACGAGTATAGAATATGTACATTTGTCAAAAAGGCCGGCGGTAGATTGTCAGTCATAGAATAATGGTGGGAGTAAATCTCATTGCTTGGCAAGAAGATTTCATTTTTAAGGATGGAACTGTTGTATATGTACAATTGTTAATTTTTTTTTACACTGAATAACATACCTCCAGCTCTAAACGACAACGGTATTAAAGGAAGTTAAGCAGTCTTATGAATACACACCATGGCATACAGTGCCATAGGATATGATGGGGGTATATAAATGAATACTTGTAATAAAATACATATGGCTGCATTGGTAGATTTTAGAGCCATTATAGGCTGGCCTGTACATGTATATTATCACAGAACTCCTTGATGAATCTTGACATTCTTTATTATCCTTTAATTTAGTGCGGGGTACGTTATTGCTTTTAACACACATGAATAAACTTACACGGGCCAAAAGACATTGACAGACACTAATGAAAGGATACAGGCAGTGATGATACAGAAAGAATTGCATTGACATTTGCAAGCTTTGAGAGACAGATATTAATTGTAAAGGAATGACAGGTATGTCTATACTTAGCACATTGTTATTCCACTTTAGTCTGTTTTTATTGATAACGTGTATTTGAATCTCAGTGTCTGCGAGGTATTGCAAGGTTGGCCTTGCTGATGCTTGTGCACATTTAAAGCATACAGGCATACCCCACTTTTAAGTACACAATGGAGTTTATTTACTAAAGCTAGAAAGTGCAAAATCAGGCTAATTTCTGTATAGAAACCAATGAGCTTCTAACCCCAGCTTGTTCAATTAAGCTTTGGTAATAAAACCTGGAAGCTCATTGGTTTTTATACAGAAGTGAGTCTGATTTTGCACTTTCCAGCTTTAGTAAATAAACCCCATTGTGTACTTAAAAGTGGGGTATGTCTGTATGTCAAAGCAAAAAAGTACATATATATTCAGTACATTCCTGAATTGCATGCAAATGTCCTTGTGCTTTAATCCTTTTAACCACTTCAAGACTGGACCCTTACAACCCAATCCAGTCCAGGCCATTTTTCAGCTTTCAGAGCTGTCACACTTTGAATGACAATTACTCAGTCATGTAACACTGTACCCAAAGGAAAATGTTGTTATTATTATTATTATTATTATAATACAGGATTTATATAGCTTCAACAGTTTGCTCAGCGCTTTACAACATGAGGGCAGACAGTACACTTGCAATACAAATCAATACAGGAGGGATCAGAGGGCCATGCTCGTTAGACCTATAATTTTTTATTTTTTTTTAAAGTTAAAGCTTTTTTTTGCTATAAAAATGAAAAAATACCTCAAATCTTGGAAAACAAATCTTAGTTTTTGCTATTATTCAAATAGATTTTTTTTTCATACATTTAGGCCAAAATGTATTGTGCTACTTTTTTTGTTAAAATAATATGAGTTATAGAGTTTACAAACATGTTAAAGAGGAAGTAAACCCTGATGGGTTTACTTCCTTTTTCATTCCCTGCAAAGGCAAAGCATAATGGACTACTATGCATCGCATAGTAGCCCATTATGTGTCACTTACCTGACACAGGAGCTAGCGAAGTCACCGCTGTCCCCTGTAGTCCGGAGCGTCCATCTTCTCGGTGGGGTCTCGCAGCTCCGCGCTGTCATTCGGGCAAAGCATGTGCACGGGAGCCGACACGCGTGGCATCTTCGTCATTGACGATGCCGTGCTCAGTTTGCCTGCCCGCCGCTGTCTACGGCGCTTGCGCCATAGACAGCGGTGCCTGTCTTTGGGCAAATATCTCCTAAACCGTGTAGGTTTAGGAGATATTTCTTGGACCTACAGGTAAGCCTTAATCTAGGCTTACCTGTAGGTCAAAGTGGTTTGTAAGGGTTTACAACCACTTTAATGACTGCCTATCACAATTCTTGAGGCCCTAAAATGCCTGGACAGTACAAAAAACCCACATGACCCCTATTTTGAACGTACACAGTACAAGGTTTTTTATTGTTAGAAATGGTGAGTTTTTTGAAGTTGTAATATTTTTACACAATTTTTGAGAAAATTAAGAAATCAAATATTTTTTTTCCACAAAGCTGTCATTTCAACAAGTTTAGTTCTTACACACAGCATGGACATACTTACAATTACAGTAATTGTTGCTGTAAAAGTGGAAAACCCACGTAAAAAAATGCAAAGCACCATCCTTTAATCAAAACATCCCAAGTAATTGAGTTTCAGTCGACCACAAGAAGAATGGAAAATAGAGACTTTGAATGTGCCAATACAACAAAAAAATGAATTACAGCTTTATGTATACATTAAAATACACTTAAAAACCAGTACATAAAATCGCCATATCAAGTGTATAATATACTTCATGTAAGTCTTGGTGAATTGATGTGTTTCACATATAGAGATGCTATATGCGAAATTTGTCAATTCCACCAAGTCTTGCATGACGTATATTGTACACTTGATATGGTGATTTTATGTAGTAATTGGTTTTGAAGTATATTTTAATGTATACATAAAGCTGTAACTCTTTTTAATCATTTATTGTTGTATTGGCACATTTAAAATCTCTATTTTTCAGTCTCCCTTGTGCTTGATTGGAACTCAATTACTTGGCATACTTTCAATTACACCCCAAAACACATTCTGCTATGCCTCCTGAGTTTGCTATGTGTGTGAAACATTTTCACAGCCTAGCCCCATAGAGGGACCCAAAATCCAAGCAGCACCTTCAGGCATTCTAGGGGCATACATTACACAATTTCATGACTATCAATCACATTTTTGGAGTCTCTGGGGCACCAGAATAGTAGAAACACCTACAAAATGACCCCGTTTTATGAAAGCAAACATTCCAAGGTATTTTTTTAAAGGAAAACTACAGGTTTTTAGAAAATGCAGGAAGAAGCAGCTTCAGACTATCTAGGAGCATAAATACAAAATCCAAGGAGCAACTTCAGACTATCTAGGAGCATAATTTACGTATCAAATAATGATCAAAGGTACTGTAACTGGTGTGGCAGTGATCAGGGACACTGTAACTGGTGTGGGGGTGATCTGGGACACTGTTACTGTTGTGGTGGTGATTAGGGACATTGTAACTGGTATGGGGGTGATCAGGAACACTGTAACTGGTGTGGGAGTGATAAGGGACACTGTAACTGTTGTGGTGGTGATCAGGGACATTGTAACTGGTATGGGGGTGATCAGGGACAATGTAACCAGTGCGGGGGTGATCTGGGACATGTTAACTAGTGTGGGGGTGATCTGAGACACTGTAACTGGTATGGCAGAGATCAAGGATGCTGTAACTGATGTGGTAGTGATTAGGGGCACTAGGATTGGTTTGGCAGTGTTCAGGGACACTAACTGGTGTTGCCATGATCAGGGACACTGGAACAAGTGTTGTGGTGAGCAGGGACACTGTAACAGGTGTGGCGGTGACTAGGGACAATATGACTGGTGTGACTGTGATCAAAGACACCCAAACTAGTGTAGCGGTGATCAGGGGTATTATGACGGTGTGGCAGTTCTCAGGTATACTCCAACAGGTGCAGTGATGATTAGGGACATAGACTGGTCACAGTATTTAAAAATAAATAAATACATTTTAAAGTTTGAAGGTTGTTTTTTTTTTTACAATTTTTTAATATATATATATTTTTTTACATACTGTCACCAAAGCAGTGCAGTGTTACCATAATGACATAGTGTGCTCTGCAGAGGTGATCAATGATCAGGGGTTCCTCTTATGCCGCGTACACACAATCAAACAATCCGGTGGAAAATACTTTTTTTACCCAAAAGTCCGGCGGACTAAGATTGGAGTTTTGTACATCAATCTGTCCGCCGGAGTCGCATTTCGGCAGACAGTACGGCCGTGTGTGTGTCCCGGTCTGCCGTACTTTTTAAAAGAACAGACTTTTCCCGCCCGGAGAAAAGTCCGCTCATTTTGAGCGTGGCTCCAGGTAGCCGGGACCAGCGAAGGAGGCTTCGCTAGCACCGTCACCTGGTATGGACTTAAAGGGGAATAACTACACCAAAAAAACAGCGTGGGGGTCCCCCCCTAGGTCCATATCAGACCCTTATCTGAGCACGCTACCCGGCCGGCCAGGAAAGGGGGTGGGGATGAGCGAGTGCCCCCCTCCTGAGCCGTACCAGGCTACGTGCCCTCAACATGGGAGGTGCCTTGGGGAAGGGGGGGCCGCGCGGCCAGGGTTGTCAGCAAGAGGCCCTTGTCCTCATCAACATGGGGGCAAGGTGCTTTGGGGTGGGGGGGCCATGCCTCCCCTTCCCCAAGGCACCCCCCATGTTGAGGGCACGTGGCCTGGTACGGCTCAGGAGGGGGGGCGCTCTCTCGTCCCCATCCCCTTTCCTGGCCGGCTGGGTAGCGTGCTCGGATAAGTGTCTAATATGGACCTAGGGGGGACCCCCACGCCGTTTTTTGGCATAGGGAATTCCCCTTTAAGAACATACCAGGTGATGGGGGCCAGCGAAGTCTCCTTCGCTGGTTCCGGCTAACTGGAGCCGCGCTCAAAATAAGCGGACTTTCCTCCGTGTGTGTGGGCGAGTCCGTTCATTTCAAAAGTACGGCGGATAGTCCAGCGGACTTAATCCGGACCTAGTCCGCCGAAAAACTGCCGTGTGTGGGCAGGTAGCTCGTTCGGAAAGTCCAGCGTACAGTCCGGCGGTTTGTCCACCAGACTAAGTCCGCCGGATAGTCTGATACGTGTGTATGCGGCATTACACTGTGTAAGACTGTTCAAAGATTTAATTTGTGAAACCTTGTTTACTACTGTGATGTTGTGACTGGTCATAGCTATCACAGGCTACAGGGTTGCGATGGTTGTCTATGGTACCATGTAATTGCTGTGACCAGTCACAGAGTTCCCACAGTAATAAACAGTGACAACCTTGTTTACTACTGTAACTGTGATTGCTCTGATTGGTCACAGCGATCACATGATACTAGGGCTGCTCACAATGGCCCAGTACAATGATCAGCTAGTCCTTTAGGCAATATTGGCAGAATTTGGCATGGTACTGCAGTAAGTAGTATATTTCTCTCAAAGGGAGAGCAATGAGGTAAGGAAAAGGCAATTAAAAAAAGGAGACAGATTATTAAAATCTTTAAAAGTGTTCAACAGAATCAGAAGTCAAGATTCTGAGAGTCAACAGCTTGTGTGACAAGCAACTCCCAGGACAACAGCTGCAAGCAATGCTTAAGGCCCCTTTCACACTAACGTCCCGTTCAGGCCCGCCTGTCAGTTTTTCAGGCGGACCTGAACGGGTGCTCCATAGAGCTCTATGGAGCGTCGGATGTCAGCGGTGACATGTCCGCTGACATCCGACCCGCTCCGATCCGAAAAAGTGTAACGGAGGAAAAAGCTATTTTTCCATCCGTCTGCGGATCGGATCGGGTGACGACGGGCACTGCGGTCCGTTGTCATCCGATCTCCCATAGGGGAGAGCGGCGCTGTGACAGGTCCATCCCTGCGCAGTGTGAAAGGACCCTAACACTGATTGAAGTAAGTATTATATTCAAGAATTTGAACTGCTGGCTTGAATTGTTTGATTATATTTCTTAAATAAAAAAATTCCATGATTTCTTCTTTATGTCCAATTGTTTACTTGTTCTATGATTTTCAAAGTACATTGAGACATTAAACTGTGTAAATTCCACTGAAAACTGGAAACATGTGGGGAGTTCATACACTTTTGAGAGGTAGTGTATATTAATACATAGATCAGGGATCTCATTGAACACTGTATCAAATGAAATCTTTGTAACTATTTAAAATATATACAGTCACTCACTCAAAGTGAGTACACTCCTCACATTTTTGTAAATATTGTATTCTATCTTTTCATGTGACAACACTGACGAAATGACACTTTGCTACGATGTAAAGTAGTGAGTGTACAGCTTGTATAACAGTGTAAATTTGCTGTCCCCTCAAAATAACTCAACACACAGCCATTAATGTCTAAACCGCTGTCAACAAAAGTGAGTACATCCCTAAGTGAAATTGTCCAAATTGAGCCCAAAATGTCAATATTTTGTGTGGCCACCATTATTTTTCAACACTGCCTTACAGGTTGCTTCGCAGGTTGCCACTGGATTCCTCTTCCACTCCTCTATGATGTCATCACGGAGCTGCTGGATGCTAGAGACCTTGCGCTCCTCCACCTTCCGTTTGAGGATGCCCCACAGATGCTCAATAGGGTTTAGTTCTGGAGACATGCTTGGCCAGTCCATCACCTTTACCCTCAGCTTCTTTAGCAAGGCAGTGGTCATCTTGGAGGTGTGTTTGGGGTTGTTATCATTTTGGAATACTGCCCTGCAGCCCAGTCTCTGAAGGGAGGGGATCATGCTCCACTTCAGTATGTCACAGTACATGTTGGCATTCAGCCCTCACCCAGATCATGACACTCCCACCACCATGCTTGAGTGTAGGCAAGACACACTCATCTTTGTACTCCTCACCTGGTTGCCGCCAAACATGCTTGACACCATCTGAACCAAATAAGTTTATCTTGGTCTCATCAGACCACAGGACATGGTTCCAGTAATCCATGTTCTTAGTCTGTTTGTCTTCAGTAAACTGTTTGCAGGATTTATTTTGCATCATCTTTAGAAGTGGCTTCCTTCTGGGACAACAGCCATGCAGACCAATTTGATGTACTGTGCGGTGTATGGTCTGAGCACTGACAGGCTGACCCCCCACCCCTTCAACCTCTGCAGCAATGCTGGCATCACTCATGCATCTACTTCCCAAAGACAACCTCTGGATATGACGCTGAGCATGTGAACTCAACTTCTTTGGTCGACCATGGCGAGGCCTGTTCTGAATGGAACCTATCCTGTTAAACCACTGTATGGTCATGGCCACCATGCTGCAGCTCAGTTGCAGGGTCTTGGCAATCTTCTTATAGCCTAGACCACCTTTATGTAGAGCAAAAAATCTTTTTTTCAGATCCTCAAAGAGTTCTTTGCCATGAGGTGCCATGTTGAAATTCCAGTGACCAGTATGAGAGAGTGAGAGCGATCACACCAAATTTAACACACCTGCTCCCCAATTAAACCTGAGACCTTATAACACTAATGAGTCACATGACACCAGGGGGGGGAAATGGCTAATTGGGCCCAATTTGGACATTTTCACTTAGGGGTGTACTAACTTTTGTTGCCAGCGGTTTAGACATTAATGGCGGTATGTTGAGTTATTTTCAGGGAATGGCAAAATTACACTGTTATACAAGTTGTACACTCACTAATTGTAGCAAAGTGTCCTTTCAGTGTTGTCACATGAAAAGATATAATAAAATATTTACAAAAATGTGAGAAGTGTACTCACTTTTGTGAGATACTGTATATATACATACATATATATATATATATATATATATATATATATATATATATATATATATACATAATATATACATACATACATATACCCCCATTGAATCATCCCTCGCAGCTAATACCTTTTGTAACACCCCCCCCCCCCCCTTTAGAATGTAAGCACCATCAGTAGGGCCCTCCTGTCCCTTCTGTATTGAACTGTATTGTAATTGTGCTGACACCCCCCCCCCCCCCCCCTTTATATTGTAAATTGCTGCACAAACTATTGGTGCTTTATAAATCATGTACAAGTATACATAATATTATTATTAATAATAATAATTAATAATAATAATAATAATAATAATATATAAAAAAGATTTATGTGAACAAATTAGTCATGGAGCTATATGTATGCAAAATTTTGCTTGGCAATTGGGCTTCAATGACTTCTGGGCATGAAAGTGTTAAAAGGAATCTATCATGAAGAAGAGAGCACTTGAACATGCAGAAGTTCACTAATGTAACTTATTTCACCCAGTCTGCCAGTGTCTGGATAGTACAATGTCACACTAAATTTACTCTGACTGTGGCTATTGTGAATAGTTATCTGCATTGCCCAGGCACAGAGCAGTCTCCTGAGCTGCAGACTTTATACAGCTTTTTTGATGTTAGGTCAGAAATTTAAATATCTGGAGAAGTAACAACAATTTACTATGGCTTATTACTCAGCAATGGCAGATATGTGTTTAGAATGTTTTCGGTCTGCTCTACTGTGATCTCAACTAACTCAATAAAACAAAATTCAAACTTTTAAAAAGGAATATACAGTGCCTTGAAAAAGTATTCATACCCCTTGAAACTTTCCGCAATTTGTCATGTTACAACCAAAAATGTAAAAATGTATTTAATTGAAATTTTATGTGATAGACTTATGCCCTGTATACATGGTCAGACTTTCTGATGGAAAATGTGCGATCGGACTGTATTGTTGGAAATTCTGATCGTGTGTGGGCTCCATCTGACTTTTTCCGTCGCAATTTCCGACACACAAAGTTTGAGATCTGGATCTAAAATTTTCCGACAACAAAATCCGATCATTTAATTTCCGATCGTGTGTAGACAATTCCGATGCAAAAAGTGCAGTGCATGCTCAAAATAAATTATGAGATGAAAGCTATTGGCTACTGGCCTCTTTATAGTCCCGTCTTACGTGTTGTACGTCACTTCGTTCTGAACGATCAGATTTTCTGACAACTTTGTGCGACCGTGTGTATGCAAGACAAGTTTGAGCCAAAATCTGTCGGAAAAAATCAGACGGATTTTGTCTTCGGAATATCAGACCATGTGTACAGGGCATAACACAAAGTGGCAATAATTGTGGAGTGGAAGGAAAATGATAAATGGTTTTTAAAATGTTTTACAAATAAATATATGTGAAAAGTGTGGCGTGCATTTGTATTCAGCCCACTTGAGTCAATACTTTGTAGAACCGACTTTTGCTGCAATTACAGCTGCAAGTCATTTTGGGGATGTCTCTTCCAGCTTTGCACATCTAGAGAATGACATTTTACCCATTCTTCTTTGCAAAATAGCTCAAGTTCTGTCAGATTGGATGGAGAGCGTCTGTGAACAGCAATTTTCAAGTCTTGCCACACATTCTCAATTGGATTTAGGTCTGGACTTTGACTGGGGCATTCTAACATATGAATATGCTTTGATCTAAACCATTCCATTGTAACTATGGCTGTATGTTTAGGGTTGCTGTCCTGCTGGAGAGTGCCCTGTATTTGGCTCCATCCATGGTGTGTTCAGGGTGATGTGCAGTGTTAGTTTTCCGCCACACAGGGCGTTTTGCTTTTAGGCCAAAAAGTTCAATTTTGGTCTCATCTGACCAGAGCACCTTCTTCCACATGTTTACTGTGCCCCCAGCATGGCTTCTTGCAAACTGGACTTCTTTCAACTATGGCTTTCTTTTTGCTACTCTTCCATAAAGGCCAGGTTTGTGGAGAGCACGCCTTATATTTGTCCTGTGGACAGATTCTCCCACCTCAGCTGTGGATCTTTGCAGCTCATCCAGAGTTACCATGGGTCTCTTGGCTGCTTCTCTGATTAATGCTCTCCTTGCTTAGCCTCTCAGTTTAGGTGGACGGCCATGTCTTGGTAGGTTTGCAGTTGTGCAATACTCTTTCCATTTTCAGATGATGAATTGAACAGTAGTGCTCTGTGAGATGTTCGAAACTTGGGATATTTTCTTATAACCTAACCCTGCTTTAAAGTTGTCCACAACTTTATCCCTGACCTAGCTGGAGTGTTCCTTGGCCTTCACAATGCTGTTTGTTCACTAAAGTTCTCCAACAAACCTCTGAGGGCTTCACAGAACAGCTGTATTTATACGGAGATTAAATTACACACAGGTGGGCACTATTTACTAATTAGGTGACTTCTGAAGGCAATTGGTTCCACTAGATTTTAGTTAGGGGTATTAAAGTAAAGGGGGCTGAATACAAATACACGCCACACTTTTCAGATATTTTTTTGTAAAAATTGTTGAAATCCATTTATAATTTTCCTTCCATTTCAAAATTATGTGTCACTTTGTGTTGGTCTATAAGATAAAATCCCAATAAAATACATTTACATTTTTGTTTGTAACATGACAAAATGTGGAAAATTTCAAGGGGTATGAATACTTTTCAAGGCACTGTAGATAATCCAACACAGTGGTTAGCGGAGTTCTCCTTGAAGCGTGGTCAGCAGAGATTGTACTACTGATACTACTTTAATAGAAAAAGAGGATGCAAGAGATATCAGAGCTATCATAGTGTGGTTGCTCACCAGAACAAAGGTAGCACTGGGTTCCTGTGGCAACATTTCTGAAGAAATGCCAATGCAAAAGCATAGCAACAGCTTCATAACCCGTTTTTGGTAGAGGCATATGACATCTGCAGCCTAAAGTTAATTTTTTTTTAAATTGAATAAATTCTCCAGCTTGTATGCTAGCTCTATATTATAACTGGCATAGAGATTGTATGATCATGAAGCACTCTGATTGGTTTAGTTATTAGTGATGACAAAAGCTGTAAGTGGAAGCCAAGTTTAGCAAGCAACCAATGCGAACTGTGGGCTGCTAGCTGTCAAAGAGTAAACATATAGGCCATGTGAGTTCTGTGAATGAATGAACTACAAGTACTGACATCCTTTGTGCCTGTTAGCTTGTAGTTCTCAATGAACTACCGTGGCGCTATTGAGCAATCACACTGTATAGATATACAAATATCTAAGTCAGAATGGTAAAACATAAAAATAAACGGTAGAACATAGAAAGACACAGCCTCTAGTGTGCTAGGTAAGTAACATGGGTCTATGTGAATTGACTCTGCATAAGCTATATAATAAAGGTCCAACGGATTCTTTACAGCTACTTCGATTGTAAGTAGGTTAGCCCAAACTGCAGTTATATCTACTTCTAGTGATGAGCATTCCTGGATATTGTATAGACTAAATCAAGGGGGAATCAAGTTTGTCATTGGTCATTAGCTATAAGTCCCTGTACACACGGTCGGAGATTCTGCCAACCAAATCCGTCGGATTTTGTCCATCGGATTTAGTCCAACGGATTGTGTCCGAAACTGTTGCATACACACGGTCGGACTAAGTTGTCGAAAAATCTGATCTTTCAGAACATGATGACGTAATTTCGTTACGATGGGACTACATTCAGGCTAGTAGCCAATAGATTTGATGTAGGAATTTGATCTGAGCATGCGTTGCACTTGGTCCGATCAAAATTCGCTACACATGATCGGAGTATGTCCAATCGAACCAGTTGGTCGGGAAATATTTCCAACATGTTGGAAAATTGGGTCCGACGGAGATTCGGACGGAATCAGTCCGATGCATACCACACACAGTCGGATTATCCAACGACACGGTCCTATAGGACACATTCCGACGGATTCTCCGACCGGGTGTACAAGGGCTTAGAGAGTTCCTGAGCTTTGGGGTTCTCAGGGGTTATAGCCCTGTTTATAATCAAGTTGCTGCCTCTTATGGAGTCATTGACCCAAAAAAAAAAAAAGCATAGGGCAGGAGCAGCAGTGGATGATGGAACTATCCCTTCACATGCCAGTAATGACCCCCAAAGTTGGGTCAGTAGATATATGAAGTCCGTAGAGTTCTCTGACCTCTCAAACCAATCAGTCCCAGCAGCGTTAGGTATGAGCCCATCCAGAGATAAAATGCAGTGTTAACAAGTGAACCACAGAGCTGTACTGCAATTCCTAAGGCCGTTAACAAGTATGGGTCATAAACAGGTCAGCGCTGTACCCGTACATTACATGAAGAGAACAAGATCTGTGAACTTGTATTCTGTAGTCACAGTTTCAGGCAGGGCAAGTTCTTTGTATAGAATCCAGGTAAACAGGAGAGCGGAATTACTCAGCTGTGTGAAACCTGGAAGGGGTAGGTTGTGAAGTGGGAGTCCCCATATGTGAGCCACCGCGATGACCATGCTTCATTTTTTTGGACTGATGCTTTTTCTCAAGAGGAGAAGGGAGAGCTGGGGGAACATCTGTTGAGCGGTGGTAAGGTGAACTCCTGGTACCATTCTGGGAGTTCTATTCATTCTAGGCCCAGGACTTCATAAAACTCCAGAAGTTCAGAAGGAGAACATAAGATGTGTTGTTTCCCTGCATGAGCGACAAGCAAAGCAAAAGGGAAGCGCCAAGTGTAGCTCATATCTCTTTCTCTAAGTTTGTCTAGAAGAGGGCATAGCACCCTGCGATTTGTCAACATGATTTGAGAGAGATCTTGATCATGATATTTTCTCAATTAAATATGGTCCTTCCTTCACGCTTTGCACATAATGTCCTCCTTTAGTGGATAATTCTGCAGGCAACAAATTATATCCCTTGGGGGTAGCAGAGTCCGGACCCCTGGCTCTGGTGGGCCTGTGTGCTCTGATAAATTCTATTTCTGTATCCTCCTGCCGTTCCAAATAGCTATTGAAAACTCTCTGCAGGGCAGGAATGATCTGTTCAGTGTCCAGTCTCAGGGATACCAATTACCTTAATGTTGTTCCTGCGTCCCCTATTGTCCAGATCCTCCAGATGTCTGTTCATTTCAATAAAGTGTGAGACATGGGGCTCCGCTACCTTCTCCAATCTATGTAGAGTTCTGTCTCTGTGTTTGCCTGTGGCTTCCACTGCTGCCATCTTTTCAGTGAGGATGAACAGGTTGGACTTCAGATCTGTTATGTCTGCCAAGAAAGAGTTTTTTTTATCTGCGAACCCTGACATGTCTGCATAGGTGAGGGGTTTGCTGGTGCCTGTGCAGCCCTGCCTCCAAGTTCTATGTGATGCGGGAACCATCACTGGAATTGCGCTGGTTCCCGCATTGCATTGGTGTTAACCATTACATACTGTCCGCGTCTAATCAGAAACACCTGGCTAAAGCCGGTGCAGAAATATGCTGATCTGGTTGGTGTACAGCCCTAATTGGCCATGTGTCTGAGCCCATAAACAGGCAGTTTAGTTCTGCTTTTGTGCTTAATTAGGGAGGGAAGTACTCTGAACTGAGCTCATGGGTACCTGTAAATACTACACTTACACTTGAGTTAGCATGCATCCTTCATGCTGCCAAGGATGGTACCATCTTAACCTCTGTTTCAATCTACAGTTGGTGTGACCGGCTATAACACCAACCATTTAAAAAGTTGAATGTTTAGTTGAGAACTGGCATAAGCACGCTGGCAAGTGTGATGGTTATTTCCAGAGAAATGCTTTAAATGTAGCATACACTGCACAAGCACATGTGGTAGTATGCATAATGTATATGTAACCTGGGGCGGCACAGTGGTGTAGTGGATAACACTTTCACCTAGCAGTAAAAAGGGTCACTGGTTCGAATCCTAACCATGACGCTACCAAAATGGCGTTTGCATGTTCTCCCTGTGCCTGCGTGGATTTTCTCTGGGTACTCCGGTTTCCTCCCACATTCCAAAGACATGCTGGTAAGTTAATTGGCTTCTGCCTAAATTAGCCCTAGTATATGAATGTGAGTTAGGGACCTCAGATTTTAAGCTCCTTGAGGGACTGATGTGAATTTACAATGCATATGTAAAGCACTGCATAAATTGATGGCACTATATAAGTACCTTAAATAATAATAATAACCAATGCAAAAAACAACATTGGTATTTTTGATTAATGATTTAATAAAAGTTATTGAATATTATTTCTGCTTTCTTTTTAGAAACATCTACTAAGACAAGGGGGAAAATATCTAATTGATCAATATATCATATTCTATTACTCTCTGGATAGACATTACATTCTTATATTAAATACAGTATAAACACCAGGAAAGCCCCCTAATAGAGATACAGAGCTATCTAGCAACATGGTTTACTATACTATACATCTAAATAAGATGGTAAATATCTTTAATCCTATACACACAGATAATACATTATCATTTGAAATGTATACCCCCGTTCAGTTACTGTACAGTTATTCATCAGTATCATCAGCTGTATGCTGTATCTGTGTCTCCCGGGTGCAGAAATACACCCCAATTTAGGTTGCCTCAAACTTCCTGTGTGCACGAGGCCTTAAAGTGATTGTAAACTTCTAAAATTAAAAACGAACAAAGCATATCATTCTATAGTGTGTACTTGCCTTAACACAAAGCACCTAGTGTGATTTATGGATCCTCTCTTTCCTCTGACAGTCTTTAGCGACACTACAGAATACCAGGAGACAGCCCCCCCCCCAAGCACACAGTCTGCGGTTGACAGTCTCAGCTGTGCATGTTTGCCTATAAGACTGTGTAGATGGGGTTTCCATCCCCTCTACTCAGGTCCCAGATTACATCCAGATTTGCAGGATGTTTGGTGGGTGTTTGCCCCATCGTGCGCACTGCACAGTGCATTTTGCATCCTGATTGGGCAAAAGGATGTTCTCATATGTACGGTTTCTTGTATTTAAGACAAGCTTGCATATGTTGAAAATATCGTAAATTGGTTTAAATATTTGTGCATTCTTTGTGAAAAAAATAGATTTTTTGCATCATTTTTGGATATATACATACGTAGGACAGGCATACCCCACTTTTAAGTACACAATCAGGCTCACTTCTGCATAGAAACCAATGAGCTTCTAACCTCAGCTTGTTCAGTTAAGCTTTGGTAATAAAACCTGGAAGCTCATTGGTTTCTATGCAGAATTGAACCTGATTTTGCAATTTCCAGCTTTAGTAAATAAAACCCATTGCATACTTAAAAGCGAGTATGCCTGTATATTAAAACAGAAAAATAAATATATCCGATGCTAAGTCCCCTTTGATCTTCTTACTTTGCTGAGGGTAAAAAAAATGAAACAAAACAGTGAAAACATACAATGCAAATGATTATTTATCCAAATAATAACCAAGGGTATATCTGGCATTTCTAGAATTCTAATATGCCCATGCAATTACCACTGTAATATTTTATTAAAATGCTGTACCACAGAGACTAATTATTTAATAAAATTGCGAACACAACTGTGCATCAGTCCGGATCTGCCAGTCATTTGACTGGCTGACCTAAATTAATTTTACATTGTCATGAAACACATGTAGCCATTTATAACGAAATATAAGATGAGGTCAACATAGCAAAGGACTGTGAGGTTTGTGTAACATATGATTATTGCTTTAACCACATGAAAAGAAACAGCACTGTCCTAGGGAGAAAAATCTATATTTTTACAACTCATTATGACTGTAGCCTCATTGCCTGTGGGTTAAGCATGTATTTAATCTTTGGCATGCAACTTTCCGAGACAGATACTCATTACTGTCAGACATTGCGGGGGGACATGGGATCTACAGCTGTCATGTGAATAAAAAGCACCATGTTAGGTGTATAATGAATGCAAACGACTTACAGTACATGGGGAAAATATTTGAAATTAGGGGTTAGTGTGGGTTAAGGAAGAGTACTATTTGCATTTAGAATGGTCACAGAACTCTATTGTAATTTGTAACTTTAATCGACTTTGTGAAAATTACGTTTATATTGTCACCATGCCTGTAATTGTCACCCACAAAGTCAAGGATTTGGAACTTAGCACATATGAACAGACACTTTTTCTTTGCTGCATGTCATGCCCAAGTTGGTGTTTACCAGAAAAAATGAAGATAATTTCGTTCTTATAATGCCAGGGGCACTCACTTGCTTTGCTATATATTAGCCATGCCGCCAAACAGCACAGACACAAAATATTTAAATTGGAACTAAAGCTGCAGTTTAACCTCCCTGGCGGTACGATTATTTCGGATTTTAGGTGCTAAAAGCGGTACCATTATTTTGCATGAAAATTTGGCGTTTTATATTGTAGTCCTGTAATTCTTAGGAATAACTCTCTTAACCACCTTCAGACTGGACCATTTTGCTGGTAAATGACCAGAGGTCTTTTTACACTTTGGTACTGCGCTGCTTTAACTGGTAATTGCGCGGTCATGCAATGTTGTACCCAAACAAAATTTGCGTCCTTTTCTTCCCACAAATAGAGCTTTCTTTTGATGGTATTTGATTGCCTCTGCGATTTTTATTTTTTGCGATATAAACGTAAAAAGACCGCAAATTTTGAAAAAAAATGATATTTTCTACTTTTTGTTATTAGAAAAATCCAATAAACTCAATTTTAGTCATACATTTAGGCCAAAATGTATTCAGCCACATGTCTTTGGTAAAAAAAAAGTCAATAATTGTATATTTATTGGTTTGCGCAAAAGTTGTCACATCCACAAACTAAGGTACGTTTTCTGGAATTTACGCAGCTTTTAGTTTACGACTGCCTATCTCATTTCTTGAGGTGCTAAAATGGCAGGGCAGTACAAAACCCCCCCAAATGACCCCATTTTGGAAAGTAGACCCCCTAAGGAAATTGATAAGAGGCATGTTGAGCCCATTGAATATTTTATTTTTTTGCCTCAAGCGATTGAATAATGACAAAAAAAAATTTTTTATTTTTTTTTTACACAAAGTTGTCACTAAATGATATATTGCTCACACATGCTATGGGCATATGTGAAATGACACCCCAAAATAAATTCTGCTGCTTCTCCTGAGTACGGGGATACCACATATGTGGGACTTTTTGGGAGCCTAGCCGCGTACGGGGCCCCGAAAACCAAGCACCGCCTTCAGGCTTTCTAAGGGCGTAAATTTTTGAGTTCACTTCTCACTACCTATTACAGTTTTGAAGGCCATAAAATGCCAAGATGGCACAAAACCCGCACAAATGACCCCATTTTAGAAAGTAGACACCCCAAGCTATTTGCTGAGAGGCATGTTGAGTTCATGGAATATTTTATATTTTGCCACAAGTTGCGGGAAAATTACAAACTTTTTTTTTTTTTCACAAAGTTGTCACTAAATGATATATTGCTCATGCATGCCATGGGCATATGTGAAATGACACCCCAAAATAAATTCTGCTGCTTCTCCTGAGTACGGGGATACCACATATGTGGGACTTTTTGGGAGCCTAGCCGCGTACGGGGCCCCGAAAACCAAGCACCGCCTTCAGGCTTTCTAAGGGCGTAAATTTTTGAGTTCACTTCTCACTACCTATTACAGTTTTGAAGGCCATAAAATGCCAAGATGGCACAAAACCCCCACAAATGACCCCATTTTAGAAAGTAGACACCCCAAGCTATTTGCTGAGAGGCATGTTGAGTCCATGGAATATTTTATATTTTGCCACAAGTTGCGGGAAAATTACAAACTTTTTTTTTTTTTTTTCACAAAGTTGTCACTAAATGATATATTGCTCACGCATGCCATGGGCATATGTGAAATGACACCCCAAAATAAATTCTGCTGCTTCTCCTGAGTACGGGGATACCACATGTGTGGGACTTTTTGGGAGCCTAGCCGCGTACGGGGCCCCGAAAACCAAGCACCGCCTTCAGGCTTTCTAAGGGCGTTACAGTTTTGAAGGCCATAAAATGCCAAGATGGCACAAACCCCCCCCAAATGACCCCATTTTGGAAAGTAGACACCCCTAAATTTAGGGGTACACTAGTGAGACTAGGTAATAAATGGCGGGTGCCCTGAAACTATAAAAAAATAACTAACCAACCAGCGTCACCTGTAACAGTTATATAGTGATCACTGGTGAAAGGGTTAACTAGGGGGCAATCAGGGGGCTTTATGCGGTAGTATATGGGGGTCCCTGGCGCTATAAAAAGCTGCGGCGAACCTAAATACCTACCTGCCTAACTAGCGTCACCTGTGACACTAATACAGCGATCAGAAAAACGATCGCTTATTAGGCTGGGTTCACACTGGAGCGATGCGGGAACGCCACGAATGCGCGGCGGGTTCCCGCATCGCATGCCTCCCGGCGGCAGTTCACACTGCCCTATGCGAACTGCTGGGAGTGTCAGTGAAATGTTAATGACACCCCCAGATCAGTTCGCATATCGCAGTGCGATCTGCAAACTTGGATCGCATGGTGTGAACACCCATGCGATCCGATTCTGCTGCGGACCAAAAAAAGGGTCCCGTGCGAGTTTGCGGCGGGTGCGGCGGGTGCAACACGAATTTAGCAATACTATCTGTATAGCTGAACTCGAATCGCACAGAGATCGGATGTGATTTGCACTGCAGTGCGGTGCGAATCACATCCGTTCTCATAAACCGCTGCAATGTGAACCCAGCCTTAGTGACACTGGCGACGGGGGGTGATCACGGGGTTAAACCTTTATTGGGGGGGTTAGGGGGGTACCTTAGAACTAAAGGGGGCTAACCCTAACTGCCCTAACAGTTATTAGTCACAAATGACACCCGCCGGGTGATCAGGGGGTTAAACCTTTATTAGGTAATAAATGGCGGGTGCCCTGAAACTATAAAAAAATAACTAACCAACCAGCGTCACCTGTAACAGTTATATGGTGATCACTGGTGAAAGGGTTAACTAGGGGGCAATCAGGGGGCTTTATGCGGTAGTATATGGGGGTCCCTGGCGCTATAAAAAGCTGCGGCGAACCTAAATACCTACCTGCCTAACTAGCGTCACCTGTGACACTAATACGGCGATCAGAAAAATGATCGCTTATTAGGCTGGGTTCACACTGGAGCGATGCGGAAATGCCGCGAATCCGCGGCGGGTTCCAGCATCGCATGCCTCCCGGCGGCAGTTCACACTGCCCTATGCGGACTGCTGGGAGTGTCAGTGAAATGTTACTGACACCCCCAGATCAGTTCGCATATCGCAGTGCGATCTGCAAACTCGGATCGCATGGTGTGAACACCCATGCGATCCGATTCTGCTGCGGGCCAAAAAAAGGGTCCCGTGCGAATTTGCGGCGGGTGCGGCGGGTGTGGCGGGTGCGGCGAATGGCTGAACTCGAATCGCACAGAGATCGGATGTGATTTGCACTGCAGTGCGGTGCGAATCACATTCGTTCTCATAAACCGCTGCAATGTGAACCCAGCCTTAGTGACACTGGCGACGGGGGGTGATCACGGGGTTAAACCTTTATTGGGGGGGTTAGGGGGGTACATTAGAACTAAAGGGGGCTAACCCTAACTGCCCTAACAGTTATTACAGTCACAAATGACACCAATGCAAAAAAAAATAAAAAAATAAAAAAAAATGACATTGGTGTCACTGTGACTGGGGGGCAGGGGTAATTGGGGGGGTGATCGGGGGGGGTGTGAGTGTGCCTGGCATGTTCTACTGTGTGTGTAGAGTGTTGGTGCAACTCACCGATCCGCTCTCCTCCGTGTCGGAACGAAAAATACCGACACGGAGGAGAGAATACATCACTTCCTCTCCTGTGTTTACATTACAGGAGAGGAAGTGATGTCACGGGGGATTCCTATTCGTCGGGAGCGATCGCGAGGGGGTGGCCATGAATGAATGGCCGCCCCCTCGTCCTGGATCGCTCCCGGACGAAAACCGACCGCCGCAGGCACCGGGCGGGGGCCCGATCGGGCCCCCGACCCGCGGGAGGCAAGGGACGTACATGTACGCCAATATGCCTGCCCGTGCCATGCTGTCGACGTACATCGTCGTGCGGCGGTCGGCAACTGGTTAAATCTGTCCAAACCAGAGTCTAGCAGACATCCCGGGTATGATAAAGTTTGAAAAATTAAATCATAAATTATAATATAATAAATAATTATAAATAATTGTACCAAATAATAATATAACAATAATAAAAATTATTCAATAATGTAATCAAATCAAAAACACTGAAATTTGCTCAGTTGCAGAATTGTCACTGTCATTACTTTTCAGTATTTGATGACGGATCTCCCCACAAATCGCTATCGCTCAATTCTGCGAGTGATTCTAATTTATTATCGCTGTTTTCTAGCTGGTCTAAAATCATTTTTGATGTACAGTGACAGTTTTGGTTGCTATGGGCAATCTCCAGTTTCCAGGCATAAAGAACAGTTTTTATTATATAAAACTGCATGCAGGACACTGGGCAGACCACTAGGGACAACGGGGATGTGAAATATTTACATACAGCAATGTAATCTGTAAGATTACATTATACTGTATGTTTACTGTTTGTTTCACTTTTTGAATTTGGCGCCGATCTCCGTGCCCATGCGTCGCAACGCTCGCAGGGCACGGAGATCGGCGATGTAATGCATCGAGCGAGACACGGCTCGCTCGTACAGCGGGGAGACAACGCTGGATCCGAGGGAGAAGGTAAGTAAACCTCCTCCTGGATCCAGCGATGCAGTCCCGAGTCTGACTCGGGGATACCGCTTTTGGTATGAAAAATCCACCCCGAGTCAGACTCGGGAATACCGTCAGGGGGGTTAAAAAATTGCTACCAAGTGAATATTTACGAAAGAAGAGACTATGGGGTTAATTTACTAAAGGCAAATAGACTGTTTGTT
This sequence comes from Lithobates pipiens, assembly GCF_037356315.1. NCBI lineage: Eukaryota > Metazoa > Chordata > Amphibia > Anura > Ranidae > Lithobates > Lithobates pipiens. Next base: position 530,906,890 of record NW_027507758.1, on the reverse strand, counting down.
TTTGAAAGGAAAGTTGCATTTTGAAAAGGCATTTCTCCCAGGGCTTAGTGAATGTGTTGACATTTCACTTTACAAATAATGCCAAATCACAAGCAAAGACATTTTTCTTGCACATGACTGGATGATGAAAGTCAGCAGAGCTTCACTTCATTCATTAAATGCTATTGTAAAGTCTATTTTCTTTTCCTATAAAAATAACAAACATGTCATGCTTGCCTGCTCTGTACAGTGGTTTTGCATAGAGCAGCCCGGATCCTCCTCTTCTCGGGTCCCTCTTCTGTGATCCTGGCCTCTCCCTCCTGTTGAGTGCCCCCACAGCAAACAGCTTGCTATCGGGGCACCCAAGCCAAGTCGCAGCTCCGTGTGTGCATTCAAACGTGAGACTGTGACCTGGCCACATCCCCTCTCTCTCCTGATCGCCGGACTGACTTTGACAGCAGCGGGAGCCAATGGTGCCGCTGCTGTGTGTCAGCCAATCAGGAGGGAGAGTCTGGGACAGCCAAGACACTCATGGACTTGGCTGAATAGAGATGGAGCCCAGGTAAGTATTAAGGGGGGCTGCTGCACACAGAAGGCTCAGATAAAAAAACCATCTGACTTTACAAGCTCTAGGGAAACCTTCTTTGCAAACCGCAACTTCCCTTGAAGGGAAACTATCTATTTGCCTTAAAGCTGTATTAAAACCCAATAGTAAACATTTATATATTGCATATTGCCAATTCTTAGATGTGGTGGCTGCATTTGTTTTTTCTATTTTTAAGCTTTCTTTTTTTCATTTTTAACTGGTGATCTGGCCAGTAAGTTTGTTGTTTTTCAATAGAACACGCTGCATCCTGCAGATGTAGCAGGTTAAGGGTTGAGATAAACCATTTAACAACGATCAGCTTTTTTCATTCTTGTAAAACCTTTATCCCATAAGGAAAAAATAAACTGTTTGCTGTAACTGCCTAAAAAGTGTGAGCTGGAGTTCAGCTTCAATTTGTTAGTAATTTGCTAATACATGCAACACTCCCCTCCCCCCAGACTGACAATGCTGCTGTCCAAAGGTGCCATGCATTGGTGTATGCAGCCTATTGCATTAGAGTGTGCACTCCAGCGCACAAACATATGTGTGTGTGTGTATCAGTAGAGCAGTGTATGGTGTCAGTAGAGCAAAGATTGGTGTCAGTAGGGCAGTGGACGATATTAGTCGTTTTTTATTTTTTATTATTTTATACAATATTATTTTTTTAAATAAACTTTTACAGTATTATTATTATTATTATTATTATTATTATTATTAATTTTTTACAATTCTTTATGGGGCTTGGGTGAAATAGCAAGGGTCTAAAGAGACCCCGGATGTCTCACGTTTGAGACAGAAAAATAAACTAAGGACAGAGATTCCCCAGTCCTATACTCTGCAGCCTGCAGTTAACATAGTTTACTATGCTTCAGTTAAGAATAAAAACAGAAGTGATTGGTACAGATCCCTCACTGTGTTCAAGGGGCCAGTTAATTAAATATTTATCAGCCCTTTCCCTGCTCATAAGAGGAGAGGAGGGAAGCTGGCAGCACTGTGGGGGAGGGAAGACAGGAAGCCAGTGAGAATCAGCACCGCACGGGGTGATTAGGGTGTGCCCAGGCACACTCGGCAAACCCTGTGCACATGCCTATGGTGCCATGTGCTCCTTCATCCAGAGTGGGAGCACTTTAATTTCAATAATATATCAATATTTATCAATAATATATCAATATTTTTCATCAGAGTGGGGGCACTTTAATACAGGATGTGTGTTACTGGTCAGATCACCGGGTGAAAACAGAAGGAAAAAGCCTAAAAAAAAGAAAACTGATGCAGCCGCCACATCTAATGGATGGTAAGGTGCAATATATTACATTTTTGGTTTTGTTTTTAAAACTGCTTTATGTAAATCAACCCATGTGTATGTCTCGTTCTGCCTAAAATCTCTTCCTCTGTCTAGCATTTTTTTCCACTAATTGTATACTGACAGCTATATATGTGCAGCTCATGTAAAATAAGTAAAGTAAGAGTAATTAAACAAATATAAATAGATTTCCAAGCTCAAATTTACCAACCAGCCAGCGACCAACCAAATTAGCCTGTCTAAAAATATGCATTAAGAACAGGGGTTTAGTTGCACACATTTACAAATATATGCCTAAGCTGCAGGCCCCGTCAAGTTTGAGCTTGGAAATTTTTTTATATTTGTTTGACATAAGTTACCATTCCAGTGCAACTTGCTACAAAGACCAGTTATAGGTGGGGGCAGTGGCCACTTCTTTGTACCTTGAATATATTGGTCAGGCAACGCACTGACACCCTTGCTGCCATAGTACTATCTGCTGGGTGTTCAGTGTGACCCTGTACCTTTTAAGGAGGGGTGGCTCCTTACAGGCTCACCTGTCCCCTGCCTATCCATTATAAATGCATGTGCTTCCAAGATGGAGACTTTCAGTAGTTGGGAACTGCAGGAAACAGGGTGTCTTGGCAGCAGTGTTGCCAAACCCCCCAAAGTGAAATTTACTGGCAGAACGCCAAAATTTACAAATGGCAATAATTTTTTACTGGCGGAAAAATCATGGAATTTACTGACAGATCCACATTTTTTACTGACACTGCAAAAAGTACCTAAAATGACTTTTTTAGTGCTAAACAGTGCAAATATCAATATTAACTGGAAACACATAGCTAGTGCTATTAGCAATGTGTTTAAGTTAAACAAACGTCATAAAAACATATTTCTCAATTTATATGAAAGTTAGGTTACTGCAACCCAGCCAGCACAGAGTTCCCCTTTACATCAGAGTCTGCAGGATGTCTCTTACATTGCAAGGGAACTCTAATGTAAAGGGGAACGCTGCAGATCATGATATAAGGGGGAACTCTGATGTGGGGGGGGGCTCTGGTGAATACATTAAGGTAAGGGGGGATTACTAATATAGGGGGAACCTTTATATCAGTGCCCCCTTACATTATTGTATTCACTCCCATCCTTACATCAGTGACCTCCTTCAGACTGGCCTGGCGGCGCTGTCACTGACCAGGTGCACCGTGCAGGGCTCAGTCAGATGGCTCCAGCTTGGTGGCTCTGGTTTTATTCTATAGTCTCCTCTCCATGGTCCACACATGCCTCTCTCTTCCCGTAATCCCCATCACAGCAGCACTCTCACTCTTGACTCCTTTCTAGGATCGCCCTCAGAGACTGCAGACATGATAAAAGACAAGAGATGGTCAGAGACTGCGGACATTATACAGGAGGTGGACATAGGCTTCAGACATGATACAGGAGGTGGACAGTGGCTTTGGACATACTACAGGAGGCGGACAGAGTCTGTGGACATGATACAGGAGGTGGACAGAGGCTGCACACATACTACAGGTGGTGGACAAACACTGTGGGCATACTACAGGAGGTGAACAGAGGCTGTGGACATACTACATCAGGTGGACAGAGGCTGTAGACATGATACAGGAGGTGGACAGAGGCTGCGGACATACTACAGGAGGTGGACTGAAGCTGTGGACATACTACAAGAGGTGGACAGAGGCTGCAGACATACTACAGGAGGTGGGCAGAGGCTGCGGACATAGTACAGGAGGTGGACAGAGGCTGCAGACATGAAAGTGTTCTCCTCACCCCCTCACAGTAGCCTCCTCCTCTGCCCCTTTCACCTCTCCAGAGGTCAGGGCAGCACTGTGTTGCCCCGACTTGTGGAGAGGTAAAAGGTGCACAGGAGGAGGACACAGCAGGCTGATGATGTGGAAAAGTAATACAGTATGATGGTGGACAGAGCACATCGGTCTCTGTCCCTCCCCTGCATGCCGCGGCTTCACCCTCCCAGATCCCAGTGATTTTCTCCTCTCACTATGTCCCCCTTTTGCTATAATATCCCCCCCCCCCAGTTTTGCTCTCCTTCTCCTCCTCACCCCTGCTCGGCTCTTCCACCTATGGGGGTTGCACTGCAGGAGCCGCCGGCCGCCGTGGTCTCGATAGTCTATTAAAAAATGGCACGAATGGCGCCATTACGTTACTGCACATGTGCCGCCCATGTGGAAGCAGCGGCCTTTCTGCCCGTTATGAATTCAGGCCTATACAGTAGCTCTGCTATCAGCAAAAGCTCAAACTACATGGTGAGTGGAAACCTGTAGTTTGGACTAAGCAGGAGATTTTGGACTTGTGTACCAAGACCGCTGCTTACGCACAGCAAGCAAGGTTCATTTTCTGCAGCACGTTGGCAGGGAACAGGATTTTTAACTCAGGCTGTTGCTGCTCCATGTTCGCACCCTCTCTGACCATCTCTTGTACCATATCCACACCCTCTCTGACCATCTCTTGTACCATATCCGCACCTTCTCTGACCATCTCTTGTATCTGTTTGATGGGATCTGCCTGGGGGGATGGTGTTTGGAGTATCTTTATCTACTGATTGTTAAACTTTCTGGAATACACATATTGCTATTGTGGTGTAGGACCTGGGCTTTCTTTCTTTCTTTCTTTCTTTCTTTCTTTCTTTCTTTCTTTCTTTCTCTCTCTCCCCTTTTCTCTCTCCCTCCATAACTCTTTCATTTCAGACTCTAACCACACTCCTGTTAAGTCAACATTTAGTTTGGCTACGTGTGCCGCATTCTTACTCTCTGCTAAGCCATACCTACAAACGAATGCCCCACCCATAATTAAAATAAGACTCCACCTACATACCAAAAAATTGTCCCTATTAATTTTTTTTGTTTTGATGCACTTAGAATGTAGTTAACTGATTTAAGCTGAAGTTTAAATTGGGCTTTAAGTTGAAAAAATGGGAACATTATTTTTGACTAGGCCTGTGCTTTATAATCAGTTATTAAAATTTATATATATATATATATATATATATATATATATATATATATATATTGTAGACATGTCACTGGAGAAGTGATCGAGGGGGTGTACATCTCACCTAGGTTGCTACACAGTGTGAGATGGTAAATCCAGGATGGTTCAGTTTCTCAGCAGCGATATGCTGCTGAATTGTTATTTAATTTTGCCGGGCCTGGGTTTATATGGAATGGCAGGTAGGTTTGGTAGAGGGACCTGTCATTTCACATCCCCCGATCCAGTTCTGGGTTTGGGATCAGGTGAGCTTTGATCCTAATTAGCCTGGGAAGCTAAAGGCACTGCAGGGTCTGCAGGTGGTTGCTCTCAGCCAGGGAATGAACAATCTGTGTGTTGAAGGAAGCTGCAAGCACAGCCACTGCTGGAGCTAAAACTCACCCTGCGATATCCAGGCGAAAGACGCTGTGTTTGTAAGTGTCAGATAGTTGAGCAGAACCTGTTAGTAAGCGCCCAGCCGGGCTAGGACTTTTATTTTTGTTGTACTTAGAAAGCACGGTGTTGCTGTATATTTTGTTTGCTGGACTGTTTGTACCACGAATAAACGCCAAGATCTGCTTTATAAATTCCAAGGCTGCTGTGAACTGTGTCCAAACACACCCTACCCCGGGAAGATCCCTTACAATTGGTGTTCGAATGCGGGCAAAGTCGGTTGCTAGGGGCAACGGTGTGGACAGACTTGGCTACAGCTGCTTATGTCTTGGGTGAAAGCTGCAATGACACTCCAGGAACAGTCCAGCAACATGGAGGAGATGCTGAAGCAGTTTATGCAAGTGAGTTTGCAACAACAGCAACGACATGAACAGTCCATGGCGGCACAACAGCAGATGCATAAGGAAGAGTTGCAAGTTTTGCGCCAAAGCCAACAACAACTTATCGAGCACCTGATAGTAAATCGTGAGGCGCCTGTGGTTACTAATCCACCCATAGTGATGGGAGCCGCTCCAGAGATTTTTTTTGGGAGAAGGACTGTGCAGAAAGCGCTGCAAAAGATGACTGCTGAGGACGATGTTGAGGCCTTTCTAACAGTATTTGAGCGCGTGGCTGAGCGAGAGAAGTTACCAGCCGCTGAGTGGGCAGAGGTAATTGCGCCCTATTTAACAGGTGATCCTAAGAACGCAAACGAACTTGTCAACCTTGTGGAGAGGTTCCAGGCGACTGAGGACTACCTCCGTGATGTTCCTGCAGCATCTTCACCTCCCCGGAGCGCCAGATCTGTGCCGTCAGCTGGTAAGAGACTTCCATCTATTGGGGGAGTGTGGAGGGGTGCTGATGGGGGGAAAAGGGCTCAAGTGGTGTCTCAGGGACAAAAGACTGGTGATGGTCCCGGGTGGCTAAGGGGCTCTGAAAAGGACTCCTTGCCAAAGAGACCAGGCCCTATCCAGTGTTGGAGATGCCATGAGGCGGGACACGTGTCGGCCCATTGCCCTCTTACCTCTGAACCCATGGAATGTGACGCTAGCCGGCGTCAGTCGCTATTTGCGGAACCATCTTGTGCTGCAGTTCCTGGACTAGAGACTGAACCGCAAATCTGCGATATTACAATCAATGACTTTCCTGTTAAAGCGTTAATGGACTCAGGAAGCCTTGTAACCTTGGTGCATGCTAGCCTGGTGACTGGGGACTTAGAGTCTAAAAAGCATATGAGCGTTGTGTGTATACATGGTGATACAAAAGTGTACCCTATAGTGCTGGCTAAAGTCGGGACTGAACAAGGCACAGTACAATATGAAGTGGGTGTGGTTAAAAACCTCATGCATAATGTAATATTGGGGCGCGATTTTCCTTTATTCTGGGCTCTCTGGGAAAAAAGAAAAATCCCCAAAAGGAGTGAGGATACCTCTAAGGTGGTTGCTTTGTCCACTGTGAATGATAAAAGTGTACAGGATGAAAATGATTGTTTTCCTTTGCAGGTCCTGGCTGGGGAGGAGGAGGCTCCTCCCACTGAGCAAAATATACTAGACTTAGAGGTGTCTAGCGATAATTTTGGGGCTGCACAATTACAGGACCCCACTCTCAAAAATGCAAGAGAGCAGGTTGCTGTTATGAACGGGGTACCTCAGGAACCAGATGCTGAAAAAAGATTTCCACATTTTTCGGTGACTAATGATCTTTTCTATAGAGTCAATAAGGTTAAGGATGAGATTGTGGAACAGCTTCTGGTACCTAAGCCGTACCGGCGTCAGGTGCTTGACATGGCACATAACCATGTTCTTGGGGGACACTTGGGGACTGACAAAACGCGAGAGAGGGTTCTCCAGAGGTTTTTTTGGCCGGCCATATATGATGACATTAAAAAATACTGTGAGTCGTGCCCCACATGTCAGGTTAGTGCCCCAGTGTCACATTTTCGCAGTCCTTTGGTTTCGCTCCCTATTATAGAGGTGCCTTTTGAGCGTATTGCCATGGATTTAGTGGGTCCCATTGTAAAGTCAGCTAGAGGACACCAGTATATTTTGGTAGTCCTGGATTATGCGACCCGCTATCCTGAGGCTGTACCCTTAAGAAACACTGCATCTAAAACAATTGCACGTGAGTTGTTTTATATGTTCTCTAGGACTGGGATCCCCAAAGAAATCCTAACTGACCAAGGTACGCCATTTATGTCGAAAGTAATGAAGGAATTATGCAGACTATTTAAAATTTCACACATCCGTACCTCTGTGTACCACCCCCAGACGGACGGATTGGTGGAGAGATTTAATAAAACTTTGAAACATATGTTGAAGAAAGTGGTGGCAAAAGATGGTCGTGACTGGGATCATTTATTACCCTACCTCATGTTTGCTATTAGGGAGGTGCCCCAAGCGTCCACAGGGTTCTCACCATTCGAGTTGGTCTATGGTCGTCACCCTAGGGGTCTACTAGACATTGCAAAAGAGACATGGGAGAATGAGTCCACCCCATACAAGAGTGTTATTGAGCATGTAGCACAAATGCAGGACCGTATAGCCACTGTAATGCCCCTGGTAAGGGAACACCTCCAGAGAGCTCAAGAGGCCCAAAGTAGAATTTACAACCGGTCCGCAAGAATCAGGACATTCAACCCAGGCGATAGGGTCCTTATACTAGTCCCCACTGTTGAGAGTAAATTCTTGGCGAAGTGGCAAGGTCCTTATGAAATTGTTGAAAAGATCAGTGAGGTGAACTACAAGGTGCACCAACCAGGTAGAAGGAAGCCTTTCCAAGTTTATCACATAAACTTGATCAAGCCCTGGAAAGACAGGGAATCCTTGGGGGCGACAAATACTGTTAATAATTTGTCACAACCAATCCCTCCAGTCAAGGTAGGTGATACTCTATCAGTATCACAGAAACAGGAGGCTCATGAATTTTTACAGAAAAACAAAAACAAGTTCTCTGACCTTCCAGGGCGTACACACTTCATCCATCATCACATTGAAACTGAGCCTAGAAGCAGAGTAAACCTTAAGCCCTATAGGATACCCGAGGCACGTAGGGAAGCCGTATCTGCCGAGGTAAAACGTATGCTTGCTCTGGGGGTAATTGAGGTGTCACAGAGTGAATGGTCCAGCCCAATTGTGCTAATCCCAAAGCCCAATGGAACTTGGAGGTTCTGTAACGATTTCAGAAAGTTGAATGAGATCTCCAAGTTCGATGCGTATCCTATGCCCAGGGTAGATGAGTTGATTGAGAAGTTGGGTAACGCCAGGTACATAACCACCCTCGATCTCACAAAGGGCTATTGGCAGATTCCACTTTCTGACGAGGCTAAAGAGAAAACTGCTTTCTCCACCCCTGATGGGCTATTCCAGTATGTAGTGATGCCATTCGGGTTACATGGAGCGCCTGCAACTTTCCAGAGGTTGATGGACTTGATTCTGCGACCACATCGTGATTACTCAGCTGCCTACCTCGATGATGTGGTCATTTTTAGCCCTGATTTGGAAAGTCACCTCTGTAAGGTACAGGCCGTGTTGGATGCCATAAGTGATGCGGGGTTGACCATAAATGCCGAGAAGTGTGCTCTAGCCCTAGAAGAGGCCAAATATCTAGGCTACATTATTGGGAGAGAGTTGATTAAGCCACAGCTAAATAAAATTGAGGCAATACAGAATTGGCCTAGACCCCTGACAAGGAAACAGGTTAGAGCTTTCCTGGGTATTACGGGGTATTACCGTAGATTTGTGCCGAACTTTGCCTCAGTTGCTGCTCCACTAACTGACTTGACAAAGGGCGGAAAGACAGCAATGGTCACGTGGACCCCAGAGGCCGAGAAGGCTTTCCAAAGCCTTAAGTCTGCCTTGTGCCAACCACCTGTCTTAGTTACCCCCGATTTCAAACGAGAATTTCTGGTCCAGACAGATGCCTCTAACACAGGCTTAGGTGCAGTACTCTCACAAGTAGTGAATGGTGAGGAGCATCCAGTGACGTACTTGAGTAGAAAATTAACCCCGGCCGAGAAAAATTATGCCATTGTGGAGCGAGAGTGTTTGGCAGTAAAGTGGGCCCTAGAATCGTTAAAGTATTACTTGCTAGGCAGGAAATTCAAGTTGGTGACAGACCATGCCCCCCTAACATGGATGAAGTTAAACAAGGAGAGAAATGCAAGAGTGACTAGATGGTTTCTCTCCCTACAAAACTTTAATTTCACTGTGGAACACAGGCCAGGGAAATTACAGGCAAATGCTGACGCATTGTCAAGGGTAAGTTGTCTGTGGGGACAAAAGGCTCAGCCCTCCGGTCTGAAAAAGAGGGGGGGGATATGTAGACATGTCACTGGAGAAGTGATCGAGGGGGTGTACATCTCACCTAGGTTGCTACACAGTGTGAGATGGTAAATCCAGGATGGTTCAGTTTCTCAGCAGCGATATGCTGCTGAATTGTTATTTAATTTTGCCGGGCCTGGGTTTATATGGAATGGCAGGTAGGTTTGGTAGAGGGACCTGTCATTTCACATCCCCCGATCCAGTTCTGGGTTTGGGATCAGGTGAGCTTTGATCCTAATTAGCCTGGGAAGCTAAAGGCACTGCAGGGTCTGCAGGTGGTTGCTCTCAGCCAGGGAATGAACAATCTGTGTGTTGAAGGAAGCTGCAAGCACAGCCACTGCTGGAGCTAAAACTCACCCTGCGATATCCAGGCGAAAGACGCTGTGTTTGTAAGTGTCAGATAGTTGAGCAGAACCTGTTAGTAAGCGCCCAGCCGGGCTAGGACTTTTATTTTTGTTGTACTTAGAAAGCACGGTGTTGCTGTATATTTTGTTTGCTGGACTGTTTGTACCACGAATAAACGCCAAGATCTGCTTTATAAATTCCAAGTCTGCTGTGAACTGTGTCCAAACACACCCTACCCCGGGAAGATCCCTTACAATATATATATATATATTTCTTAAACATATAATAAATTAAGGTTAATGTTTTTTTTTTATTGAATGATTGCAGCTGTATGTAACTAGGTGATTACTTTATGTTACACTGTGGTACAAACTTTATATATTAAATGTGGATCCTGTAACATATGCAGTATGACAGGACTTTAATGGCTGATATAAACTGTTAATTCCATTCTAAGCATTGTCATTTTATCAAGGTGATGCTTTCCTGAAACTAGTATAGGCATTTCAATGTCACCTGTTCTGGGAAGATATTATTAAAGCTAACAGTACATCTCTACTGTGGCGACAGAAGAAATTGAAAAAACTCAGATCAGCATATTTTACTATTAGGGAATTTTATGTGTAAAAGCTCCACAAAATATTACAAACTTTTGCAAGTAATCTTACATATAATTCATTACATTTCAAAAATCTTTTTTCTTTTTTTTTTTTGTAATGTTGATGATAGAGAAAAGCATATGTGCAAAGTTAGATTTATTGGAAGAATATAGGGGAAAAAAGGAGTTTATGTTCTGTGTGCACAGTACTAGTGTTTAAAATAAATTGCACCAAAAAAGAAGGACGTGCAAATTTGATATTCATGCAAGAACAAGAGAAGGCAAATCAAACCAGAATCAGACAAAATGGCTGACTACAAGGCCACAAGGCAGAGAAGATTAGTAGAACCTCTAATTTCTTCAACCAGCAGCAGAGCTACTGTGTTGCCACCAGAAGGACCACTGCTTGATCTGCCAAAGATAAGCATATCAAACTTTTTTCTGCCAATGCAAGGTTTTCCTATTCCAGTTTAGAGGCTTCCAGGCCAAGGTAGCAGTTCCAGGGCACACCAACAAACCCAAGCTTAGTCTAGGTGATGTATTTTTTGTAGATTTATTGCAGTAATTAAATAGGAGAGAGGGATGAGGGGGCAGGATGCTTCAAAAACACCAGCAGATACAGAAGGACCGATTCTTAAGATAATAAATGCCTTTCACAACAGCCCTAACTGTTAATGGAGGGAGAGGGGGCAAGCTGTCAATCTGAGACTCTGTAAAAGAAGTCACAGTCCTTGTAGCAACCTCTCGCTTCCAACACCCAAAGGACAGGCAAACCTGGAGTCCCAGGCAGAAAAAAAAGAGTCCCACTTACAATGTCCAAGAACTGCTGTCTCTGACCAGCTTCCATTAGACACCCTTCAATGAAAGGGAATCCTTCTCACAATGTCCAAGAACAGCTGTCTCCAACCAGCTTCCATGCCACCACACCTTTCAGTGAAAGGGGATCCTTCTCCAACCTAGCTCTCTAAGATAATGCCCCCCAGTAAAAGTATTTAAATTCAGGTTCTTCCAGGCCCTTAGCCAGACACATGCTGAAGTAAAACAGCAACAGCTCTTCAGTTACACACAGCTGCCCCCCAAGCCAAAAGCCCAAACCAGACCAGAGAGAGCTCTGAGTAAGCATTTCCAAACATGTATCTTCCCCCCAACCACCTTCTCAGGGATTGGCTGAGGCCAGATACATTTTTATACCCCAGAAATTGATAATCCTACTCTATTTCTAGAGGCGTCTTCCAGAGGCAGGCAGGAGCAATGAACCCCCAGGTTTAGGGATAGACCCGACCAGACCAAAAAAATAATAATTGCTGCCCCACTGAGTACAGCAGAGCCAAATATGACATTTGCACAGCTTGGGGCAGGGTGCTAAATGATTTTCATGTCTTAGGGGACCTTTAAAAAAAACAAGTATTCATTTGTCAATGAGAAAAATGTTCTTTACATTGGTGGTAAAGAGAAAGAATGCAACCCTTACAAACAGCTAAAAAGGTCATTGGGGTCGATTTGCTGGCTTAGCCAAGTAACATAGGCTCCGGAACTATGCAGGCACCATCAGAATGGAGATCAATAAGCCACAGCTCAAGGCACAGGACACAGCACAAATCAAGCCACAGCAGTCTAGAAGTACCCTAAGGTTCCACAGAACACTGGTTAAGGATGACTGGTCTAAACAGTGGCCTCTTTATTACATATTAGACCTTGTAGTTGACACCCAGTCACAAACGTTTAATTATCTGCAGGGGGAAATTGTTGAACTGATTTGAAAATATTTGGTACTCAAACTTTATAGGATTCAGAGGATTATTAAAGTGGAAGTTCAGTCAAAATGTAACTAAGGCTAAACCTACTCCCCCTCCCAGTCTAAGCCTATTCTATCTAACCCTGTAAAGAAAAGATGTGCATACTTACCAATTCAGAAGCCGTTGTGATCTGGTCTCATAAACAGCTGTCAGCGGCTTCAGGGTAGAGAAGGGACAGCTGACAACTTCAAGTCGCATCAAGTTCAAAATAGTCCCTGTACTACTTTGGTCTGACTATGATGCGAGTCAAGGTCCATAGACCTCAAGCTTACATTTTCATTCTCAGGCATTCCCTGAAATCGTGTCAAAATTGTGGCCACAACATCCCAGCAACATTGCAGTAAAATCACGCAACTTTCAAGTCGTGGCAGTGTGAAAGGGGCCTTAGGAACACACGTTAATTAGGGTTTTTTGTATTTGTTTAAAATAAAGCTTCAATACAAATTAAACATCTAAATGCGGGAAAAACACTTGTAAATGTCAATGTAGAGGTAATGCTTGAGAAGCAGGCATATGGAATAAAAAGAGATAAAATGGTGCAATACGTAGTGTAAAGAAAAAATTGATATTATTCTCATTTCTGGAAAAGCCTTTTCCATACAATGTGTTATTATTCTCTGTAATAATGATTCAATTATCTCAACTAGTTTCTGTCCTGGTGCTAAGCACCACCCACCTTTAGACCCATAAGAGTGGCTTGCTATTCAGTTCATGACCGTGACCCTGATGAAGTCACGTGACCGTGACGAACACGCGTCGGGACGAGAGCTACCGGAAGTGACGCAAATGGAGCTCGATGCTCGTTTATACACTGTCTGAAACATCTCTTTTATTGTGAGTACCCTATTATATACTTAAATAAAAATAATTTTGGTCAAAACTACTACACTATGGGGCTTCCTTCCTCCACATCTTTTTAACCCCTTATATACATACCAATTGCTGAGGCACCCCCCACGCTGAATGCTGCTGAGTTATCACTTAAAGGGACCAACACAGCGCAATAGGCAGGCTACTGACGCCAGAATCTGGGGACACCACAGCAGAACTTCAAGGGACCCCGAGGATATACATATTATATGCTGTTACCTTACAGCTGTAAGGTAAGGGGACATCCATACCCTGACCACACAGGACCAGGGGGATATATCCACCATCACCACTACCACCACCAATTATACTGTTTTTTTAAATATAGTGCACATGGTATTATTATTTAAACACCAGCACCTCATGCGATTTTCTGATATAATCGCCACTGGTCTTGCTCAAGTGTAACGGACATTTTCCGATATATTTTATCTTTTTTCACTTTGGCATTTTGCATAGTTTCAATACTGTTTTTAGGTATTATGCATAGGTCTATATTGGTTTAGAGGGATTTTGCATTTATTCCCTCAGCACTGACACTTTATGTGTTTTATTTTTATTTTATGATTACCACTTTTTGCACAGTTGAATGATCAATTTGTTCACTACTTGATTTATATCGTTTTAAATTATTCTTATGGTATAGAGTAATTTTGCGCGTATTATTATCTTTGGCACTGGCACTTTATGCGATTTTGATAGCTACAACAAATCGCACTGGGAATCACTTATTCCAAATATTTTGATTGTGTGTTTCTTTGGATACTCTTGCATTTATTCTTGAATTTACCTTTGATGCTACAACGTTATAGTGTTTTTAGGATCTCGTACTATCCCCACATTAAAAAAACGCACATTGCTTTACACATACCTATTGCCTTATGTGACGACATATATTTCGTCTAACATCTCTAGATCATTCTAGTGCCTATAGAGCCCACCAACCTTCAGGCTAGACTTCCTGTCTCAGTACAGCTCTTACTTAGCTGCTCCTCTAAAAGGAAAGCAAAATCTGGCAATATGAACACTTAATGAATTAACACAAGCTAGATCCCATTCGCAGAGGAATTCAACTTGAAAACCAAAAGACAATACATCCTCAGACATAAAATTATAATTATTAATTATATTATATTAATTAATTATAACATATTAATTATTATGAACAAGGAAATAAGAGTGGAAAACTACTTGCAAAAGCAGTACAAAACAAAAAACAGCCACCACAGTACACCAAATCAGGGATCTCTGACTGTACGCTCTGTACAACCACTTTTACGTACAGGTAAGCCTATATTAAGCCTATATTACGGCTTACCTGTAGGTACTGGAAATATCTCCTAAACCTCCAGGGTTTAGGAGATATTTACAAAAAAGCTGTGCGCTGATGACTATGGTGCATGCGCACTTTAGATAGGGCACATTGTGTCATTTCTAATAGGGGTCATGCCGTGACTGGTGGCTCCCACGCATGTGCAGGAGTGATGTCACGTGACTCCAGCCAGTCACAGAGCTGGAGTTCACAGCCTTGGAAGGAAGAGGGGTGAAGATGGATGCTCACTACTAGTGGGGACAGGGGTCACATAGCAGGCTTCACTTTCAGGTAAGTGACACATAATGGGCTACTATGCGATGCATAGTAGCCCATTATGCTTTACCTTTGCAGGGAAATAAAGAGGAAGTAAAACCCAGCAGGGTTTATCTCCTCTTTAAGGCCTTAAACATCCACCACTGGCTCACATCCAAAAAGAAGCAAGGATTTTTTCTCTCTTTTCTCTCTCTCAATGCTGAGAAGGCATTCAACAGAGTGGCCTGGGACTACATGGCTGAGAGCATTTATACATACATTGTATTCAAACTCAACAGCAAAAGTACGTGTCAGCGGCCACCTGTCGAACGCCTTTAATCTTTGCATTAGAACTTTTATTAAACAGATTAAGATTCAACCCAGTCATAAAGGGAATCAAAATACATGACCTTACATACAAATTTGCAGCATTTGCAGATGATATGCTGCTGTTTCTCTCTGAGCCCCATATATCAATACCAAATTTACTACAACTTCTAGAACACTTCCAATCTATATCAAATTTAAAAATCAACCACTCTAAATCAAATGCTATAAATATAACACTGCCGTCAGATTCAATGTCACTATGCCAAAAAAACGTTCCCTTTACATGGGCTAAAAATACAATAACCTACTTAGGTATCCAAATACATATCAAATTATCAGAACTATTCAACTGCAACTTTACCCCTGTCCTTAACCAGTTCAATACCACCCATTGTCATCTGACTTCTGCAGATGGGATCTCCCATCCTGGGCGGGTGTCATATGGGGTCCTTGGCTTCCAGGCATTATAGGGGGGCACACGCGCGCCCACCACATCACAGAGGAGCCGATGCGTGTGCCCGGCGGCCACAATGTCCGCCGGGCACTCGTGATCGCTCGTCACAGAGCAGGAACATGGATTTGTGTGTGTAAACACACAGATCCACGTCCTGTCAAGGGAGAGGAGACAGATTGTGTGTTCGTAGTATATAGGAACAACGATCGGTCTCCTTCCCTAGTCAGTCCCATCCCTCCACAGTTAGAATCACTCCCTAGGTAACACATTTAACCCCTTGATTGCCCCCTTGTGTTAACTCCTTCCCTGCCAGTGACAATTATACAGTAATCAGAGCATATTTATAGCACTGATCGCTGTATAAATGTCAGTGGTCCCAAAATAGCAGATCGTCACTATTACTAGTAAAAAATAATAATAATAATACAAATGCCATAAATATATCCCCTATGTTGTAGGCACTATAACTTTTGCGCAGACCAATCAAAATACGCTTACTGCGATTTTTTTATTTTTTTTACAAACATATGTAGAATACATATCAGCTTAAACTACGGAAAAATATGTTTTTTTTTAAAATTTGGGATATTTATGATAGCAAAAAGTAAAAAATATTGTGTCTTTTTCAAACCTGTCTGTCTTTTTTTGTTTATAGCGCAAAAAAGAAAAAAACACAGAGGTGATAAAATACAACCATAAGAAAGCTATATTTGTGGGGGAAAAAAATTAAAAACCATTCATTGGGTACAGTGCTGCATGACTGCGCAATTGTCATTGAAAATGTTACAGCATTGAAAGCTGAAAATTGGCCTTGGCAGGAAGGGGGTGAAATTGCTCTGTATTGAAGTAGTTAAAAAAACATGAGGACCTAAAACGTTGGAATTCTTTTAATATTTCCTGGTTTGTTAGATCTTCATTAATCAAAATGACAATTTTGCCCAAATTCTTAACATCATACAAACTATTCCCATTTGAATACCAACTACATTCTTCGCCTCTTTCAGACGAGCCTGTTCAACTTTCATCTGGAGGAGTAAACCTCCCAGAATCAAATACACAAGATTAAAGCGGGAGTCCGCCGGGAGTCCGCCGTTTTTTTTTTTTTTAAAGCCAGCAGCTACAAATACTGCAGCTGCTGACTTTTAAAAATAGTGATACTTACCTGCCCAGCGCGCCCGCGATGTCGGCACCCGAAGCTGATCTCTCGATCGTCTCTCGGGTGCTGCCGCCGCCATCTTGGGTATGGGAATCAGGAAGTGGAGCCTTTCGGCTTCATTTCCCGGTTCCCTACTGCGCATGCGCGAGTCGCGCTGCGCAATAAGGATGGTCCCCGCTGTCTCTGGGATCCGTGGGTGTTTCCCAGCAGGCAGCGGGGGACTTTCGGAAAGGGGCATAGATTCTGTGGAAAGGGGCGTACCTTCTGCAGATATCTATGCCGGAAGTGGGTGCAGATACCTGTACTGTACAGGTACCTGCACCCCCCTCCCCCCTGAAAGGTGCCAATTGTGGCACCGGAGGGGGGGAGGATTCCAATGAGCGGAAGGTCCACTTTAGGGTGGACCTCCGCTTTAACTATACGAGGAATAGCACTCCCCGACTTACGCAAATATTATCAGGCATATCTTTTAGAAAGAATAGTAGACTGGACTATACATCAACAAGTCAAAGACCTGATAACACTGGAACACAGACAATTCCTTTATAACTTAAGATCTCAAGCATGGATACATCCAAATCATCATCCCCCTACAATCAAAACACATCCTCTGATAGGCCCTACATTAGATGTCTTTCGCAAAACTTTTAAAACCAACAACCCAACACCTTGGTTAGGCCCCCTTACCCCATTAAGAGCCAATCCAGACTTCCCCCCAGGGCTAGAACAAAACTTTCTCTCCAAAATCTGGCCTCACAAAGACGTCCTATCAAAATATTTCTTTAACCCCTTGCCACCGAGCGTACGCAGATGTGCGTACTCGGCTTTCGGGGGTTATACCGGGATGATGCCCGCAGCTGTTTTTCTTTACAGCTGAGCTGGGGCATTGGAGCATACCTCCCAATTTTTTGAGATGGGAACGAGGAACTCCTATTAGTAAAAGTATGTTGGCATAGGAAACACCCCTGCCAAGCCCCCTTAAAGGAGAGTTAAAAAAAAAAAAAAAAAAAGATGACTTAAACCCACAAGTGCTTTTTTTTTCTTTTTCTGCCACTTCTATTCCTTTATACTGGCTTTTGAAATGTGCAAATGCAATAATGTAGAAATTGGATGAAAGGTTTAGCACTGGGAAACACTTTTTGATAGATAAATACTGCATTTTTTATACAACGAAATAGATTAGACCAAAATGAGGGACAAATGAGGATGAAAGCGGGACACAGGGACTTTTTTCCAAATCGGGGACAGTCCCTTGAAATCAGGGACAGTTGGGAGCTATGCTGGAGTGTGAGAGGAAGAAGCAGCACAGGGAGCCAATCAGTTCATGTACTTAAAGGGAGTATTCTGATAGGTGAACCACGAGTGAAAAACAAGGTTGTGCTGCTTTTGCTTTTACTGTCCAGTCCCAGGCTGGGGTGGGTCAAGGACAACCTGAGGAAATTGATTGGATATTGTTGGCCATCAGACGCAGGACATCAAGCAGCAGAAAAAATAATGCAGGTGAAATCTATGAATTGAAAGTATATAGTGCAGCAATAGTTTGTTTTTATTTATTTTTATTTTATCTTTCAATGGGCTATTCATTTTTTATTTTTGTCTGGGATCTAGCTTTAAAGTAGAAGGCAAATTAAAACTGAACCAAGCTTAAATCTGCTCCCATGCTTAGACTATTCTATCTGCCCTGCAAAAGGAACAATGCCTATACTTACCTATTTTGAAGTCGCCCTGGTCCGCTCACATGATCTTTCCAGCACCCGCTTCAGTGTAAAGGAGAGATCACCCACAACAGTTGCAGAGCTTGGGGGATGATGTCACCCATACGCTTATTAAGGGGCATCTGTTGTCAGCTGTCCTTCCTCTACACTGAGGCTACCTATCAGGGAATGATTAGACCAGACTGTGTGGACTGCACAGAGGAAACCCAAAACGCATGTGAGTTAAATAACAAAAGTGTTTATTATAAATAAAAGGAAAGTGAAAACAAACAGTGCACTACCAACCACAACAACAAGTAATATATATATATATACAACAAATGGGAACTACCAGAGACGTCAACAAAAGCCAGGCCGAGGTCATACACCGGGGAATCAGTAGATGGGTAAGGACAGATGGATGGGCTGCAGAGCAGGGATCTAGGTAGCAGGAGACAAGAGGGACAGGCCAGGTAGATACAAGGTTCAGGTTCAGGTTCCAAGGTTCAGGTTCCAAGGTTCAGGTTCCAAGGTTCAGGTTCCAAGGTTCAGGTTCCAAGGTCAGGGCACATGGAGAGAGCGATACCAAGGCAAGCATGTTAGGGCTTGCCGGGTATTTATAAGACTACCGATGATTACCCTCACGTAACAGCTGAGCGCAGAAGGTGCTGTCTGCTCCACACTGCCGGAGTACACCCGCTGGTGGGCGCCGGTACTAAAGTCCAAGGATCCAATAGTGCCACCAGGAGGTAGGTCCTCTTATTACAGGCCCTGGGTGTTAGAAGACACCCGCTGGTGGACAGTGGTACTGCAATCCATGAGATCACCAACAGGTGGACCTTTTCATGACACTACCACTGGGATTTAATCATGTGATTAGACTGAAGTGACTTCAGAATAGGTAATAGAGGAAATAGGAGTAACTCCCACAGGTACTTATGGGACTTTAAGGGCTATAGACATAGAGAAATTGTTTATATATAAAAAATGAATTTGTTTTTACATCGTAAAAATCATAAAAAAATTATATAAAGTAACATCAGTAAAAAAAATCAACACTGTGTTTGTTAATTGGATAAGGAAAATACACAAATAGTGACACTCTCATTTAAATGCCCAACACATTTCAGGAAGATTTCATTCCTTTCTTCAGGGTTTTTTTTAAAAGAGGTCACAAATAATGGATTCTAGAATAGAGCGTATCAATTAGCAAGCAAGAAGCAAGAAAATAGAGGAAAACATAAATGATGAGTGTATGTAAATCAGCCTAGAAAAATGTCACTGTGTCACCAAATTGAGGCGCCTCAAGAGTCCCCCATTAGGTAGCCGGGGTCCCACATGTTTCAAACAAGGATCCCCCTAAAGGTCATAAGGAATGGCTATAGCTGGTCGGATAGGAGGAATGAGTGGAGTGCTGGAAATCCTAAGATCTATGGAACAATGAGGGGCAAATAAAAGATACCAAATGAGTCCATAAAAGAGACTAAAGTCTGAATCATAGAATATATATATTGCATATCGGGAGCAAAGGTTACCTTAGAAACCTCCAAAATATGGCCCGTGCAGTTAACCCCATAGAGTCCAGAAATTCCACATGCTTGTAACAGGTGGTACTAGAGGAAAAGTATGGAAAATAAGTCTTGTGCTGTCAAAGAAATAAACTTGGCAGCATATAAAAACAGAGGGAGAAAGGGGGTAGGACGTTCTAGCTTACCAATAGGTCCAGCGTGCAAGGGGAGAACTGTGGGTCCAAGCAGACAGGCAGCAGTGCATGGAATGCTCATGCAAGCTGCCTTAAATGTAGCCAAAGACTATGCACATTGTAAGCCAAAAGGGGTGCAATCGCATCATTACGTCAGCGTCTATGCGTGTGCGTTGTGCAAGAGTATCCGCGCATGCACACTGCATAATTGTATGAGGCAAGGCGTGATTGTTTATGTGCATGCGCCAGGTGATGACTCGGAGATCCCTCGGAGCGTCCATGCACATTGCCAGCCTGCTGAATGTGGGGTGACATAATGCATAGGTGGTCCACCAGCACACCTGATGAGCGACCACGGATGAGAGAAGTGTGCCCAGGAATAGGTAAGTATAGGCATCTACTTTTACAGGGTAGATAGAAAAGGCTAGGAATGAGGGTGGGAGCAGGTTTACACTTAGTTAGGTTTTATGTTGCCTTCCTCTTTAGGTATAAATTCGAAATATAAAACTGAACCGTGACTATAGATTTCAGCAAAGGTGCGATGATTAGGCAAAGCAAATGCAGGTTAGAGATTGTGCATGAGCGCAGTTTTGCAGAAGCACATTATTATTATTATAACACAGGATTTATATAGCGCCAACAGTTTGCGCAGCACTTTACAACATGAGGTCAGACAGTATAGTTACAATACAAATCAATACAGGAGAGATCAGAGGGCCATAGTATTGATGGAAGCCTAAAAAAATTTTTTTTTCAGATATTCATGCTTTTAACCTTGTAAAAAATGAAAGACAAACTGTCAAAAACAAATTATCATAAAGTCATAGTGTGTCCAGCTATTCAACTGCCATTTTGTGTTTATGACCAGTTTTATGTTTTGATAATGAAAACCAATTAGGAAAGCATGGCATTACGATAAAGTTTCCTGATAGCCACATTTAATTATGTATGCTGTGCAATTTATTTGATGCAGCCAAGAATCCTCAGCTTTTTCTAACACTTCTCAAACAGAAGTTGAAATTTTGCATATTGTGCTAATCCAGATTATGGAAACTGACACAGAGACATATGCTTCTGTCAACACTCTGCTTCAAGGGAATTGGGGTTTGAAAGCAACTTCTTAATTGTCAACATTCAACAAGCAGTGCTGTATTTTTAGCAGTATTTAAATCTGTGTCTTTTCTTCACTGCTTGATATGTACTGCCGACTGCCTGTTTATTATTCATACACCATTGTTTTGTAAAACTGCTGGGAACACATTTGAATTTGTAACAGCGAAGACAGCAAGCAAGTAACAAAAGCCAACCTAAAAGATCAATAAATAATAAAACAAATCTGCAAAATCTTGATGCACATACGGTGCAACCCTAACCTATAATATAATTGTGTCTAAACTGATAACATAATCTGTTACACTCGATGCTGTATTTTGGGACTTTCTAAATGTGTGTTATAATAATACAAAAGAGGGCAATGTGTGGGCAGACTTCAGGCGTACTT
Organism: Lithobates pipiens; assembly: GCF_037356315.1. Lineage (NCBI taxonomy): Eukaryota > Metazoa > Chordata > Amphibia > Anura > Ranidae > Lithobates > Lithobates pipiens. The sequence continues at coordinate 530,885,270 of NW_027507758.1, read as the reverse complement.
CAGGATTTTTCTATGAACATTTTCTATTCTCCTTGTAGCGGCAGATTGGCAGCTCATAATATCTACCAGAACCACTTCGTTGGCAGCCCTGATTCACTGTCAGCCAGGGCCAGGAGATGAATTTTCAAATGTTACGTCACACAGTGTCAGCGTGAACTGGCTCTGGCTGAACTGATTACCTCCTTGGGGGTGAGGGGAAGTTAATTAATTACCAATGGTATTTGTAATATGCAGCATGAAGGGGGTTAATGCACTGCCACGGGTCTCTAATGCAATAGTGACCAGTGGCACTTAATTAACCCCTTTGTGCTGCATTAGTGGCACCAGTGTCAATGTTAATTAACCCATTTATGCTGCAGCATGAATAGGTTTATAAATACTGCCACTGTTGCCACTAATGCAGCACAAATGGGGTCAATTAACTGCCACTTGATCACTAATGCATTAGTGACTAGTGGCAATACATTATCCCCTTCATACAAATACCATTGGTAATTAATAACCACTAGTCGACCTGCCGCAGTACATATACAGCGATGGGGCATCAACTACAGGCAGTGCCAATACCTGCAACGTTGCTGCCTGTTTCAGTGTTTTAGGCATGCCCACAAGCCCAATTTGATGCACCAGAAGTCTGTCAGCAGATAAATCCTGTGCTGTCAAAGAAATCAACTTGGCAGCATATAAAAACAGAGGGAGAAAGGGCTAGAACGTTCTAGCTTACCAATAGGTCCAGCGTGCAAGGGGAGAACTGTGGGTCCAAGCAGACAGGCAGCAGTGCATGGAATGCTCATGCAAGCTGCCTTAAATGTAGCCAAAGACTATGCACATTGTAAGCCAAAAGGGGTGCAATCGCATCATTACGTCAGCGTCTATGCGTGTGCGTTGTGCAAGAGTATCCGCGCATGCACACTGCATAATTGTATGAGGCAAGGCGTGATTGTTTATGTGCATGCAGAGAGCAGTGCATGGAATGCTCATGCAAGCTGCTTTAACTACAGGCAGTGCCACATACTCGCACGTTGCTGCCTGTTTCAGTGTTTTGGGCATGCCCACATGCCCAATTTGAGACACCGGAAGTCTGTCAGCAGATCCAGGCAATGTTCCACAGCTGGCACCTACTGTTGTGCTGTGTCAAATCACAACCCAAAGGCCTGTGTTTATAACACAGGGCTCTGAACAAAGGGAATGATTACTTTGTTTCTTTTTCCTGCATGTTTTGAAATGACACTGACTCGTTCATATTACCCAGGGTGGGTTTTCTATCTTCACCCTGGGCACTGGATAAACTTGTCCTGGCAATGCTGTTAGCTCGCACCAAGCTGGCCAAAGAGCTTCACCCTGCTTCTTCTTGGAAAAGGGTACTCATCTGCCTGTTGGGGGGTAACTCCTCCATGTTGTACTCACAAGCTCCTGACCTGCTACCCACCACCACAAATAAAGGATTGTTCACACAATCTCTTTAGCAGTAGCTTAAAAAGCTAATAGCTTTTTAACAATTTTACTGTAAACAATATGCCTCCAACTCTGCATAGCCACCTCTTCATTTTCACGTTTCATGTTTCCAGTACAGTGTAACTTGATACCGGAAAGTTCAGCCATCCTTTCAATTTCTCCAATTTGAGCTCCCTTTACTATGGGTTTTCTCCTATAGTCCTCCCTTCCCACAGGTGCAGACCCAAAAAGCCTTCTCCTTTTGTGGCTACAAACCTATATGATGCAAGTAAATGGGTAGCCTGTTGCCATGCTCTTTCTGTGCAGCACTCTGTCCAAACAAGATTATAAAGGGGATTAGGCTCCACCCACAACTACACTCAAGGGGAGGGGTATTTTAAAAGGAATGCTAACACCTGCTTACAGCATACGAATGCTTAATTTAGCAGAACAATAGATGTTCAGTGTTTGAAGGCACATTGATATATTGAGTTCCTAGAATAACTCACTACTTACTCTTTGGGTTTCAGAAATATGTTTAACCATAACATGAGAGGGGATAACAGCTCAGATGGTAGTTTTCCCATTGTACTCCCCAACCATTTGTGCCCATTTTAAATCCCTTGATTTGATATATGTTTTCTAATATAAATAATATAAAAATTCACCTGCTCCCAAAAAAAATAAAAGAAAATGCTAGGCTGGCACATACAGCATGTACTCATATAGGGCGATGTCTGCAATTGTGCATGCCCCCTGTTTTGTTAGTATAGGCCTGCATATTTTTTTTGCTTTACCTCTGTACATCAAGAGAAGGGTTAAAAACAAGGGTGTTTTGAAATATCAACTCAGATATATTGGGCACATGGATCTTTTGCATCTTGTATGGCCTCAAAGAGTTGTGGGTAATTTAGTGAGGGGGTAATTTTAAAGCTCATGTTTCAAATACTTTAAAATTATAATTTATTATAATTGCTTTACCTGATTGTGATTGCATTATCTGGTTGCTAGCAGATTCAGAATTAAAACCCCAGATGAAGTGTTTGAAAAAATCAATACACCTTATGTATGAGTTTTTTTCTAAATTAAAATAATGAACAATTAGGCCGCGTACACACGGGCGGACTGTCTGGCCAACTAAGTCCGCCAGACAATCCGACAGACAGTTCGTCCTACTTTTGAATGAACGGACTTGACCACACACGATGAACAGACAGTCCGCTGAAAGCACGTACGACGGGACTAGAAATACGACGTCCAATACACTGCAATGCAACCTTCGGCCGTGTAAATCCTTTCTGAGCATGTGCCATACTTAGTCTGTCCAACTAGCCTACTCACGAGCGGACTGTCCGCTGAAACCAAAGTTGGACGGACAATATTACGGAAATTCCGAAAGAATTAGTCCGCCAGACTGTCCGCTGAAAAAGTCCGCTGAAGCCCACACACGAGCGGACTGTCCGCTGAAACACGTTTCAGCGGACCAAGTCCGTCAGACAGTCCGCCCGTGTGTACGCGGCCTTAGAGTTGTAGCTTGTAAGAAGTCCTAGGGGTTTATTTACTAAAGGTAAATAGGCTGTTCACTTTGCAAGAGAATTTTCACTTTGCAGGGGAAACTTCACATAGCTTAAAGTGGTTGTAAACCCTTACAAACTTGTAGCTACCATGGATATCTCCTAAATCTCCTAAATCTACACGGTTTAGGAGATGTCCCCTGTATCAGCGTGTGTCAACGTCATTGGCACATGCGTCCTGAAGCAACAGCTCATTCATGCCGCTGCTTCAGCTGACGTGCCATTACCGGCAGTTCCTGCGCACATGTGTGGGCGTGACGTCATCACGGCTCCAGCCACTCACAGTGCTGGCGTCCGCGATACCCAGAAATAATTCTGGGAGAAATGTCATCGGGCAGAGCAGTGTGTCCCAGGACCGCTACGGGGGCTTCGATCTAAGGTGAGTCTTTCATAATGAGCTAGTATGCTGCATACTAGCTCATTATGCCTTTGTCTTCCAGGTTTTTTTTTTGTGAGTTTACAACCACTTTAAACCCTTGTACACATGGTCGGAGATTCCGACAACCAAATCCGTCGGAGTAATTCTGATGGATTAATTCCAGAAGAGGTCCGGAAGTGATGTTGCATACACACGGTTGGACTAAGTTGTCGGAAAATCCGATTGTACATAACGTGATGACGGTATTTCGTTAGGACGGGACTACGTTCAGGCTAGTAGCCAATAGCTTTGGTCTAGGAATTTGATCTGAGCATGCGTGGCACTTTGTCCGTCAGAGTAGGCTACACATGATCGGAGTATGTCCGATCCGAGCATTTTGTCTGAAAATTTTACCGGCAAGTTGGAAAAGTTGGTCCGTCGAATATTCTGGCGGAAACAGTCCGATGGAGACCACACACAGTCGGAATATCTGACAAAACGGTCCGATAGGACGCATTCCGTCGGAATCTCCGACCGTGTGTACAAGGGCTAATAAATAAGGTAAACCTTGGCTAACTTCCATCATCCAATCATGTGCAAACAAAAATTATATATAATTTTCAATTTTCCTTGCACCACATTCACTAAGCCCACTAAACTGAAGAAAGAATTTAAAGTCAGCAGCTACAAATACTGCAGCTGCTGACTTTTAAAATAAGAACATTTACCTGTCCAGGGCACCCACCATGTCCTTACCCAAATCTGACCCGTCCCTCAGCTCCGGGTGGAGGTTCCAGCATTGTCAGTAAGGGAATCAGGAAGCTTCACAGCCTGGTTCCCTACTGTGCATGCACGAATCGCACTACACATTCTGAGTGGTCCCTGCTGTCTTCTGGGACCTGTGTGTCTCCCAAAAGACAGCAGGGGGAACGGAGGAAGGGCCGGGCATGGCGTAGATCGCTGAGGATATACTGCAGAGATCTTTTGCCTGAAGTGGGAGCAAATACCTGTATTAGACAGGTATCTGCTCCCCTCTCCCCCCTGAAAGGTGCCAAATGTGACACCTTTGGGGGGAAGGAACCCGGACAGCGGAGGTTAAATTTTGAGTGGAACTCCGCTTTAAGGACCAAGCCTCTTTTTTACGCTTGTTGTTTACATGTTAAAATTCTTTTTTTTTTTGCTAGAATATTACTTAGAACCTCCAAACATTATATATATTTTTATCTAACACCCTAGAGAATAAAATGGTCATGGTTGCAATACTTTCTGTCACACCGTATTTGCGCAGCGGTCTTACAAGCGCGCGCTTTTGGGAAAAAATACACTTTTTTATTAAATCTTATTATTATCTTTATTAAAAAAATAAGACAACAGTAAAGTTTGCCCATTTTTTTTTATTGTGAAAGATAATGTTACGTCAAGTAAATTATTACCCAACATGTCAAGCTTCAAAATTGTACCCACTCGTGGAATGGCAACAAACTTTTACCCTTAAAAATCTCCATAGGCGATGTTTAAAAATTTCTACAGGTTACGAGTTACAGAGGAGGTCTAGGGTTAGAATTATTGCTCATACTCTAACGACCGTTTTCATATGTGGGCGCTACTCACGTTTGCGTTCCCTTCTGAGTGTGAGCTTGTCGGTATGGGGCGCTTTAAAAAAAAGTCTTATTTATTTAACTTTTATTTTTTATTTTGACATAGTTTAAAAAAAAAAAAAATATTTGGGTCACTTTTATTCATATTACAAGGAATGTAAACATCCCATATAATAGAAAAAAAAGCATGACAGGATCTTTTAAATATGAGATTGGGGGTCAAAAGAGACCCCAGATCTCATATTTACACTAAAATGTAATAAAAAAAAAATTTGAAAAATAATAATAAAAAAAAAAAAAAAATCTCCTTTAAGAGCTATGGATGGAAGCAACTTTTGACGTCGCTTCTGACTTCCCATGCTATGGAGCCGAGCAGGAGCCATCTTTCCCTCAGTTGGCAGCCAGGCATCCATGGGAGAGGATGTGATCATCTCCGCCGCTATTGGTGGGTCTGGTAAGGAGACGACCGGAGGCGACCGGAGCGTGGCGGGAGGGGGGTGGGCACCTCTCCTACCACTGATAAAAGTGATCTTGCGGCGGATCCGCCATGGAGACCACTTTTATCTAAAAGAGAAACGCATGGTGTTTCTGAAAATACCAGGGTTATGGCAGCCAGCTGCTGCCATAACCCCATCATTTAGCGTCAAAGTATAGATGTATGGGTACTTCATTTTTCGTGAACTGGTTAAAAAGTTTAGTTAGCTAAAGAAACCTTTACCAGTTATAAGGCCAGCAAATTACAATTTACCACCACCAGGCTGTTTGGTGCTTTATGACTGTTTTTTTTAAGCTGGCATCTTGAGGTTCCTTTACAGTCTCTGTTGTTTAGGCTCTCAGAGCAGTAATTCACCAACACTTAAGTTTCAGACAATATTTGCCCACATTCAGGTGAACACAACAATGATTTCCAACATGTGGAAATGGTACCTCCTCCAATGGGGGAACACCAATAAAAATGAGTCAACATGGGTCCCAGCAAAATGTAGGATTCTAGCTTTAAAAAATAAGAGCCCCATTGATGTAACAGATATTTCTGTTAGGTTTACTTTTTTACTCTAGGCAGCGATACACAATTATTGAAATATTGGCCTTATTTTATAAATAAAAGCAGTTGAACTAGACACGTTTATCAAATCGAATATGTTAATCTCTTTATGTTCCAAAGGAATGGATGAGTCTGACATGAGTCTGTCCAGACTAACTTGCTAAATTGCTGGTTTTCGCCTGGTTCAGATCAAATTTAGTTTTTTCAGAGGTTTGGCAAACTGCCAAACTAAATGCATGTTCGAATGAGCTAAACCTCCCACTGCAGCAGGAAGGGAAACTCTTTGTAACTGCTTTACATTTGTTTCTAAAGGGATAGCTTCCTGCTCAGAACTCCTGGTTGTTAGGGAGCTGCTGTCTGCCAGCATATCTCCATTTGGTTCATTCAGAAAGGGCCTTCGGCTCAGCTGCCAGAAACGGACTCACTGTTGTCAGGTGAATGTAAACAAAGGGGCAGATGGTCCTAGAAGTAACACAATTTCTGTCCTAAAGTGACACTATTCAGTCCCACTCTATGGAGAAAAAGTTGTCACCCTGCGACAGGACGTGTCTTGGGACTACAAGCCATTTTCCCCACTACACATCTGTATAACATGGGGTGGAGTTGTTCTGAAATCCTCAGAGAGTTGTTGCCAGGGCTAACAACACTGCTAACAGTGCAGATGGCAATTACGGCACTGCGTATGGGCTATTTAAGGATACTTACCAGTCAACCGTGCATGCTCTGAAGAAACTCGGGTCACGAGTGAAACGCATCAGAATGACACCATCACGCTCCCTGTAGCGCAGACTCATATCCGCCCATCAGCTGACGAACTCCCCTTGGCAATTCCCGGGAGATCCAAAGGAGCCGCTGGAATGTGTGGGCCGTACACATACCCATAAACAACTAGAGAGACCTCCATCAACACTAGCTACAAACAAGTAATCTGGAGGCACAGGCGGAGGCCATTCCCTGGGCCACCAGCAAGCGGATCTTCATTTTTACACATGTGCAGTGGCAGAGGTGGTTATCAGCAGAGTGGAGAGCGGTGAGCTGTATTGTTTCCTACCCCCCCAGCTGGAGAGTTTACACACACACCTACTCACCTGCCCCCTAGAGATACACTAACCCGCCTTCATGTGTTGCATAGCAGCCTGACTAGCTGCTAGTTATATGATCCCAGCAAAGGTATCATGAATAATTACCTCTTGTCTACTCTCTAATGCTGCGTACACACGAACGGACTGTATGGCGTACTTAGTCCGTCATACAATCCGATGGACAGTCCGTCATACTTTCGACTGAACGGACTTGACCACACACGGATGCACAAACAGTCCGAAAGCTTGCGCGATGACGTGTACAGCACGTACGACGGGACTAGAAATAGGAAGTCCAATACACAGCAAAGCACCCTTCCGCCGTGTAAATCCTTTCTGGGCATGCACCATTCTTATTCCGTCGAACTAGCCTACTGACGAGCGGATTGTCCGCTGAAACCAAAGTACGACGGACAGAATTTAGAAAAATCCGAAATACTTAGTACGCCAGACTGCACGCTGAAAAAGTCCGCTGAAGCCCACACACGAGCGGACTGTCCGCTGAACTGTGTTTCGATGGACTAAGTACGCCATACAGTCCGCCCGTGTGTACGCGGCATAAGTTATACCTCCAGTGACTTTTTCATCTAATTACCCATGAACTTTCCAGGTCTTTCTACTTAACTTCATCGGAACTTAATCTATCACATCATGGTATACTTCAATGGTTCTTTAGACCCATGAATGGGAAGCCCAATTTATGTTTGGTATTCATCTGATTCAAGTTCAATACCTTGACATTATTACTTCAAATACAAACATAGCTATTGCTAGTGACTCTACAAGTATATATTGATACTCATGAGGGGTGTATGTCTGAATGTGTTGGCCATCTGAGTTTCTAGACAACGTTGTCTAATTTTAGGTATTGTGGTGGAGATATGTTCTATTTTTGATTAGTGTAATGTGAATTTTGTAATAAATACTTTTTATAATCTTTGTACTCAATTGCCACTTCCTTTTTTGAAGAATTGCTTTGGGGCACTTCTGGTTTCCTTTTCTTTTTGTAAACACTGCTAACAGTGCATCAGAGGCCAAGTATAGTTAGCAGATCACTGGATTTATGGTAGGATCAAATGAATTTTTTTGCACCGATCAAACTGATAAAAGAAAATGCTTTTGATGTATATTTAAAGGGTGACTCCACTTTCATGGGAAAACAATAGCAAATTAAAAAAAAATAATATAACATATACAATTGTGACACAAGCCATATTGTGATTGAATTTTATTAAAAATGACCTTTCCGTTTCAATCTGCAGCTCTGTAATTTTCTGTTACGTTAAATGCAATATGGCTACCTAGAGATATTCTATACACAGAATGTGTACAGAACGCCACCCCAGAAACATAATTTCCTGCTTGTGTGATTGGCTCACTGATCTTCCCAGAAGTCTGCACTAAGATACAAGTCAGATTTTTGTCATCCCCTGCAACAAAAATGTAATTTTTAGTGAGATACTCTCAATAGGAAATCACAGCTAAAGGGATGCAGGCCCAGCAGTTTTCCTCCTTAGAGTCCTGATTCTGCAAAAGGTGGTTGATAATCATGAAACAGCTCCCATTAGACTCTCTCAGTACAGGGACACAGAGGAACAAACAGTGATTTCTTAAGAATTACAAAAAGTAGGAATCTGAAAAAAAGTTTGTTAAAATCCTTGCAATGTACATAGATCAACCAAACAAACAACAATAACAAAAGAGTTATGCTTTAACAGACCAAAAAGGCTAAATGAAAAATACATTTTTATAGTTACGGTTTACAAACACTTTAAGCTAACCTCATGTACAACATACCAGCAATGAGAACTGGCCTTGTCTCTCTCCACATATTCTCACATTAAAGCGGTTCTGCACACATTTTAATAACATATTGCCATTCTGGTTGCTATCGTTCGTACATTTCCTAATGCCCTCTTTTTTTAATTTTTATTTAGCCTACCTTTCGTTATTTTCAAAGTTATCTTGTCACCCCCTGGGCGGTCTTTATGCGGGGATCAGCATCACTTCCTGCTGAACCCTGCACTGTCTCCTGGGATCTTGTCCAAGTAATCCCAGGAGACATTGCGGCTAATACAGGCGAAATCTCGCGAGATTGTGAGGATGTCCTGACAACATTCAGGAATTACACCGCTCTGCTCTGTAGCTACAGAGCATGCGCGAGAACCGGCAAAGCATGCTGGTTAGGAACAAAGGAAAGAAGGAGGAAGTATTGCTTGTGGGCTTCACATGCCCACAACAAAAATGACATCGGCCGATCATAACAAATATAAATGAACATTTTGCGCAAAAACGGACATGCTTCTGTCAGAAAACGAAGAAAAGTAAGTGTTTTTATGTAAAAACATACATTTTAAAGTGTAACCAGAAAAAAAAAAATTTCAGCAGTGCAGAACCGCTTTAACATTTATAACATTTCTCATATCTTTAAATGATTGAAAATGGAATGTTTCAATATATGTTTCTGTAAGACTTGTTCTTTAGGTACAGCGGTCTTTTAAATAATATTTACAGGCTGCAATATTTTTTTAGCAAATACTTTAAAAAAAGTACTTACAAAGCAGCAATTTATCAGAATTTGCCTGATGGATTGCCGAACTACAAATATTACTCTAGCTTTGCTTTAGCCATAAAAAAATAAAAAAATACATTTTCTATGATTAATTTCATCGCCTTTTGCTGCATTGAAAGACAAAAGTAAAATGTAAAAATAACAAGTAAAATGTAAAAATAACAAATAAACTTTGGTTGTGATAAGCATTTTCTTTAAAATAAACTGAAATCAGGTTGTACAAAAGGCACAGCTCTATTCACAAAGTTGTTTGTTTTTATAAATTACAGCACATAAAAACCGTAGAAATACTGACAAAATGATGCATCATTACACTGTATACACCATTCATATTCCATGATGAATGAGGCATCTTACCATTTTCAATTTATTTTCAGAACACGACAATATAATCCATTATTGATGTAGAGTATCCACCGTACATTTATACAGCATACTTGCACATTTTGACTATTTAAAATGAAATAAAATAATATATCAACACATATTCACTTTGCTAACATTGATTTAAGGTACGTCTCATCAAAGCGGTATTTCTAAATTATGATATTTTTACTCTTATTTTTATTCCACAAGATATTAAAAAAAAAATAATAATAAAAGTAATGTAACCATGCATTTCATTTATATGTATCCCTCACAAAATGACCTCGGAATTTTAAGTGAAATATTTTTTTTATATACTTATATGAAACTTTATGAGCATTTGCCTCAAAATGTTGAATTCTGTTGACAAGGCACGCTATAAGTAAACACGTTTCAGGCTTGCCTGTATGAACTGTTTGTATTCTGCATGGCTGACAGTAACTGGTATTTTTAATGCAAGAAAAGTTGAATGCAGGTAGCCGCATTTTTCTGAAAATACCCTTAGGCATTTTCTAAAGAGCACCAGGATCCCTAAACTCTGGAGAATTTTGGAATTGGGCACTTTTCCCACCTCCCTGTAAACTACATCTTATGCCCTGTGCACACGATCGGAAAATCTGCCAGCAAAAGTCCGATGTGAGCTTTGCTGTATGCTCCATTGGACTTTTGCTGGCGGAATTCCCACCAGCAAAAGATTGAGAGCGGGTTCGGAAAAATTCCGATCAGAAATTCCGATCGTCTGTACCAATTCCAACGTGCAAAATTCCTACGCATGCTCAGAAACAATTTGACACATGCTATGAAGCATTGAACTTAATTTTCTCGGCTTGTCGTAGTGTTGTACGTCCTCGCGTTCTTGATGGTCGAAAGTTCAGAGACCTTTTGTGTGACCGTGTGTATGCAAGCCAAGCTTGAGCGGAATTCTGTTGGAAAAAACATCCAAGTTTTTTCCGATGGAAAATCCTCTCGTGTGTACGGGGCATAACTCTTGGTCAGAGATGCCACCAAAAGACCAGTGTGCAGCAATGAAGGACAAGCACTGACTACCAAAGCTTGTGTTACCGTTCTGCCTTTATAGCACTAAGAGGCATAGAACTTGAGGCAAGTACTGCCCGATGCCCATGTTCATACTTTGTTAAATTTTAGTACAGGCGGACTTCACTTGGTGGGTTCAGACACCATTTTGTGGGAGATATTTAAGGGAAGCAGCCTACACCCTCATTTCAAGTTGCTGGGACACAGCACCTTGCATGCTTAACTTTGGTGCGCATGCAAGTGTAAATTGGGATTTAGGAATGATTAGCTATAAATAAATGCGTGCTCTAAGATATCGATGCTAGATTTTCCCTTTTAGTTACACTGTTTAAACAGAACAAATCCACGTTCCACGATTCAGGAGGTAGAACCAAGTAGGAGCTCATTATAATGTTGCGAGGTTGAAATCTATGAAGTTGTATGTACGGTATTTACTGGCACCATAGAAAAAAGAAGATCAATGACCTCTGTTAATGATGACTGTTCTGCTGGGACAATAGGTATTTATATGTCTTATTTGACACATAATAACGCGGCTCATACCGTATATTTTCAATGACACAGAATAAGGATTATGTGCAATATTATTAGGGTGGTTTAAGAGCATATAATGGGATCCAGGGTAAAAGCTGATTCCTTTCCTCAAATTTGATTCTAGCATCAGCGTAACTAATCTGTGATCCACACAGGCTTCTATCATAACAATAATACAGTGTAAGTGGGATAACATGCTGTATGGGAAATAGGAGACTCAAGTAGATCTACTGGGTCTGTTCATTTAGCTTGGCTTTCTTTGAAATTGTCCAGCTGTTTCCATTGTTCCCTCTGGTATGCATTACTGGTCCATGAATCCTCCATAAGATATTTGGAAGAGCAAATGTGTAATGTAAGACCAACTATGAACTATTCAAAATGTTGCTTTTGTGTTAAGATCATGAAAATGTAAATAATTATGATAATTAATATTATAGAATAAACCTTTTCTAGCCTCCTAAGGAAGCTTACAAGGCAAAAGACCACTCACCTTATTGTCTCTACATTTTTTGATGACTGAGGAACTGGACAGATGAATGGTCATGCCTAACACCATGAAAACATGCTGAGAGGAGGGGTCATATAGAGAAGGTTTCTATGCACAATGCTCATGGTATGACAAATATGGTACCAATGTTGGTCTTTCTTTATGCATAATGATATTTTTGTAGTATTTTGAACTTTTAAATAAAATGTGCAATTGTTTTTTGCTTGTAAGTGTATTGATTAGGTCTTTTGTTTGTATAATATACAATCAAAGTGTTTATCTTAGTAGATTTGGGACATATTGCAACCTTTCTGTCAGTCCCATTCAGTAATATTCATTACTACTTAAAGGAAACATACATTAGATTTCATACTGAATGTGGGAGAATAAAAATTGTATTGGATTTATTCAAAAACTTTATTTTTCAAAAGATTTTTAGGAAAGTTAAAGTTAGTAACTTGAACCTAGTACTTATATGAAGTCACCTAATGGTGCTTGTATAAACCTTGACAAGTTTTCTAAAATGTAAGTTATAATATTTTGCTTTGGGGTCAGTTTATGTTAAATTAGAACTCTGTCATGGACACTCCCTAGGGCAGCATTATCCCGCAATCTAGTACCAGAGTTATACTGCACTAAACAGTGATCACGGTGAAATATATACAAAATCACTACACATTCCCTTTAAACACCCAGCTGCCTTAAATCTCAGGGTAGTCAGATACTCCTGGGAGTGTCAAGAGCTGGCCCATCCCCTCCCTCCTTTACAACTATCTGATGATTGGCCCATCACTATGATGGGCAGCTTTACTGACTATTAGGAAGGCCAGTTGTATACCTGCTTCCATCACTATGAGAAACCATTAAAAATGTTTTAAATGAAAGAATTTTTTTTTACATTAATGCATTTCCTGCTTTAAGGTAAACAAAAAAAGTCTCAGTGACAGTATTTCCCCCTCACTCACCTATATACTTGCCTCACTCATCACCCTGATCCGGTGCTGTGACCATTGGTGGTGGCTCTCTCCCCTCTCCCTGCTCTCACAAGCTTTGCTAAGGCAGCAGTAGCCATTGGCTTTGGCTATTGTCAATCAAATCCTATAAGCAGAGAGTGGTGGATGGGGCTGAGCAGTGCTGTGTGGGACCACAGCCTGGCTAGGGAGCTACCCCACATGCCTTCATTTCAAGCAGCTTGCTACAGTGGCAGAAACAGAAAAGGAGGAGCAGACAGGGAGAACTGGGGACCCCAGAAGAAGTGGTTCAGGGCCCCTCTGTGCAATACCAGTATAACAGGTTAATCGTTTTAGAAAAAAAAGTCCTTTCTAACTGCTCTAAAGCAGCCTGAGATTTCTAGATACCTACATATTGTCCTGAGGCCAGTTGACTTACTCTTAAGCCCCAAACACACGATCGGAAATCCTGCCAGCAAAAGTCAAATGAGAGCTTTTTGTCGGAAATTTCAACCGTGTGTATGCTCCATCAGACTTTTGCTGGCAGAATTCCCGCCAGCAAAAGATTGAGAGCAGGTTCTCTATTTTTCTGATGGAAAAAGTTCAGATCGGAAATTCCGATCATCTGTAGCAATTCCGACTCGCAAAATTCCTACGCATACTCGGAAACAATTTGATGCATGCTCGGAAGCATTGGACTTAATTTTCTCGGCTTGTCGTAGTGTTGTACATCACCGTGTTCTTGAGGGTCGAAAGTTCAGAGAAATTTTGCATGACCGTGTGTGTGCAAGCCAAGCTTGAGTGGAATTCTGCGGGAAAAACCATCCAGATTTTTTCAGACAAGAACTCTGATCGTGTGTACGCGGCATTAGTGCTCACAGGGGTATTTTGAAAAACACTGAGCTGGTAAATGTTCAAACCTAGCTAATACTAAAGCGAACCTGAGCACAATAAATTAAGATTTTCAGTTCTATAGGGAGCATCTAGAAATGTTAATTGTATCTAAGTAGTACCCTGAAGCATTTATCTGGTGGCCTGAATTCCTCCTGAAAAACAGTAGTGCACTTTCAGTGCCTTGTGCAATATATCTGTATATTTGTTCTGTAATATCACTGCTGCCTGTGATTTGCAGTTTTACTAGATTTGGTGTGAGATTCGATGATGTCACTACTGTCAGTAATAGGGTTAAAAACAGCTGTAGGAAGCTTATAAACAGTACTGGTGGCTAGTCCTTTGTCCTCTGGCTTTTTTTTTTTTTTGTGGCCATAGCTTCCACAGTACAGTTCCTCCTTAAAGCGGTCCTTCCATGAAAAATGGAAGGACCAGTTTGCTTTTAATTGTTCAAGCCCAAACAAAATTCTTAAAAATGTATTATTGACAAGAAAAGGAAAAATAAATAGCTTACCTTGGCCCGACTTATGACACTTCCATGCAGCACAGGTTACATCCCCATGCCTCAACATGTGTGGGGAAGTTGGGTGCTTTAGGTACCATGAGAAGGCTTTCCAATCCACAATCTATTGTGAGTACATTCTCACTAGATTTTGAGCGCTCAAAAGGCAGCAGTGAGACCACTCTTGCCCCTATGAAGTGTCAAATGGCCAAACCTTTTTTTTTTCAATTTTTTTTTTCTTGTCAACTAATTCTGTTTGGGAGTTGTGGGACTGGTAGTAAAACTGACCTGACATTTTCCTGGAAGGTCCAATTTAGGAGTATGTTTGGTTAATTGGTAATTTATATAGACCGCGCTCAAAGGCTTAGAGCCCGAACTAATGCCTTGTACACACAGTCGGAAATTATCCGACAGTTTTGGTGATCGGAATGTCTGACTGTGTGTACGGGGGCTAACACATATGAACTTGTAACGTTAAACAAAACCTTATCAATATTTTCTGCCAGCAAGCCACCATTCTTTGTAGTTCAGGCTCAATGAGAGAGGGAGCAAGAGACAGATCATTGGGGAGGAAAATGGCGTAGGACAGTAACACTTCAGCAAGGGCATAATATTATGCTCTGAAAGCATTTTCATTAATCATACTTATACAAATATTATTAAATCAAACCACAGTCTAATGAACTGCACAATATGTCAGTGATATTTTACTGTAAATGTGTTCCTATTTATAAGAACCCTTAAATCTGCATTGCAGATTGCCTTGTATTTTCTAAGGCGATGTAATAACAAACTGTATTATTTCTGTTAGGTAAGCAAAAATAACCAGAGCACTGTACCTTAATATGTTCTGCTAAATTACAACAGCCGTTTAATGTATTACTGCAAATGCAGGAACAGCATGGAAAATGCAAATATGTGAAGTGTGTTTTTAATTTATTCTTCTGATAATTCAGCACGAAACACACGCGCTCTGACATTATATTATGGGCAAAATCTTTTTTTACATTTTTTATTTTCGTTTGAGAGGTATAAATTTATGAAAGGCATACTTTATTACTTGGAATGGGTATGTTATTGCATTTTTCTTAACGTTCAGCTTTTTCATCGGTGGAGAAATCCCAGAACATATTAATATATATATATAAACTGGACACCTTTGCTGCCATTCTGCTATTTGCTGGGTGTCCAGTGCGTCCCGTGCCTTTAAGGAGGAATGCAATCCCTCCAGGCTAACCTTCCCTCAATCTATCCCTTAAATATATGTGCTCCTACTATGAAGGCTTTTGAAATTTATAGCATTAGGACTGCAGACAATACTGGAGTGCCTTGTCGCAGCCTCTGCAGCATACGCATATATTTGCAAATGTGTGCAAACTAAACCCCTGTTTTTTAACATGGACTGTTAGACAGGACAATTTGATTTGTTGCAGGCTGGTTGGTAAGTTGAGCTGGGAATTGTTCCTTGTTTTTGTTTAATTTACCTTTACCAAAAAACTGCCTATGCAGATAAGCGGCATCTGTAGATAAAAACCAAACTATGCAGCTTTGACTAAAGTTGAATAATGCCCTTGCTATAGGTGTAGACCATTTACACACCTCAAGAAGCCTGACTGGAAAAACCCTAGGAAGTTGCTAAGGACGTTGCTAAGGAGATGGCTTGCTGATACTGTTCACCTTCATCATCACAGGAGGGAGCTCTCAAATACTGACCACAGAGCTACAGGGGAGAGAAAGCACATTTGAGGGCAGTAACAGTTAGGCCGCATACACACGCGCGGACTGTTCGCCCAACTTTGTCCGTCCAACAGTTTCGGCAAACAGTCCGCTCAAACTTAGCATGGACGGACATGGCCACACACGACGGACGAACAGTTTGCTGAAACCGTGCGCGATGACGTGAACGGCACGTACGACGGGACGAAAAATACGACGTCCTATACACTGCATTATAGCTTTCGGCGTGAAAATCCTTTCTGAGCATGCGCGCAACTTTGTTTGACGAACAAGCCTACACACGGGCGGACTGTTCGCTGAAACAAGGTTTCAGCGGACAGTTTTTCAGAAATTCCGAAAAACCTTGTCCGTCCAACTGTCCGCTGAAAGCCCACACACGAGCGGACTGTCCGCCCAAACACTGTTCAGCGGACAAAGTTGGGCGAACAGTCCGCCCGTGTGTACGCGGCCTTAGGTGTCTCTTAGCAACTTCTTAGGAGTTTTCCAGTCAGGCTTCATGAGGTACGTAAATGACCTGCTCAGTTTGTTTTTATCTACAGATGCCCTTATCTGCATAGGCAGTCTTTGGGAAAGGTGAGCCATGCCTTTAACAAAAATGCAATACATTTTCTCTAAAAGAACATTTATTCCAAGAAAGGCTTCGCCTTACTCTTCATAGTAATGAGCATCCAAAAAAGTCCCCCAAAAAGTGGTATGTTGTTAACCACTTCAGCCCGGAACATTTTGCTGGTCAAAAACCAGACCACTTTTTGCGATTCGGCACTGCGTCTCTTTAACTGACAATTGCGTGGTCGTGCGACATGGCTCCCAAAACAAAATTGGTGTCCTTTTTTTCCCCACAAATAGAGCTTTCTTTTGGTGGCATTTGATCACCCCTGTGATTTTTATTTTTTGCTCTATAAACAAAAATAGAGCGACAATTTTTACTTTTTGTTATAACAAATATCCCCCAAAAATATATAAAAAAACATTTTTTTCCCTCAGTTTAGGCCAATACGTATTCTTCTACAGATTTTTGGTAAAAAACATCGCAATAAGCGATTATTGATTGGTTTGCGCAAAAGTTATAGCATTTACAAAATAGGGGATAGTTTTATGGCATTTTTATTAATAATTTTTTTTTTTACTATTAATGGCGATTTTTATTGTGACTGTGACATTATGGCGGACACATCGGACATTTTTGACACATTTTTGGGACCATTGTCATTTATACAGCGATCACTGCTATATAAATGCAGTGATTCCTGTGTAAATGACACTGGCAATGAAGGGGTTAACCAGTGGGTGGCAGTGTAGGGGTTAAGTGTTCCTAGGGGTGTGATACTAACTGTGGGGGGCTGGGCTTTCATTTAGTGAACACTGATCTCTGCTCCAATCACATGGAGCAGAGATCAGCATCACTAGTTGCTAGGCAGAATGGGGAAATGCTGTTTACAACGACATTTCTCCATTCAGCCGCCCAGTGAGATGATCGCGGGTATGCCGACGGCGATCGGGTCCACGGGACCCGCGACCGGACTCACGGGGGTCCCGACTGGCGTGCTCGCGATGGCAGGGCGGCATTAAAGATTGGACGTACCTGTACGCCAATATGCCTGCCTGTGCCATTCTGCCGACGTACATCGGGAACCGGTTAAATATGTGCATATGCTGTTGCAGCCATGAGCTTGTTTTAACTCTTTAAATGTCAAGATACATTTGTTTCATAGTTTCATAGTTGGTAAGGTTGAATAAAGACTCTAGTCCTTCCAGTTCAAACTGTGTGGTTGTACGTGTGTTCATGTTGATAATCATTTCCCATATCCCTGTATATTGTGTTCACTAAGATACACATCCAAGAGTCTTTTAAAAACTATCAATACTTCTTGCTGACACCACCAATTATGGAAGGGAGTTCCACATCCTTATAATCCTGACAGTGAAAACCCCCCTAGGCAGCTTAAGGTTAAACCGCTTCTCCAATCTCCTTGTGTGGCCTTGTGTCTTCTTAGCCCACGTACACACGGTCGGAGATTTTGCCAACCAAATCCGTCGGATTTTGCCTGTCGGATTTAGTCCGACGGATTGTGTCCGAAACTGTTGCATACACACGGTCGGGCCAAGTTGGCGAAAAATCCGATCTTTCAGAACGTGATGACGTAATTTCGTTACGATGGGACTACATTCAGGCTAGTAGCCAATAGCTTTGATGTAGGAATTTGATCTGAGCATGCGTGGCACTTGGTCCGATGAAAATGCTCTACACATGATCGGATTAGGTCCGTCTGGCCCAGTTGGTCGGGAAATATTTCCAACATGTTGGAAAATTGGGTAGGACGGAGATTCGGACGGAATCAGTCCGATGCATACCACACACAGTCGGATTATCTGACGACACGGTCCGATAAGACTCATTCTGACAGATTCTCCGACTGTGGGTACAAGGGCTTATACTCTCTGAATCTGAATCGTTTCCTACCTTTGCTGGGATTACCATTGAGATATCTGTATATTGCTATCATATTTCTTCTCTTCTCCAGGGAGAATAAATTTAGCGCTTGTAGTCATTCCTCATAATTGAGGTCCTCCAGTCTCCATATTAATTTTGTTGCTCTATGGACTCTCTCTAGTTAAAGCACATCCTTCTTGAGGACTGGTGACCAGAACTGGATAGAATACTCCAGATGTGGCTGAACCAGAGTTTTATAAAGTGGCAGGATTATGGTTTTATCTCTGGAGTATATTCCCTTTTTAATGTATGCTAATAGTCTGAAGGCTTTGCTTGCTTTGGCTTGACATTGCATGGTGTTTGCTCAGTCTTTCTTCTACTAGGACACTCGGATCTTTCTCCATCCTGGATTCTCCCAGAGGTTCCTCCCCTAGTGAGTAACTTGTGTTTATATTTTTAGCCCCCACATGCATTCATTTACATTTTTAAATATTAAACCTCATTTGCCATGTAGTTACGGAAGGATTTCATTAATGTATTGAAGTCCTCTTGTAAAGTTTGTATGTCCTGCTGTGAAGTTATTGCCCTGCTTATTTTTGTTTCATCAGCAAACACTGAGATTGAGCTATTTATACCAATCTCTATATCATTTATGAATAAATTAAACAGAACTAGTCCTAGGACAGAGCCTTGGGCTACCGCTCTTACTACTCCAGACCAGTCTGAGCACATGTTATTTATCACCACCCTTTGGATGCGCCCCAGTAACCGGTTTTCAATCAAAAAAAGAAAGAACAACCTTTCGTAAACCCATGCTAATTACTACTAATGATACTTTTTTCGTCAGCATATTCTTGGATATAGTCCCTTATCATCCCCTCCAATAGTTTGGGCTACATGTGCAACACGTCAATGGCAGAAAAGGGGTTAATGTAAACATGTACTGAGAGAAATATGGAGGTTGCCATTGCTGGCCACTTCCTGAAAATGGTAGTTGTCAGTCTCTCAGCTCCAGGTGACTGACTTAGAAAGTACTAATTTTAATGGGAGACAGACAAGGAGCTGGATTTTTTAGAGGGTAGAGGAGGTTGTCAGCAAATATGTAAACTCAAAAATATATAAACCCAAACAATAATCTCTTATAAGTGTTATCATGCAAATGCAATTTTCAGTATATTTATTTTTAATTTGTAACTTTCATTAAATGAATACCTGGTGACCTTGCCATGAAGGTCCTTGTTCAGACATTTCATTTCATCTTATAGGGTGACAACACTCTGTCCTTGTTTTTAGTTATGCTTTTTTGTTGTCACTCTGTCACATAGGTTTACCGTGAAGATTGCAAGTGACAATGTCAAGAGAGAAATGCCATGTAGCCACTGCCTGAGAGTATGTATGTAGATAGGAAAAACTTTCATGGAGGCTACAGGAGATCAGTAGTAATGGCCAGACTTAGGTCCACTACCAATAAAAAAGGAATGCAAACACAAGCAGCCTTTTAATTATTCTACTGCAGTAGAAGCATACTTCAGGTCTTTAAATTGCACTCACCAGTTCCATAGTTCCATATGCAGTACACAGCTCAACACTAAATGCAACTCTTATGCCCCGTACACACAGTCGGACTTTCCGACGGAAAATGTACGATCGGCCTGTGTTGTCAGAAATTCCGATCGTGTGTGGGTTCCATCTTACTTTTTCCGTCTGAATTTCTGACACACAAAGTTCGTGTGTAGACAATTCTGACGGACAAAGTGCCACGCATGCTCAGAATAAATTAGGAGACGAAAGCTATTGGCTACTGTCCTCTTTATAGTCCTGTCGTACGTCGTGTACGTCAACTTGTTCTGAACGATCAGCTTTTCCAACAACTTTGTGCGACCATGCCCACCAGGGCTGATTTAGAGGGTTTTGTGACCCAGATGGAGACGGGCCTTAGACAGGATATTGAGGCATTGAAGGCAGACACAGCCCACATTGGGGGTAGAGTGGAGACCCTGGAAGCTTCAATGAAAGACATCACCCCTGCACTGCAAGCCTTGCAGACCCATTGCCATGTACAGGATCAAAGAATTAATTCTTTGCTTGACCAATTGGATAAGAGACGTCATATGTAAGCTACACAAATACTCCCTGAAGGAACATATTATGTATCATGTTAGGGGGTTCCGCCACGTGGACTTTGATGGAGCTAAGCTGTCCCTGTTTCCGGATCTCTCTAGACGCACACTGATGCAGCACAGAGCCCTTAAACCCATGTTGGAAGTTTTGCAGGAGGCCCATCTGATTTACTGTACCTTTGGGGATTTCCCTTCAGCCTCTCTGTTACTAAAAATGGCCATCAGGTTACCCTGCGGAACTACCTAATTTTCTCTCTCGCCCTGGTCTGCCTATGGTGGACATTCCAGATTGGCAGACCTCCTCAGAGACTCTGACACCAGCTAATCCGGCGACATGGCAGCCGGTACATTGCAGACGCCACAACATGCCCCGCAGAGGTTCCACTCATCCTGCCGAGCAAGGGCCTTCTTCCTTTGCTGCGCACTGACTGACTGTTCCGGATCCTGCTGACTTTCTTCCATTTTTCTTTACTTTCATCCTTATTTAGAGTTGCTGCTGCTGCAGACCATTAGCATGCACATCCAAATATTGGTTGTGCCCTATAGCTGGAGCAGGACCTCTGGCTGTGTTCTCGTCTGATGCCTCACCGCTCACCCCCAATCATCTGCGATGTTCGGGTTGCTTTCCCCTTTTTGGGCCATTTGGCCTGGAGGTGGCCCCTGCACCATCGATACTAGTGTTCTTTATTCGCCCCTTGGGCGATCTGTTCTTTATTTGTCTTATATCACTAATGTGTTGGTTGTTAATTATGCACTTTGTTTCCTCAGCACTCATTATTTTCTGGGTCGGTCTGCTGCACGTCTCTCTCCATCATCCTTGGGTCCTCAGTGCTACACTCAAATTCTATGAGTTTGGAAATAAATGCGGGAGACTCCAAACCAGAGCCCTTCAACTTCAACGCACATCGATAAAATTAAAACGGCCTCGGAATCTCAGACAGTGCTGCCCTCTAAAATTGCGGCTGCCTTTTGGGACTATTATGCCCAACTCTACCTACTTCCTGCCACACTTGTCGGTCAAACACCTCTGCAGAAAACAGAATACCTTTCACATTATCTTGACAAGGTGCTAGCCCCTAAACTGACGACGCAAATCAGTGAACAACTTGATAGGCCTATCTCCTTGTCGGAGATTGAGTTGGTGATTAAAGACCTGTCCCAGGGTAAAAGTCCAGGTCCCAGTGGGTTTACCAATGCTTACTATTGGAAGTTCTCCCCCCTCCTTTCTAATCATATGGTTGCGAATTGTAATGGGGAACTTCCATCTGTGTAGAGCACTTGCTATGCCCTGCTCCTTGATCTTGGACCCGTGTCCCACTCAGTGTCCAGCTGTAGGCAGTCACCTGATTTAGTGACCTATAAATCATCACTTCTCCTTCCTGTCTTTGCCCTGGTATAGGTTCCAGTTCCTGTTTGTTGGTGTATGATATTGTGTCTCTGTTTGCCTCTGCTCAAGCCAAGGTGACTTTTATTATTTCCTTGCTAAAGGACAGAGCTTTTTCCTGGGTGTCACCCCTTCTTCAAAAAGATTCACCTATACTTCCCGACTACCCCCACGTTTATGAAAACCTTTGAGAAAATATTTGACGTTCCTGGCAGAGTATCTGCAGCCGAGTCCAGCGTTCTTGGTTTACATCATGGTAAATGCACGGTAGCTTCATATGCCATAGAATTCTGCATGTTAGTGGCAGAGACTACCTGGAATAATTGCTCCCTTAAGGCTGCTTTATGCAGAGAGCTCGTGGAACACATAAAGGACGCACTACCTACCATAAGGTCCCAGTGGCCCTGGAGGATTTCATCAATTTGTGTATCCTGTGGACACTCGCTTCGCTGAACGCCAGTTAGAGAGAGGGCACCAGAGACAATTTATTCCTCACAGATTTGGTGCTAAATCTCCCTCTTGGCAACTACTAGCCCCTTCTGTCCCTTCTACTGTTGTGTCTGAGAAAGAACCCATGGATGTAGGGGCTGTGTGTTTGTCTGAAAACGAATGTACCAAAAGCCGGACCCTAGGCCTCTATCTATATTGTGGAAAGCCGGGTCACCTCCTGCATTCTTGTCCAGTACAGCTGGAAAACTTCCGGTCTTAATGGGTGATCAAGGAGCCCCTTAAGGCCATGCTGTTTTGAATCCTCCTCAAGAGAGATTAGTAGTCCCAATATCCTTGTCTTGGAATGATAAGTGCTGTTCCATAGTTGCTTTTATAGATTCCAGTGCTGGTAGGGTATTTCTCGATGCAGCACTGACCAAGAGTTTTCAGATCCTGACTGCTCCTAAAGAGCCACTCCTCTGTGTACTACTACTCTTGACGGAGACCCTCTTGGTGATGGACTCTGATGATATCACTCACAAATCCAAGCCTCTTTGTGTCATGTTGGGTGCTCTGCATTTTGAAGTCCTATCACTTGACATCAAGTAATTCTCAGTTTTCCTTGGTTATGCAAACACAAGCCATCTATTGACTGGTCCTCGGGTAAAATTTCTGCCTGGAGCACCTCCTGCCATGTCAATTGTTTCCAAAAGGTAGTACGTGATAATGTGTCCATTCATATGGTGACTACTGCCCCTGAATTACCTGAAGCCTATGCTGATTTTTCTGATGTGTTTTCTGAAAAGGAAGAGGAGTTCTCCCTCCCCACTGCCCTTACGGCTGCGCTATTGATTTGCTACCCGGGGCACCCCTACCTAACTGGAGAACAAATCCTCTCAGCCTCGCGGAGACTAAGGTGATGGAAGAGTACATCGAAGACAGTGTAAGGAACTTATCCCTTGGGGGCAGGGTTCTTTTTTGTGGAGAAAAAAGATGGAAGACTTAGGCCCTGTGTTGAGGGGCTCTCAATCGTATCACTGTAAAAAATTGGTACCCTCTCCCTTTAATTGAGCTGTTTGACCATGTTTATGGATCTCATATCTTTACCAAACTGGACCTTTGTTCTGCCTACAATCTCATTAGAATCAAAGTGGAAGAGGAATGGAAGACCGCTTTCAATACTCATAGGGGGCATTATGAGTATCGTGTGATGCCAATTGGCCTTTGCAATGCCCCCGCTGAATTCCAGGAGTTCGTAAACAAAATTTTCAGAGATCTACTCTACACTTTTGTTGTCTTATACTTGGACGATATACTCATTCACTCTGAGGATTTACAGCATCATCGTTGCCATGTACGCACTGTTCTCCAACATTTAAGGGATCATAGGTTGTACGCAAAACTTTCCAAGTGCATCTTTGAACTACCAGAAATACTCTTCCTGGGTTATATAATTTAATCCGAAGGATTCCAAGAAGCCCGATGCCATCTTACTATGGCCCAGACTTACCACTTTCAGCAAAATTCAGCGATTCATTGGGTTCTGTAATTATTATCAGAAGTTTATCAAGAATTTTTCCAAGATTCTGGCTCCCATCACTGCTCTCACTAAGAAAGGGACAAAGTGCTCTCTGTGGCCTCCGGAAACTCTGGAGGTATTCGATTATCTAAAGTCTGCCTTCTGTTCCGCTCCTGTCCTCTGCCATCCTCAGCCACCTGCTCAATTTTTTTTGGAGGTTGATGGATCTGAAGTAGACCCTGGAGCAGTATTATCTCAATGAGAACCTACTTTCAACTAACTTCATCGGGTCGCCTTCTTCTCCAAGAAATTCTCTGTCGCAAAACAAAACTATGACATGGAATAGAGAGCTTTTGGCCATAAAGCTAGCATTCTCAGAATGGAGACACTTGTTAGAAGGCATGGAACTTCCAGTTGTGTTTCAGACCGACAATAAAAATCTGACCTACCCTGGAGAAAGCCCAAAGACTGAATTCCAGACAAGCCCTCTGGGCACTTTTCTTCTCCTGGTTTAACCTTGTGGTAACATACATTCACTCCGACCAAACATTGATTCACTCCGACCAAACAGGCTTCATAGCAGGGAGGATGGCAAGGGACAATTTCAACCGAGGTATACAGCTAATCCATAGGGCAAATTTACAACAGACCAGCTCACCCTGCCTTCTCGGTGTCAGTGTCCCTGCTATGAAGCCTGTTTGGTCAGAGTGAATCACCATTATTATTCACTAAGATCTTCTCCAAAATCTTAATATCAGTGTGACAACGAGATCGATCTCGGACCAGCTCACCCTATCTTCTACTGTCTACTGACACCGAGAAGGCATTTTAAAGGGTGGACTGGACGTATCTTCAGGCAGTATTGCCAAGATTGGGCCTTGGCCAAAACATGATTAGGTGGATAGGCTCCCTATATAGTTCTCCGGAGGCTTGTGTAAAGGTAAATGGAACTCTCTCTGACCCCTTCCCTATACAGAACGGGACAAGATAGGGGTGCCCCCTGTCCCCGCTTATATTTGCCCTTACCCTGGAACCGCTGTTAAATATGGTCTAGCTAAACCCTAGCATTAAGGGGTTTAAGGTAGGGACGTCAGAACATAAGCTATCAGCGTATGCCGACGATATTCTATTCTATGTCGCAGACCCGCTGGTTCCCTTCCCAACATAATGGCTGATTTGCAGAGATTTCACTCCCTTTCTAAATTTAAAATGAATTATGGCAAGTCGAAAATTCTCCCTCTTGCTATCCCTCCTGTTATGCGCTCCCAACTGCAGGCATCTTTCTCCTTCACATGGTGTAGTTTTTCATTAAAATATATGGGGATTTTTTTTCCTGGCTGAGTTTTCACAGTTGTATACCTGCAACTATGCCCCCTTGCTTTCCACAATTAAAGCGGACCTACTGGGAAGAGATTGTACTACATTTTCCTGTATGGGCATAGTCAGTATTCTAAAAATGAATGTCCTGCCGAGAGTACTGTCCTATTTTCAGATGGTGCCCATTTCACTACCCAGGTCCTTTTTCTCAGCCATCAACAGTCTGTTTTTAAAGTTTATCTGGCATGGTCGGAAACCCCCGTCTCGCCTTACGCACTCTACAGCATTCCAAGCGGTTGGGGGGACATAGGGTTCCTTCCATAAAGAAATATTATGAGGCAATTGCTTTGCAGTGGATATTAGACTGGAAACAACACTCCGCCACCAAATCCTGGGACCCCCTTGAGAAATTTTTAGCGGGACGTAACCTGTCTCGTGCTCTGTGGCTCCCCCGGGAATGTCAGGGTCTTTCACACTTTGTGTCCTCCCAGATCTTCCTGACTCTGTTTGAGAAATTGTGCAAATCTGCAGACCCTGTCCCCCACTCTATCTCAGTGCTTTATGAGATGCTACAGTCTTGGAGGGGTTGTGGGTTACATGGTACCTACCTACACATATAGTGGGAGTGCCCACACCTTAGGCCTTTTTGCCAAGACATCAAAGCACAGATAAAGGTTATACTGGACATTGGTATGAATGACTCCTCACTGGAGTTTCTACTATATGTGCCATCCATGCCTCTTAGCCTCTACCGTAAATTGATTTTTCACACCTTTTAACTGCAGCCAGGTGCTTGATTACCATACATTGGAAGTCATCCCATGTTCCTGGATGATCTGACTGGAGTTGTCTGGTCAATAATATTATGGCGGCAAAGGAATAGATGGCAAAGTGCAAAGACAGATACGAAAAGTTTTACAATATATGGGCCACCTGGATACATTACTCATCTAATGTGGCATTGTTTATTACCTCCAGACTCTGTATGCCCTGGTTGATGATGCCGGACACCCTCACGGTGACAATTTTCATATAACTTTTTTTGAGGTTGAGGCCTGCATGGAATCTTTGTTCTAGTAATACTTCTAATTTCAGATAAAGTGATGATTGTTTTTGCTTTTGTTTCTGTTTGGGTTTCTGTTGTATTCATCTTCCCATGTCACAATTGGTACATTGCTCATATTACTGTTTGCGGGTGTATAGCCCTGATTTGGTAACTTGGTTTCCACGCACAATCCCCCCAGGTTGTAGGGGCATAAAAAGATGGAGTCAAGTATGTGTGTACCAAAGAGCTTTTTTCTGAAACGAATGTTGCAGAACAGTGATTCATGGTTTATTGTTTTTTGTTGTATAACCCCCCCCCCCCCCCCCTTTTTATTGTATACTTAGCCTTTTTGTGTGAAAACTAAAATAAAGATTATATAAAAAAGAGAGAAAAAAAAGAATGAAAACTGCCTGCAATTGAACATTTCTATGTTTCTGTAACCATCAAATGATTGTTGGTAGTATAAAGCAAATACAAGAATATGCGTTTATATGTATATTTTTATTTTCATGTACCACAGAACATCATGTCTATTATCTTTTCCATGCTTCACTAGATTGTATGGTTTTATTTACTGCTGAAATGCTTTGCTAAGTGTGCCAAGGTCACAGTACAACCACTTTCTACATTCTGCAAGCACCAAAAAAAGGGCAGTCAGAGGAGATACAAATGTCTTTAATAATGGATACTAAAATTGGACTAAGGCTTTTATCAAAATGGACCCACCATGAACAAAGAGATACGCATTCTGCTTAACAGCGTGTATAACATTTATTGAAATTTTCTGAAAGAATGTGGCTGGACATCTGTAGATTATGGGCTTTGGTAGCATGCTATTGTATTGAAACTTTGGACATGTTTGTTTATTGCTGTTATAGTAGATATAATTTTGATATAGATATATGTTTGTGATAAAATAGATGTAATTATTACCTTGAAAGAGATTACAATTTTGATTAAAATGGTTACTATATTTGGAAGCATATGTGATACTGAGCTGCCTGGATTCACTGTGGGATGAATAATGGAGCTTTATGGGTGTCAAAGCACTTTTGCAGATGCTTTTCCATAATCCCCAATGGAGTAATAGTTTTGTATCTTGAAAATACATCAAACTTTAAACTGTCAGTATGCAAGAAGCCTTTTTTTTCACTCCAGGCACTTTAAGGCCAAGCATGCTGCACAATAGCACCTTCCAACCATCTTAGGCAACACCACTTTTCCAGTCTCTGGAGTTTCCATGCTCCATTGCACAGAGAGAAAGCTCTAGATCATAGGAAGGAGATGTTGCAAGGATGCTAAATCTTAAATAATCTCTGAAAGAATATCACCTTTGAGCAAAATATTCTCAAAGCTGACAAGCTTTTGAATCATGTGAAAGCACAAACCTTAAACAAACAAAGCATAGTAAGTGTTCTTGCACTTAATGGTCACATAGTTGATCAATGATATCACCCAGGATTCCCAACTGCCTTTACATAACTGCAGCCTGGGAATCTATCATTTAGCTATAACAGTGCAGCGTATAAACATTGGCATGCATTGGGTTGTCATTATTGACAAGGATTATATCACTTGACGACATGACTGATGTGGATTGCATCAGAGGATATTATTAAAATGTATTTTTTTTTAGGTATTTTGGTGTTTTTATTTCATTAAATAAACTTTTTATGGTGTGTCTATCTTTAATTACCTTAACTTTTTTTCTAGGGAATGGGTAAGGAGTATGAATGTACCCCTGCACTATGCCCTTTGGAAGGGGTGAATATCTGGGTGTCCCCAGGGTTGAAATCAGTGGTGGCTGCTCATGCAGGGTGCAAGGGTCCCACCACCCTAATCCTTGTGCCCGGTCCCCAGTCTTCATGCAGGGCACCGGATGCATGGATTTCAATGTTGTTGTTTTTTTTTTCTAAGCAAATGATTACAGCCAGAGACTCTAATTGGCTTCAAAAAATGGTGGTATCCAGAGCCCACCCAGTTGTATGACATTAGCAGATTAATAGTTGCTAATGTCTTCCTGTTTTCTCCCCCCGGGCCAATCAGGAAACAGGTCCTGAGACCTGATGGGCCAGGAGTCCTTGGACCCAATTGACCGTGAATCCTAAGTCTGATTGGAGAAGCGACCACTGGGACTTTGGAGAAGATGCAGAGGGGGAAGCTGCTGAAGCCGTGACCTGGATGGGGTAAGTTCAAGGCTGCTGTGGAGCCTGGTGGGTTAAGGGGCGAGCAATGTGGTGAGCGAGCTGGGGGGGGGGTCATGGGCTGCCCCCCCCCTAGAAAATTGAGCACCACCCACCACTGGTTAAAACAAACCTTTAAACACTGACAGGGGTGCTTACAATGGTCTACATTTATGCATGTAATTGAAATCTTTATCCCAAAAGGATGAAAAAAACTGTTTCTGTAACTGTTAAAAAAGTGTAAACTAGAGTTAGGCTTTTATTTGTTAATCAAATTAATTTAAATCTGTATTACATCTAACACTACCCTCTTCCTAAACTGACAGTGATGTTTTCCAAAGGTGACTTCGTCACTAACTTCATACAGATGGTTATTGGCCAGATCACCACAAATTTTTTTTTTTTTTATCTGTATTTATTGATTGTTATAAAATGGTACATAGGATTGAACCAGAACATGTTCGAATCATATAAGCCATGACTATTGTGTCAATGTTACAATGGGTCAACACATATAAACAGGTGAAGGAATAGACCGATAGAATGCAAAACTGATCAAAAAGAAAGAAAAAAAGGGGAGAAAAAGGGCAAACCACTGCTGCAACATAGCTGGTAAATCTGCACCATAGGACTGAGGCATGTAAGGCATGCCTGATGTCAGTTTTTATTCTAGCCTAGGTGAAGCAAATAATCTAGGCTTGTGATATAATGAGCACATAAAACACATGAGAAGGTAGTGGAGAACTGCTTCTGGAGATAACTCAAGTCCAAGTATAGCAGTAGCACGTCATTATCTCATACAGGGCAAAGGATCAGTACATTTCCTCCCTTAAAGAGGAAGTAAAGGCAGTTGAAAAAAATAAAATAAAAAAAGGAACCTGCAAGGCAAAGGCATAATGAGCTAGTATGCATAGCATAGCATACTAGCTCATTATGAATAACTTACCTGAGAACGAAGCCCCCGAAGCGGTCCTCCGTCTTCATGTCCACCGCTGCCATGGATCCCGGAGTGACTTCTGGGTCTCGCTGCTCCGGCACTGTGATTCGCCGGAGCAGCGATGACGTCACTCCTGCGCATGCGCATGGGAGCCGACACTCGCGGCATATCGCCGCAATCTGCGGCATATCGCCGCGATCTGCGGCCTGCCCAGTGCGCCTGCGCGCCGCTGTCTACGGCACTTGTGCCGTAGACAGCAGTGGCTGTCTTTTTGTAAATATCTCCTGAACCGTATAGGTTTAGGATATATTTCTTGGACCTACAGGTAAGCCTTAATCTAGGCTTACCTGTAGGTCAAAGTGGTTTGTAAGGGTTTACAACCACTTTAACCAGTTTAAAAGGAAAAGGTAGGATGGGTAAAAAGGAGCGAGGAGAAAGTGGGATCAGGGGAGGGCAGTAGGAAAAAGGGGAGAGAGTGGTGGGACAGGAAACCAGGGGGTCACCCTCCAGGGATCAGTCACCGGCCATTCATCCAAAGACAGAGAAGCTACTAATTGGTGGCATGACCAGCAACTGGCTCAAATTCAGCCATGGTCTGCAAATAACCATCTGTGCAGGTGAAATATCATCAGGGCCTCCAACGCTCCCCGAAAACTTCCTCAGTATTGTTCAGGGCGGCAGTTAGTTTATCCATGTGAAAGATATTGTTGACTTTTTAGCACACCACATGACCTTAATCGGAGGCTGTGTCTGCCTCCAGAGTGAAGGAATGCAAGCTCTAGCTGCATTCGAAAAAAAATTGAATTTTTGGAATGGTAAGTTACAATATATAACGTTTTTGTTTTTGGATTTAATACTGCTTTAAAATGAAGCTCGCAGTGTGCAGTAAAATTAGGCCGCGTACACACGCGCGGACTGTTCGCCCAACCTTGTCCGCTGAACAGTGTTTGGGCGGACAGTCCGCTCGTGTGTGGGGTTTCAGCGGACAGTTTCAGCGGACAGTTGGCCGAACAAGATCTTACGGAAATTCCGAAAAACTGTCCTCTGAAACAAGGTTTCAGCGGACTGTTCGCTCGTGTGTAGGCTTGTTCGGCCAACTAAGTCTCGCGCATGCTCAGAAAGGATTTCCACGTCGGAAGGTTGCATTGCAGTGTATAGGACGTCGTATTTTTCGTCCCGTCGTACGTGCCGTTCACGTCATCGCGCACGGTTTCAGCAAACTGTTCGTCCGTCGTGTGTGGCCATGTCCGTCCATGCTAAGTTTGAGCGGACTGTTCGCTCAAACTGTTGGACGGACAAAGTTGGGCCAACAGTCCACGCGTGTGTACGCGGCCTTAGAGGAAGCAGTATTTCAGTACAGAAGTGAAGCCTGTAGAGCTCTGCAAAATTGATGGTAAGGCCAGAGTTCAGCTTTAGGGACAACTGTAGTAAAAGTCTCCTTTGCTTCGCCTAGTGGCCACAGGGTGAAGCAACGTAACATAATGTCGTTTCGCCCAGTTATGCCATTCTGCAGCAGTAAAACTGCGGGGGCTGATTGACAAGTGGTTAAGAAGCAAAGGAGACTGCTTGCCCCCGGAGCCAATGATGACCGCCTAGCTCCCATGATCGCTCGTGACACAGCGAGAACTAGAAACTGTGTGTGTAAACACACAGATCCCGGTTCTCTGAGGGCAGAAGAGACAGATTGTGTGTTCATACAAAGTATAGACAGCGATCTCGCATCTCCCCTAGACAGTCCCTTCCCCCCTTCAGTTAAAAAACGCACTAGGGAACACATTTAACCCCTTGATCGCCCCCTAGTGTTAACCCCTTCCGTGCCAGTGACATTTTACAGTAATCAGTGCATTTTTATAGCACTGATCACTGTTTAAATGCCAATGGTCCCAAAAATGTGTCAAAAGTGTCCGATGTGTCCGCCATAATGTCACAGTCCAAATAAAAATCGCAGATCGCCATCATTACTAGAAAAAAAAATAATAATAAAAATGCTATAAATCTTTCCCCTATTTTGTAGACGCTATAACTTTTGCGCAAACCAATCAACATATGCTTATTGCAAATTATTATTTATTTATTTTTACCAAAAATATGTAAAAAATATTCAAAACTGTTGCTCTTTTTTTGTTTATAACGCAAGAAATTTAAAACACAGAGGTGATCAAATACCACCAAAAGAAATCTCTATTTGTGGGGGGAAAAGGACATCAATTTTGTTTGGGTGCAGTGTCGCATGACCGAGCAATTGTCAGTTAAAGCGACGCAGTGCCGAATCGCAAAAAATGACCTGGTCGTTTAGCAGCCAAATCTTCTGGGGTTGAAGCGGTTAAAGTGCTGGAGAATGGAGAATGTTTTATGCACTAGCTGCAATTTTTAGGTACATTAGCTTCTACCTCCTGGGATTTGTCCAGTTCTGCCCTAACTTTATTAAAGTTTAGTATCAATTACTGTTTCCCAAGAGCTTTCTATTACCAGTTTTATTCCTAAAACCAATTTATGGAAACTAACGCAGCATACAGTGGTGTACCAGTATGATATGCAAAACAACATATTATCCGAAATGTATGTATTCATCACAACTTTATATTTCTACAGTCCGGTTCACTGGGCAGGCTCTACAGAGGCTAACGTTATTCCTCTGCCGAAACTGCTTGTTATTAGCTAAAAAAAATGTACAAGGACAAGTTAATGCTGTTTCCTTTTTGTCAGTTGCTATGGTAACAAAGCTTTTTCTTACAAATATCACATTACACAAACTCGAAGAACACATACAAATGGACACATAATGAATCGACTGTTTCTCCACTGACTGCAATTTGGACTGAAAGCTCTACTCACTGGCTAAAGCTTCGGGATAAGGATGCCGTATGCAGAGAGATGGGGTTTATTTTATATGATTACCCAGCCTGTTTTGAAGAGAAAAACGAAAAGTGATGCAATTTCTTTTACAAGTAAAAGACCTCCTAGATACCAGGATTTGGAATGTTTCAAAGTTTTTATAGTAGTTGTAAAGTCAGAACTTTTTTTTTATCTTAATGCAGTCTATGCATTCAGATATTATTATTATTATTATACAGGATTTATATAGTGCCAACAGTTTACGTATGTACGTCGGCAGAATGGCATGGACAGGCAAATGGGCATACAGGTACGTCCCTTTGAATTTGCCGCCATGCCATCATGTGCACACTGCCGCCCAGGACCTCCATGAGTCTGACCCCCGTGAATCTGACCGCGGGTCCTGCGGACTCCATTGCTGCGGGGATACCCACGATCGTCTCACGGGGAGGAAGAACAGGGAGATGCCGATGTAAACAGCATCTCTCCATTCTGCCTACAATGTAGGTAATTAGAAGACTCTGGACAGCCGTACTCCAAAACAAAATCGGTGTCTTTATTCAAAGCATAAGCTATGAATAAGCACTCTCTGTAGTGTGAAACGCGTTAGCTGTTGTTGCTTCTTGCTGTGATGTCACTTGTAGTGCTCCTGTGATTTTTTGAATAAAGGCACCGATTTTGTTTTGGAGTGCGGCCGTCCAGAGTCTTCTAATTACCTACATTGTCCGCATGCTGTGGTGGTTATCCCCATTCTGCCTAGCAACAAGTGACACTGATTTCTGCTCCCTGTGATTAGAGCAGAGATCAGTGATCTGTAAAACATAGCCACGCCCCCACAGTTAGAAACACGCCCCTAGGACAAACTTAACCCCTACACTGCCCCATCCTGGTTAACCCTTTCACTGCCACTGTCAATTGCACAGAGAATCAGTGCATTTGTATAGCACTCATTGCTGTATAAATGGCAATGGTCCCAAAAACTGGTGCACGACCATGTACATCGGCAGAATGGCACAGACAGGAAAATGGGCGTACAGGTATGTCCCTTTGAATTTGCCGCCATGCCATCACGTGTGTGCCGCCCTCGTGAGTCCGACAGCGGGTCCCGTGGACTCGATTGCCGCGGGGATACCCACAATCGTCTCACGGGGAGGAAGAACGGGGAGATGCCGATGTAAACAGCATCTCCCCATTCTGCCTAGCAACAAGTGACACTGATCTCTGTTCCCTGTGATTGGAGTAGAGATCAGTGATCTGTAAAACATGGCCACGCCCCCACAGTTAGAAACACGCCCCTAGGACACACTTAACCCTTACACTTCCACCTCCTGTTAACCCCTTCACTGCCAGTGTCATTTGCACAAGAATCAGTGCATTTGTATAGCACTGATTGCTGTATAAATGACAATGGTCCCAAAAATGTGTAAAAAATGGCCGATGCGTCCGCCATAATGTCACAGTCACAATAAAAATTGCTTATCGCCGCCATTACTAGTAGAAAAAAAATTATTAATAAAAATGCCATAAAATTATCCCCTATTTTGTAAACCCTATAACTGTTGCGCCAATCAATAATCAATAATTGCATTTTTTTACCAAAAATATGTAGAAGACTACGTATCGGCCCAAACTGAGAAAAAAAAATATTTTTATATATTTTTTGGGGATATTTATTATAGCAAAAAGTAAAAATATAATGTGTTTTTTTCAAAATTGTCACCCTTTTTTTTTTATAGCGCAAAAAATAAAAAACGCAGAGGTAAACAAATACCACCAAAAGAAAGCTCTATTTGTGGGAAAAAAAAGACAACAATTTTGTTTAGGAGCCACGTCACATGACCGCGCAATTGTCAGTTAAATCGACGCAGTGCCGAAGCCCAAAAAGTACTCTGGTCTTAAGCCAGCAAAATGGTCCAGTCTGAAAGTGGTTAATACAGTAGGAATCAGAGGGCCCTGCTCCTTAGAGCTTACAATCAAAATCTGTATAAAACCTTCTGTGTGCAGAAGCCCCCCTAATACTCCCTGAGCCCCCTCTCGATCCAGCGTTGTTGCACGAGAGACTCGGCTGTCTGCAACTCTATATCCTCCTTGGCTGAGACAGCATTGGCTCCCGCTGCTGTCAATCAAAGTTAGTGAGCCAATGAGGAGAAAGAGGGGGACAGGGCCGATCCACGTCTCCAGGTCTGAATAGAGCGGCTGGGATCAGGTGCCCCCCATAGCAAGCTGCTTGCTGTGAGGTCACTGGGCAGGAGGGAGGGGCCAGTAGCACCTGCGAGGGACCTGAGAAGAGGAGGATCTGGGCTGCCCTGTGCAAAACTACTGCACAGAGCAGGTAAGCATAACATGTTTGTTATTTATAATCAAAAAAAGACAAGACTTTAATGTCACTTTAAGATTAAAAAAACTTATAACCAAATCCCACTTTCACAGAAATAAATATAACAAAATAAATATATAAATAAATATAGAAAAACAAAAAACAAAAAAACATTGAAGTGGTTGTAAAAGTTTTTTTTTTTTTTAACCTAATGCATTCTCTGCATTGAGAGTAAACAACTTTCCATATTCAGCTCTCCCACCAGCTTCCTACATACTTACCTGAGTCCTATCTCGATTCAGCATTGTGCCCATCTGCAGGAGAGCTGATCTCTCTCTCCTCACAGAAGGGTAGACAAATATGAGATTGACGGAGTAAAAAGGAGGGGAGAAAGGGGGACAATTGGGACTTTATATGAAGCACACAGTCTCGGGAAAACAACTATCAATAAAAATATAAATATTTATTGGTACAGATAAACCATAGTAACATGAAAAAGACAATAATTGATAGTGTTTTGTATATATCCCATAGCGTTAAAACTATGTACAAATGCACGTATAATGTAAACATTTTACGGAAACAACTACCTAGGTAGCGAGGCCTCCAAAAACCCTGATCTGCATAGGTAATATCTAGAGAGAGACCCTGGGGTAATGACATCTCAGTCTTGGAGGCACAAGAATGAAGTAGGACATTAAGTACTAATACAGATAAAAGACACATAGGTACAACCACGACTCATAACTAGCTCTACGCGTTTCGTAGTTTGATGTTACCACTCTTCAGGAGCAGGCATGTGATGCCTGTCTCAAACAAAATACAGAAATCCATACATATTTGGCATGAGGCAGAGGAAAGGCTGAAAATATATATATACCAGTTAGGGATGGAGACACATGGTCCCCTTTGATCATGACCTCACACAAAGCCCCATTTTGCTGCTCTCTTTCTCTCCTCACAGAATTCAGAGACAGCAGCTGGAGCCATTGGGATAGATTTACTAAAAATGGGATCTGGTGCTGCTGTGCTTCCAACTTCAGCGTTTTCACTTAAAGTGTTACTAAACCTACAACAGTAATATCTGTCTGTATATGCAGTAAAGCATGCTAGTTACACTCACTGCGGAACTTAAGGGGTTAATCCTCTGCATTATGTAAAAAAGGCTCTTTTGACACATTGGGGGTTATTTACTAAAGGAAAATCCACTTGCACTGCAAGTGCACTTGAAAGTAAAGTTGCTGTAGATCCGAGGGGCACATGGAAAGAAAATCGCAATTGGATGATAAAATCAGCAGAGCTTCCCCTCATTTCAGATCTTCCTCTTTGATTTAGAGCGACTGTACTTCCAAGTGCACTTGCAGTGCAAAGTGGATTTGCCTTTCGTAAATAATCCCCAATATCCCTTTCATGTCCAAGTCTATTTCTGACATTTGTTGCTTACAAGTTAAAATCCGTATTTTTTGCTAGAAAATTACTTAGAACCCACAAACATTATATATATATTAGCAGAGAATCTAGAGAATAAAATGGCCATCATTGCAATATTTCATGCCAAACGATATTTGTACAGCGGTCTTTCAAACGCAATTTTTTGGGAAAAATTACATTTTCATGAATTTAAAAAAAAAACAGGAAAGTTAGCCCACTTTTTGTTGTATGTGACAGATGATGTTATGCCGAGTAAACCAACATGTCATGCTTTGAAATAGCGCACACTAGTGGAATGGAGACAAACTACGGTACCTAAAAATCTCCATAGGTGGCGCTTTAAAAAAAAAAAATGGTTACCAGGCTAGAGTTGGAGAGGTAGTAATGTTCAGTGGAAAATCTCTAGACTAGAGACCCGTTGAGATCCAATAGAGCTGGATGTCAACTGCTTTATAAACAATGGTTGAACAACTCTTATGGGCTGTACACACGATCAGATTTTCCGACAACAAATGTTGGATGTGAGCTTGTTGTCGGAAAGTCCGACCGTGTTTATGCTCCATAGAACATTTGTTTTCCGGAATTTCCGCCAACAAATGTTTGAGAGCAGGTTCTCAAATTTTCCGACAACAAAACTCGTTGTCGGAAATTCCTAGCGTGTGTACACAATTCCGACGCACAAAAGTCCATGCATGGTCGGAATCAAGCAGAAGAGCCGCACTGGTTATTGAACTTAATTTTTCTCGTCTCGTTGTACGCGTTGCACGTCACAGCGTTCTTGACATTCGAAATTACCAACAACATTTGTGTGACCGTGTGTATGCAAGACAAGTTTGAGCCAACATCCTTCGAAAAAAAATCCACGGTTTTGTTGTCGGAAAATCCTATCGCCTTACTATTTATAGATGTTAGACTTTTTCTGGTAACATAGTGACCATTGATATATATATTTTTCCTGTTCACCCTCTTTCTCTTCTAAATGACATCTAATGTTATGTATTTTTTTTTACTTAAATGTTATCTGTATACTGTATAGGATATTTAACCACTTGCCAACCAGCTGCCGCATTTTTATTTTGGCAGAATGGCACAGCTGGGCGAAACGACGTTATGTAAAGTCACTTCACCCTGTGGCCGCCAGAGGTGCGCATGCACCCCCCGCTCGTGTGCCCCCTGCTCGCCCTCCCAGCCGATGTGAGTGCCCGACGGTCACGATCGCCGCCTGGCTCCCACGGTCGCCCCTGGCACACGGAAAACTGGGATCTGTGTATGTAAACACACAGTTTCTGGTTCTCTGAGGGGAGAACAGACAGATCGTCTGTCCATACAGAGTATGAACAGACGAACAGATGTGTCCACCATGATGTCGCAGTCCTGATAAAAATTGCAGATTCCTGCCATTACTAGTAGAAAAAAAATAATATAAAAATGCCATAAATCTATCCCCTATTTTGTAGATGCTATAACTTTTGCACCAACCAATTAATATACGCTTATTGCAATATTTTTTTTCAATATGTAGAAGAAAACATAACGGCTTTAACTGAGGAAAAAAAAAAAATTTTTTGTGTATATTTTTGGGGGATATTTATTATAACAAAAAGTAAAAGATTATGTGTTTTTTTTCAAAATTGTCACTTTTTTTGTTTATAGTGCAAAAAATAAAAAACCACAGAGGTGATCAAATACCACCAAAAGAAAGCTCTATTTGTGGGAAAAAAGGAATTCAATTTTGTTTGGGTGCAACATTGCACGACCGTGCAATTGTCAGTTAAAGCAACGCAGTGCCGAATCGCAAAAAGTGCTCTGGTCTGAAAGAGGGGCAAAATCTTCCGGGGGTTAATCGGTTAAATACTGTAGACATTATGTCCACTAGATGGCGTGTTCACCATGCGTGCCTTTCAAATTTTTGACCAGTGGATTTTTTATGCAATGATTAATCTGGTCCCAAGAGTAGTGAAATAGAAACTTTTTAATGTTTCAGCTCTTTTTTATAAAAAGAAGAGATTTTTCCTCTTTGTTTTTTTTACAACAATGTTTTCATTAATTTATCCTTTATGTGTTCTGTGAGCAGTGGGATCAGCTTTTAATCATTTTTGGTCTATGAAACGAGCAGTCGGATCAGCTTTTAATCATTTTCGGTCCATGAAACGCATGGAGAGTGGAATAATAGTTTCCGGCAGGGGATTTGAGAGGCATGGGATCGGCTCCTAATCACTTCCGGTCTGTGGAACGCATAGTGAACTGCATGAGAGTGGATTGACTGCTTCCGGTGGGTCACTTCCGGTTACTTTATTATATTAGGACATGCTTGCATTTGCCCGCTACTCCTCTGAAGACGCAATATGATTGTGAAGCATGTAAGGCAGTACCGAACGATGAAAGCACGTCTGATCTATGGACTATTCATGAGATTCTTTGCCTGATATTTAGCTATGAAAATGTGAATACATTATATATTTTTAAATAAAGCAGTGTTTTTTAAAGCAATATTACACTATTGTGGTGCCCTTACAATTTTTTGAGGAAAAACAGCCTTTGTATATTTATATACACATCCACTTAGCTGGAGAAAGTGTTTCCTGTGCTGGGATCGCGTTTTCCATAGCTGACAAGAGCTGGAGTGATGCAGTTAAGGATGTTCAGATGACCATTCAACTCTATACCATACGCGTTCCCTGACTCTTTATAATTTGAGAGTCAACTTCTTCTGGTAAGCGGGATTCCCTCTACACACTGGTGGTGACGAGTGCATTCAATACTTTTTCACACTGCTGGTGCTGGGACTTTTCACCAACCTATCATCCATTGCTGGTGGCGATTCATGAAAAGGACTATCCACTATGTAGTATTTGTATTGCAATTTTTCCTTACTGGTGCTGCACCTTTTATATATATTAGTACTAGAATTATTGATCTCGCTCTGATGATCGTGGCGATACCTCACATGTGTGATTTGAATATAATTTACATATGCTTCCTTTGCTGTGCAATCTGTCGGAGGCGCTTTCAATTTATTTTTATTTTTTCTTATTTATTTATTTATTTATTTATTTATTTATTTATTTATTTTACATTGTCACTTAAAAAAAAAAAAATTATCACTATTTATTGCTGTCACAAGGAATGTAAACATTATGGAGGGATCAGAGGTCTAAAAGACCTTAGAATCCTCCTTTGTACTTCAAAGTAGTCAGAACACCAAAAACAGTTATTCTGAATACTGTCATTTTTTTTTAATTTGCCGCCATTGGCAGCCAAGTAAATCGGAAGAGACACCATGAAATTGCTTCCATGTTTACACAAAGAAGGCTGTAAGTAAGCCATTTCCAGCTTCCTTCCACTGTCACTCTAGCCAGCGGAAGTGCCGGATCATGGATCGGGTCTCCTGGTCTGACAGGAGGCCTGGGAAGAGCGGTGGTAGGCGGCATGGGGGGGGGGGGGTGTCCCCTCTTGCTCCTTCGGTATAACAGGTGAGAGGCTTTTAGCCCCATCGGTTGTTTTCCCTGAAGAGCATACCACTTGCTCTAAAAAATGGTACTGGGATTATCCATGCAGCTGCATGCATCATCCTGGTATAACCCCTGAAAGCAGAGGCCACATATGTGCGTACGGTTGGTGCTAAGGGGTTAAAGTGGATTTAAACCCACTCTCATCCTTTCTAAACTACTGCCAAAGTTGTTATCTATAAGGATATACATGCCTCCTGCCTGTATCCTTACCTGTCAATTATCTCCCATCTGTCTGTTACGAGACCAGAAAAACTGCAGAGTCTGTGGGCAGGTCTGTTATCTGCAGCTCGATGGGTGGAGTCGTGATGTCAGTAGTCTCCCCGCCCACCTTTACACTCCCCTTGTCAACATGCATTTTCACCTGTGTTTTTATTACACTGCACTTCTACTCATCTTGTGGATTATGCCCCATGATCACTAACATCCAGAAGAAAGGAGGGGGGATGGGAAGTACTCAGAAGGCCTTTTCTCACACTCATGCATGATATATGTAAATCACCTGTCACTCACAGCAAGGGGGTGAACAAACATCTATTTCTCTGTCTGACCATTTTTTATCTCATTGAAAAAAGATAGGAGGATTGATCAGAGCTGGATTAACTCTTTGTAGCAAGACTGGGCACAGATGGCATGAAATTCTATACTGTACAAGGAACAAGCCTTAATTAAAAAATAAAAATTTTGGTTTACATCCAATTTAAGGAAAGATCCTTCCCTCCTGCACATCCTCAGCTGTCCTGCACATGCTCAGTTTAGTTTTGATTGCTGGAGAGAACATTTCCTGTTTCCGTTGAACTGTTCAGGTCACATGATATTGACATCACACACATGGACGTGTATACAAGCTGTAGTGGAAATCTCCTCCTACCTGGAAACTCAGCACTGGACAAACTGCGCAGTTTATCATGTGACCGAGGTATACAGATCAGCAAAAAATGGGGGGGGGGCAGAGGAACTATTTTCATATTACTTGGTTTGGTAATACTTTAACTGCTTCCCGACTGCCTCACGCAGATATACTGCGGCAGAAGGGCACGTACAGGCAGATTAACGTACCTGTACGTTGCCCCGCTGGGAGCTCCTCGAGCGTGATCGCGGGTCACGCGATTGTCTCACAGAGAGGAAGAACGGGGGAAGTATTAATGTAAACAAGTATTCCCCCGTTCTGCCTAGTGACACTGACACTGATCACAGTTCCCTGTGATCTGGAGCGGTGATCAGTGTCGGCTCACACACAGCCCCTCCCCACCACAGTTAGAATCACTCCCTAGGACAAACTTAACCCCAACAGTGCCACCTAGTGGTTAACCCCTTCACTGCCAGTGACATTTACACAGTAATCAATGCATTTTTAATTGCACTGATTGCTGTATAAATGTGAATGGTCCCAAAATCACGCAAAAAGTGTCCAATGTGTCCGCCATAATGTCGCAGTCCTGATAAAAATCACTGATTGCCACCATTACTAGTAAAAAAAATAATAATAAAAATGTCATAAAACTATCCCCTATTTTGTAGATGCTATAATTTTTGCGGAAACCAATCAATAAACGCGTATTGCTGTTTTTTTTTTTTTTACCAAAAATATGAAGAAGAATACGTAAACCTAAACTGAGGAAAAAAACTATTTTATATAATTTTTTACATTTAAAAAAAAATTTTTTTTTCAAAAAAAACGTTGCAGGGAACGGAGCTTGGCGGCATTCGGCACTGTGAATCGAGCGGAGGACAGCTCGATCACACAGCGCGGAGGACATCGCTGAATCCAGCGGACAAGGTAAGTAACTCTCCCTGTGTCCTCCCTGCATCCAGCGATGCGATCTCGAGTCTGGCTTGGGGTTACCGCTCCTGTTAGTAAAATCCCAACCCAAGCCAGACTCGGGATTACCGCTAGGGGGGTTAAAGCAAAGCAGTGCCGAATCACAAAAAGTGCTCTGGCCTTTGGCGAGCCAAATGGTCCGGGGCTTAAGTGATTAAACTTTGACAATAAACTTGAAAGCTGATTGGTAACTATGCTTCTGGCTCACCAGATTCTGTGTGCCCCAGTTTTAGTAAATCTTCCCCACTGGCTACTGCTGCTGTCAGTCAAATCCCGTGAGGAGGGAGTGGGAGGTGGGACCAAGCCATGCTGTATGCGTTTGAGAACGCACACAGTCTGGCTTTGGATCACTTGCTATGGGGGCATTAAGAAGGGCAGAAAAAGAAGGAGGAGCTGAGAGTACCAAGGGGGGATCCCAGAAGAGGAGGAAGGGACCTCTCCGTGCAATGGTAAGGTAAGTATAATGGATTTATTATTTTAGGAACACATTATTCGAATTGAATATTATTAAAAATGACCGTTCCTTTTTAATTTGCAGCTGCTGTAATTTTCTGTAGAATTCAATGCGATATAGCAACCAGTTGGACTGCAGAACACCCCAGACCAGAAATTTAATTTCCTGCTCATGTGATTGGCTCACTGATTTTCCCAGAAGTCTGCACTAAAGTACAATGAGCAAAAAACATTAAAAGAAAATGGACTATACCACCATGATGTTGAGGGTTGATTTACTAAATGCAAATAGGCTGCAATGCAGAGTGCAGTTGCACTAATTTTCACCAGAGCTTAGCTGCTGATTCCCATCATCCAATCATGTGCAAGTAAAATTGCTGTTTTTTTTTATTATTATTATTGCCCTTGTGCCTGATTGGGTATTCTTTACAAAGTCAAACTTTACCAGAATACATTTACTAAGAGAAATTAGTGCAACTGCACTTGCAAAGTGCACAGTCTATTTGACTTTACTTCTAGCTGATAAGATGGTTGGTTTACCTGATGTATACTATGTATACTATATATTCACTTCAGCGCCCGAGGAAGGTTATGAAATGTGTCAAGCTCAACCGCATTCAACCACTTGTATTTGTTAATATGGAATGTCATACTATGGATATCTTTGTAATCATATGATTACAGTGAATGGTGCTGCACTGTTACATAAGGTAAATTACAAAGTAAACAAAATACTACAAAAGTAAATAAATTACTGCATGCTAAAGTGACAATATAAAGTGAAAATGAGGGCAACTGCAATCAACTCCATTGTCTCAACATCATGGTGGTATAGTAAATTTTTTAAATGTTTTTTGCTTATTGTACTTCAGTGCAGACTTCTGGGAAAATCAGTGAGTGATTTTGCAGTGGACAATTGGACACTAACTAACACTTTTGACACTTTGTTGGAACCAGTGGCACTATACAGTTATCAGTGCTAACAATATGCACTGTCACTGTACTAATGAATCTGGCTGGGAAATAGTTAAACATCTAGGGCAATGAAAGGGTTAACTGTGTGCCTAGCCAGTGTTTGTGTACACTATGTGTTCTGCTGGTACTAGGGGAACAAATAATCCATCCCTTCCTCCCTGTCAGAACAGTACTTTGCTTGTTTACATAGAACTTGACTGGCCTGCAAGCTAGGCCTTCTCATCCAACATCAATGCCTGACATCACAAATGCACTTCTGGAAGAATGATCAAACATTCCCATAGGCACACTCCTAAACCTTGCAGACAGCCTTCCCAGAAGAGTTGAAGATGTTATGGCTGCAAAGGGTGGGCCAACTCAATATTGAACCCTACGGACTAAGACTGGGGTGACATTAAAATTCATGTGCATGTAAAGGCAGGTGTCCCAATATTTTTCACAGTATAGTGTATATCACCATGGGTACATGCAGTTGTGGGGCCGTTTTCTTTTGTGTGACCTAGAAACAGGTTTACAAGTTCAGATGAGCTCACATCAACCCACAAATGTTCACACTCAAGGAACTTGTTTGTTTTCATCAGATTTGCTTTTGTTCCACTGTTAAGCTCCTCTACAAAGTGAAAAGACAGAATTATCATGCTTAATATGGAAATATAATTCGAATTTCTTACTTTCCTTGACATCTCAGGGTCATGGACATAATCGACAGTCTACAAAAAAATCAGTGGGCTTGAATCTTTAGCACAGTTCTTATTATTTGCATTATGACAAGTACTTGCCTTACAGTAGGAAAGTCTATAATGTAAGAGAATATATTATTGCAGAAAACATAGCTCTCATAATAACCAAAGTCTTGAATTAAAAGAATATGTTACCTCAACATTTCATATTCTTGAT
The DNA here is from genome assembly GCF_037356315.1 of Lithobates pipiens. Lineage (NCBI taxonomy): Eukaryota > Metazoa > Chordata > Amphibia > Anura > Ranidae > Lithobates > Lithobates pipiens. The sequence goes on along the minus strand of NW_027507758.1, from coordinate 530,841,501 downwards.
ATGTGCCTGTTGTACCATGTATTTGTGGTAAAAAAGTATCCTGTTCTCTTTGCATAGCTTCCTTTGTGTGAAATATCTGGTGTTCCTGCCAGTCCCTCTGCTCTCCTATTTCAATCTGACCACACTCAGCATGAGAGCACATCCACCTCAGCGTGGTCAGTTTTCTGAGTGTGATGGGAGCACAGCCTGCCTGTCCTCCAGTGAGCAGACGTGTACTGACACATTCCCCCTGCACAGCCATTCACTGGGAAGATGAGTCTACTTCTGCTTCTCCATCCCCAGCTCTCAACGCCTCTTATGCAGCTCAGAACAGAGATTATGTGATCACATATAAAAAAATAAAATAAAGGTATTTAAGATGTTTTATAAACAATATATATATATATATATATATATATATATATATATATATATATATATATATATATATATATATATGTGTATATGTGTGTGTGTGTGTGTAGCGGCGGGCTCCTGAAGAGCCCACTCTATGTGTTTTTCAAAGTTACATCTTTACCCAAACTGCAGTTTGGTTTGGGTCTATTTGCCTAAATTGGACTTCTGTGTCAGTCTGACTGGGCTGTGAGATGTTCAGCCTAGCCACAGGGGACACTGTCTCTTGTGGCGGTGTGGAACTATGGTCTGGTCAGGTGCTTAAGTTACTCTCTTTCGGAGCCAGGTTAGTGGGAGTTGCCCTCTCGCTGTGCCCTATGGGAGAGGGTATTTAAGATACGGACGTCACATGGTTTGGGGTTTCCGGTCCAGTATGATGTGTGCTGATTACATGGTCCTAGTCCTCCTGACCAGCCCCCAGGAAGGCTATGGCCTAGGGTGCAGGTCCACCCTGACTTTAATGCCTTGGGGCTGGCTAGCCCGAGGCAAGGAAACTAAAGGAGGATTCTGAGGTGGTTGGGTGCCATCTCCAGTTCGGGAGAGAACCAGAGTACTTCAAGCATTCCAGGGGAGGACTCTTTAGAAGAACACCACATGTGAGTTTGGTTTTCTTAACAAGAGCCTGAAAGGGCTGAAGTAACCAAGAGAATCCAGTCTTGTGGATATCACCAAGTGGGCTGAAAGATCCAGGTATCCTACAAGTGTTCTAAAGCTTTATTTCCCTACATGTTCTGCAACAATGTCAGTGACAAAAGACTTTGTTCCTGAGTAAGCACCTTGTTGGCTGCTAGGCCTTGTGAGAGAGGGACTGTCCAACCTGAGGGTTCATCCAGCTGCGAATGGCTATTCTCTGGATGCAGTCAAAGTAAGCAAGTTCCTTAACGTTTATAGACTTTGACATTGAGAGTACCTGAACCTCCTTCCCAACCCTCTGAGCCCAAGATGAAAGACTGTTCAATGGTTCGAGTTTTTTGCAAATAAAATCCATTCAAGTGGATCTATTGTCAGTCTCAAGTTACTGGGTCATCTACCACGGGACATCCCCTAGACGTGTTACAAGGAGAACGGAAGGTAATTGTAAGCCCAAAAATAACCAGCAGCTCCTTCGAGGGTTAGTGCTACATATACACAATATTTATACAGTGGTGTGAAAAAGTGTTTGCCCCTTCCTCATTTCCTGTTCCTTTGCATGTTTGTCACACTTAAGTGTTTCGGAACATCAAACCAATTTAAACAATAGTCAAGGACAACACAAGTAAACACAAAATGCAATTTGTAAATGAAGGTGTTTATTATTAAAGGTGAAAAAAAATCCAAACCATCATGGCCCTGTGTGAAAAAGTGATTGCCCCCCTTGTTAAAACATACTATAACTGTGGTTGTCCACACCTGAGTTCAATTTCTCTAGCCACACCCAGGCCTGATTATTGCCACACCTGCTCACAATCAAGGCATCACTTAAATAGGAGCTGCTTGACACAGTAAGGTCCACCAGAAGATCCTTAAAAGCTACACATCATGCCGAGACCCAAAGAAATTCAGGAACAATTGAGAAAGAAAGTAATTGAGATCTATCAGTCTGGAAAGGGTTATAAAGCCATTTCCAAAGCTTTGGGAATCCAGCGAACCACAGTGAGAGCCATTATCCACAAATGGCGAAGACATGGAACAGTGGTGAACCTTCCCAGGAGTGGCCGGCCACCCAAAATTACCCCAAGAGCGCAGCGACGACTCATCCAAGAGGTCACAAAAGACCCCACAACAACGTCCAAGGAACTGCAGGCCTCACTTGCCTCAGTTAAGGTCAGCGTTCAAGCCTCCACCATCAGGAAAAGACTGGGCAAAAATGGCCTGCATGGCAGAGTTCCAAGGAGAAAACCACTGCTGAGCAAAAAGAACATCAAAGCTCGTCTCAATTTCTCCACAACACATCTTGATGATCCCCAAGACTTTTGGGACAACATTCTGTGGACCGATGAGACAAAAGTGGAACTCTTTGGAAGGTGTGTGTCCAAGTATATCTGGCGTAGAAGGAACACTGCATTTCATAAAAAGAACATTATACCAACAGTAAAATATGGTGGTGGTAGTGTGATGGTCTGGGGCTGTTTTGCTGCTTCAGGACCTGGAAGACTTGCCGTGATAAAAGGAACTATGAATTCTGCTGTCTACCAAGAGGAGAATGTCCGACCATCTGTTCGTGTACTCAAGCTGAAACGAACTTGGGTTCTGCAGCAGGACAATGATCCTAAACACACCAGCAAGTCCACCACCGAATGGCTGAAGAAAAACAAAATGAAGACTTTGGAGTGGCCTAGCCAAAGTCCTGACCTGAATCCTATTGAGATGTTGTGGTATGACCTTAAAAAGGCCGTTCATGCTCGAAAACCCTCTAATGTAACTGAATTAGGACAATTCTGCAAAGATGAGTGGGCCAAAATTCCTCCAGGACGCTGTAAAAGCCTCATTGCACGTTATCGCAAACGCTTGGTTGCAGTTGTTGCTGCTAAGGGTGGCCCAACCAGTTATTAGGTTTAGGGGGCAATCACTTTTTCACACAGGGCCATGATGGTTTGGATTTTTTTTCACCTTTAATAATAAACACCTTCATTTACAAATTGCATTTTGTGTTTACTTGTGTTGTCCTTGACTATTGTTTAAATTGGTTTGATGTTCCGAAACACTTAAGTGTGACAAACATGCAAAGGAACAGGAAATGAGGAAGGGGGCAAACACTTTTTCACACCACTGTATATATATATATATATATATATATATATATATATATATATATATATATATATATATATATATATATATGCACAGCCATACCCCACTTTTAACCACTTCAATACCAGGCACTTAAACACCTTCCTGCCCAGACCAATTTTGAGCTTTCAGTGCTGTCACACTTTGAATGACAATTGCGCAGTCTTGCTACGCTGTACCCAAATGAAGTTTTTATCATTTTTTTCCCACAAATAGAGCTTTCTTTTGGTGGCATTTGATCACCTCTACGGTTTTTATTTTTTGCTAAACAAATAAAAAAATACCGAAAATTTTGACATTTTTTTTTTTTGTTTCAGTTTCAAAACTTTGTAAATAAGTAAGTTTTCTCCTTCACTGATGGGCACTGATGGGGCTACACTGATGGGCACCGATAAGGCGGCACCGATGGGCACCAATGAGGTGGCACCAATGAAGTGGCACTGATGAGGTGGCATTGATGGACACTGATATGTGGCACTGGTGGGCACTGATAGGTGGCACTGATGGGTGGCACTGATGGGCGACACAGATGGGCACTGATAGGTGGCACAAATTGGCACTGATAGCTGGCACAGATTGGCATGGATGGGCGGCATGGATGGGTATGGATAGGCGGTACAGATGGGCATGGATGGGCGGCACAGATGGGCATGGTTAGGAGGCACAGTTGGGCATGGATGGGCACTGATAGGTTGCACAGATGGGCAATGATAGGCGGCACAGGTGGCCACTGATAGGCGGCATTGTATTACATTATACTGTACTAATGGATGCCAATCAGTGACAAACAATAATGCATGCCAATCAATGATGCCCATTGTGGGCACTGATTGGCATCCATTATGGGCACTGATTGGCATCCATTGTGGGCACTGACCGGCATCCCTGGTGGTCTAGGGAGGATTACCTTGTGCTTGGCATCCCTGGCGGTCCAGTGTGGGCATCCTCGGGGGGGGGGGGCTGCGCTGATAATCGATCAGCACAGACCCCCCCTGTCAGAGGAGCAGCCGATCGGCTCTCCTCTACTCGCATCTGACAAACGTGAGTGAGGAAAAGCCGATCACCGGCTTTTCCTATTTACACTGTGATCAGCCGTGATTGGACACGGCTCATCACGTGGTAAAGAGTCTCCGGTGTCAGACTGACACCCCGCGACAACGATCGCTGCGATGCGCACCCCTGTGAGGCGGGAGGGGAAACAGGGAGGCAAAGCCAATCCCACAGATGGACACTAATCCCTCAGGAAAACCACAATCCACGTCAGCCCAGGAGCTTCACAAGGGGCACCTACACCCCTCATACGTCCCGAATTCCACAAACAGGCAGGAGAGAGCCAGCACAAAAGCAATAGCCCAAAACCAGCCCTCCCCAGTTGCTGGAAAGAAAGCACAAAATATCCCATATATTGGTTACTATATTAAATATAAATGTACTTGCAGGTCTATAGATAAAAGTACTATCAGTACTAAATACACCTACCCAGATAACTGACTTGTGATACTAAAGCCACAGATGTAATCCAAAGTGGACTCTGCTTGTTTAATCCAAGAATCATATATCAAAAAACAAAATATTAGTGTCTCCAAATAGAGATAATATCCCACACAGGATGTTCCTAAGAAAAATGACTGATGAAAAATACTGCAGTATACCACAGACTGACATGCTAGCTGGATTTAGCTTGGTAAGCCTAGTACTGAACATCAGTCATTTTTCTTAGGATCATCCTGTGTGGGATATTATGCCTATTTGGAGACGCTAATATTTTGTTTTTTGATATATGAGTCCGCTTTTGATTATGTCTGTGGCTTTAGTATCACAAGTCAGTTATCTGGGTAGGTGTATTTAGTACTGATAGTACTTTTATCTATAGACCTGCAGTACATTTATATTTAAAGTGGTTGTAAACCCTTACAAACCACTTTGACCTACAGGTAAGCCTAGATTAAGGCTTACATGTAGGTCCAAGAAATATCTCCCAAACCTATACGGTTTAGGAGATATTTGCCCGAAGACGGGCACCGCTATCTACAGCGCATGCGCCGTAGACAGCGGCGCAGGCGCACTGAGCGGGGCATCGTTGATGATGAAGATGCCGCGCAATGCCGTGCGTCTCGGCTCCCGTGCGCATGCGCGGGAGTGACGTCATCGCTGCTCCGGTGAAACACAGCGCCGGATGAAACAGCGAGACCCACGGAGACCCACGGAGACCCACCAAGGCGGAGACTTCGCTGACTCCTGTGTCAGGTAAGTGACACATAATGGACTACTATGCGATGCATAGTAGTCCATTATGCTTTGCCTTTGCAGGGAATGAAAGAGGAAGTAAACTCATCAGGGTTTACTTCCTCTTTAATATAGTAACCAATATATGGGATAGTTTGTGCTTTCTTTCCAGCAACTGGGGAGGGCTGGTTTTGGGCTTTTGCGCTGGCTCTCTCCTGCCTGTTTGTGGAATTTGGGACGTATGAGGGGTGTAGGTGCCCCTTGTGAAGCTCCTGGGCTGATGTGGATTGTGGTTTTCCTGAGGGATTCGTGTCCATCCGTGGGATTGGCTTAGCCTCCCTGTTTCCCCTCCCCCCTCACTTTTTCATCTTCCCTTGCTATGACTCCCTGATCTCTGTGGAGCTGCAGCTAATCGATCAATCATTGGATGTGGTGTATGTTTTGGAGAAGCCCTGCTTTCATACATACAGGGTTAGTAATTGAACACATGTTTGTATAATATACAGTAATTGTTTGAAAAATGATTAATAAGGCTTTGAACACTGAACAATAATTTGATATTATAGTGAAAGTACTTGCTGCATGTACCTTTTTTTTTCTTTCTTTTTATTTGTCTTTCTTTTTCCCCTTTTGAACTATAGACTTAATTGTTGTTTTGACCAAGCTGACTACCCTTGAAGAAGAGGTTCACATATCAACACCTCGAAACGTCGGGTTCTATCTATTGTATACCACTATGTTTCAATAGTATAGGCTTTGTCCTTCATTTTTGTCCATGTATCCATTGTAAATACTCTATGTTGGTTTATGTCAGTCATTTATTTTATATTTTTCTAAATAAATATCAATTTTAATATAAACAATTTTTTTTTCTACGTCTACACTATTATTTATTTGCAGTAGCCCTATTTAAATTCCCAATTAGAGGATATACACTCTTTTTGAGTAAAAGGAATTTTTTCTATGATATTAGGAATGTGGGCTCACTGACAAATTTAGTTTCAGACAGGGGTGACACCACTCCCCCATAATATTCATACCAGACCCAAAGAGCCTGGTAATGGACTGTGGGGGAATCCCATGCCATTTTTTTCAATGACTTTTATGTGTATTGCCGGGACCGACAATTCATTATAGCCGCGAGTACTTTTAAATTACTTTTTTTCCTTTAGAAATGTAATTTTGTGCAGGGACTATTGTAAACACGGGAAACATACACCACTTTATAGGCATACTATAGACACCCCCCGAGTACGAAATTTAAATGAATATTTCACTTTTATTGTTTCACTTTAAGCATTATTAAAATCACTGCTTGCGAAAAAATCGTCCGTTTTTAAAACTTGCATTCAACTAGAACATCGGACTCATCCCTATTCATTACCTAAGGGGAGTGTATCTCACGAGGTGTGGTGACAGGATTTAAGAATTCAATCTCTTCGCATCATCCTTATGGGGATCTATGGTGTGTGAGCTATCCCTGGGATACCAATCCCTTTAAGGGGCAACACATCTTGAACTGTTTATAAGCACGTGTTGTGTAATACACTGGCAGTGTGCTGCTAATGTTGCAATGATCGAATGTGATTTAAGGCATAGGATGTGAAATAACCTGTTATTGTTTATTGCAGCAGCTGATGTTCTCTTATTACTATTGATTTAAAAATTTTACATGAGCGCTGGGATTAGTGATACCTATTCACTGATATTGTATTACACACATACATATGTATAAAAATGAAGATAAAAAAACAGATGGAAAATGATAATGTGTAATCGGTTCATTTTTGGAATTAACCATCAGACGCTACATGGTTGGTAGATACCATCATACCATTGATACATATACAGTGGTGTGAAAAAGTGTTTGCCCCTTCCTCATTTCCTGTTCCTTTGCATGTTTGTCACACTTAAGTGTTTCGGAACATCAAACCAATTTAAACAATAGTCAAGGACAACACAAGTAAACACAAAATGCAATTTGTAAATGAAGGTGTTTATTATTAAAGGTGAAAAAAAATCCAAACCATCATGGCCCTGTGTGAAAAAGTGATTGCCCCCCTTGTTAAAACATACTATAACTGTGGTTGTCCACACCTGAGTTCAATTTCTCTAGCCACACCCAGGCCTGATTATTGCCACACCTGTTCACAATCAAGGCATCACTTAAATAGGAGCTGCTTGACACAGTAAGGTCCACCAGAAGATCCTTAAAAGCTACACATCATGCCGAGACCCAAAGAAATTCAGGAACAATTGAGAAAGAAAGTAATTGAGATCTATCAGTCTGGAAAGGGTTATAAAGCCATTTCCAAAGCTTTGGGAATCCAGCGAACCACAGTGAGAGCCATTATCCACAAATGGCGAAGACATGGAACAGTGGTGAACCTTCCCAGGAGTGGCCGGCCACCCAAAATTACCCCAAGAGCGCAGCGACGACTCATCCAAGAGGTCACAAAAGACCCCACAACAACGTCCAAGGAACTGCAGGCCTCACTTGCCTCAGTTAAGGTCAGCGTTCATGCCTCCACCATCAGGAAAAGACTGGGCAAAAATGGCCTGCATGGCAGAGTTCCAAGGAGAAAACCACTGCTGAGCAAAAAGAACATCAAAGCTCGTCTCAATTTCTCCACAACACATCTTGATGATCCCCAAGACTTTTGGGACAACATTCTGTGGACCGATGAGACAAAAGTGGAACTCTTTGGAAGGTGTGTGTCCAAGTATATCTGGCGTAGAAGGAACACTGCATTTCATAAAAAGAACATTATACCAACAGTAAAATATGGTGGTGGTAGTGTGATGGTCTGGGGCTGTTTTGCTGCTTCAGGACCTGGAAGACTTGCCGTGATAAAAGGAACTATGAATTCTGCTGTCTACCAAGAGGAGAATGTCCGACCATCTGTTCGTGTACTCAAGCTGAAACGAACTTGGGTTCTGCAGCAGGACAATGATCCTAAACACACCAGCAAGTCCACCACCGAATGGCTGAAGAAAAACAAAATGAAGACTTTGGAGTGGCCTAGCCAAAGTCCTGACCTGAATCCTATTGAGATGTTGTGGTATGACCTTAAAAAGGCCGTTCATGCTCGAAAACCCTCTAATGTAACTGAATTAGGACAATTCTGCAAAGATGAGTGGGCCAAAATTCCTCCAGGACGCTGTAAAAGCATCATTGCACGTTATCGCAAACGCTTGGTTGCAGTTGTTGCTGCTAAGGGTGGCCCAACCAGTTATTAGGTTTAGGGGGCAATCACTTTTTCACACAGGGCCATGATGGTTTGGATTTTTTTTCACCTTTAATAATAAACACCTTAATTTACAAATTGCATGTTGTGTTTACTTGTGTTGTCCTTGACTATTGTTTAAATTGGTTTGATGTTCCGAAACACTTAAGTGTGACAAACATGCAAAGGAACAGGAAATGAGGAAGGGGGCAAACACTTTTTCACACCACTGTAGCTGAAATAATACACCAGAGAAGAAAACAATTAAAATGCACAGATGTCTAAAAAAATAAAATAAAATAGGAATCACAGGTTAAAAGAACAATTTAAAATAACTATAATACATACTGTAGATATAAAATTCCCATATGCATTCAAGTATGGTCTCCATATGCCCCTCTCTGGCTTGATCTCACAGAAGGTGCAATATAAATAGGTGTAATAGTTATATGTATGTGTGTGTGTGTGTGTGTGTGTACAGTATCTCGCAAAAGTGAATACATCCCTCACATTTATGTAAATATTTTATCATATCTTTTAATGTGACAAGACTGAAGAAATTACACTTTGCTACAATGTAAAGTAGTGAGTGTACAGCTTAACAGTGTAAATTTGCTGTCCCCTCAAAATAACTCAACACACAGCCATTAATGTCTAAACCGCTGGTAACAAAAATGAGTACATCCCTAAGTGAAAATGTCCAAATTGGGCTCAATTAGACATTTTCCCTCCCCGGTGCCATGTGACTCATTAGTGTTACAAGGTCTCAGGTGTGAATGGGGAGCAGGGTAGCATGTGTGTTAAATCTGGTGTTATTCTCACTCTCTCCTACATGGCACCTCATGGCAAAGAGCTGTCTGAGAATCTGAAAAAAATAATTGTTGCTCTACATAAAGATGGCCTAGGCTATAAGAAGATTTCCAAGACCCTGAAACTGAGCTGCAGCATGGTGGCCAAAACCATACAGCAGTTTAACAGACAGATTCCACTCAGAACAAGCCAGACCAGACATGGTCGACCAAAGAATCGAGTGCACGTGCATAGCGTCATATACAGAGGTTGTCTATGGGAAATAGACGTATGAGTGCTGCCAGCATTGCTGCAGAGGTTGAAAAGGTGGTGGGTCAGGCTTTCAGTGCTCAGACCATACGCCGCACACAGCATCAAATTAGTCTGCATGGCTTTTGTCCCAGAAGGAAACCTCTTCTAAAGATGATGCACAAGAAAGCCCGCAAACAGTTTGCTGAAGACAAGAAGACTAAGGACATGGAGCCTAGAAGCCTATCCTGTGGTCTGATGAGACCAAGATAAGCCTATTTGGTTCTGATGGTGTCAAGCGTGTGTGGCATCAACCAGGTGAGGAGTACAAAGACAAGTGTGTCTTGCCGACAGTCAAGCATGGTGGTGGGAGTGTCATGGCCTGGGGCTGCACGAGTGCTGTCGGCACTGGGGAGCTACAGTTCATTGAGGAAACCATGAATTCCAACATGTACTGTGACATACTGAAGTAGAGCATGATCCCCTCACTTTGGAAACTGGGCCACAGGGCAGTATTTCAACATGATAATGACCCCAAACACACCTCCAAGACGATCACTGTCTTGCTAAAAAAGCTGAGGGTAAAGATGATGGACTGGCCAAGCATGTCTCCAGACCTAGACCCTATTGAGCATCTGTGGGGTATCCTCAAAGGCAAGGTCTCTAACATACTGTACACCAGCTCTGTGATGTTGCCATGGAGGAGTGGAAGAGAACTCCAGTGGCAACCTGTGAAGCTCTGGTGAACACCATGCCCAATAGGGATGAGTCGAACACCCCTGGTTCGGTTCACACCATGTTGATGGGGACAAGAGCCTCATCCCCACAACCCTTGCCTGGTGGTTGTGGGGGTCTGCGGGCGGGGGACTTAAAATATAAATGGAATAATTCTGCCTCCATGGGAGGTGTCCCGCCAACTTCCATCTTTTTGCTTTGACAGCTGTTATATAGCCAAGTGCTCGGCCACCTGGTGACGTAAACAGGTGACCCCGCCCCCCCCCCCTTTTGTCACTGGGTGGCCCCCCCGATGGCATGCTCAGATAAGAGTCTGGTATGGGTCTGGTATGAATATTGACATATTCTTAATTTTGGTGCTGGGTTCCCCTTAACATCCATACCAGACCTGAAGGGCTTTTCATTTTTGTTTTTATATTTTGTTCCCCTTAACCACTTCAATACACTGTGTTATATAAACTGCACTGTCTGCATTGACTGAATATAGAGTATAAACTGAATAAATAGGCTACACTGAATGCAGAGTATACTAGACTGTATAAATATCAAAATCAAATGCACTGACTGCACTGACTGAATATAGAGTCTAGACTGAATATCTTGTCTACGCTATATATACTAGACAGCGGCAGTGTATTTGATATACATATACAAACTAACCTGTCCGCCTAATCTAGCTCAATCTATCTCCATCCACACACTATACATGGCCGCTATGTAAGCAGCCTTATATAGTGTGGGGGTGGACTAAGTTCCCCTGAGCCATGATTGGCCAAAGGCACCCTGCTTCTGGCTAATTATGGCTCTCTCAGCAGAGCATGCTGTAATTGGCCAAAACATGCTTTGGCCAATCATCAAAGAGCAATGCACTGGGATCTCACAGTGCATTATAGGGCATTCCATGGCGCTTGACTTTCCTGCGAATGCCCCATATGTTCGGTTTGATTTTAGAACAAACGAACACCCGATGTTCGAGTCAAACTTACGTTCAACTCAAACCGCTGACTCATCCCTAATGCCCAAGAGGGTTAAGGCAGTGCTGGAAAATAATGGTTGCCACACAAAATATTGACAGTTTGGGCCCAATTTGGACATTTTCACTTAAGGGTATACTCACTTTTGTGGTTTAGACATTAATGTCTGTGTGTTGAATCATTTTGAGGGGACAACAAACGTACACTGTTATACAAGCTGTACACTCACTACTTTAGATTATCGCAAAGTGTCATTTCTTCTGTGTTGTCACATTAAAAGATATAATAAATGATTCACAAAAATGTGAGGGGTGTACTCAAGGGTGAGTTACACCCTTACAGACCACGACATCAAGCAGGCTCCATATTCACTGCAAAATATATAGCAAATTGAAGGATGTGTAGTCCATAATTTGTTTGAATAGCTATTTTACTTGTCAAACCAAGTGCAAATATACAAATCACATTTTCCTGATAAGCAACAGTTTCAAATGACCCATGTTCTTTATCAAGCCAAATGTACATTCAAGTTTTGTATACTTGCACTTGACTTGACAAGTAAAAGAAAAATTCAAACAAATGATGGGCTACACATTCCCACATGCTTCAATTTGATATACATATTTCATGTCTTCGCGTCACAAGTCATACACCATGGCAAGACTGAGCACAGAAATAAGGCACAAGATAGTTATACTGCATCGGCAAAGTCTCTCCTAGGCAAAGATTTCAGAGCAGAATGGGGTTTCACGATGTGCTGTTCAAGCTATTTTGAAGAAGCGCAAAGAAATGAGCAATGTTAAGCACAGTGAATGACCAAGAAAACTTAATACAGTAGATGAAAGAAACATCATGCTTACTTCCCTTCGACATTTAAAATGCCCAGCAGTGCCATCAACACAGAAATGGTGGAAACCAGTGGGACCTAGGTACATCCATCTACTGTTTGGAGAAGTCTGGCCAGAAGTATCCTTCATGGAAGAATTTCGGCCAAAAAGCCATACCTCCGAAGTGGAAGCAAGGCTAAGCAACTCAACTATGCACAAAAACATGGGAGCCGGGCAGAAAAATGGCAGCAGGTACTCTGGACTGATGATTCAAAATTTGAAATATTTGGCTGAGGCAGTTTGCTGAAGGGCTGGAGAGCAATAAAATTGTGAGTAGGGATGAGCCCAATGTTCGAGTCAAATGTAAGTTCGACTCGAACATTGGTTGTTCGCCGAATAGCAAACAATTTGAGGTGTTTGCGGCAAATTTGAAAGCCACAGAACACCCTTTAAAAGTCAATGGGACAAATCAAAAGTGCTAATTTTTAAGGCTTATATGCATGGTATTGTCATACAAAGTGTTTGGGGACCTGGGTCCTGCCCCAGGGGACATGTATCAATGCAAAAAAAAGTTTTAAAAATGTCAGTTTTTTTCGGGAGAATGGATTTTAATAATGCTTAAAGTGAAACAATAAAAGTGAAATATTCCTTTAAATTTCATACCATGGGGGTGCCTATAGTATGCCTGCTGACGTCAGTGGCAGCATGCAAGATGAATATCTCCTAAACCATACAGGTTTAGGAGATATTCATTTTACCTTCAGGTAAGCCTTAAAAAGGTGTTTTAAGCTACTTTGCTGCATTTGTCATGAATAGGGTGTTCAAATGAATGGTCTGCCTTATGGAGTTGTACATCATAGTGTGAATGGGGCCTGAAGATTTGATGATATTTGTAAATATAGGATAGCCTGAGCCTCCAGTTTAGTGCTCACATTAAAATATTCAACACATGCACCAGAATTGTCTTTCTCAATACCTATAGAACAGGAGTAGGGGAGAATCCAATATACAATTTTGTAAAATGCTTCTATTGCAAAGAGCTACTTTAGAGTGGAATGCTTTTATCAAAAAAATCTGGAGCTTTACTTTAATTGGTTATCAAATATCACATTTATAAACACAAATTTTCCTTTTCATTATCAAAGCTGCTGTAATATTTCATTATTATCATCAGCAGCCTTTTAAGCTGTGCTTGTTATACCTACAGGGCTTTACTAATCCATCTGTATGTCCATATGTGCTTCAGAAACAGCATGTACTCAGCGTCTTGTCAAATCTTTTTCAGCATTAAAAAAATAAGAAAATGGCATATATGGCATACATCAGGATTGCCCACAAGCAGAGAATGTGATTTTGGAATTTAAATGCAAACATACAAATGTAGAGTTTAATATTACATAGCATCAGTCCTGTATTAACAAAACAGTATTGATCCTGAAACCATGAAATCAAGTAAGGGACAGAAAAAGTTATAGAAAAGTCAAGGCTGCTCATTCCCAGCAAGTTATGTAATCTGGGCATTATTTGGGACAAGTGGTCAGTGTGGGATTAACTCTCAAGACATAAGGAATGGTCTGTGAGTGGTGGAAATGCTCAGCATGGACCATTACGTCACTGGGAACCAGTGATGTAAGTAACTCAGTTAAAATAAATGGAGTTACTTAACGCAGTTACTTTAGAGGGTAACGAGTAATCTAACTGATTACTCTTCCCCTCATTGTAAATCAGTTCCCATTACTTGGGCAGCGTTACCGCAATTACATCTACTGACCGGGAGGCCCGCCGTGGTCGTGCTGCCTGGCCGTTCGTTCCGCCGCGGGGAGGGGGGCTTTCGCTCGCTGAGCTGAGAAGAGGCTGAGACTCAGAGAGACTGTCTGGACCACCCCATCCCGCCCCGCCTATCCAGAGAGAGAGACTGTAGGGAGGCGGGGCGGACACTGAAAAATTAAGTCAGCTGACCAGCTGGCACCAATCGAGTGAAGGGGAGGGTCTCTCTCTCTCTCCCCATGAGGAAAGGTATCCCTGGAGGCATTCAAGCAAGTGTCTGTCTGACATTTCGAATTGCAATGCAATCAATCCATCCCGAGTCCTCCATCACCTCTGCTTCTTACTCATCCCATCCCTACCCACCCACCATCACTTCTACAACAGAGGTGATGGGGTATATGGTAGGGATGAGATGAGTGGTGGTGGGAGATGGGATTAGTAAGAGGAAGAGGTGGTGATGGGAGAGGATGGCATCACCACCGCCGCCACCCCCAAGTACCACCGCTGCCTGCCACCCCCCCAAGTACACCACCTCTGCCACCCCCCAAGTACCACCGCTGCCACCCCCCCAAGTACTGTACACCACCACCACTGCCACCTCCCCAAGTACCACCGCTGCCACCCCTCAAGTACCACCGCTGCCACCCCTGTCACAGTTACTTTGCTGAGTAACTAATTACTTTTCCAATGTAGTAACTGAGTTACTAACGCAATTACTTTTTGGGAGAAGTAATTTTTAACTTAACTAATTACTTTTGTAAGATGACCAACACTGCTGGGAACTGGTCACAACTACAACCAAAGACACTCATTTACTTATGCCAGATTGAGAACAAGTTTGTGGCCCCAGCATTTCTCATTTATCCATGCTACATTGTCTTGAACTTCCTTGTCAATAAAGAAATACAAAAGTGAATAGCCATGTCTCCTCTTACAGTACTTATGTGTAATTTGCATTGGCTGTGGCCAGTGGAAGATTTCTGATATATTTTCTGTATATATTCTCTGTATACACCAATGGTAAGAAAGAGGTATTCAGAAGTTACACATTTGCTTGTGAGCACTCAAAGATTTTTTTTTGTTGTTGACTTGTAAGGGCTTGTGTTGACAGGCTTTGAAGGGCAAATGCAATATAGTTTAACAGTTTGAGACACTTCTGAAATCATTCTGAATTCATTGCAGGTACAGTTGTCCTCTAATTGATCTTCATTTGACAGCTGCTTTTTTATTCCCTTTGGAGGGAAGTTCTGAAGTGAACAGATGTCTGCCACAAAGGCCCTAGTTCTCCCTGGATTAAAGCCCAACTGAACTTTCCGTTGAAATCATATAACACATTCTAGGTACATCAAAACAAAAAGTGTTCAAAGCACAGTTCATTAGAAAGCAGTTACAGCTGAGTAGTAAAGCCTACCCTCTGCCAGCATGCTGGTGAAAGAAACCAGATCTGAATTGGCAGAAAGCATGAACTGCCATAGAGATCTCAATCTCTACAGAAATATTTTGGATATTTTTGGTTGATCAGTATTTTCTCTTGGATTAGGTTGATGTTTAGAGGTCTGCCTTCATTGCCACCTCTGCCTTTATTATTTTAAACATATGAACACAGTTAGTAAAAAATGTTTAAAGATATTTTAGCAATTGGAATGTGTGTATATGTTCAGGCTCCATGTAATGTCAATGGCCAATGTAGCTGGTAGTTTGACTCTTCTTTCTGATGTCTTCAATCAGAACTGCTAGACATGGTCTGATTCAGAGCTTGATCATCCACAAAGCAACCTAGGACCCACTGGATGTCCAGAAGGCCAAAAGCTACAACTTTTATGCTATTGCAGTAACCCAGGGAGATGGTTACATACCTACACAGTTTGTAAGGTTAAATAAGACACCACTCTATCAAGTTCAGTATGTATTTTTGGATCTATGTACATATGTGCTAAAAAACATATCTAAAAGTTTTTTTTTAAGTTTACCATACTCTCCAGTGATACTGCCAACTGTAAAAGTGAGTTCCACATCCTTACCATAGTAACAGTAAGGAACTACTTATGCAGTTTAAGATTGAACCCGCTTCTTATCCAACTTCATTCTGTGGCCATGTGTCTTCTTTGGAGACCTTGATTAAAGAGTTTTCTCCCAATAATACAGTCGCCATTTAAAGATCTGTATATTGTGATCATATGCCCTCTTAGATGCCTCTTCTCCATGGAGAATACATTTAAATGTTGTAGTTCTTTTATCAAAATGTGCTTTTCTGTGTTTAAATGTTGTAGTTGTTCCTCATAACTGAAAACCTCAAGCCCTCTTTTTAGTTTTGCTGCTCTTCTCTGGACTCTCCAGTTTAAGGGTATTCTTCCTGAAGAATAGTGACCAAAACTGCATGGCATACTTGGTTAGCACAAGTGATCTGAACTGTGCATCTTCCTGTCACCTTATGAAGAAAAAGGCATTTGTAGGCAGTTTTTATCTGATGGTGAGGGGATGTACTAGTGTAGATAACATGAATTGAGCAGCTTTATTGTTCCTACTGTAATCCTTTTCAATGTCAATCGAAGGGATGGAAGGAGGGAAGGCTGCTACCTTGCCTAGGGCCCCATTCTGCCTTATTCTGTCTCTGGTTGGATGTTACAGAAATTTGTTGCTAGAACTTGATATCAATCACAGCCATGATCTACAAGCTGTCATATAAAAACATCATCTGAAAGAGTGATTAGAAGCGAAAACGAAAACAAATCTGATTGCACTGTTTAATCTGAACATTTTGAAGATTAAAAATAGAATACAGAACAAGATATGCAGGCACATATCCAATAAATTAAGTCAATTAAAATAGACAGGATAACAAAGTAGAACACGAAAGACAATTAGAACAATCTTCCTTTGGAGGGCAGAACTTGTTCCAAGTGAATGTTTAAAAAAAAATGTTAGAAGAGTTCATTATTAAAATCCCTTAAAGAAGAACTACAGACTAATTAAAAAAGAGAGTGTTGTTTTATAATGAGATGCTGCTGGTATCAGTAACTGCTGTGTAACCAATGAACCCTTTATATCATTTTATTGCAATCAAAGAACAACTATTTGCAAACCCAGGACAACTGAGTCAATGGGGTTTATCCACTAAAGAAACCAAGCATGTTCATTTAGCAAAGTGATGATCGCTTAGCTTAATGAGGTGAATCTGTGTTCATTTTAATTATTCAATCATGTGTAAGCAAAAATCCTAATTTTTCCCTTGCACATGAGTGGGAACTCACAGTGAACACAGCTTTACCTTATTTGCAAAGCTGAGTGGACATTCAGTTTGCTATGTGAACAACCTCTGTTATTTTAGTAAATCCCCTTTCACACTGGGTCATTTTGCAGGTGCTATTGCACTAAAAATAGCGCCTGCAAACCGACCTGAAACAGCCGCTGCTGTCTCTCCAATGTGAAAGCCCCGAGTGCTTTCACACTGGAGCGGTGAGCTAGCAGGACGTTAAAAAAAGTCCAGCTAGCGGCATCTTTGGAGCGGTGTATACATTGCTCCTTCACCACTCCTGCCTATTGAAATCAATGGAGCAGCGCGGTTATCCAATGGCAAAACTCGTTCTCAGCTGCTAGCGGGGGGGGTAAAATCCCCCAATAGCGGCCAAATAGCGCTGCAAATCCACCGAGGCACCTCTGCCCCAGTGTGAAAGGGGCCTAAATCAAGTTCTTTGTTTTAACTTACACCATTATATGTGATTTCATCTAACTTTACATATTTTTATTTAAAAAAAACTCTATTTACTAAACTAACTTCACAAAACAAGCATTCAAGATTCAGGCTATAAGGAATCAAACAGCTTTCTAGTGAAAAACTGTTGAATATAAAAGTAACTTCTTAAAGCATCTGAACTGTCAAAGCTCTGCCCAAGAAAGGCAGGCAGAGGGCAAGGGACCAGTCACCAGTTTTGTATGTATGCTCCCTGTAGATGATCTATTCACTATTATTGATTTATCGTGCCTTGTTTTGTACCGTGCCTCTGGGTGGAGACAGCCATCTTGGTAGAAGAGCAGGGTTTTGATTCCTTATGTCAGAGCTGTGTTCCTGATGACTGGTCATATGGTTAGGAATATTCAAGAAGCAGCAGAAATGGTGGAAAAATGCACAACACCACAGAATAAATAATGTAGGAGATCCTTCTACTAGTCAGATAGCAAGCAAGTGTACTGCAAGTTTTAAATTGACTTGCTAAGCTATTGCTAGGCTTGCCAGGCTTCACAAGTTTATTGCACAATTGCAGCGCATTGCATGATTCCAGATCAACTTTCTTTGCAAACATTTTGCAAGTCTGCTGCACGTTCTGGTTCAGTTATGTTGTGCAATAGTCATCCCACCACAGGGATCACTGTGGCTAAATTTTCATGCTGTGGACTTGCAGAGCTTTGCTACAAATTGCAAAAGTGTTAACTAGAACTTGAGCTTCAAGTGCTCTGCAAGTGTCGAACTTGCCAGTGAAAATGTGCAGCAAGTTAACAGACTAACAATTCAACAATACCAAAAATGTGTGTCAAAATAGCCTTGTTATCTGAGTACATGTCCTTAGTTACAGCTTTCAATCCAGCAAGGAGAACATAAAGCAGCACAGTATTGAAATTACCAAATCTCATGAGGCAAACAGTTAGAAGCAGTAGTGCCTGAGATGATCTCAAACATATACAGCTATCTCACACATCTCACACATGATACAGCTATGAGGTTTAAGGCAGTTGCCTCCAACTTCAGGACATGAGCCAGATTCAGCCATTTGTCTGCCTTTTCTGGCCCATGGGGCACTATCTGCCCTACTGACACCAACTATGGGGTACTATTCCTTCCACAGGCACCAACAGTGGGGCATAATTCTTCCCAATGACACCAATGATGAAGCACTATTCCTCCCACTAATACCAACGATTGGGCACCATTCCCCCTGCTTCTGGCCACAGGCATTATCAAATTTCTTTACTACAACTGAGCTCCAAGTATGGAGCACTGTCTAGTCCCACTGACTATAAGATATTTACTACTCTCACTTGACAAAGTCCAGACCCCCCTCACCGAAGTCTAAATGAACAGTAAATGGCTCTTTGTTTGGAAAACTTGAAGGCCCTTGGTTTAAGGCAAAGAGTTGTCTAGGCATAGGGAGTGCACTGCTCTTTTGTAAAAGGAATTTAGTCAAAAGTTACATTTTTAGGGAACTGCTTAGACATATTAACATTTCTAGATGGTTCCCTATAGTGTTCAAATGTTCAGTTTTTGAGGTTAACTCCAGTTTAAAATGTGCAGTTGTACTTTGCAATATTTTAGATCCTAACTTTTGCTTACTTTAAGTGCACCTTGCCATAACTTTCATATTTGTGCCTTATTGCTGCTCCTCATTCACTATAAGCAATTGCTTCCCAAAACTTGCTCTGATGATGGCTTACATATTCAGAACAGTTATAACTGCCTCTATACTTTGACTGTATCTGTGGTTATAAACAGTTCATTTTGAATGCAAATTGCACCAGAGGGGAATATTGCATTTTCGAAGTAAATCTTACGGTGGTTCTAAAGCCTAAATGGTTTTCACCCCAATGCATTCTTTCCATTAAGGTGAAAAACCTTCTGTGCTGCAAATTCCCCCCAGCCCCCTTTATACTTACCTGAGCCCAATTCGACCCAATGATGTACATAGCTCGCTGCTGTCTCCTTCCTCTCTGGGAAGATTGAAAGCAGTGGGAGCCAATGGCTCCCACTGCTGTCAGTCAAATGCTGTGCTGAGCAAGTGAGGGCAGGGCCGAGCCACCCAATCTGTGTTAATAGACAAAGGCATAGAGGCTTGTGAGTGAGCATGCATGGGTGCCCCCATGGAAAGTGGCTTTCCATAGGGGCAATTGCCAAAGAGGAGGAGCTTGGAGCATTGGCTGGGGACCCCGGAAGATGAAGATTGGGGCTGTTCTGTAAAAAACTATGACATGTTTTATATTTTCATTTAATAAAAAAAGCAACAAAGATTTAATGTCCCTTTAACCACATCAGTTACTTGCCTCCTAAGCTTCTAACTGGTCACACAGTAATTGGCAGAGTCAGTGACTAGAGAGAGGTTTGGAAGGCAGAAGTGCTATTAAAGAATAACACCAAACTTTTCTTTCTAGTTTTGATTAAAGTAGGCAATGGTTAAAACTTATGTCAGGTTTTCTGTGTCCCTGCTTGGTCTTCCTTCCAATTCCTCCTCTGGGCCACTGTCACCAGTACATACATTTTGAGAAAATACAAAATGTTGCAGCTGTTGCCAGAACACAGGAAGAGGGGGAATCCTCCAATTGGGTCACTTGTTCTAGTGACAATTGCCAGAGCTGGGAATTCCTCTCATTTTAGAGAGATTTCTACTTGCTTTTCTGTTGTGTCTCTAGGGAGTCCAAAACTAAAAACATCATTTTGGATGGAGTTGCATCTTAATTTTTACAAAAAAGTGTGTATAACTTCATCTGCCTATATCTTTTAATCTGTTGAAAATGTGAAATGATGCCTTTACTATAGGTAGCCTATGCATGTTTTTATCTTGTGCTCAATTTTAATTGTCCAAAAACAGGTTAACTTTTATTTACCCTAGTTAAAAAAAATAAAAAATTTCTGAAAAACCACACAACTTAATCAAAGTCTGTCTAGTAGTGTCAGAACTTAGTTGGGTAGATGATGTTCAGGGCTGAAAAAAAGGCCACTCAACTGATCACAGTCCCATGGGTGAGGTCACATGCTCACCTCTACCTGGAACCCTGCTCTATTAAAGCAAACGAGCAAGGACTATGTGTAAAGACACAGTGGGGAGGCAGCCAATAAGTGCAAATGGATAGGGGTGGTTGTTAGGAGGCACTGCCACTTTGCCCTGAATAGTAATGCCAGTCACTTATACTGAATTGATTGGCTGCTTTATTTCTGCCTGAAAGGTAGTCCCTGCTGCGTATGTTTTATTTATGATATTCTCTTTGTCTAGGCATGTCGGTGCTTTTACCAGCCTGATAACATATTCTGAAATATCAGGGAATTTCAATATAAGAAAATTTCATTTAAAACATGGTTAACACTGCAGATTGTATTTGCATAGAAATGATTATATTTTTTACTTTAACAGAATGTGGAATGTTGAACAGTATTCTGTATGCCTAAAGAATATCCACGGTTACACCAATCTGGTCAAACAAATACCTTGAAATGCTGATGTGTTGAAGACTATGTGGTTCCAAGGGCAAGCCTTGTAGGTCAAACAGCAGTACATTAGGCAGGAACAAATATAGCCATTGGGCAATTCTGGAAGAAGCCAAAAGGCAATACAGACGTATTAAACCAGGTACTGGAATCATAAGTGTTCCTTGTCTGGTTCATTGTTAATCAACCCCTCCAAAGCCCAGCACTGCAGTGAGCACTGGAGGTGTAGAGCAGAGAGCCAGTGACTGGCAGTCACCAGCTCTCTGCAGCCTGAAGACTGAGAGCTGAGTAATCAACAGCATTTGATTGCTTAGTTCTTGGTCTGAAACCAGTGGGGGGGGGGGGGGGGGGGGGCAGATGCAGCATCACATCAATGCTGCATTCTTCTAGGTGAGTATAATTTTTTTTTTCCCCTTAATCCCATACCCCTCTTTTCAAATACATGGCTTGCGTAGCGATTATATATGCCTTATTATTATTATTTTTTTATTTTACCAACATTTTTCCACAGAGTTTTAAAGTGGTTGTAAACCCTTACAAACCACTTTGACCTACAGGTAAGCCTAGATTAAGGCTTACCTGTAGGTCCAAGCAATATCTCCTAAAATATATGGTTTAGGAGATATTTGCCCGAAAACGGGCACCGCTGT
Organism: Lithobates pipiens; assembly: GCF_037356315.1. Lineage (NCBI taxonomy): Eukaryota > Metazoa > Chordata > Amphibia > Anura > Ranidae > Lithobates > Lithobates pipiens. Next base: position 530,819,706 of record NW_027507758.1, on the reverse strand, counting down.
CTACGGCGCATGCTCCGTAGACAGCGGCGCGCAGGCGCACTGAACGCGGCAGTTCCAAAAATGGAGCTGCCACATTTGTCGACTCCCGTGCGCATGTGCGGGAGTGACGTAATTGCGGCTTCGCCGAATGACAGCGGCGGAGCTGCGAGACGCCACCAGCAAGATGGATGCGGCGGACTACAGGGGACAGCGGGACTTCGCTGGCTCCTGTGTCAGGTAAGTGACACATAATGGGCTACTATGGACTATAGTGGACTATAGTGGACTATAGTCCATTATGCTTTACCTTTGCAGGGAAAAAAAGAGGAAGTAAACTCATCAGGGTTTACTTCCTCTTTAACTAAGTTTAATTAAACACTTTTTATATAGCAGGACTCTATTCAGTCCAACAGCACATCCAATCCCTTTGTTGCTGCTGCTGGACACTGTTCCTGAATGTCCCCTGTACATTAGTGACCAGGAGTGATACTTTGATTTTGATATTTTAATTACTTCCACATATCAGGATACTAAGGTATCAAGCAGGTGGCCAAAGCCTTTATTACCATTAAAGTGGTTCTAAAGCCAAAACATTTTTTTAAGAAGAAATGGGTGGGTGATATTTCTTAGACCCCTTTCCCACTGGAGCCATTTTTCAGGCACTTTAGCGCTAAAAATAGTGCTAAATAAAGCACCTGAAAAATGCCTCAGCTGCAGTCCCAGTGTGAAAGCCCGGTGCTGGCAGGACATTAAAAAAGTCCTGTAAATAGCATCTTTGGGGCGGTGCGGGACTGGTATTAACACCGCTCCTCCACCACTCCTACCCATTGAAATGAATGGGCACAGCTGCCGAAGCACCTGCAAAGCGATTCGGCAGCGGTGCTCCATGGCCACTATTAACCCTTTCCTTGGACGCTAGCGGGAGTTAAAAGCACCCCTTTAGCAGCTGAAAAGCACAGCTAAAGCGACGGTAAAGCACCGCTAAAACCAGCGGTTCTTTACCACTAATGTGAAAGGGATCTTACTGTCAACTTTCCTAGCTTAGCTGAAACAAACATACAAAACCCCCTTTATGGGACTTTTAAGGCAGATAAGACAATCCTATGTATTTCAATAAAAGGCTAGTGTGCAAAATGTATGGCAAAAGATCGACAGAGTATACAAATACACGCACAAAATACTGTGTGAATGTTATCACTTAACCCTTTCATGCCTAAGCCTATTTCTGACATTTGTTGCTTACAAGATAAAATCCGTATTTTTTGCTACACAATTACTTAGAACCCCAAACACTATATATATTTATTTAGCAGAGACCCTAGAGAATAAAATTGTGATCTTTGCAATATTTTATTTCACACGGTATTTGCACAGCGGTCTTTCAAATGGAATTTTTTGGAAAAAAAGACACTTTCATGAATCAAAACAAAAAACTAAACAGTAAAGTTAGCCCAATTGTTTTGTATAATGTGAAAGATGATGTGACGCTGAGTGAATAAATACCTAACATGTTATGCTTTGAAATTGCGCACACTTGTGGAATGGTGACAAAGTACGGTACCTAAAAATCTCCTTAGGCGACACTTTAAAATAATTTAACCGTTAACAGGTTAGAGTTGTAGAGGAGCTTTTTTGCTAGAATTATTGCTCTGACAATGGCAATTGCAGAGATACTTCACATGTGTGATTTAAACACTGTTTACATTTGCAGGTGCAACTTATGTATGCATTTTCTTTGCTGCGTGAGCACGCAGGGACGGGGGGCTTTAAAAAAATATTTTTTGTTTCTCATTTATTTTATTTTACTTTTTTACATTGTCCCTTTAAAAAAAAAATGGATCACTTTTATTGCTGTCACAATGCAAACATCCCTTGTGACAGTAATAGCCAGTGACAGGTACTCGCTATGGAGGAATTAGGGGTCTAATAGACCCCCAATCCCTCCTTTGCACTTAAAAGTATTCAGATCACCAAAATCTGCAGTTCTGAATACTGTAATTTTTTTTAAATCGACACCATTGCAGCCGCGTAAAACGAAGGTGACGTTGTAACGTTGCTTCCAGGATTTTACATCAAAGACCTGGTCAAAGCTGAATCCAGCTTGGTTTGTGTCTGAGCCTAGGGCGGTGGACATGCCAGCTGGTGGCTCGGGGCCCGGGAAGAGCAACGGAAGGTGGCGGGAGGGGGTGACGTCCCTTCCGGCTCCTTTAGAATAACAGCCAAGCGGCTTTTAGCAGCATCGGTTGGTATCACTAAAATGCCAACTGCTGGCTCTAAAAAATGGTATTGCAGCTGCAGGCATCACCCCGGTATAACCCCTTTAAGCCATGAACGCAAATTTGCATATCGTCGGCATGAAGGGGATAAACACGGCTAAAAGTCCTAAAACCCCATGTGTCCTTAATATATAAAAACAATTGTGTAGTATGCCTGCTGTGGCTTGAATTTTTGAAGAGATGTTAGGGTAAAACCCCAAATTCCTTCTTCAGGGGATAAAGCAGGGGTATGTCATGCAAGGTAGATAAACAATAACAAATAATGATTGAATATGGGTGGTTGCAAGAATGGGGCTGCCTACATACTGCTCATCTACCCTGGACATCCCAGGGGCCAATGCACATCCACTGGGGCTGCCATGTGTAAGACCGAGCAGCCACCCACTCCTATCTTGATGTCAACCATGTATCCTCACCTGGGTCCAGGGTAGATGAGCAGTGTGTTGGCAGCTCTATTCTTGCAACCATCTATATTCAATCTTTGTTTGTTATTGTTAAATACATTTGGCACACTAGCCTTTTATTGAAATGCAAACAATTATCATATCTGCCTTAAAAGTCCCATAAAGGGGGTGTTGTATGTTTGTTAAGACATTTTTCTTACCTTCATCCATTCCCCCAAATACATTGTAAAGCGCTGCGTAAACTGTTGGCGCTATATAAATCGTTAATAATAATAATAATAATACTTGTTAATCCAGCTCTGGACCCGTCTCTAACAGCTCTCTTCTCTCTCTCTCTCTCCCCCACAGGACAGAGAAGCAGCAGCTTCTGTCAATCAAATCCATTGAGGAGGGAGCGGGGATGAGGCTGAGCTGAGCTGTGTGTGTCTATGGATGCACACATCCTGGCTCAGACGTGAGCCTGTATGTTTGCCCCATAGCAAATGGCATGCTATTGTGGCAGACACAGTATAGGCGCCAAGAGTGATGGCGGGGGACCTCAGAAGAGGGGGTACAAAGGTAAGTATAACATGCTTATTATTAAGAAAAAAAATAATGGCTTTAATAGACGGCAAAAAAGAAAACAAAAACAGAAAACAAAAGAAAAAGTGACCCATTCTAACCCTTTCTCACATTATGTAAACCATAAAAAGTTTGGACAGAATACACCATACTGTACCAGAGAAGCAGTACATTTTGGTCACATGTTTTTTCAGACAACTATAAAACCTGCTTATGGTTTACTAAAGCGACCAGGCTTTCATCTCAAACTAGGGATTTTGTGACAGGCAAGATGAAACAATCTGGGAGATCTACTCATGACAGATTGGCAAGTGACAAATAATTAGGAAAATGATTGGAGTCATGAAAAGCATGGTGCATTTAAAGTGAAATTTATCAGGGAAAACTTAAAGGTGAACATTTTCGTTTTAAGGTGGCCATAACCATTATTGGCTCATTACTACTTTTTCTCTTCATGGTACATTGTGCGAATATATATATATTTTTTTATTAATAAAAAAATTGTACGTACATTTAATATGTGTGGAATAAAAGTGACAAGTGCTTGGTCTCAATTTTGGTTTCTTGTTTTTTCTAAGGGTTGCAAAGCTTTTCAAGGGTAGATTTAGTTCTTCCTCTTCTGAGCAATTTTGTGTAATAGAAATAAAGTATGTTTGAAAGCATGCCTGGCTCATCGTATTCATTGCCTTTTTATTACAGGCAGGATTCTTTGTGTATCTTTATGTTAATAGATGGTTCTGCTTAGTGTACATTTTTGTCCTTGGCTGGAGATTAAAGTAGAGTTACATGTTGTTTGTTTAAGATAACTGCTGGAATACAAAAGAAAGGGAGAAAAAAAAATGCAGTATGTGGATGAGCATGTAAGGATATGCTAACTAAAGGGTCCATAGAACATGGGAAATTTACTAACACTGCACTCTTTTTTTTTTTTTTTTTTTTACAGACAACCTGAAAAATGACAGAACTCCAATTAAAAACTATGACAATCAATATTTGAACAGTATAAACATGATATAGAAACACTGACAATACACATAACAAGTAATTTTGCATAGTTTACTCTTACAAAAGTCAACACAGCATAACAAATTATCAGCTCCTGATATTTACGGACAGTTGTAAAAGTCACTGGTTTTTACAAACTGTCAGTAAATTTACTGCTGGCTGGCAACCCTGCATAGAACCTATAGATGGGTCTATACTGAAAGAGTAGATTAATATAATCATTTTAATAGAGGAATTTTAAAAAATATTATTGATCACACATTATCAACTTAATCCTACACTTGCCATGAGAAAAACTTGTATATAAAGGCCCCATTCAGAACCATATCATGTGACATTATTTACAAGCAAACGCCAAAAGGAGCCACTTTGACAGAAGTTGAAAAAAGGAAGGCTGTAAAAAATAAATGTATTAACACATTTAAGAAAAAAATTAAAATTAAAAAATTATTGTAATGCTGTAAAAGCGAAGTATTACTTTTTTTCCCATTTGTTACCTTATAATTAATAGAATGAGCAGAGTATTTAATAAAACAATGTACCATATTAAATATCTATGTCCTTTTTCAAGTAGGCAAACTAGTCATAGAGTTTTATACCACTTATTAGAGAAGTATGGCCAATTTTTTTTGTGGGTCACACCAGTGCACTTGCTTTTGCTCTCCTGTTACCCACTGTCAGCATCACGGAGCTGCTCCACGATCTTAAGTTAACCCAACAATATTTTCAGAATTTACCCAGCTGCCTGACTGACAGCTGGTTCCGGCTCTTAGTACGTGGCTTAGAGACAGACAGCTGTACCCATCCTCTCCTCGGCCCAGTGCTCCAGTGAGTGCTGGAGGGGCTGACAGTTACCGTTCTCCACTCCAAGAAGACTGAGGGATCAGCGGTCATGTGATCACTCAGTTCTCAGGCTTAGACCCCATTCACACCTGAGCGTTTTGTAGCTTGACGCCTGAAGCTACAAAACGCTGGAGGGGAAAAAATCCATTATTCTCAATGGAGATGGTTCACATCTCCACTCCAAGTCGCCTGAAGCCCTACGCCTGAAGCTCAAACAAGTTTCGGACCCGCGTGTCGCGCAAATCGGGCTGATTTTGGGCGTTTTTCTTCTTTTAACATGGTGACCTTTTGCCCTGTACAAATTTGCGGCAAATCGCGGTAAAAACGCGGTAAAACGCGGTAAAACGCCGCGAATCGCGGTAAAAAACGCTACAAAAAACGCTTGAAAACACTACGCTCAGGTGTGAATGCAGCCTTAGGCCGCGTACACACGGGCGGACTGTTCGCCCAACCTTGTTCGGCAAACAGTTTCATCAAACAGTCCGCTCAAAATTTGCATGAGCGGACTTGCCCACACACGAGCGGACTGTTTGACGAACAAGGTTGGGCAAACAGTTCGCTCAACTTTTGAAATGAACGGACTCGCCCACGTAAGGCGGAGGCAAATCCGCCCATTTCGAGCGCGTGTACAGGTAGGCGGGGCCCGCGAAGGAGACGTCGCGGGCTCCGCCGCCTGGAATGGGCTTAAAGGGGAACCCCAACGCCGAAAAAAATCGGCGTGGGGGTTCCCCCCAAGTCCACACCAGACCCTTGTCCGAGCACGCTACCCGGCCGGCCAGTAAAGGGGGGCGAGCGAGCGCGCCCCCCCTCCTGAGCCGTACCAGGCCGCGTGCCCTCAACATGGGGGGTGCCTTGGGGAAGGGGGGGCCGCGCGGCCCCCCCACCCCAAAGCACCTTGTCCCCATGTTGATGAGGACAAGGGCCTCTTCCCGACAACCCTGGCCGTTGGTTGTCGGGGTCTGCGGGCGGGGGGCTTATCGGAATCCGGGAGCCCCCTTTAAGAAGGGGGCCCCCGGATACCGGCCCCCCACCCTATGTGAATGAGTATGGGGTACAATGTACCCCTACCCATTCACCTGTGAACTAAAGTACAATAAAAGACACAACACAGAGAAAAAATATTTTATTGCACAGCTCCGGGGGTCTTCTCGCCGGACTCCTCCGCTATGTGTGTGTAGCTCTTTTGCTAGCGGAGGAGTCCGGCTTTCTTCCTCCCCGCCGCCGGCCTCTTCTCCCGACTTCGGGGGTCTTGTCCCCCTCTTCGGTTCTTCTGCCGGGCCACCGCGCCTGGTCCGGTGGCCCGGTCTTCTGTCGCCGTCTTCCGTTCTTCTGTCGCCGCCTTCGGTTCTTCTGCCGGGCCACCGCGCCTTCTTGTAGCTCTTTTACAGGCGGTGGCCCGGTCTTCTGTCGCCGCCGCTGTCGTCGTCGCCGCCGCCGCCGCCGCCTTCCGTTCTTGTTCTTCTTCTTGTTGTTCTTCTTCTTCTTCTCCTGGAGATGTTGACTCGACGAGCTCTCCGGCCGGAATGCCAGGGACACGCTCCGCTGCCACTTATATAGTGACAATGGGGCGGTGTCACATGGTATATGTCACATGGGTTGGTCACATGGGTTGATGTCACATGGGGACTATGACATCGTAAGGGGGCGGGGTCACCATGTGACCAACCCATGTGACATATACCATGTGACACCGCCCCATTGTCACTATATAAGTGACCGCACAGCGCGGCTCTGGCATTCCGGCCGGAGAGATCGTCGAGTCAACATCTCCAGGAGAAGAACAAGAAGAAGAACAAGAAGAAGAACAAGAACGGAAGGCGGCGGCGGCGACGACGACAGCGGCGGCGACAGAAGACCGGGCCACCGCCTGTAAAAGAGCTACAAGAAGGCGCGGTGGCCCGGCAGAAGAACCGAAGGCGGCGACAGAAGAACGGAAGACGGCGACAGAAGACCGGGCCACCGGACCAGGCGCGGTGGCCCGGCAGAAGAACCGAAGAGGGGGACAAGACCCCCGAAGTCGGGAGAAGAGGCCGGCGGCGGGGAGGAAGAAAGCCGGACTCCTCCGCTAGTAAAAGAGCTACACACACATAGCGGAGGAGTCCGGCGAGAAGACCCCCGAAGACGGAAGACCCCCGGAGCTGTGCAATAAAATACTTTTTCCATGTGTTGTGTTTTTTTTTGTACTTTATTTCACAGGTGAATGGGTAGGGGTACATTGTACCCCATACTCATTCACATAGGGTGGGGGGCCGGTATCCGGGGCCCCCTTCTTAAAGGGGGCTCCCGGATTCCGATAAGTCCCCCGCCCGCAGACCCCGACAACCAACGGCCAGGGTTGTCGGGAAGAGGCCCTTGTCCTCATCAACATGGGGACAAGGTGCTTTGGGGTGGGGGGGCCGCGCGGCCCCCCCTTCCCCAAGGCACCCCCCATGTTGAGGGCACGCGGCCTGGTACGGCTCAGGAGGGGGGGCGCGCTCGCTCGCCCCCCTTTCCTGGCCGGCCGGGTAGCGTGCTCGGACAAGGGTCTGGTGTGGACTTGGGGGGAACCCCCACGCCGATTTTTTTCGGCGTTGGGGTTCCCCTTTAAGCCCATTCCAGGCGGCGGAGCCCGCGACGTCTCCTTCGCGGGCCCCGCCTACCTGTACACTCGCTCGAAATGGGCGGACTTTCCGAGCGGGAACAGTCCGCTCATTTCGAAAGTACAGCGGACAAGCCCACACACGGGCGGACTGTTCGCTCAAACACAGTTTCAGCGGACAGTTTTTCGGAATTTCCGAAAGACTTTGTCCGTCCAACTGTCCGCTGAAACTGTCCGCTGAAAGCCCACACACGAGCGGACTGTCCGCCCAAACACTGTTCAGCGGACAAGGTTGGGCGAACAGTCCGCCCGTGTGTACGCGGCCTTAGAGTGGGCAGAGGACAGCTGCAGCATTGAGGAAAGTGTGTGTGTTTGTTTTTTTATTAACTCCAAACTTCTTCTTTAACCAGTACTGCATAATTTGGCCTGGGGGTCTAGACATCAATGCCCCCTGGTCACAAAATGTTAAATGAACATCAAGAATCTAACTTGCCTGATTCTTGCCTGAAACAGCTTTTCGCCTCCTTCAGGCCCAGGTTATCTGCATGTCTTATGGAAAGTCCTTCATCACTAGTTAAATGTAGTATGAGAGTGAGGACTGCCAGAGCTGGTATTTTGACTATAGGATTGTTTTTTGGGAAAGCTGTAGTCTTTCAGTACTACATTTTCTATGCTTTCTTATGCCGTGTACACATGGTCAGACTTTCCGGCAGAAAAGGTAAGACAGAATCATTTCAACGGATATTCCGATCGTGTGTGGGCTTCATCTGACTTTTTTTTCAAAAATTCTGATGGACCTAGAAATAGAACGTTTTAAATCTTTTTGGGAAAACCATTAGTCTGTATGCTATTCTGATGGACGAAGGGCAGCTATTGGCTACTGGCTATTGAACTTCCTTTTTCTAGTCCCGCCGTATGTCATTGTGTTCTAAACGAATGGACTTTAGTGTGATCATATGTAGGCAAGTCCATTTCAGTGGAACTCCGTCAGAAAGACCATCAGAGTTTATTCTGATGGAAAAAACAGTCATGTGTACGGGGCATTACAGTTCCAATCAGTTGCCTGACCATCCAAAAAATATTCAGAACTATGAGGGAACTAATTACCTTCCTCAATCAACCACAATGCAGCCACTGACACCTGAGAAGTACAGTATATCCTGCTACAAGGAATCTCGGATGGTCTGGTGTAATCCTAACAGTGGCTAGAACTGGGAATATAAGTACTGCCTGTAAAGTGAATATTTATCTTTTCCTAACATGTTAGATGTAAACCCTAGCCATATAACATTTAGTTTGCAAAAGTACTATATCTCATTAACATTTGGCATTTTATTTAAAATTTTAACCACTTCAGCCCCGGAAAGGATTTACCCACTTCCTGGCCAGAGCCCTTTTTGAGATACGGCACTGCTTCGCTTTGCGCAGTTGTGCAACATTGCACTCAAACAAAATTGATGTCCTTTTTTTCCCACAAATAGAGCTTTCTTTTGGTGGTATCTGATCACCTCTGCGTTTTTTGGGGTTTTTTTTGCGCTATAAACAAAAAAATGTACATTTTGAAAAAAAAGCAATATTTTTAACTTTTTGCTATAATAAATATCCCCAAAAAATATATAAAAAAAAAACAAATTTCTTTCTCAGTTTAGGCCAATATGTATTCTTCTACATATTTTTGGTAAAAAAAATTGCAATAAGCGTATATTGATTGGTTTGCGCAAAAGTTATAGCATCTACAAAATAGGGGATAGATTTATGTTATTTTTTTTTTTTTTTTATTATTATTATGGCGGCAATCTATGATTTTTATCATGACTGCAACATTATGGCGAACACATCGGACACTTTTGACACTATTTTGGGACCATTGTAATTTATACACCAATCAGTGCTATAAAAATGTACCAAGATTGGTGTGATAAAATGCTTTGTCAATTTCCGAATGGCGTTGTTTATATCCGGCGAAACCTAAGTCATAAAATGCTTGTAGCTTCCGGTTTCTTAGGCCATAGAGATGATTGGAGCCATTCTGGTCTCTAATCAGCTTTATGGTCAGCTGTTGAAACCACCGGCTGCATTCTCAGGTTCCCTGTTGAGACAGGAGAGCCAGAGAAAACCATGGAAGATGGTGGGGGGGGGGGGGGTGTTCCTTCCCACTGCTTATAAAAGCAGTCTAGAGGCTAATTAGTCCGAATTACATGAAAATAATGATACCAAGATGATAACTAAACCTGCAGGCATCATTCTGGTATAACCGCTAAAAGTCCAGCAACATACCAGTACGTTGCTGGTCCTTGTTGGGCATACATTGTAATTTTCTTTTTTTCATGCAACCTGTGGGCTGAACGAAGAAAATAGATTGATCGGTGGGTATGCCCACCATTAGAATACCGCCCTTCAGCCACCCACTTCTAATGATGAGCATACATGCACCATTTTTTTTTAACTGTGGTGGTGAAATCACCTCCTACGGTGCTGGGGTCACTGATTTACCTATCATACCATACCTGCAAAGCAAATACAATAAAACATAGTAAAAATAAAACAGAGAGAGAACGATAGATATAGAAAAATAGTGAGCGAACAGTAGAGCGGAAGTAGAGAGTAAAAACATAAGAGAGAGAACAATAGAGAGCAAGAAGAAAAATAAAACCACAAGTATTTTTGGCTATTTTATTTTTGATTTTTGCATGTGTTTTTTTTCACTTTTATAAAAACTGTAAAAAAAACTGTAATCTGAATGTTGCAGATTAGGGTCTTCCAAAATGTGATGGCCATCACATCTTTCGAGACCCCGTATACGTGTGCCTAGGACTGTGTAGTGCTGTACCCTACGCTAATACTCAACTAGTGTGTGGTAGAGTTCAAAACAGTCACCAATGCAAAGACTAGGTTGGTCAGGACAGGAGAGACAATAAAAGTGGATGCCATGCCTATAGCCGCACTTTCTACAGACACAACATATTATTTTGGGGTTTCTTTCTTTGGGTAGGGGTACCAGAGAGGACAAAATGAAAATGTCTCTCATGCAGTCAGCTTACTGCATTTGGATTGGGAAGTTGGGCCACAGCACCATCTGGAAACAAAGGGGCAGGGGTGGAGCTAAGCGAAGCTGCTGAGCAGACTTGGATGCTTAGAGCTCTGCTGTCACTGGGACAAAAGCGGCCTTCTCTCCTCGAGTTACGGATGTATACTGCATCTCCACTGTAACTTGCCTACTATTTAGCCTGCAGGGCACAAACATATATAATATTTAATGGGAAAAAGACAAAACTTAAACAACTAACATGCAAAGAAAACCTGACTAAAAACGCTTCTAAAACGGCAGCAGCATAATCCTCCCGCTCTGCATTACCTCAGAGGCAGAAATTGAAAGGGAACTCTAACTCTTCTCCCTCACAATATATTGACTCTGACCATGAATTCAGAATGACCCCTATAACATTACAGAATATCCCTAATTAGTGATGGCCGAACGGTTCGCCCGGCGGTCGTTTCGCGGCGAATTTCCGACATTCGCGGTCCGCACGTTCGAACGCCTTTTTCCGTCGTTCGCCGCGGCGGACTTACGTGTTTAATGTATACAAGAACTTTAACCTTTGGTGACACGTTTATCATGTGATACAGGACAGCCAATTGAGACATGACAGCACATGGACACTTGTACATTCCCCCTAACCTATAAATACACCCGATCCGGTGGCCATTTTACATTCTTTCTTCTGTTACGATAGGGACAGGTTCCTGTGTGGAGTAGGGAGAGATAAACCACTAGCTATTTGGTACACAAAAGTTCTTTTCAGGACTGGTATAGGTGTTAGGTGTTGATAGGTTTGCTGTGCTGCTGATTCTTGCAGCAGCCTGAGTGTCTTTTGTTAGTTTAGAGAAAGGGAAAGGACGGTGTATGCTACAGGGACAGCCAGATTAGTCTTTCATCATCATCATCATCATCATCATCATTAGCTGTTACTATCAAGGTCCACAAAAGAGCTGTTCCAGTAACCACTAATCGTTCTCTTTTTTTGCCAATTTGTATAGGGACAGGAAGGAAGCAGTGTTGTCAGGCAGTGAGGGTAATTTTAAAGACTTGCTGTTATTATTAGTTCCACAAAGGTTCTTTTCAGGACTGGTATCAGTGGTACAGTAATAGGCTTGTACATGTATAATATTCTTTCTTCCAAATATAGAAAGGATATTATACTTGACTGCTGCCCTTCTGCTGCAGTCTGCTAAACATTCACAACTCACTTGTTCCACAAAAGTTCTTATAAGGACTGGTAACTTGGTATAGGGTGCTACGGTACATAGGCTTGAGTGCGGTACAGTCTGCTGTTCTGTAAGGACCGCTATCGGTCCACAATAGATAGGGTTGACGTGCACCACTGCTGACCGCTGCCCTATACTGCAGCAGTCCTTCAGCGGTATAGGGACTGACGTACAGTCTGCTAATCACTAACACACAACCTGCTTGTTCCACAAAAGTTCTTATAAGGACTGGTAACTTGGTATAGGGTGCTACGGTACATAGGCTTGAGTGCGGTACAGTCTGCTGTTCTGTAAGGACCGCTATCGGTCCACAATAGATAGGGTTGACGTGCACCACTGCTGACCGCTGCCCTATACTGCAGCAGTCCTTCAGCGGTATAGGGACTGACGTACAGTCTGCTAAACACTAATACACAACCTGCTTGGTCCACAAAAGTTCTTATAAGGACTGGTAACTTGGTATAGGGTGCTACGGTACATAGGCTTGAGTGCGGTACAGTCTGCTGTTCTGTAAGGACCGCTATAGGTCCACAATAGATAGGGTTGACGTGCACCACTGCTGACCGCTCACCTATACTGCAGCAGTCCTTCAGCGGTATAGGGACTGACGTACAGTCTGCTAATCACTAACACACAACCTGCTTGTTCCACAAAAGTTCTTATAAGGACTGGTAACTTGGTATAGGGTGCTACGGTACATAGGCTTGAGTGCGGTACAGTCTGCTGTTCTGTAAGGACCGCTATCGGTCCACAATAGATAGGGTTGACGTGCACCACTGCTGACCGCTGCCCTATACTGCAACAGTCCTTCAGCGGTATAGGGACTGACGTACAGTCTGCTAAACACTAATACACAACCTGCTTGGTCCACAAAAGTTCTTATAAGGACTGGTAACTTGGTATAGGGTGCTACGGTACATAGGCTTGAGTGCGGTACAGTCTGCTGTTCTGTAAGGACCGCTATCGGTCCACAATAGATAGGGTTGACGTGCACCACTGCTGACCGCTGCCCTATACTGCAGCAGTCCTTCAGCGGTATAGGGACTGACATACAGTCTGCTAAACACTAATACACAACCTGCTTGGTCCACAAAAGTTCTTATAAGGACTGGTAACTTGGTATAGGGTGCTACGGTACATAGGCTTGAGTGCGGTACAGTCTGCTGTTCTGTAAGGACCGCTATCGGTCCACAATAGATAGGGTTGACGTGCACCACTGCTGACCGCTGCCCTATACTGCAGCAGTCCTTCAGCGGTATAGGGACTGACGTACAGTCTGCTAAACACTAATACACAACCTGCTTGGTCCACAAAAGTTCTTATAAGGACTGGTAACTTGGTATAGGGTGCTACGGTACATAGGCTTGAGTGCGGTACAGTCTGCTGTTCTGTAAGGACCGCTATCGGTCCACAATAGATAGGGTTGACGTGCACCACTGCTGACCGCTGCCCTATACTGCAGCAGTCCTTCAGCGGTATAGGGACTGACGTACAGTCTGCTAAACACGAATACACAACCTGCTTGGTCCACAAAAGTTCTTATAAGGACTGGTAACTTGGTATAGGGTGCTACGGTACATAGGCTTGAGTGCGGTACAGTCTGCTGTTCTGTAAGGACCGCTATCGGTCCACAATAGATAGGGTTGACGTGCACCACTGCTGACCGCTCACCTATACTGCAGCAGTCCTTCAGCGGTATAGGGACTGACGTACAGTCTGCTAATCACTAACACACAACCTGCTTGTTCCACAAAAGTTCTTATAAGGACTGGTAACTTGGTATAGGGTGCTACGGTACATAGGCTTGAGTGCGGTACAGTCTGCTGTTCTGTAAGGACCGCTATCGGTCCACAATAGATAGGGTTGACGTGCACCACTGCTGACCGCTCACCTATACTGCAGCAGTCCTTCAGCGGTATAGGGACTGACGTACAGTCTGCTAATCACTAACACACAACCTGCTTGTTCCACAAAAGTTCTTATAAGGACTGGTAACTTGGTATAGGGTGCTACGGTACATAGGCTTGAGTGCGGTACAGTCTGCTGTTCTGTAAGGACCGCTATCGGTCCACAATAGATAGGGTTGACGTGCACCACTGCTGACCGCTGCCCTATACTGCAGCAGTCCTTCAGCGGTATAGGGACTGACGTACAGTCTGCTAAACACTAATACACAACCTGCTTGGTCCACAAAAGTTCTTATAAGGACTGGTAACTTGGTATAGGGTGCTACGGTACATAGGCTTGAGTGCGGTACAGTCTGCTGTTCTGTAAGGACCGCTATCGGTCCACAATAGATAGGGTTGACGTGCACCACTGCTGACCGCTGCCCTATACTGCAGCAGTCCTTCAGCGGTATAGGGACTGACATACAGTCTGCTAAACACTAATACACAACCTGCTTGGTCCACAAAAGTTCTTATAAGGACTGGTAACTTGGTATAGGGTGCTACGGTACATAGGCTTGAGTGCGGTACAGTCTGCTGTTCTGTAAGGACCGCTATCGGTCCACAATAGATAGGGTTGACGTGCACCACTGCTGACCGCTGCCCTATACTGCAGCAGTCCTTCATCGGTATAGGGACTAAGAGTTTTGTCACAGGGTCATTTAAAAAATGACAGGCAGAGGAAGAGGCAGGCCCTTCCGCAGGGGTGGTAGGGGTAGGGCAGGAGCAACAGGCTTGAGCCAAAGTGGGAAGTTGCAGAAGGTGCGTTCAATTACTTTAAAGGATGCACCAGACTTGGTTGAGTGGCTCGCTCAGCCTTACTCTTCTGCACCCTCCTCATCCTCTCGATCTGCACCCTCTTCTTCACTCTCTGCTATGTGCACCCCCAAAGACACTACCACCAACAACACGACCACCACCACCACCACCACATACCTTCCGCTTGAGTCACTGGAATTATTTTCCGATCCATATCAAGAGGACATTTCTGATGCGCAGCCACTCTTGGTATTGGATCAGGAAGAGGAGGTAGCAACAAGCGCTACTCAGCAGTCTGACGCCAGTACCCAGATCAGCCCAAGGAGGAGGTTGGTCCCCGGTGTTGCTGCCTACTCCGAGATCTCTACTTATAGCGGTGGGGAAGGTGACGTTGATGATGACGTGTCTAGTGATGTCACGTGGGTGCCCACAAGAGAGGAAGAGGAGGGGAGTTCAGAGGGAGATATGGACCAGCAGATAGGGAGGAGAAGCAGCAATGACTTACATTGCACAGCAGGGACAAAGCAGACTGCAAATGTATCAGGAGCGAGTCATCGACCATGTACGGTCACATCTGGCGCTCCCAGGACACCGGCACATGGCTCCGCAGTGTGGGCTTTTTTTAACGTGTCCGCTGCTGACAATAGCGTTGCCATCTGCAATCTTTGCAGTCAACGCGTTAGTCGCGGTAAGCCCAATACTCACCTAGGGACGACCGCCTTAAGAAGGCACATGAGCAGCCATCACCGAGCCCAGTGGGAGCAACGGAACACACAAAGCCACACTGCAGGCTCTCACCGTCCAGCCTCGTCTTCTACTTCTCCTTCTCCTCTCTCCTCACAATTGTCCTCCACTCCACCTTCCATCACGCCAAGCTCACATTTTTCTGCAAAAAGGCAGGCTTCCGTGGGCCTAATGTTTGAGCGTAAAAAAATGATGACGCCGGATAACCCTCTTGCCCAACGGTTGGCGGCTGGCTTGTCAGAACTCATAGCCCGCCAACTACTGCCATATAAACTGGTGGACTCGGAGGCCTTTCGCAAATTTGTGGCCATTGGAACACCACAATGGAAGGTCCCAGGAAGGAAGTATTTCTCAGAGAAGGGCATCCCAGAGCTATATGGCCATGTTCAGCGGCAAGTGAATGTATCTCTGGCACACAGTGTCGGTGCCAAGATACATCTGACCACAGACACGTGGTCTAGCAAACACGGGCAGGGAAGGTATATCAGTTTTACTGCCCACTGGGTGAACCTTCTGACGGCCGTCAAGCATGTAACCCGTGGCACCCGTGTAGATTTGGTTTTACCGCCACGGATTGCATGCAGGCCTGACTCTTCTTCTCCTCCTCCTACTCCATCCTCCTCCCTCTCCTCCTCAGCTGCCTCCTCCTTTTCCGCTGCTAGCGTCTCTTCCACTGCACCGCCCAAGCTCCCCAGAACCTATTCCACATGCCAGGTGAGACGTTGCCATGCCGTGCTGCGTCTGTTGTGCCTGGAAGCAAAGAGCCACACTGGCCCGGCACTCCTTTCAGCTTTGCGTTCACAGGCAGATGAGTGGCTAACACCGCTCAATTTGACAGTTGGTAAAGTGGTGTGTGACAACGGTGCCAATCTGCTTAGCGCATTGAAACAGGGCAAAATCACGCACGTGCCGTGCATGGCACACGTCTTAAACTTGGTCGTGCAGCGATTCCTTGTCAAATACCCTGGGGTCCAGGACATCTTGCGGCAGGCAAGGAAAATCTCGGCCCATTTCAGAAGATCTTACACGGCCATGGCTCGCCTTGCTGACATTCAGCGGCGACACCATCTGCCGGTCAGACGTCTTATTTGCGATTGCCCGACGCGATGGAACTCAACCTTCTATATGCTTGATAGGCTGCTCCAGCAGAAACGTGCAGTTAACGTCTACCTGTATGAACTCTGCGAAAGAAACGGTTCTGGGGAGCTGGGTTTTTTTTCACCGCGCCAGTGGCTGCTCATGCGCGACACATGCAGACTTCTGCGGCCATTTGAGGAGATCACCAAACTGGTCAGTCGCAGCCATGGCGCCATCAGTGACATGGTACCTTATGCCTTCTTTCTGGAGCGTGCATTGCGTCGTGTCATTGATCAGGCTGTGGAGGAGCAGGAGCGGGAAGATGAGGAAGTCGCAATGCTGGATGAATTCCCAGGGGGGGCTACTCTATCTGAGACAAGTCAACAACAGGAGTCTGATGAGGAGTCAGAGGAGGATGGTGCCGGGGCGGATGAGCAGGAGCAAGAAGAGCATGCTTTAAACCTTTCTGGGATCCCTGTTGTGCGAGGATGGGGAGAGGAGAATGAAGAGGACGACATTATCCTGGATGATGAGCAGGAGCCAGGCCACCACACCGCTTCCACTTTAGTGCAAATGGGGGCCTTCATGCTCCAGTGTTTTAATAGGGACCCCCGTATAAAAAGCATGAGGGTCAAGGACCAGTACTGGGTGGCAACGTACTTAGACCCCCGGTACAAACACAAAATGGCGGAAATGTTACCGCCGTCGCAGAGGGCTGTCAGAATGCAGCACTTCCAGGCCTTGCTTCGAGAAATGCTGCATTCTGCTTTTGCGTGCGCTGGCAGAGGAGCAATTCCCACTCCCAGAGAAGGATTTGCGGGTACCAATCCAACAGCGCCTGCAAGAAGAGGCCGGTTTGAAGATGTGTTGGTGACTTCGGATATGAGGTCATTCTTTCAGCCGACCCATCGACAGGTGTCATCCGGATCCAGCATCAGGGAACGCCTAGACCGTCAGGTGTCCGACTACATTGGGTTAACGGCCGATGTGGACGCTCTGAGGAGTGATGAACCCCTAGACTACTGGGTGGGCAGGCTTGACCTCTGGCCAGAGCTTGCCCAATTTGCAATCGAACTGTTGGCTTGCCCCTCATCCAGTGTCCTGTCCGAAAGGACGTTCAGCGCAGCAGGGGGGATTGTGACCGATAAGCGTACTCGCCTAGCTCACCACAGTGTTAACTACCTCACATTTCTAAAAATGAATGAGGCATGGATCTCGGAGGAATTCAACACATGTGACCAGTAGACCATGTATATGTCTATAAACTATTTTTTTAATCAAGCACACAGACCTTCTTAATTCATTTGGCTCACTTCCTTGACCCAAAAAAGCACACCGTACTATATGCCCCTACCCTCCTCTTTGAAGAGGTTGAGCGGTGTCATATTTCTACTGGGGCTGCTTATGATATCCCTGTGCTGTGCTGACTTCCTCCTGGGGGTTCTTATTATGAAGGGATCACACTATCCCTGTGCTGTGCTGACTTCCTCCTGGGGGTTCTTATTATGAGGGGATCACACCATCCCTGTGCTGTGCTGACTTCCTCCTGGGGCTGCTTACGGTGCTGCTGTCAGTGCTGTATGTCACGGTGCTGCTGTCAGCGCTGTATGTCACGGTGCTGCTGTCAGCGCTGTATGTCACGGTGCTGCTGTCAGCGCTGTATGTCACGGTGCTGCTGTCAGCGCTGTATGTCACGGTGCTGCTGTCAGCGCTGTATGTCACGGTGCTGCTGTCAGCGCTGTATGTCACGGTGCTGCTGTCAGCGCTGTATGTCACGGTGCTGCTGTCAGCGCTGTATGTCACGGTGCTGCTGTCAGCGCTGTATGTCACGGTGCTGCTGTCAGCGCTGTATGTCACGGTGCTGCTGTCAGTGCTCTGTATTACGGTGCTGCTGTCAGATGCCTCTATCACGGTGCATGTGTCATTCCGGTATGTCACGCTGCTGGTGATCATCTCCTGCACCCTCTTCTTTGCCTACCCTGGTCCCTGACCTTCCCTCTCCTCCATTGCCTTCATTAGCTCCATAGTCCTGAATTGTTAGAACAATTTCCCAAATAAAATAAAAATGCTTGTAGTTATCGATCCCAAATTCACCTCATACATGTATTATGTCATTGTCCAGATGGTGGGACTACGTTTTACCCCCTAATAATTACCACGTGGCCGCAAATTCGACATGAAGGTTTGCAAAGTTCGCCTCCCATTGAAGTCAATGGGGCCCGCGGCGAACGTTCGGTTTCGCGAACGTTTGGGTCCGTTCGCATTTCGCGTTCGCGAAACGTCCCGTCGGAAGTTCGTCCATCACTATCCCTAATGGCTCAGATCTTCTTAGTCAGTTTGAACGTGTCTTACAAAAAGCCATCCGAAATACCTCAGACACAATAACTGAAAAACTGACAAGGGAAATTCGTGAGGTAGGGCGCCGCACATCAATATTACAACACAAAATGGAGGAAATAAATGATATCACCAATACTCATGCTGATGAGTTAGAAGTCCTTAGAGAAGAAACTTCTTCCCTTTACACACGCTTAGAAGATTTTGAAAACAAAGCCAGGAGATCTAACTTGAAAATCCATGGTATACCAGAAACCAAAATAGATCTACAATCAACAGTAGGGATGAGCCGAACACCCCCCGGTTCGGTTCGCACCAGAACTTTCGAACGGACCCCAAATTCGTACGAACTTTAGAACCCCATTGAAGTCTATGGGACTCGAACGTTCGAAATTAAAAGTGCTAATTTTAACGGCTAATATGCAAGATACTATCCTAAAAAGGGTTTGGGGACCTGGCTCCTGCCCCAGGGGACATGGGTCAATGCCTAAAATGTTTTTAAAAATGGCCGTTTTGGCGGGAGCACTGATTTTAATGACGATTAAAGTGAAAAAAAAAGTGAAATATTCCTTTAAATATCGTGCCTGGGGGGTGTCTGTAGTATGCCTGTGAAGTGCCATGTGTTTCCCGTGTTTAGAACAATCCCTGCACAAAATGACATTAAACGGAAATAACATCATTTAAAACTGCTTGCGGTTTTAATGTTATATCTGGTTCCTGCAATATGGTTGAAAATCATTGAGAAAAATGGCATGGGTAGCCCTCCCTGCCCATTACCAGCCCCTTTGGGTCTTGTACGCATATTAAGGGAAACCCCGTACCCATATTAAAAAAAGGAAATGCGTGTGGCCCCCAGGCCCTATATACTCAGAACAGCAGTATACAGGCGGTGCAAACAAGACAGGGACTGTGTAGGTTTGTTGTGTTAAGTTGAATCTGTTTGTAATTTTCAACTGGTACATTTTTAAAAGTGTAGCTCCAGTCAAAAAAAACTATTTTTAAGCTTTTTGGTAAACATAGGGAAGGGTTATCACCCCTGTATAATTTGTTTTGTCGTCCATCTTTTTTCATCTCACTTGCTGTTGTCTCCTTCCGTTTGCAAGTAGGAGATGTTTGTAAGTTGGATGTTTGAAAGTAGGGGCCTGCCCTATATGCTCTGCAGAAATGGTGGAACAAGGTGTTGGTTTTGCCACAACCTTGTAAGCCCTCAAAGTGACTCTTGGTGGGCGCTGGAGCGCCCTGCTGTGAACGATTATATCAAGAATTGTAATTACATGCCATTGTTGAACAGTGGTAGAAAAACTGACCTTTGGTGGTTGTGGTGCTGGTGCCACAACACTATAAGTCCTCACAGTTACTCTGGGTGGGCACAGGAATGGGCCCTCCTGTGAAATATTATATTAAGAATTGTAATTACATGCCCCTGTTAAGCAGGGGCAGAAAAATTGGGCCTTAGGCACTGGTGCTGGTGCCACGACACTGCAACCTCTCCCATATACTCTAGTTTTATTGCAGGAATTAGCCCTGCTGCAAAGCATTGCATCAAAAATTGTAATTAAACGCCCCTGTTAAACAGGGGTAGAAAAATTGGGCTGGTGGCATCACCCAGAACCAGAAATGTTCTTCCAACATATCAGCGGAGGAGGAAGAGGATAGACAATCAAGATAACAGGACAGTCACTCAGCATCAGCATAGGCAGCCTTGAAGGGATGTGATATTTCAAAAAAAAAATTATTTGGTTACATCAGCTTCAGGTGCTTGGTAGCTGTGGGTTATCCAAGACTGATTCATCTTGATGAAGGTTAGTCGATCAACTGATTCGGTGGACAGGCGCACCCTGTGATCGGTAACAAAGCCACCAGCAGCACTGAAGGTGCGTTCCGAAAGAACGCTGGATGCAGGACAGGCCAGTAGCTCAATTGCATACTGTGCAAGCTCTGGCCAGTGATCCATCCTCAAGACCCAGTAAGCCAGAGGATTTTCGGTGGGAAAGGTATCCAAGTCTGACCTTGCCCCTAGGTATTCCTGCACCATGTAAATCAGACGCTGGCGATGGTTGCTGGAACCGATCATACCTTGGGGCTGCGGACTAAAAAATTGTCTGAAAGCATCAGTCACCTTCTCCACCTCTCCTTTTGACCGATGCCTCAGCAACACGTTGTCTGGGACCAGGAGTTTGTAACCTCCCAGTCTCTGGGAATGCGTTGCACAGACCTTTCTGCAAGGCCTCCCGGAGATGTCTCATCCTCTGCTCCCTCTGCGATGGCAAGATAAGGTCGGCAACCTTACCCTTGTACCGTGGATCAAGGAGAGTGGCCAGCCAGTAATGGTCCCTCCCCTTGATCCGAAGAATACGAGGATCCTTCCGCAGGCTTTGCAGGATCAGGGAGGCCATGCAGCGTAGGTTAGCTGAGGCATTCGGTCCGGAGTCCTCTGGGTCACTAAGGACAACATGATCCGCAGCTACCTCCTCCCAGCCACGTACAAGTCCACGGGTTTTTTGGGACTGTAAATCATCCCTACAAGACTGCTGTTGCTGCTGATGCTGAGTGTCAGCCTCCACCTCCATGCTGACACAATCATCCTCCTCCTCCTCCTCCTCCTCATCCTCTTCCTGTGTGATGGGTGGCACAGCAGGGACACTGTCTGGATAAAGGGGGCCTTAAGAGGCAAGGAAGTCCTCCTCTTCCTGCCTCTGTTCTGCCTCAAGTGCCCTGTCCATTATTCCACGCAGCGTATGCTCCAAGAGGTGGACAAGAGGTACAGTGTCACTGATGCATGCACTGTCACTGCTCACCATCCTTGTGGCCTCCTCAAACAGTGACAGGACAGTGCATGCATCCCTGATCATGCCCCACTGGCGTGGTGAGAAAAAACCGAGCTCCCCTGACCCTGTCCTAGTGCCGTAGTCGCACAGGTACTCATTGATGGCCCTCTGCTGCGTGTGCAGCCGCTGCAGCATGGCCAATGTTGAGTTCCACCTGGTGGGCATGTCACATATAAGGCGGTTCTTGGGCAGGTTCAACTCCTTTTGGAGCACAGCCAGCCGAGCACAGGCATTAAATGATCAGCGGAAATGCACACAGACTTTCCTGGCCTGCTTCAGGACATTCTGTAAGCCCGGGTACCTGCCCAAGAACCGCTGCACCACCAGTTTAAGGACGTGAGCTACACAGGGCACATGGGTCAGTTGTCCCTGTCGGAGTGCAGAGAGGAGGTTGGTGCCATTGTCGCAAACCACCATTCCTGGCTTAAGCTGGCGTGGCGTCAACCACCTCTCGGCCTGCCCCTGCAGAGCTGACAAAACATCCGCCCCAGTGTGGCTCCTGTCCCCCAAACAAACCAGCGCAAGCACGGCATGGCATTGTTTTGCCTGCGTACTTGCGTAGCCCCTGGAACGCCTACGGAGCACCGCTGGTTCTGAGGACAGAGCACTGGAAGAGGCCATGGAGGAAGAAGAAGAGGAGGGGGTGGAGGAGAGAGGTGTGTCACAACCAATAGTAGCATTTTGGAGGCGTGGTGGCGGAACAACCTCCAACACTACTGCACCTTGTCCTGCATCCTTCCCAGCTGCCAGAAGAGTGACCCAATGGGCCTTGAAAGACAGGTAACGTCCCTGTCCATGCCTGCTGGACCATGAGTCTGCGGTAATATGCACCTTACCGCTGACCGCCCTGTCCAGCGAGGCAAGGACATTGCCTTCCACATGCCGGTAGAGAGCCGGAATCGCCTTCCGTGAGAAAAAGTGGCGTTTGGGGACCTGCCACTGAGGAACCGCACATTGTACAAACTCACAGAAGGGGGCCGAGTCTACCAACTGAAAAGGTAGCAGTTGAAGTGCTAGCAATTTAGCCAAGCTAGCATTCACCTGCTGGGCATGTGGATGGCTGGGAGTGAACTTCTTTTGCCGGTCCAGCAGCTGGGGCAGGGACATTTGCCTGCTATAATCGGACGTGGGTGTACTGCTAGCAGAGTGCCCGGAAGCACTTGGCTGTGACACACCTAATTCTAGACCTTCATTCCTCTCAGAGCAGGTTTCAGAGAGGACTGAAGGTCTAGTGGGGTTGGAGATGCCAGCTGATGAGGAGCAAGGAGAGGCCCGCTTTGTTCTTTGGTGTGGGTCTTTGAGGTACGCTTGCCATCGAGCTGCATGGCAGGTCAACATATGTCTGGTCAAGCATGTGGTGCCCAAGCGGCTGATGTTTTGGCCACGTGAGATACGCTTGAGACATATGTTGCAAATAGCAGCGGTGCGATCTGATGCACTCGTCTCAAAAAAGGCCCACACCAAAGAACTTTTAGAATAACGCGCAGAGGAAGCGCTCTGCGCAGGCGGAGCTCTGCGGTGTGATTCCGTCGGTGTGCTGCCCCTAAGCTGGCCCCCGGAGGGCATCCTGCCTCGTTGGACATGTGCCTCCTCCTCCTCCTCCTCCTCCCTCCTTCCAGGCACCCACGTGGAGTCAGTGCCCTCATCATCCCCTCCCTCTTCATCGCTGTAGCAAACCTGGCAGTATGCTGCAGCTTGTGGAACATGACTGCCAGATTGCTGTCCTTCTTGAGCATCCCCTCTCCCTGCATTCACGCTACTGCCTTCCTCTAGCTGAGTATCATCATCAGAGCCTACAAAACACTGGGCATCCTCCTGGAGCATGTACACAACACTGTGCTCAAAGAGTTCAGGAGACTCCTCAGGAGGACGTGGTGGGTCTAGGGAAGGAGTCACTGATGATGACATTGAGACGAGGGAAGACGATGCGTTGGCAGCTGCTTTGCTAGTACCCTGAGACTGGGTGAGAGAGGATAAGGAGGATGAAGAGGGCTTGGTCATCCACTCTACCAAGTCGTTGGCATGTTGCGGCTCAACATGTCCAGCTGCCGAAAAGAAGGACAAGCATGTCCCATGGCCACGTGCTGATGATGATGATGCACCGCATCCACGACCAGCACTGTTGTCTCCAGACACAGAGCCTGCTTGCCCTCTTTTATCGGCTGGCACCTGTCTGCCTCTCCTTGCTGGCCTTCCAGACATGGTAATGGCCTGAAGGGAGTTGGGTAAAACAGCAATTGGGTAGTGTATATTGTGCTGGAGGCACACAACACCCACTAACTCCTGCAAATGCCTTTATTATAGAACACCAGCAATAAAGGGTAGATAAAGGGGTATACTGTACTGGAGGCACACAACACCCACTAAGCCCTGCAGGTGGCTCTATTAGAGAACAGCAATAAAGGGTAGATACAGGTGTATATTGTGCTGGAGGCACACAACACCCACTAACTCCTGCAGATGCCTTTATTATAGAACACCAGCAATAAAGGGTAGATAAAGGGGTATACTGTACTGGAGGCACACAACACCCACTAAGCCCTGCAGATGGCTCTATTAGAGAACAGCAATAAAGGGTAGATACAGGTGTATATTGTGCTGGAGGCACACAACACTAGGGATGAGCTTCAAGTTTGAGTCGAACTCATGTTCGACTCGAACATTGCCTGTTTGCCTGTTCAGCGAACAGTGAACAATTTGGGCTGTTCGCAGCAAATTTGAAAAGCCGGAACACCCTATACAAGTCTATGGGAGAAATCTAAAGTGCTAATTTTAAAGGGTAATATGCAGGTTACTGTCCTAAAAAGTGTTTGGGGACCCGGTTTCCGCCCAGGGGACATGGATCAATGCAAAAAAAAGTTTTAAAAACGGCCGTTTTTTCAGGAGCAGTGATTTTAATAATGATTAAAGTGAAACAATAAAAGTGTAATATTCCTTTAAATTTCGTAGCTGGGGGGTATCTATAGTATGCCTGTGAAGGGGCGCATGGTTCTGGTGCTTAGAACTGTCCCTGCACAAAGTGTCATTTGTGCAGGAAAAAAAGTCTTTTAAAATCACTTGCAGCAGAATATTGTCGGCTCCCCGTAATACAGAGAACACTCAATGAGTGCTCTCTGTATTAGCCGACAATTCATTCATTCATTGATAAAAATAAAAAAAAAGCGTGGGGGTTCCCCTAAATTCAATTACCAGGCCCTTCAGGTCTGACATGGATATTAAGGGGAACCCCGTGTCAAATTTTAAAAAAAATTGACGTGGGGGTCCCCCTAAATATCCATACCAGACCCTTCAGGTCTGATATGGATATTAAGGGGAACCCCGCATCAAATTTAAATAAAAAATTGACGTGGGGGTCCCCCTAAAAATCCATACCAGACCCTTTATCCGAGCACGCAACCTGGCAGGCCGCAGGAAAAGAGGGGGGGCGAGAGAGCGGCCCCCCTCCCTCCTGAACAGTACCAGGCCACATACCCTCAACATTGGGAGGATGCTTTGGGGGTCTGTGACCCCCTCAAAGCACCTTGTCCCCATGTTGATGAGGACAAGGGCCTCATCCTCACAACACTGGCCGGTGGTTGTGAGGGTCTGCGAGCGGGGGGCTTATCAGAATCTGGAAGCCCCCTTTAACAAGATGACCCCCAGATCCCGCCCCCCCTGTTTGAAATGGTAAGGGGGTACAAAAGTACCCCTACCATTTCACAAAGAAAGTGTAAAAATGGTTAAATGAGACAAACACACTTTTGAAAAATTCCTTTATTAAAAATAAAAAAATAAAAAAAAGATTCCAGTGGTGGTAATCCACTCTTGCTATCCAGCGACGAATCTCCGGGGTCCAGCGATGGATGATCATATCCAGCGACGGGGGATCTCTCAGTCCAGCGCTGTCCATACATCCGTCTTCTGTCTCCACTGCGGAGACACTGCGGAGATCCCAGCGCTGATGTTTCTTATATTAGGAGGGCGGGGCCACCCGTCACCTGACCCCGCCCCCTCTGACGCTGGTGAAGGGAGCCAGGGGTTCCCTAGTGACGTATGGGTGACCCCGCCCCCTCTGATGTAACGGAAACCTGCGTTACATCAGAGGGGGCGGGGTCACCCACACGTCACTGGGGAACCCCTGGCTTCCCTCTCCAGCGTCAGAGGGGAGGGGTCAGGTGACGGGTGGCCCCGCCCTCCTAATATAAGAAACGTCAGCGCTGGGATCTCCGCAGTGTCTCCGCAGTGGAGACAGAAGACGGATGTATGGACAGCGCTGGACTGAGAGATCCCCCGTTGCTGGATATGATCATCCATCGCTGGACCCCGGAGATTCGTCGCTGGATAGCAAGAGTGGATTACCACCGCTGGAATCTTTTTTTTATGTATGAACGTCCGTTCGGCGAAGTCCGAACATTTTGGTCCATTCACGCCAAATTCGTGTGGCGCTCACGGCCCACAATGCACTGCGATGGCGCAGTGCATTGCTGGCTCATGATTGGCCAAGCATGCACTGTGACCCCCGCATGCTTGGCCAATCACAGCGCCAGCAGCGAGGAGAGCCATGATTGGCCACAGGCAGGATGCCTGTGGCCAATCATAGCTCAGGCTGTGTAGTGCACGCCCCACACTATATAAGGCCCCCAGCGCGGCGGCCTTGTGTAGTGTGTTGGCGTCTGAAGCAGTGGGTGTTCTGTGTACCTTCAACACAGTACACACCGATCGTTTTCGGACGATTTTCAATCTTGCTGTTGTGTAGTGGTTGTTGTCTGCGTGCCCTGACCGCAGTATACACCGCTATATTCACCTCACCTATATAGCTAGTGATCTATCTTTTATAATAGAGCTTGCAGTCAGTAGTGTTAGAAGCTAGTGCGTGCTGTCTGCGTGCTCTGTACCCAGTACATACCGCTATATCCACCTACATAGCTGTTCTCTATTTGAGCCCACTTGCCATCTGCAGGAGTTATTGGAAGTTGTGTGTGCCTCCAGCACAGCACAGTATACATCTGTATATACCCCTTTATCTCTGGTGTTCTATAATAAAGGCATCTGCAGGAGTTAGTGGGTGTTGTGTGCCTCTAGCACAATATAGGTTGCAGTTTCGTGGCACCAGCACCAGTGCCTAAGGCCGCGTACACACGCGGGGACTGTTCGCTCAACTTTGTCCGTCAAACAGTTTCAGCGAACAGTCCGCTCAAAATTAGCATGGACGGACTTGCCCACACACGACGAACGAACAGTTTGCTGAAACCGTGCGCGATGACGTGAAAGGCACGTACGACGGGACGGAAAATACGACGTCCTATACACTGCATTACAACTTTCGGCGTGTAAATCCTTTCTGAGCATGCGCGGAACTTAGTTTGACGAACAAGCCTACACACGAGGGGACTGTTCGCTGAAACCTAGTTTCAGCGGACAGTTTTTCGGAATTTCCGAAAAACTTTGTTCAGCAGACTGTTCGCTGAAACTGTCCGCTGAAAGCCCACACACGGGCGGACTGTCCGCCGAAACACTGTTCAGCGGACAAAGTTGGACGAACAGTCCCCGCGTGTGTACGCGGCCTAAGGCCCAATTTTTCTGCCCCTGTTTAACAGGGACATGTAATTACAATTCTTGATATAATATTTCACAGGAGGGCCCGTTCCTGTGCCCACCCAGAGTAACTGTGAGGACTTATAGTGTTGTGGCACCAGCACCACAACCACCAAAGGTCAATTTTTCTACCACTGTGCAACAATGGCATGTAATTACAATTCTTGATATAATCGTTCACAGCAGGGCGCTCCAGCGCACACCAAGAGTCACTTTGAGGGCTTACAATGTTGTGGCAAAACCAACACCTTGTTCCGCCATTTCTGCAGAGCATATAGGGCAGGCCCCTACTTTCAAACATCCAACTTACAAACATCTCCTACTTGCAAACGGAAGGAGACAACAGCAAGTGAGATGAAAAAAGATGGACGACAAAACAAATTATACAGGGGTGATAACCCTTCCCTATGTTTTCCAAAAAGCTTAAAAAAAATTTTTTTGACTGGAGCTACACTTTAAAAATGTACCAGTTGAAAATTACAAACAGATTCAACTTAACACAATAAACCTACACAGTCCCTGTCTTGTTTGCACCGCCTGTATACTGCTGTTCTGAGTATATAGGGCCTGGGGGCCACACGCATTTCCTTTTTTTAATATGGGTACGGGGTTCCCCTTAATATGCGTACAAGACCCAAAGGGGCTGGTAATGGGCAGGGAGGGCTACCCATGCCATTTTTCTCAATGGTTTTCAACCATATTGCAGGAACCAGATATAACATTAAAACCGCAAGCAGCTTTAAATGATGTTATTTCCGTTAAATGTCATTTTGTGCAGGGACTGTTCTAAACACGGGAAACACGTGGCACTTCACAGGCATACTACAGACACCCCCCAGGCACCATATTTAAAGGAATGTTTCACTTTTTTTTTTTCCACTTTAATCATCATTAAAATCAGTGCTCCCGCCAAAACGGCCGTTTTTAAAACTTTTTTTTGCATTGACCCATGTCCCCTGGGGCAGGAGCCAGGTCCCCAAACCCTTTTTAGGACAGTATCTTGCATATTAGCCGTTAAAATTAGCACTTTTAATTTCGAACGTTCGAGTCCCATAGACTTCAATGGGGTTCTAACGTTCGTACGAATTTGGGGTCCGTTCGAAAGTTCTGGTGCGAACTGAACCGGGGGGTGTTCGGCTCATCCCTAATGGTGACAAATCCTAGGTAATCTCACAGGATAAGATCAAACAAGCTTTCCCCTGATGAGAGTTTTATCCTTACAAATTCATAAATAGAGACATTTATTAAGTTTATTGTAATATTCCACAGATTACCTATCTTTATTGCAGCAACACCATTCTTTAGGTTTATTAAGTTTAATAAACTGCCTTTGCTTATAGTGTATGAAATAATGCAGAGTTACAGGTAAACACTCCTATTAAATGTTCCTAATAATAACAAATGTATTATTAGTGACTGGTATTGTTTTATAATTGTTTGTATAACCTTTCGGGAGGCTGCCTTTGTCCCGGAGACAATCTACTGCACCTCTCACTTGATCCTCGAGTATCCGGACTTACTGACCGGATACTCTTTGGACTATTTGTACCCACCGGCTGGTGATATTTCACCACCCCTTGGATACTAGCTCCACATGGGACTATAACAACTTCTCTTCTACAGTTCTTAAACCAGAAATTACTTTCTCTACTTACTCTATTTAAACCTCTCCATCTCTTTTTTTCCCATCCTTCCCTACCCCCCCCCCCCCCTTTTTTTTTTTTTTTTTTTTTTTTTGATCCAGAGTACTAGCCTATTGGACAATAACTTATTAAGAAGTTTTTATTATTCCATTCACATTTTATAAAATGTCTTTAAACATACTAACTGTTAATGTCCAGGGTCTCAACTCACCACAAAAAAGAACAAAAGCCTTTCACTCTTTCTCGTCACTTTCTGCACATGTAATATGTCTGCAGGAAACACACTCCTCAACACAATCCGCCCTTAAATTTATAAATCGCCAATACCCTCAAGTCTATATGGCCTCGGCCTCTACGAAACAAAGAGGAGTGTGTAGCGTCCATAACCATTGGTAAGGCGGCCTTGACTTTTGGGCTTACCGGTTACCTCCGCTTGGCTTATTCTTCCATGTCTAGGGATTCCCAGGATTAGTACCCAACAACTTTGGACGCTGACACCATAAAAGTCCTTTAGAAAGGTTTTTTATTTGCAGGGGTAACATCCAACAAACACAGTCTCGTACGGGAACAGAAGGCAAGGGTGAAGAAACTCAGGTACCTTGAACTGCTAATCGTCAGAAAGTCTCCTCAGCTGGGCACCTCAGAGCTAAACAAATCTCTAGCCAGAGATTATGGCAGTCAGCACTTTGATCCGGAACTTGTGAAATCCCTGACCTTGGGAAATTTGTAACAGAAAGTGAACAGGAACCTTTTCCTCAGTACCTGGATCGTTCTCTGTCTCCTTAGCAGTACTGGAAAAGCGTGGATTCGTTAATGTCCTTCTCAACCCAGCAACCAGGCACTCCTTGGGATGCCAGCTTGTTGACCCTCCTCCGAAGAGTCCTCCTTTGGTCACTTACACGAGTTGCGGTGCCCCTCCAAGCCGAGAGCACACTCAGATGCCTTGAATCCTCCCTCAGTTACTGTGCCTCGGACCAGCCGGTTCCGAGATTTGGGAACAGACGGATCCTTACCCCAGACTAGGCGGTCTATTGGGGTTAGTCAACCGAAGCATGTTGTGGAGTGATGCATGCCCAGACCCAGAATCAGGATCAGGCAGCTATGGCCTCACGAACGAACCCTGAACACGTGACTTCAACATCTCAAGTATCCTTCCCCAGACTCCTCAGCGGGGCCAGACGCACCCACCGTAGAGCGCTGATACCCAAAGCGTCCAACCAGGCCTGGTTCTGGGCCTGTCATGTGCACCTAACTGTACACATGACCAGGCAGATCTCTAACACAGCCCAGCCAAACCGATGTCAAAGTTAACCTTATTCAATCAGCCCTCAGAACCCCTTTACTGTTCTGAGGTAAAAAAATAAATTTGTACATGGCAGACACTTTGTCAAAAGTGTCGCAGCTACAAGTGCTAATTGCATTTCATAACACTACCCCCTTCACTCTACATAAGGAAATAAAGGATCCTCAAGGACATTATATAATAATTACTGGTCTTCTGTTAGACAATGAAATAACCATAGTTTCATAATATGCCCCCAATAGAAATCCTCTTTTGTTCCTCTCACATCTGTTCTCAGTAGTGTAATCACATAAAAAGGGTACCCTCGTGATGCGTGGAGACTCAAATCAAGTAATATACCCAATTCTAGACAAATCCCCTACACCTCTACAACCTCAACGCTCCTTGATCAACATTCTCTTATTGAATAAAATCCTAAAAGAAGACAATATACATTTTATTCTCATCCCCACAAAACATTTTCTCGTATAAACCACCAATTTGTCCACTTTGGCACTTCACCACAAATACAAAATTCCTTAATCATCCCATGTGCATGGTCAGACCACAATGTGGTCATGACAACCTTCTCATCCTTGATCCCAAGGCCTAATTACCGATCATGGAGTATAAAAGAGGGACAAACATATCGCCAACATATCGTCTAAAAATTGAAAAAGCCATTCAAGATTACCAACAGATACAAATCCACTGACATTATGGGAAGCTCTCAAACCATCCATTAGAGGAGTCTGTATCAGCCAAGCATCTTACCGCCGCAAATTATAACAGCAAATTTACAACAATTTAGAGGAAACTTTTTATAAAGCCTCTGAAGAGTTCCAAAATTTGCCTTCTCAATCTACTAAACTAGCCTATGATACAGCAAAGTTAGAACTGGACCTCTTTTTGACAGACTCGGCAGTACAGACTCTTCGCAAAACAAAACATACACTATATATGGAAGCAAACAAATCAACCACTTTCTTAGCATTAACACTACGTAGAGCTGACCACATTCCAAAACTGATTCGACTACAATTAACCAAAAACACATATTCTAGTAATCCACAGAAAATACTAAATGAATTCCGCAGAAAACTCAAAGATTTATACCAAAATACACACACATTCGACCCAAAAAGCTTAGACACTCTACTATCCTCTATCCAACTTCCCTCCCTTTCTGCTACTCAACAAGAAAACTTAGATAAACAGATCACAAATTTGGAAGTCACATCTGCAATTAAATCCTTAAAACTACACAAATGCCCAGGCCCTGATGGATTCTCAGCCACGTTTTATAAACACTTTACTACACTACTGTCCCTGTTAGGTCGCCCGTCTTCTCTTTGTGGCCTAGGCTCTTGGAGATGGCTTAATGGAGGACCTCGCCGGCGGGTAACTCATAACTCATACAGACACGATTGGTATGCTGAAATGGTTACAATTCTTTAATACTGGTTTTGCCGTTTTATATTATTTTTACAAGACTCTGCCCCAATTTTGGGGACCAATCAAAATTATACACATTAATATTCATTAGCACATTATTAATGTCTTGTGACCTCAATCTTAACCTCTGTATTTCAAAGCTTATTCCAGTTCAATGACTTCATACTTTCTGTTACCGTCTGCTGACCATGACGTGCCAGCCACAACTTCCTAAAAACCAAGTCTAGCCTTTCCATACCCAGTAACAGTGTACAGAGAGGAAAACCACAAACAGATGCTTTAAGATGAAGACATTTAACAGAAAATAGATAGACATGACCATGGGATAATTCAGTATTAAGCAATACTGTCATGAGATAGATTTTCTAAATTGTATCAAGTAAAGTTTCTTTAAATCACTTAAGCAGATAAGCAATCCTGTATTGATTTGTATTGTATGGATATAAGCAATATATCTCCAGGGTAAAAGCAATAATCAGAATCAACAATCAATAACGCAATGTATTATGGAATCTCCTTACAATCCTCCCTTTGACCATTCGATATTATCGAAATGGTCATTCTCTACCCTCTTCGTTAGGCCTCATGGATTCATATCCTCCGGCCTCATGTTCCTGACTCTCGTACCATACAGTGGGATCTCTGGAAATGGAAGTCAGCTTCATGGTTTCGGAACGTGCTTCGCTACCCTTCCTGCAGAGGCATTTGAGTAACATGAAGCATGCATACAAGAACAATAGGGGGTGTTCCATTCAGGAAAGGAGTGATGTTTAAGGGAATGGCCATTAATCGGATTCTGGCTGTACTAGGGTGGAGTTTGCTGCATATCCAACATTTCTCAAAACCAGACTTTTGTGCATAACTGTACTTAAACTTTAACAACAACATCCTGTCGGTGAAACCTGAAGGGGGTTCAGTGGGGTGTATACTTCTTTTATATTTTAAACTAGGTGGTGCATTGGCTGTCTGTGCTTTCCCACATATGCCTTCTAGTAGCCCTGAATCTTCTGGATGGTACACACAATTTGCTATTAACCAAACAGGTATGAATACTATCAGAATCAGACATGTCCAGAAGCATAATGTTTTTCCTGACACAAAAGTGGAAATCATTTTTGTCAGGTACTGTGTACAAAGTTCTGCTACTCGTTTCTTCCTGTGGGTGAGGGATTTGTCTCGTTGTTCAGAGAGATTTGCTTTATGCCTTCTTGAACGTCCTTCAAATCTGGTTGCTGTTCCTGGTCAGAGGAGTCCTGGGGTGCTGGAGGCGGGTCTGGGGTCTGGGGTTGCTGTGGACACTTCTTTAGCCGGCTGGCGTGGATCCAGGTGTTTCCTAGATCGGTCAGTACAGCAGTTCTGGAAACCTTCTCTATCTTCCAAGGTCCAGAGTAGATTGGTCCGATCCTCTTTTTGTGGGCCAGTTGCTTGACTAGCACTTGATCTCCTGGGATGAAGGGGTGTGTCGGTTCTGTGGAAAGAGGAGAAAAGGTGACAGAGACATGTTCGTTCATTTCCTGTAGCATACTTACCAGATTTTTCACGTACATTTCCTGTTGGGAATAGATGTTAATGTCAGTGTTTTGATCTAAGAGGGGCAGCTCTATGTTTGCAGGAACTCCCATCAAAATCTCAAAGGGCGAGAGTTTTGTTCTGGCATGTGGTGTTGTTCTGATCTGAAATAGGACAGAAGGAAGGTAATCCAACCATCCTCCTTTGTAGCTAATCCCTGTATTTGTGCCACAATGGTTTTAAAGTTGGGTGATGTGAAATGTTCTTTGAAGAACATTGTTGTGGGGGCTGGCTGACCAATGTATAGGGCAGCGGCCTTTTTTGCTTCTCTGTCTGCCAGCGCGTTTCCTTTGGAAATTCTGCTGTTATTTGATGAATGTGCCTTTACCTTGATGACCGCTATCCGCTTTGGGAGAAGAATCGCTTGCAAGAGTGCTTTAATTTGCGTAGAGTTAGTAATTGGCTTGTTGTCAGCAGTTTTAAATCCTCTATTTGCCCATATTACGCCATAGTCATGCGTGACCCCAAAAGCGTACCTACTATCTGTGTAGATGTTTACCTCCTGATCTGAGAAAAGTATGCAAGCTCTTGTGAGCGCCTCCAATTCTGCTACCTGTGCCGAGGAGGGTGGTAAAGCTTTTGCTTCCAACACCACATCAGGGAGTTGGACAATGGCGTACCCTGTCAGGAATGTTGCATCAGAGGGGCGGGAGCAGCTGCCATCTATGAAGACGTCCTGTACTCCTGGCAGGGGAATATCAGTGAGATCTGGGCGAGGGCTGGTTATTGCTGCAACCTGTTCAACACAATTGTGTTTCTGATCAGGGTCTCGTGGCAGCCTGAGCAAAGAATGCAAAAGGCGGACAGTGGGATTACTTGGTGGTGCGTGTTTGAGGGTGAGGTTATCAGTATTCAGAAGTGTGATCTCATACCCACTAAGCCTTTGTGCTGTCATATGCTGCGTGTTCATGTTTTGCAGGAGGTGAGTCACTGAATGAGTAGTGTAGAGAGTCAGCTCATGGCCTAATACTGATTTGTTAGCTTCTTGAACTGCCATTGCACAAGCAGCAAGGTTTTGTAAACAAGATGGCATCCCTTGTACTTGGGTAGGCAACTTTTTTGAGAGATAGGAGACTGGCCGGTACCCGGTTCCATGTTGCTGTGTCAAAACCGCAGCAAAAGAATTTCTCGACACCACACAGTATAATTGAAAAGGTTTGCCATATTCTACCAATCCCAGGGCGGGGGCCTGAGTCAGACTTTTTAACAAGGCCTGAAAAGCATGGAGCCTTTCTGTTGTCCAATCTATTGTCTTTGGGGCGGTGGACAAGGTAGCCTCCCTCAGAATGCCATCATAATATGAACAATCTGGGATCCATTGGCGGCAATATACGATTGCGCCCAAGAATGACAGCAAGGTTGCTTTGTCTCTCGGAGGACTGAGAGCCTGCAGGGCTGCGGCACGTTTGGGGGATACTAGCCTGGTTCCCTCCTTCAAAATGCATCCCAGGTATTCTACCTGACTTTGACACCATTGTATCTTCTTCCGCGATGCTAGGTGGCCAGACCTGGCCAGGTGATGTAACAGAGATGTGGAATCGACCGCACAATCTTCAGCAGATCGACTGCACAGGAGCAAGTCGTCCACATACTGTATTAGTACCGACCCGCGCTCAGCAGTCCATGACTTAACTGTCTCATTAAGGACCATGGAGAAGGCTGCCGGACTGTCCACATACCCCTGCGGTAATCTTGACCAGGTCAACTGCTTTTTCCCCCATGAAAATGAGAACATGGGCAATACCCCTTCATCGATCGGGATGCTAAAAAATGCATTTGCCAGGTCCACTACTGTGTAGCAAAGGGAATCAGCAGGTATTTTCAAAAAGATGAAAGAAATATCTGCCACCAAAGGTGGCAGAGGTATAACCTGCTTGTTGACGGCCCTTAGGTCCTGTACAAGCCTCCACTCCCCATTCGCCTTTTTCACAGGGTAGATTGGTGTATTCCAGGGGCTTATAATGTGTTTCAGAATCCCTTTTGCTATGTAATCATCGATTAATGGTGTGATGCCTTCAATTTTTTCGAGTGGCAGGGGGTATTGCTTATGATATTGTACTTTGGCGTCTGGTCGCATTTGTGGTGTGTAAGGTGTACAGTTAATAAAACCCACACTCCCTTTGTTTTCTGCCCATATGGCATGTGTTTCTAGAGTGGGTGGTAATGATGCAAAGAGTCCCCTGTAAGTGTGTCTCTTTGGAGCATGTAAATCGCAAAATGGTGAGCTGGCAGTGAGGGAGCCCCCTCTGTCAAATTTAATGGTGATATTCAGTTTTGAGAGTAGGTCCCTCCCCATTAAAGATACTGGACAATCCACAAGGACAGCAAAACTCTGGGTACATAGTTCCTGCCCTTCTGGAGTAGCCACGGGCAATGGTGGAGTGATGGGGTGGGTAATTGATGTCCCATTTATACCAATAGAGTTTCCCTCAGTACAGTGCGGTGTGTCATATATGGCATCATTCAAACTACTGAATGTAGCCCCTGAATCTAATAATAGACATATCAGGTGATTGTCTACCCGCAATAGTACCTGCGGAAGACTTTTCCACGATGGATTATAACACACAAGGCTGAGGGACGGGACATTCTCTTGGCATCCCTATTGTGGGGTCCGCCGAGCGGATGGCCACTGCATCGGGATGCGTGGGGGTGGTCTATGAGGCTGAGGCTGGTATTGGGGTTGTGGTGGGTGAGGATACCTGATATCCTGAAGGCGATGTGGGGCGGTGGTGTTTAGATTCCTACCTCTTCCTCTCTGAGCGTTTGTTCCAATTCTGTAGGGACATTGGGACTTCCAGTGTCCCAGTTCCCCACAGTTAAAGCATCCCTTGTCTGGTGGGTAAGCCTGATCTGGGGGATAAGATTGCATTGGTGGATAAGGTTGCATTGTCATTATGTGGGTGGGCGGAGTCTGGGTTGGTGTCAGGGAGGGAAAAATGCCACCCTTCTGCTCAAATACCCCTGATGTTTCTCGTGATCTAGTATCCTTCATAAATTCATCTGGGGCTTGTTCTGCCCACTTTGGATTAGTGAATTTAAGCAGCTGTGTCACCTTCGTATCGCCACCAGCCATAATGGTGGAGGTGAACAATTGGGGGGTGGCGTTATCTATTGCTTTCCACAAGCCATACACCCGGGTACAAAATTCATATAATTTTTCCTTTGGTCCCTGTTTTGCTAGGATAAGTTCCTGGAGTGCGGATGAACCCTTGTATATAGTAGACCAGTGATTCCCCATGCCTTTCCAAAAAGATACCCAATCTTTATCTTCCTTTATGTGGGCTGTCCATAAGGCCTCTACGGGATGCCCTTCTGGACTGTCAGGGTCAATTATACTAAGGATCCCTTTTATATCTTCCTTATCCAAGCTTGTCCCTGCACTGTATTTTGCAAGGAAAGCACCAGCCTCCCTTGGGCTTTTCTTTGGGCTGGGGCATAATTCCTTTATTTTTGACAGTGTGCCTAAAGGTAGGGGAATATGGACTTCCGTCTCCCCTATATGCATAAGCGGTGCTTTAAAGGTGGCACCCAGACTTTCCTGTTCCACGTCTATTTCTTTCTCACCCTGCTCCCTTTCCTCCTGTGGGGGTTTCTGGCTTATGGCCGATTTCGTTTGGCTTCTGAGTGTGGTGGATGGCTGTGAAATTATCTTTCCCTTGGCCTCCTCAATCCTTCTTGCCTCTTTCTCTAGTTTCCTTTCGTATGCCTCTAAATCTTCCCTTTTCCTCTGTATCCTTTCTTCCTCTTCCTGCTGTCTCTTATTAAATTCTTTCTGTTTCTCTTCCCATTCCTTTTCCCTGGGGCTCAACTTCCCGACTCCTTCCTCTTCCCCCTCTTTCAGGGTCTTTCCATCCCTTTCTTCCTTAGTTATCGCAGAATATTCTCTCATCTCACCTTCCCTCTTATCCAGCTCTCTTTTGTACTCTTCTAACTCTTCCTCCCTTCTAGACATTTTCTGCTCTATTTCCTCCTTTCTTTCTCTAAGCTCTTTTAACTTCTCTTCTAATTCCCTTTCCATTTTTCTAATCCTCTCTTCTTCCCTACTTTGTATACCTTCTGCCCGGACTTCCTCTTTCCTGCTTCTACTTTCGTTTTCCCATCGTGTAACTTGTGCCTGATCAGCTGCCCCATACACTATGGTGGCCAACACTGCTGGGTCTAAAGATGGATACAGCTGAAGACATGGACCCAATGTTCCATCTTCCTGTTTAACCATCACATAAGGGGGGGGTGGTGGTGCCTCAGGTTGCTGAGATAGGGCGGGTGAGTTTACAGGCTTTACTGTGGGGACTTTAGTTACATACTTTGTTTTGTACTTGGCTAAGCATTTATTCCATGTTTTGTAACAATCTTTCATGTACTGGGTGTCTTCCCATTTCCCAGGTGGATAAGAGTGCTTGTGCACCTGACACACCTTGCTCACCTCTTTCCATTCATCCTCTGAACAGGGACCTAGTGGTCCTGGGTCATGTATTCCCAGCTGTTGGCACCGTTCTCTGACCTGTGTCCAAAAAGGTTCTACTTGTGGCCCCGGTAG
The DNA here is from genome assembly GCF_037356315.1 of Lithobates pipiens. Lineage (NCBI taxonomy): Eukaryota > Metazoa > Chordata > Amphibia > Anura > Ranidae > Lithobates > Lithobates pipiens. The sequence continues at coordinate 530,782,040 of NW_027507758.1, read as the reverse complement.
TGTGTTTTTAACATACTCATAGGGGGATGGGTTGGCCGTGGTCTGGGTTGCTGCAGAATTCCCCATCCAATAATCTTGGTAGGGTGTGTCTAGTACAGGGACAGAGATGAAAGCAACCTGTTTGGGCTATAATTTGTTCCCTGACTTGTGAATATGTCCCCTCGTCTGTTATTGCTGTGGGGCTGATATAGCTATGAAGGTTAACCCTCAGTACTCGGTATAGGAAACCCCTCCTTGTGGTAGGATATACTCCCCTTGCACCAAGTCGGTATGAGAACCCAGTTGGTCTAGTAGTTAGCAGGATCCACGTCCTGTCAACACTAAGGAACAGTAAACCAAAGGTGCAACGTGGGCAGGCGGGCGCTATCTCACTACAATCGGGTTCCTGATTTATGTTGTTCATTTAGTGCATATATGTGTAATGCCTTAATAAAACCCTTCAAATCAATACAATACTTTACATTCAGTTGTCATACATATATATACCATACACTTATCTCTAATTCTCTATACACCCTAAATACTTACGGTGGTACCTAAAAGAAAAACAAGCAAAATCATATATATATATACAATGGCCAAACAAATTTACATTATATCAACATGTTATTATAAGTGCACTATATTTCCCCCAAAAAGATTGGGCGTCCACTCAGCCACTCCTTATACTGCGGGCGTATCCTATACTTCCCGAGTTTTAAACACACTTATTATATATACCTCTACCTCTACCTAACATACTCAATACAGTCAGACCAGCCTAGTCAGACTACTCTAAAAAAAACCAAAATACCTGCGAGCCCCTCTAACCTTCCAAGGGGCCAGCCTAGCCCGTTGCGAAGGCACAGTTATGTAAGTGGGTGGATATACAAGGTTATTTGAACAAGGCAAGCACCAACACCAGTTCACCAAAAATAGGTAAAAAGGAGCAGAATGTGTCTTACCTGTTCAAACAAACGCCAGACCCCACTCTCCTGGTACCAAAACTGTTAGGTCGCCCGTCTTCTCTTTGTGGCCTAGGCTCTTGGAGATGGCTTAATGGAGGACCTCGCCGGCGGGTAACTCATAACTCATACAGACACGATTGGTATGCTGAAATGGTTACAATTCTTTAATACTGGTTTTGCCGTTTTATATTATTTTTACAAGACTCTGCCCCAATTTTGGGGACCAATCAAAATTATACACATTAATATTCATTAGCACATTATTAATGTCTTGTGACCTCAATCTTAACCTCTGTATTTCAAAGCTTATTCCAGTTCAATGACTTCATACTTTCTGTTACCGTCTGCTGACCATGACGTGCCAGCCACAACTTCCTAAAAACCAAGTCTAGCCTTTCCATACCCAGTAACAGTGTACAGAGAGGAAAACCACAAACAGATGCTTTAAGATGAAGACATTTAACAGAAAATAGATAGACATGACCATGGGATAATTCAGTATTAAGCAATACTGTCATGAGATAGATTTTCTAAATTGTATCAAGTAAAGTTTCTTTAAATCACTTAAGCAGATAAGCAATCCTGTATTGATTTGTATTGTATGGATATAAGCAATATATCTCCAGGGTAAAAGCAATAATCAGAATCAACAATCAATAACGCAATGTATTATGGAATCTCCTTACAGTCCCCACTTATGACAAACGCATTTAATTCTCTCTTAGAAAGAAATTCCTTTCACACAGAATCCTTACTAGCTTCAATATCCATGATTACACAAACTGATGACACTTCATGGTCTAACTATATGCCAATCTCAATACTCAACTTAGACATTAAAATATTATCTAAGATCCTATCTAACAGACTTAACCCAATTATTGAAACACTGATTCATAAAGATCAAACTGGTTTCATTCCCTCCAGACAAACAGGTGATAACATTCGTCGTGCTACCCTACTAGCCCAAATAGCCAGAACTCGCAAAATCCCTACTTGCTTCCTCTCAATCAACATACAAAAGGCCTTTGACACTTTGTCGTGGTCTTATCTTATTGCCATTCTTCATAGATGGGGATTTGGAGAACGGTTCCTGAGATGAATTTCCTCTCTTTATCAAAATCCAAAAGCTTATGTATCCTACTCGGGTTACCGCTCCGACCCTTTCAACATTGAAAGAGGAACCAGGCAGGGTTGCCCATTATCCACTCTTCTATTCTCATTAGCAATTGAACCCCTAGCCCAACTCATTAGATCCAATATGAATATAAAAGGCCTTGAACTAGGTGGTCACCAGCACAAATTATGTATGTTTGCCGATTATGTCTTTTCTAACCTCACCCCTACTATCAGCCCCAAACCCCATTGAAATACTTACTAAATTCTGTAAATTATCTGGCCTCAAAATTAACCAACATAAATCACAAGCCCTAAATATTTCATTATCATCTGAATTACAAAAACAATTACAAGACTCCCTTCCATTTAAATGGTTGACAAAACATATATCATACTTAGAGATCTCATTAACTGCTAACCCAGCTGACTTATACTCTGCAAATTATCCACCCATGCTAACTCAACTAACTGCCTTAATGATAAAAAGGTCTTCTTTACTGTTAGTATGGATGGGTAGAATCACTGTGGTTAAAATGTCAATACTACCTAAAATTTTATACCTGTTCCGAGTTCTCCCTATACATGTTCCTGCTCATTTTTTCCGTATACTGCAGCGCAAATCAGCCCAATTTATTTGGGGTAAGCTTAAACTACGATTACCACAACCTACCCTATTTATGCCCCAAATCCGTGGAGGCCTAAGTGTTCCTAACTTCTCAAAATATTATTATGCTTCACAATTAGCACAAATAGCTAAGTAGCATGCCACAAAAGAAATTCCTCTTTGGGTAGCAATAGAATCGGTGGACTGTGATCCTCTTTCCACATCGAATCTATTATTGTTCTCAGCATCCCAACGTCGATCAATAACAAATCCAGTCACAAAACATAGCCTCTCCATTTGGGATAGACTCAAATCCCGGTTTGGTCTCCAATCTTCACTTAACCCACGCCTCTCCTTTTTACACAATCCCTCCTTCTACCCAGCTTGGACTTTACCTTCCTCCTTCATGGCCTGGATAAATGTGGGTCATACACGAATACATCACTTCTACGAATCTGATAAAATCATAACATTCCCAACACTAAACAAATCTCACAATATACCTAATAATGAAACATTTAGATATTTACAAATTAAAAACTTTTTGTCCCAAAATAGTTTTCATAGTTAGTAAGGTTGAATAAAGACACCAGTCCATCCAGTTCAACCTGAGTGAGTGTCTACAATTGTCCCTTTCCCTGTACATTGCACACTCTCATCGGTCCCTACCCTCAAGGAGCCCCCAATTCTAGGTCCCCATTCATATACTAGGGCCGATTTTGGACAGAAGCCAATTAACCTACCTGCATGTCTTTGGAGTGTGGGAGGAAACTGGAGTACCCAGAGGAAACCCACGCAGGCACAGGGAGAACATGCAAACTCCAGGCAGGTAGTGTCGTGGTTTGGACTCGAACCAGTGACCCCTCTTACTGCTAGGCGAGAGTGCTAACCACTTCGCCACTGTGACGCCGAGTTCTCCCTATACATGTCCGCCGCCGAGTTCTCCCTATAAAATGCCCCCACAAACTTGACAGCTCAAAACGATACTTCCTTTGAACGAGCTTGTATATCAGATCCACACAGATGGGGACTTATCTCAGACCTATATGCCCAACTGCTTTCACATACAACCTCCTCTCCCCCATCTCATACTTCTAAATTTGAAGCTGATTTAAATCTTCCTCCAGACACATTAGATTGGGCACAAATGTGGAAAAATACAAAATCCGCCAAACATAGTAGCCCTTGAAACAAATTATAAAGTTCTTACCAGGTGGTACCTAGTGCCAGCACGAATATCAAAATTCTTTCCCCAATACCCCCCTCAATGTTTTCGAGGCTGTAGTGACCCAGGTACACATCTACACATTTGGTGGACTTGTCTCATAGCCCAGACCTTTTGGTCAAAAATATTTTATATTCTCTCTACAATATTTGATACTACTTTACAACTTGATCCATCGGTGGCTCTCTTAAATAATAAACCACGAAACATAACACAACGCCAATTTAAACTCATACTATATGTCACAACGGCAGGAAAACAATCTATAGCTAAAGCCTTGAAGTCAGACAAGCTCTGTGAAGTGTCTGTAAAACAACGTGTAACACAAGCTATGATCCATGCCAAAATGGAGGCAACCATACTTGATAAACTTGTTAAATTTGAAACACTATGGCTTCCATGGATAACACACATTGTACCGCAAGATTTTGACTTCTCACTTCTTTTACCCTGATGAGGCTCACCACCTTTACAGAGAGTAATGTTATATGATGCATTGTATATTTAAACAATTGATTCCCTCTGGAGACCCCTCATTCCCTCCAACCTCCTTTTAGATCCCACCCCTTTTTTCCTACTTATTTAACTTCATTTTTAGATATGTATAATAGTGGGAATCTATTATTCCATTCCTATATTGAATTACTCTTTGGAAGAAAGCAAATGATCGGTTCAGAAACAATCTACCCAAAGTTATGTTGGGGATGTTTTGGTGGGACGTCCATTCATCCGGGAAAAGCCGGGCCACGTAGCTGGACCTTGGCCCTGGTTGGGTGGGTGTCTCTCCAGGACATCCCAACACAGACCGATTTATCCAACATAGTTGTGTCTCTCTGTCTAATTCTTTAAAATATGACAATATTATTAATTTTTCTTTATGCAAATTATACCAGGTTTATTAATTGTTATGATTATATTCTTCACATATATTTACTGATAAAAGATTCCCATAGTACTCTCCATACGGTAACTGTACTATTGTTATTCCAAATTAATAATTGAGAAGTTACTTTATTCAAGTTTGATAGCCCTATACAATGTTAAAACCTTTATTATTAACTTGTATTGTATCATTCTCAATAAATTATTTAAAAAGGAAACAAAAGGGCTGTGATGATCTCTTTCGCCAGAAGGATGAGCGGTACTAGTACTAGACATGTGCATTCGTTTTCGTCCAAATGCATTTTCATCTGAATTTCAGGTATTTTTGTTATCGTTTTAACAAACGATAACGAAAGTGAAGAATCCGAAAAACGAAAGATCCGACATAAACAAATGCTTTATTTTCGTTTTCGTTGTGACAACAGTTCGATATAGATAGGAGATTCTATTAGTCAAGGATTATTCTACTAGAAAAGATTTGACATAGAGAGAAAAGATTCAATATAGAGAGAAAAGATCACTGCTGGAATTGGGTGGGGGAAGTAAAATAAAAAAAAGGATGATGATGAATGTTATTGGCTGATTGTAACCAAAGAGGAGGAGCAGTAAAATAGCTAGAACTAAGTACACACGCACAGCCAACTTACTTTCACTTACGATTGCTAGCAGAGAGAGACACAAACACTGAATCATTTCAGAAGACAGTCAATCTTAGTTGGTCCGTTTGTCAGAGAACCTAAATGATTTAGCAATTAAGCATAAGCACAGCAGCAGAACAATAGTGAAGCAAGCTACAGTTCAACTTAACTTTTTCATAATAATCTGCTGCTATTGTGTTAGTGTCGTGAACTTGATAGTGATACTAGCGTTGCTAGTGTTGTGAAAGCCTCAAAGGCTGCCCGTGGTTTGGGGGGGGGGGATTTATTATTATAGATTCTATATTATAGATTGAGATTCTATATAGATTCTATATACCCTATCTTGTTACCTGTCTGATCAGTGATCACTATCACCAGTCCATTTTCTGTTTGAACTATATACATTCAACATGAACGAAAAAGATTCGACAAAGCAGTGAAAAACATACAAATGTTGAAACTTTGGCTTATGGTGTCTGTCGAAAGTTCTAAGAAGATTCGACGGAGCCGCTAAACTATACCGAATCATACAGTTTAGCTGCTCTGTTGAATCTTCTTTGAACATTCGACAGACACCATAAGCCTTCAATAACAACCTTCAACCTTAATTAATTCAGATTTTCGGACAAATGCAATTTTTAACGAAAAACAAAATAAATAAAAACGTATTTCAGGAGTAACTAAATAAATGTATTTTTCGGACGAAAACGAAATTCCGAAACGAAATATTTCAGTGTGCACGTGTCTAACTAGTATTGGCTCTCTTCTCTATATGAGAGCCCTGTGGTTCTTGCACCTCAACAACAGCAGAAGAATGGGGTCTGGTACTCCTGACCTTGGCAGGGACCAAAACTCAGTCATCAGAGCTATCTGTCAGGGTGCCGCTGCTGTCTACAGGTTTGTATTCTGAGCCTGAATCTGACAGATGAGTGACTTCCTCTTCACTATCGGTCATGCTCAGAAACGTGTAGGCCTCTTCACTAGTGTACCTTCGATTTGACATTTTGGTCTCTAAATTTACTGGTACACTATTGAGTAGGGATGCGCCGAGCACCCCCCATTCGGTTTGCGGTAGAACATGCGAACGGCCCGAAAGTTTGTGCGAACATTCAAACAACGTTAAAGTCTATGAGACCCGAACATGAAAAATCAAAAGTGAGAATTTTAAAGGCTAATATGCAAGTTATTGTCCTAAAAAGTGTTTGGGGCCCCAGGGGACATGTATTAATGCAAAAAAAAGTCATTTAAAACTGCTTTCGGCTGTAATGTAATGTTGGGTCCTGGCAATAAGGATGAAAATTATTAAGAACCCCCCAGCCCATTACCAAGCCCTTTAGGTCTTGTATGGATATTAAGGGGAATCCTGCACTTAAATTAAAAAAAGAAAAGGTGTGGGGCCCCCAGGCCTTATATACTCTGAACAGCAGTATACAGGCAGTCCAAACAAGACAGGGACTGTAGATCTGTTCTTAAGTTGAATCTGTTTATAATTTGGAGCAGGTACATGTGTAGCTCCAACCAAAAAATCTATTTTTAAGCTTTTTGGATAACATAGGGAAGGGTTATCACCCCTGTAACATTTGTTTTGCTGTCTGTGCCCCTATTCAGAAGATTTCACCTCACTTTCTGTCACAATCACAATTGGATTTTGAATATTTGGGGTTATTAGGGAAACAAGGATTGGTGATAAAGCATTAGTGGAGACACCTTTTTCCCATTATAACACTTACAGGAGAGAATTTCCCTTCCTAGGGGTAGATTTCCTCTCACTTCCTGTCGTATCCCTCAATTTGTAAGTAGGAGTTGTTTGTAAGTCGGATGTTTGAAAGTAGGGGACTGTATATACTATACGGCCTGCCCTATTTACTCTGCAGAAAATTGGGCCTTAGATGTTCGTGGTACCACAACACTGTAAGCCCTCACAGTTACTCTTGGTGGGCTCAGGAATGAGCCCTGCTGTTAAATATTTGATCAAAAATTGTAATTACACGCCCCTGTTAAACAGGGGCAGAAAAATTGGGCCTTAGGCACTGGTGGTGGTGCCACAACACTGCAACCCCTCACAGATACTCTAGTATAGCGCAAGAATGAGCCTTGCTGTGAAATATTACAGCAAACATTATAATTATATGCCCCTGTTAAACAGGGACAGAACAATTGGGCCTTAGGCACTGGTGGTGGTGCCCTGAAACAAAAAAGTTCTTAGACGCTATCAACATGAACATTGAGGAGGAATAGGATAGTCACTCAGCATAACAGGATAGTCACTCAGCATAGGCAGTCTTCAAGGGATCTCACATTCATAGAAAAATTAATCAGTTACATCAGCATCAGGTGCTTGGTAGCTGGTGATCCAACACTGATTCTTTTTTATGAAGATGAGCTGATGAACTGAGTCTGTGGACAGTTGCACTCTGTGATCAGTTACAAAGCCTCCAGCAGCACTGAATGTGCGTTGCAGGACAGGCCAGTAGCTCAATTGCATATTGTGCAAGCTCTGGCCAGTGATCCATCCTCGAGACCCAGTAACCCAGTGGATTTTCGGTTGAAAAAGTCTGATCTTGCCCTTAGGTATTCCTGCACCATGTAAATCAGATGCTGACGATGGTTGCTGGAACCGATCAGGGCTGCAGACTAAAGAATTGCATCGGTCAGAGGGCTACCTTCTCCACCGCTCCTTCTGTGACTGACCAAAGCCTCAGAAACACGTTGTCCAGGAGAACCAGGAAATTGTAACCTCCCAGGCTCTGGAAACGCATTGCACAAACCTTTCTCCAAGGCCTCCTGAAGATGTTTAATCCTCTGCTCCCTCTGCGAAGGCTGGATAAGTTCCGCAATCTTACCCTTGTAAAGTGGATCAAGAAGGGTTGCCAGCCAGTAATGATCCCTCTCCTTGATACCACAAATCTGAGGGTCTTTTCGCAGGCTTTTCAGGATCAGGGAGGCCATGCAGCCAAGGTTTACTGAGGCATTCGATCCAGAATCCTCTGGGTCACTAAGGATGACATAATCCATGGCCACCTCCTCCCAGCCACGTACAAGTCCATGGGTTTCACACAGGAACTCATTGATGGCCCTCTGCTGCATGTGCAGCTGCTGCAGCATTGCCAGCATTGAGTTCCACCTGGTGGGCATGTCACAAATGAGGCGGTTCTTGGGCAGGTTGCATTCCTTTTGAAGGTCAGCCAGCCGAGCACTGGCATTATTTGACGGGCAATAATATGACCACAGACTTTCCTGGCCTGCCTCAGGATATCATGTAAGCCCATGTACCTGCACAAGAACCGCTGCACCCCCAAATGAAGGACCTGAGCCAAACAGGGAACATGGGTCAAGTGTCCCTGTTGGAGGGTGGAGAGGAGGTTGGTGCCATTGTCGCAAACCACCATTCCTGAAGCTGGCATGGCGTCAACCACCTCTGAGTCTCCTACAGAGCTGACAGAATCTCTGCCCAAGTGTGGCTCCTGTCCCCTAAGCAGACCAACTCAAGCACTGCATGGCATCTTTTTGCCTGACGGTTTAGCAACTGGGGTAGGGAAATTTGTCTGCTACAATCGGATGTTGGTGTAGCGATAGCAGATTGCCCGCAGGTACTTGACACACCTAATTCTCCACCTTCATTCCTCTCAGTGCAGGTTTCTGAGAGGACTGAAGGTATAGTGGCGTTGGAGATCCCAGCTGATGAAGAGCAAGAAGAGGTCCGCCTTGTTCTTTGGTGTGGGTCTTTTAAGTACTGTTGCTAATGGACTGCATGGGAGGTCGACATATGTCTGGTCAAGCATGTGGAGCCCAAGCGGGTACTGTTTTGGCCACGCTTGATACGCTTCAGACATATGTTGCAAACAGCAATGGTGTGATCTGCTGCACACGTATCAAAAAGGCCCACACCAAGGAACTTTTACATTACGTGGGAGTCAGCAGTGCCCTGGACATGTGGAGCTCTGCGGTGTAATGCAGTTGGGTGGCTGCCCTTAAGCTGGCCCCTGGAGGGCATCCTGGCTCATTGGAGATGTGCCTCCTCTTCCTCTCTTCTATCAGTTACCCACATAGAGTCAGTGACCTCATCATCCCCTCCCTCCTCGTCTCTGGAGTAAACCTGGCAGTATGCTGCAGCTGAGGGAACATGACTGACAGTTTCTTGTCATTCTTGGGCACCCCCTCTCTCAGGGCTCACGTTACTGCCTACCTCAACCTGGGTACCCTCATTGGAGCCTTCAAAATGCAGCACATCCTCCTGCAGCATGTACCCGACACTGTGGTCGAACAGTCCAGGGGACTCCTCCATGCATGATGGTGGGGCTAGAGAAGGAGTGACTGATGACATTGAGCAAATTGAATAGGCTGCTTTGGTAGCTAAATTGGTAGGCAAACTAGTCTGACCCTGGGTTACAGAGGATGAGGAGGGTGAGGAGGATGAGGACGGCTTAGTTATCCACTCTACCAACTCTTCTACATGTTGTGGATCAACACAGCCAGCTGCCGAAAAAAGGATAAGTGTGCCCCGCGGCCACATGCTGAGGATGCACCATGTCCATGACCAGCACTGTTGGCTGTAGACACAGAGCTTGCTTGCCCTCTTTTAGTGCCCTGTGAGCATCTGGCTCTCCTTGGTGGCCTTTCAGACATGCTATAAAAATTTACTAGCAAAACACCACCTGAAGTTTACTAGAAAAAGTACACCAGGAAAGGCCTGCAGTCAAATATAGGCTTGGCTAGACTAGAATGCAGTGGATATATATATGTAGGAGACTGTATATAGATTTAATGCATTGCAGATCACTGAATCACCCGCCTGCCTGCCTGAAAGTGTATTTGAAAATATACAACAGGAATGGCCTGCAGTCAGATATAGGCTTGGCTAGACTGGAATGCAGTGGATATATATATGTAGGAGACTGTGTATATATATATTTAATGCACTGCAGATCACTGAATCACCTGCCTGCTTGCCTTAAAATGTATTTGAAAACGTACACCAGGAATGGCCTGCAGTCAGATATAGGCTTGGCTAGACTAGAATGCAGTGGATATATATAATATATATATATGTAGGAGACTGTATATATATTTAATGCACTGCAGATCACTGAATCGCCTGCCTGCCTGAAAGTGTATTTGAAAATGTACAACAGGAAGGGCCTGCAGTCAGATATAGGCTTGGCTAGACTAGAATGCAGTGGATATATATATATATATATATATGTAGGAGACTGTATATATATATATATATATATATATTTAATGCACTGCAGATAACTGAATCGCCTGCCTGCCTGAAAGTGTATTTGAAAATGTACAACAGGAATGGCCTGCAGTCAGATATAGGCTTGGCTAGACTAGAATGCAGGGGATATATATATATGTAGGAGACTGTATATATATTTAATGCACTGTAGATCACTGAATCACCTGCCTGCCTGACAGTATATTAGAAAAAGTACACTAGGAACAGCCTGCTGTCAGATCTAGCTACACTGGATACAGTGGATATATACAGTATATATACACAAGACTGACTGCATATAGATATATATATATATATATATATATATTAAATACACTGAAGCTAACTGAATTGCCTGCCTGCTTAATCTAAATGAAATGACACTCTGTCTCGGTCCACGCCAGCAACACACTACACAGGGCCAACCTGCAGACAGTCTTATATAGTGTGGGACGTGGACTTAACCCCCTAAGCCATAGTTACGACCGCAGCAGCTGGTCAGGAACATATTCTTCTTTGTCAGATAATTCTGTTTAACCTTCCTAGATGGTTTACTCAAACATATTTCTTGTGCGTTTAGTTCCTGATCAGGAAGGAACTCTGGTTCTTGCTGTGACATTGTGCTGACAATGAAACAGTTAACTGGCAATGTATCAGTTGCTTAGCTATGTGTCTGTGGAGCACGGACTGCTTTCTGTCTCATATATTTGAGAAGGTATTTTAAGCAGAAATCAGAATGGCATTTAGTAATGCAGGCAGCTTCTACTGTATACATGTACAATGCACAAATGACATGTATAACATTCCTTTTAGAAAAAAACATTGGATTATTGCTCTCTTGTAGGCTGTAGGCTGCTGTAATTAGTTTGCAGGCATGTACAGGCTTGTGTGACAATGGTTGCACTGTCCTAACCTGCTGTATAGCCATTTCACATCTCACGGTATATTCCAGAGTTGCTATTGATTTTTTGACGGGAGCTTAATGATTTTTTGACTGTTCTGCTTCCACAATTTAAGTACTGAAAGTGTGATCTCTAAACTGATCCAGTTGTGGTAATAGCTTAACTTACAGTCTCAGTAGCTTGGCAGACAGTGACTCAATCCAAATGACATATTGCAGATCATAGAAAGCTTTAATCCAAAACCTGTGCAGATCATAATGGATGAACTTCACATAGGTTAAAAAATCATAATGTGTCTTGTTCCATCAGAATACAGTACATGTGGTGAATGTAGGGTAAAGAAGAAGAGCGGGACTGACTACATAGAGTCATCCCCTAGTTATTGAATGAGGTAGGGGCAACATTATTAACCAGTTCTAGATAGCCCACCATACATATACTGCGGAAGGACAGCCCAGTTGCACAAAACAATGTACTGCTATGCTGTGCACGCCCGTGGGCAAGGGGCGCCACCGCGGCGATCAGATTCATTTTAGAATCGATCAGTCTACAGGCCCAGGTCAATGACTTCTGGCCTGGACCTGCTGATCGGTTCTGGCGAATGACAGACTATTCTCTGCTTGTGTAATGTAAACACAGGCAGAGGAAGTGATGTCATCTCCACTCGTGGAGCCCTTTTCCGTTTCAGTTAGCAGAGAGAAGACATCTACAGTGAGTACATCAAGCACTACACTAACACCAGTATACGTAGGCACGCTTTTCACCCCCTGATCACCCCCTGATCGCCCCACCCTCCCCACAGTTAACCCTTTCTCTCCTGTTAGTGTCACCAAGTGCAGTTTTCAGATTTTTGACTGATCGCTGCATTGGTGTCACTTGTGACACTAAGCAGCATTAGGGCAGTTAGTGGTAGGCCCAGATAAGTTTAGGGTACCCCCATATAGTTACCAATAAAGTTTTAACCTCTTGATCTCCCCAGTTAACCATTTCCTCCCCTGTTTACAGTGTCACTAGTATAGTGTACACATCTATTTTCTGATTGCTGTATTAGTGTCACATGTGAGATTAGTTAGCTAGTACTATCATTGTTAGTCTTTTATAGTGTCAGGATACCGACCATTTAATCCCTAATGAAGGTTTAACCTCTTGATCCCTCCCCCCCAGTTAATCCTTTCACTCCCTGTCACTGTGTCATTAGTATACTATACAGATCTATTTTCTGATCATCGTATTAGTGTCACAGGTGACATTCGTTTAGGTGTTAGCATCAGTTAGGCGGCGTACACACGCGGGGACTGTCTGCCGAAACTAAGTTCGTCAAACAGTCCGCTCAAACTTTTGAATGAACGAACACGCCCACACACGGCACTTTTTGAGCGGACAAATACGGCAAACTTTGTTCGTCGTACTAAGTCCGCGCAACTTTTGAAATGAGCGGACTCGCCCACACACGAGGCAACAGTCCGCTCATTTCGAGCGCGTGTCAAGGTAGGCGGGGCCCGCGACGGAGACGTCGCGGGCTCCGCCGCCTGCAATGGACTTAAAGGGGAACCCCAACGCCGAAAAAAATCGGCGTGGGGGTCCCCCCAAAGTCCACAACAGACCCTTGTCCGAGCACGCTACCCGGCCGGCCAGGAAAGGGGGGCGAGCGAGCGCGCCCCCCCTCCTGAGCCGTACCAGGCCGCGTGCCCTCAACATGGGGGGTGCCTTGGGGAAGGGGGGGCCGCGCGGCCCCCCCACCCCAAAGCACCTTGTCCCCATGTTGATGAGGACAAGGGCCTCTTCCCGACAACCCTGGCCGTTGGTTGTCGGGGTCTGCGGGCGGGGGGCTTATCGGAATCCGGGAGCCCCCTTTAATAAGGGGGCCCCCGGATACCGGCCCCCCACCCTATGTGAATGAGTATGGGGTACAATGTACCCCTACCCATTCACCTGTAAAATAAAAGTACCCAAAAAAAAAACAACACACGAGATAAAATATTTTATTGCACAGCTCCGGGGGTCTTCCGTCTTCGGGGGTCTTCTCGCCGGACTCCTCCGCTATCTTCTTGTAGCTCTTTTGCTAGTGGAGGAGTCCGGCTTTCTTCCTCCCCGCCGCCGGCCTCTTCTCCCGACTTCGGGGGTCTTGTCCCCCTCTTCGGTTCTTCTGCCGGGCCACCGCGCCTTCTTATAGCTCTTTTGCAGGCGGTGGCCCGGTCTTCTGTTGCCGCTTTCGCCGCCGCCTTCCGTTCTTCTTCTTCTTCTTGTTCTTCTTGTTCTTCTCCAGGAGATGTTGACACGTCGCTCTCTCCGGCCGGAATGCCAGGGCCGCGCTGAGCGGCCACTTATATAGTGACAATGGGGCGGTGTCACATGGTATATGTCACATGGGTTGGTCACATGGTGACCCCGCCCCCTTACGATGTCATAGTCCCCATGTGACATCAACCCATGTGACCAACCCATGTGACATATACCATGTGACACCGCCCCATTGTCACTATATAAGTGGCCGCGCAGCGCGGCTCTGGCATTCCGGCCGGAGAGAGCGACGTGTCAACATCTCCTGGAGAAGAACAAGAAGAACAAGAAGAAGAAGAACGGAAGGCGGCGGCGCGCGGCCCCCCCTTCCCCAAGGCACCCCCCATGTTGAGGGCAGGCGGCCTGGTACGGCTCAGGAGGGGGGGCGCGCTTGCTCGCCCCCCTTTCCTGGCCGGCCGGGTAGCGTGCTCGGACAAGGGTCTGTTGTGGACTTTGGGGGGACCCCCACGCCGATTTTTTTCGGCGTTGGGTGTCCCTTTAAGTCCATTCCAGGCGGCGGTGCCCGCGACGTCTCCTTCGCGGGCCCCGCCTACCTGTACACGCGCTCGAAATGGGCGGACTTGCCTCCGCCTTACGTGGGCGAGTCCGTTCATTTCAAAAGTTGAGCGAACTGTTTGGCAAACAGTTCGCTGAAACAGTCCGCTCGTGTGTGGGCAAGTCCGCTCATGCAAATTTTGAGCGGACTGTTTGCCGAAACTGTTTGACGAACAAGGTTGGGCGAACAGTCCGCGCGTGTGTACGCAGCCTTAGTCCTTTTTTAACATTTATTCAGGATAAGCACAAAAGTCCTTTAATAGAGGGTCAGAGGATAAAGGGGAGTTCAGGCACCTAGTAATTGCGGGTTAGAGGTATTGGTTGGATCCAGAGGGCAAACAACTCCACAGACTGGATCCAGCAAACATCGGATAGGCCCCTTTCACTTGACTTAGCAACCGATGAGATGCTCAACAAAGTCTCTGCCGTAGACTTGTCAATTGAACTTAGAAATCTTGAGAGTATCAAAGAACTACCATACAGTACCAGATTCTTTGAACCAACCTGGCGATACTGCATGGGTATTGATCCGGGTTGCGGCCTCCAACTGAGCTTCCAGGCTCCTCCAGAGACACCAGCCTTGCGCTCGGTCCTCTACTAGAAAAGTCCTCCCCTGGGTCCTCCAGTTTTCTTGGCCTCTCCCTGCAGGCGAGACAGCACAGGACCACCCCTGGATCAGTAGTACTGTTGTGGGCCTACCCTCTCAGTTGCAGAGCCTCAGGCCAGCCGGCCCAAGGAGCAGGACCATGTGGCACAGACCCCAGACAAGGAGGGCCATGAGGTTGGGATAGCGGACCCCGGAAAACAAACCACTAAAAATGGCGTCAGTACCTTAAATACCCTCTCCCAGAATGCACAGCAGAGAAGACACTCCCACTGAGCCACTTTCGAGCAAGAGGTGGTATTCAATACATCCAGAATGGTGGAGGGAAAACACTGCGCTGAAAAAATAAATGTGAGAAAAAAAATAAAAAATGTGAAGGCAATGAGCAGCTGACACTCAAGCAAACAAAGCCAAACAGAAGCGTAGTAAATTAGTGTAGCGCTAAATATTATACAAACAATATACGTGGGAGTGCAATTTGAACTTGCAATGTAGACGAAATCTTACAGTGTATTACACCAAAAAAATAGTGTAAAGGAAAACAAAATGAAAAAAATTAGGAGGGTATAATTTTACAATCTAAAGTGTCCTTATAGCCGTAACAGTCCATAAGTAGTGCAGAGGAATAAATACTCCTGTGAGTTATCACCACAACACAGATTTAATCTGGATGTAATACTTCAAAAATTTGGAACCAGTTGTCTGGAGACACATCTGCACCGACCCTTCAAAGATAAATAGCTTACTGTTGCCCCTGTTGAAGACCTGTAGTGTCGAAACGCGTTGGGCCAGCTTCTCTGTACCCCACATTGCTTTTATTTTCAGATTTTTAGCATTTTTTAATTTCAGTTATCACTTTTTTAATATTTTACATGTCATCTGCCATTTGTGACATACAACAAATGTATCGGTCTTTGTTTGACCTGCACCATTTGGAGCCCCCTCTTGTGTTCTTTTTCATATACAACCTTAAAACCTTTTTTCCATCCTGAGTTTTGGAGGCGAAAGAGAGCTAGTCCTGGATACGCTTATGATTTAAGCCTCAGCTCCTTTGGAGTTTTAAGACGTGGAGGTGAAGACCCCTCTCCTGGATCCATCCAATCACGGTCCACATACAGCACCAGACCGAGACTCTAAGCCTTCATGACCCGCTGTCGCATGACATGTGTGTCCAACTATATCGGTAAGAGTACCCATCTATTTATCTTTGAAGGGTCGGTGTAGATGTGTCTCCAGACAACTGGTTCCAAATTTTTGAAGTATTACATCCAGATTGAATCTGTGTTGTGGCAATAACTCACAGGAGTATTTATTCCTCCGCACTACTTATGGACTGTTACGGCTATAAGGACACTTTAGATTGTAAAATTATGCTCTCCTAATTTTTTTCATTTTGTTTTCCTTTACACTATTTTTTTGGTGTAATACACTGTAAGATTTTGTCTACATTGCAAGTTCAAATTGCACTCCCACGTATATTGTTTGTATAATATTTAGCGATTCAATACATCCAGCCTGCTGCATTTCCACACTTACTGGTGGTGACAGCGACCCCTACGGTCAAGTGGGAACCAGTGCAACCCAGCTGGACTGGTACAGAAACCAGAACTTTTAGAGAAAATCAGCCTGAGCCAAACTACAGCTTCAGACAACTAAATTTGAAAAAAATAATAGCTTCTGCCAATCAGGAGCGGGGCGCTACACCTGTAAAGGCTTTTAAATGCTTTTAAAAAATGTATGCTGTCTCTCACCATTGCACGGGTGTGCATAATTTTAAAGCGTGTTTGGTATCTATGTGCTCAGCATAAGATCATCTTTTATATTCTTGTAGTGCCTGCTCCTGAAGAGCATGCACTATGTGTTTTTGAAATTTTAACGTTACACCTAAACTGCAGTTTGGTTTGGGTATAATTATTCCAGATTTTTACCTCAGCATCAGCCTGACTGGACTATAGGGTGTTTGGCCTAGCCATAGGGGGTGCTATAACTTCTGGCAAGCATGAAACACAGTCTGGTTTGGTGTTTTAAGGTTACTTTCTCTCAGAGTCAGCCCAGTGGGAGTGTCACTCTTGCTGGGCTTTCTGGGAGAGGGTACTTAAGATGCTGATGTCACGTGTTTCGGGATTCCGGTCCAGAAGTATGTTCTAACTCCATGGTCCTGGTCCTCCTGACCAGCCCCCAGGAGGCCTTTGGCCTGGGGTGCGGATCCATCCGACTTTATGTCTCGGGGCTGGCTAGCCCGAGGCAAGGAACTAAAGCAAGGATTCGGAGGTGGTCCAGTGCCATCTCAGGTTGCAGAGAGGACCAGCAACTTCGTAGTTATCCAGGGGAGGACTCTTCAGAAGAAGGCCATGCAAGGGTTGGCTTCTTACTAAGAGCCTGGTAAAGTTGAAGGACCTAAGCGAATCCAATCTGGTACGGTATCGCCTGACTGGCTTCAATATACTGGTACCACACAAGTTTTCTACAAGTTTTCTAGTTTCCTGTTCATGTTCTACAATAAAGTCTGTGGCAGAGACTTATTACTACATATTCTACAATAAAGTCTGTGGCAGAGACTTGTTCATGACTCAAGCACCCTGTTGGCTACTAGGCCTGGTGAGAGAGGGACTATCCAACTAGGGTGAAGATCCAGCTGTGAATGGCTATTCTCTGGATTTTATTCAAAGTAAGAAAGTTCTTATATACTGACTTTGACACTAAGAGTACCTGGACTTTTCACCTAACCCTCTGATCCTATACTGAGAGACTGTTGTTAACTACTTTTTTGCAAATAAAAATCCTTTAAGCGGATCTGTCGTCAGTCTAAAGTTTCTGGGCCATCTACCACGGGAAACCCCTAGACGCAAATCGAGGCGAAGAAGGTAATGATAAGCTCATTAAAAGTAGCCGCTCCTTCGGGAGTCAGTGCTACATTCTAACCAAACATTTGGGCAATATAGTGTGTTTTTGTGCATTAAAATACAAAAAAGGGTTTTCTTTTCCCAAAAAATTGTTTGAAAAATCGCTGCGCAAATACTTTGTGAAAAAGAAAATTGCAACACCCACCATTTTAATCTGTAGGACATCTGCTTTAAAAACATAAATAATGTTTCGGTGTTCAAAGTAATTTTCTTGCAAAATTTTTTTTATTTCATGTAAACAAAAAGTGTCAGTAGGGCTTTGTCTTCAAGTGGTTAGACAAGTGGGTGACGTGTGACATAAGCTTCTAATGTTGAGAATAACATGCCAGAACAGTTGAAGCCCCCCCCCCCCCCCCAAATTACCCCTTTTTGGAAAGTAGACACCCAAAACTATTTGCTGAGAAAACATTAAATAAAAATGGGTATGTGGAAGGTATCCTTTCAATCACACCTGCTTGAATCTCTTTTTTGTAAAGCTGATTGGCAACCTTGGATTCTTAAGAAAAGAATGCATTCAAACTGTACACTTCTACTTTAAAATAGAACATACCTTTCCTTAGCACTGTCTATATTACAAAAAAATAAGATTAATAATAATAATTATAACAATGCTTAGATGTAATCAGGATCTTTGTCCTCACTGAGCTGGCATTGCAGAAGTCAAAGGTAATACCCCAAATATGCTTTTAAGAAGTATGACATAACTGAGTCTGGTGTGACATATTTAGTGCCCAACTGTTTATGTTTAAATGAAAGGAATGACTAGTTCTCAGAAAGTGACAGGTTTAGGATCTAACCATTATAGCCATGCCTGACTCTCTGCTCATTTGGGAATGCTGCATCACTGTATTCTTCTCAGCCGTGAAACAAGTAGACAGTTGGGGACTGGGATCAAAGTGAGAACCTTGTCTTCTCTACATAGATATGGCATGTAAGCTCTGAGACTGTGGAAGCATGACATAGGACATACAGTACAGAATTACAGTAGAGAGCAGATTGTAGATAAAACAACTCACCAGGAGCTTATTTAATGCATTAATTTATAGTATATATGTAATTCCTGTTATTATCTGTCATAGGTCGTGACTGAGAATGAATTAACCCAGCTCAGAAATGTACTGATCTTTTTTTTACTTGCTTTCTTTGGTGTGTTTTCTTATAGAAAACTTTTAAATATGCCAATCTCTGACTGTCTTCCATCCCAAAGGGAAACAGCAAGGACCAACTACAAAACTAACCCCTGTAGACATGGAGGTTCTGAAGCTGTCTTTTTCCTGTAATTGCTGCATTCTACCCATTAACATCCAACAGTGAGGAACAGTCCATTGTCTAAAGTAGATATAAATTCAATCACTAAATTCTCATATAAGCTTTAATATGTTAATGCAATTTCAAAAGTTGTCACTTGTTTTTTAATATGGAGCTTTCATTTAAAGAAAAGCTGGTGGTTCTGCCTTGAGGAATATTGCTCAGGCTCTTCTTAATGTAGGGTGACAATGCCTTGTCCCTGTCTCCCAGGTGCGCTCCTGTGTGGCCATCAAAGTTAATCTGCTGAAGCTTATTGTACAAGGATGTGTCACCATTAGGAACCCTGCATTTGAAAGCTATTCACCAAACAGATGCACATTATTTACTGTATAACACCTACAGTTGCTCAAAAAGAGGGAAAAAGCATAGGTTCTAAGCTTACATTCACACTCACGTGCAAAAATTGCACACTTTTCTGATGCCCATTGGCAGACGCGTAGCCCTGCCATTTATTTTTAATGGCACCCCCAAGTATCTGCTAATGTGCGCTTTAATGCACACCAAAGCACATGGTGCCGCAGCAGTATGTGGCCCCCTGACAAGGGCCAGGGACTTTTTTTGGATGTTTATCGTACATCGGGCAGCTCCCTGAATCAGCTGCCCTACCCATGACTTGTGGGAATGCATTCAGGCTCCGTTACACCTGCATGGTATGAGCAGACCCTAAACCTTCCCCACTCCACTACAAAAAGTTTTTTTGTTGTTCTCTCTGTTCACATTTTAGAGAATTTGCATTACTTCCTGTCCCTTTGACACCTTGTTACTAGTGTAGGAGGAAAAATGTGTCCAGGGGCACACAAAAAAAAAAAAAAAAAAAAAACATACAAAGCTTCTATTCTTTCCATAATGCAAGTAAAAATGAAAAAAAAAAAAATGTCTGGAATTGGGCTTTAAATCTTGTATATTGGAGGTACCAAACAAGGTTTTAGATTCAGTCTGCAACATAAAAAACATCCTCAAAACGACTTATTCTTAAGATGCTTCTTCTTGTACAACAATCAGGTACAACATCCTTTGCCTGGCTTCCCAACAATAACAGCATTACTGTAGAATTGTGCTATCAAGTATTTATATGTTTATACAAGATGTTCCACTGCACAGTAACTTGGAGAGGAGGCTAGAAAATAATATAAGGATTTATTGACATTGCCGGAGAGCTGAAAGTTATATTTAAAAGGAACTCAGTTGTTGGAAGTTGTGAAAAGAAATGAATAGGGAGCCTAGATTTGTAAGAATTAGGGAAATATGGCAAAAAGGACATAGGATTTTCACAAGGATAATTAAAGCAAACCAAAATCGAAAAGTCAAGAACAAATGTCTCACTCAAATCAGATTTCTAAGGGTCACTAAAAATGATCATTGAGCACACTGGCTCTGGTTCGGCAGTGTGATGAATGTGGTGTCAGACCCTGGCCATTTTCACCAAATTGTGATAAATGGCTGATTAAACTCACACCGTGCTGTCACCAATATGTGGCGACGACACTCTCAGCCTCATCCTGCACAAGGATTTTCCAGCTTGTGGGACCACAATCTAGTACCAGCAGACTGAGAGCGATCAACACTTGAGTTAGTTAACTATGCAGTTAACCCTTTACTCCCAAATCACTGCCACTAGATAGCTTATCAACAGACTTTAATAAATCTCTGTAATACACTCTGTCACCAGATACAGGGATATTCCAGAGATTTACACTATACTCTTCAAAGAAACAGGGATTCTTTAAGTTCTAGCTTATAGACATGTGCATTCGTTTTCATCCAAATGCATTTTCGTCCGAATTTCAGGTATTTTCGTTATTGTTTTAACAAACGATAAGGAAAGTGCAGAATCCGAAAAATGAAAGATCCAACATAAACAAATGCTTTATTTTTGTTTTCGTTGTGACAACAGTTCGATATAGATAGGAGATTCGACATGACGCTGACAATAACAGTCTGTGCCTATCGAACCTGTGGTCGAATGTGCCTAATCTTAACTCTGTTAGTTCAAGATTATTCGACATTTGACATAGAGAGAAAAGATTTGACATAGAGAGAAAAGATTCAACATAGAGAGAAAAGATCACTGCTGGAATTGGGTGGGGCAAGTAAAATAAAAATAATGATGATGATGAATGTTATTGGCTGATTGTAACCAAAGAGGAGGAGCAGTAAAATAGCTAGAACTAAGTGCACACGTACAGCCGACTTACTTTCACTTACAATTGCTAGCAGAGAGAGACACACACACTAAATCATTTCAGAAGACAGTCAATTTTGGCTGATCCGTTTGTCAGAGAACCTAAATTATTTAGCAATTAAGCATAAGCACAGCAGCAGAACAATAGTGAAGCAAGCTACAGTTCAACTTAACTTTTTCATAATAATCTGCTGCTATTGTGTTAGTGTTGTGAACTTGATAGTGATAGCCCCAGAGGCTGCCCATGTTGTGGGGGGGGGGGGGGGATTTATTATTATAGATTCTATATTATAGATATAGATTCTATATACCCCATCTATATACCCCATCAATGATTCAGTGTGTGTGTGTCTCTCTCTGCTAGCAATTGTAAGTGAAAGTAAGTCGGCTGTACGTGTGTACTTAGTTCTAGATATTTTACTGCTCCTCCTCTTTGGTTACAATCAGCCAATAACATTCATCATCATCATTATTTTTATTTTACTTCCCCCACCCAATTCCAGCAGTGATCTTTTCTCTCTATGTCGAATCTTTTCTCTCTATGTCAGATCAGTGATCACTATCACCAGTCCATTTTCTGTTTGAACTATATACATTCAACATGAACGACAAAGATTCGACAAAGCAGCGAAAAACATACAAACATTGAATCTTTGGCTTATGGTGTCTGTCCGTTGAATCTTCTTTGAACATTTGACAGACACCATAAGCCTTCAATGACAGATTCGACCTTAATTAATTAGGATTTTCGGACAAATGCAATTTTTTACGAAAAACAAAATAAATAAAAACAAATTTCGAGAGTAACTAAGGAAGGAACGAAAGGAAAACGAAATTCCGAAACAAAATATTTCAGTGTGCACATGTCTACTAGCTTAGTGCATTAGAGAGAATGTTAATAAGTCTCAAAATATTGTTTAAAAATAGAAAAGTTAAAATGATGCAAACAAAATATTTAAAGAAAGAGTATTACAAAGGAAGACAGAACAAACAATGCATCAGAAAAAAAGGGTTTAAGAGTGAAAATACTTAAAATCCTGGTTCTATGACTACATTAAAATCCAGTCAATGAGCATAGGATACATCATCATTTAGATTCTTTTGGGGCTTTTTCTTGTAGCTTTTTAATACCCTTTTCTGACACTTTTTAAATAGTGTTTTTTTTTTTTTTTCCTTTCCTTCCTTCAGCCTACTAATTGAGGTGAGGGTTTAATTGGGCACAGGTGCTTGAGGTCTATATAAGTTTGGGTAGAACTCATCTGAGCCTGCTCATCTTGAGTCTGTGAGAACTCTGTCCAAGTGGAACTGGTCCAAGTGGTGAGTTAAAAACCAGAGTTGAAAACAGGAGGTTATAACAGGGGTCATAGTAGCTGTGTAGGGTGAGTACCTGTGTGTCTGAGTAGTGTGTGTGTGTGTATATTGTTAGTATTTGTGCATTGTGGGTGCACGCTGGTCTGTGAGTACCTGTGTACTGTCTTGTTGAGTATTGGTGTCAGGAAGCTAGTTGTTAGGTAATTTGGACTGGGTATAATCTCTAATCCTCATTAAATTAATAGGTACGATGACTGGCGGGTGTGGAGAGGCGATTCGGTGTACATCTTGCGGCATGTATGCGTTCCTTGATCATCTGATTGAAGGTGAATACTGCTGTGCAAAATGTAAGCACATTGTTTCCCTGGAAACCCAGGTTCTGAATCTGGGGAAGCAACTGTCAGCACTGAGAGGCCCCTCCACCCTAAATGAGAACCAGGAACGTACACGGCAGGTGCCAGCAGGGGCCAGCACAGAGGTGGGTGGAGACAAGGAGGTGCAGGCACTTGCAGAGAGTAGATGGGTGACAGTCAGGAAGGGTAGAGGGGCAAGTGTCAGGGAGGCCGATCCAGGGCTGGAGCATCCCAATAAGTACGCTCCATTGAGTGACATTGGTGATCCCAGTCAGGGACCAGCACTGCTGGAGCTGAGGGATTCTCCTAGCTGCCAGGAGAAGAACTCCTCCAGTGAGAGTGGGGGGGGGGGGAGCAAAGGAAAAGGAAAGACAGATTCTGGTGGTAGGGGACTCAATTCTTAGGAGGACAGAGAGGCCAATCTGTAACAACAACCTGAAGTGCCGAGCTGTATGTTGTCTGCCGGGCGCTCGGGTTCGGCACATCACGGATCTGGTGGACAGATTACTGGGAGGGGCTGGGGAAGACCCAGCTGTCATGGTGCACGTTGGCACCAATGACAAAGTCAGAGGCAGATGGAGTGTCCTAAAGAATGATTTTAGGGACTTGGGAGCTAAGTTGAGGAAAAGGACCTTCAAGGTAGTATTCTCAGGAATACTACCAGTACATCGAGCCACACCAGAAAGGAAGAGGGAGATTAGGGAAGTAAACAAGTGGCTCAAAAGCTGGTGTAGTAAGGAGGGGTTTGGGTTCCTGGAGGACTGGGACGACTTCTCAGTCGATAACCGGTACTATAGAAGGGACGGACTGCACCTAAATGAGGAGGGTGCAGATCAGCTGGGATTAAGAATGGCCAAAAAGTTAGAGGGTTTTTTAAACTAGGTGATGGGGTGGAGGGTTCAGAGATAGAGATAGTCAGCGTGGAGCATATTCCAGAGGGCAATATTAAGGGCATTAGTGGTAGGGTAACCAAAGCACATAAACCCAAGGTAAATATAGTAGCAAGTCCTAGTTGTAATCTTGGAACACCCAAGAGGATAGTATGTGACCGGTCAAAATATATTAATACATTAAAATGTTTGTTCGCCAATGCCAGAAGTCTGCCAAGCAAAATAGGTGAGTTGGAAGCTCTGGTGCATCAGGAGAGCTATGATGTAATCGGTATTGCTGAAACTTGGCTTCATTCCTCACATGACTGGGCTATTAATATTCCTGGCTATGCACTCTTTCGGAAAGACAGAGTAAAAAGTAAAGGTGGAGGGGTCTGTCTGTATGTGAGAAATGATCTCAAAGCGAGTGAGAAAGAGGACCTGGTGGACGGAGAGTGTGATGAGTCTGAGGCATCATGGGTGGAACTGCATACAGATGCGCGTAGTTCAAAGTTAATCATTGGAGTTTGTTATAGACCACCCAATGTTAATGAGGAGGTGGAGACTCAGCTCCTTGCACAGATAGAAAGGGCTGCAAGGGCTGGGACAGTGATAATAATGGGGGATTTTAACTACCCAGAAATTGACTGGGGTAATGGCACTGCTGGGACAGTTAAAGGGCAAAAATTTGTAAACCTATTACAGGACAATTTTATGGTACAGTTTATTGAGGCCCCAACTAGGAATGATGCTCTGTTGGACCTGGTAATCTCAAACCATGCAGAACGTATTACTAATGTTCAGATAAAGGAACATCTGGGTAGTAGTGACCATAACATGATTTCATTTGATGTTAGCTGTAAGCAAAAATCACATACGGGAAAGATAAAAACACTTAATTTCAAGAGAGCACATTTTCCAAGGATGAGGGCTGCTCTCCAGGACTTAGACTGGGAGAGAATATTGGCACCAATGGGCACAGAACAAAAATGGGAATTCTTCAAAAAGCTTGTTTGTGATCTCACGCAAAGTATATTCCCATGGGCAATAAGTTTAAAAGGTTGAAAATAAAGCCGATGTGGCTCACGGCCAAAGTTAAAAAAGCTATAAACTATAAAAAAGAGCTTTCAAAAAATATAAAAATGAAGGAACGCCAGTGTCATTTAAATGTTACAAGGAATATAACAGAATGTGTAAAAAGGAAATCAAGGATGCAAAAATTCAAAATGAAAGACAAATTGCAAAAGACAGTAGGACAGACCCCCAAAAATTCTTCAAATATATTAATAGTAAAAAGATTAAGTCTGAGCATGTAGGCCCTTTGCAAAATAATCTGGAGTGGGTGACTGGGGACAAAGAGAAGGCTAACTTATTAAATACTTTCTTCAGCTCTGTGTATATACAAAGGAGCATGGGGGAGCTCATGTCCATAATGGGGGTGGTACTGACACAGCCCCAAATCCACAATGGCTCATAAGTGATATGGTCCAGAAATATTTGGACAGAATAAAGGTGGATAAAGCACCTGGATCTGATGGCATCCACCCACGGATCCAAAAAGAATTGAGCTCTGTAATTTCAAAGCCATTGTATCTAATTTTTAGGGACTCATTAATGACAGGAATAGTACCACTGGATTGGCGCAGGGCCAATGTGGTGCCTATTTTTAAAAAGGGAACAAAGTCTTTACCAAGTAATTATAGACCCGTTAGTTTAACTTCTATAGTTGGGAAAATACTGGAGGGATTAATAAAAGACCACATAGACGAGTTCTTGCAGGAAAAAAATATTTTGGGCAACAGACAGCATGGATTCATGAAAGACAGAAGTTGTCAGACAAACCTGATTTCCTTTTATGAGGTGGTAAGTAAAACCTTGGACAGAGGGGTGGCGGTGGACATAATATATTTGGATTTTGCAAAAGCGTTCAATACAGTTCCGCACACACGGCTCATGTGTAAGGTAAATTCTACAGGTTTGGAAACATCAGTTTGTAGATGGATAGAAAACTGGCTAAAAGACAGAATTCAGAGAGTAGTGGTTAATGATTCTTACTCTGAATGGTCTAAGGTTATCAGCGGTGTACCCCAAGGTTCAGTGCTGGGACCCTTGCTTTTTAATACCTTTATAAATGATATTGGGTCTGGGATCAAAAGTAACATTTCCGTCTTTGCAGATGACACCAAGCTATGCAGTGGAATAACGTCCTTACAGGATGTCACCAATTTACAAGCCGACCTCAATGCACTGTCTAATTGGGCGACTATGTGGCAGATGAGGTTTAATGTTGAGAAATGTAAAGTTATGCACTTGGGGGCTAAGAATATGCATGCATCATACACGCTAGGGGGAGTACCACTGGGGAATCCATAGTGGAGAAGGATCTGGGGGTTTTGGTAGATCATAAGCTCAATAATAGCATGCAATGCCAAGCTGTGGTTTCCAAAGCGAGCAAAGTCCTTTCTTGTATTAAGAGAGGTATGTACTCCAGAGAGAGAGATATCATTTTGCCCCTGTTCAAATCATTAGTAAGACCTCATCTGGAATATGCCGTTCAGTTTTGGGCACCAGTTCTCAAAAAGGATATTGGGGAACTGAAGAAAGTGCAGAGAAGGGCAACCAAACTGATAAGAGGCATGGAGGAACTCAGCTATGAGGAAAGATTAGAGGAACTGAATTTATTCACTCTTGATAAGAGGAGATTAAGGGGGGATATGATCAACATGTACAAATATATAAGGGGTCCATATAGGGAACTTGGTGTTGAGTTATTCACTTTACAGTCAACAAAGAGGACAAGGGGGCACTCTTTACGTCTAGAGGAGAAGAGATTTCATCTCCAAATACGGAAAGGTTTCTTCATAGTAAGAGCTGTGAAAATGTGGAATAGACTCTCTGCAGAGGTGGTTATGGCCAGCTCAGTGGATTGCTTTAGGAAAGGCCTGGATTATTTCCTAAGTGTACGTAATATAACTGGGTACTAAAATTTATAGGTAAAGTTGATCCGGGGAAAATCCGATTGCCTCTCGGGGGATCAGGAAGGAATTTTTTCCCCTGCTTTAGCAAATTGGATCATGCTCTGCTGGGGTTTTTTGCCTTCCTCTGGATCAACTGTGGGTATAGAATTGGGTATATGGGCTGGTATGATATTTATTATATATATATATATTTTTTTTTTGGTTGAACTGGATGGACTTGTGTCTTTTTTCAACCTGACTAACTATGTAACTATGTAATCATGGCTCCCATTAAATATATCTTGGATGATAGTCATTGTTTAAAGGTAAAGGAGAGCTCTAGACTGCTGACTCCTTTTCTGGTCCCTGAGGGGGGTATTGACAGAAATTACCTGACCAATGAGAAGGTCTGAGGAGGTGATCGATGGAATGTCAATATGATCATGCAGCTACTGCCTCAGCTACAGTTTTAAAAATGTCATAATATTTTGAGTGTACCACATCTCATGATCTGGTAATCCACATATTATTGAGAAGCAGCAATTGTAATTTCAAAGATACTAAACATGATATATCTCAGATAGGCAGGTCACTCAGGAGGTGGATGGTTGGATCTAATAAGAAGGAAGACAGCCCCAGCTAAATCCCCACTTTATGCAGTTCACCCCTGCAAGGGTATGAGAATCTTCGCGTTGGACTGTTTTATATGCCACTAACACAACAGACTGAATTTTTATACAATTTATGATTGCTTTGAGCAAAAGGCTGTATTTAATACATTTATTGATGAATGTATAATATGTTTAATTTTATTTTCAGTTTATTTTTCACTACTTAATGGATTTTTGAATGTTATATGCACTTTTACATATTAGTGTGGAGTTACCACTTGTATGAGCACTTTAACACAGGTGTTTTGAGATTAATTTGCACAAACAATTTTTATTTATTTTTTATTATTATTATATCTTTGTATTATTTTTTACAATTTTATTTTTAGATATTTTTTTTATTTTTTATTTTTGTATCCTCGTAGGGAGCTTTGGTGAAATATCAGCAGGGGGAATCTGTGCCGCATTGGGGAGATTAGGGTGTGCTCAGGCACATTCAACACACCCCTTGCGCACACCTATATTTAAGGCAATCAGCTTGATATTTACAGATATAGCTGTTAACAGGTCCGGGCTAAGTAGGTTCAATGGCCCTGCTGGAAAAGTCTTGCATCCCTGATGTTTTAGGAGAGGGATCACTAGCTGGGGATGTAAGCTATTAAGAACCTATTCTTAATGTCATTGCTGACATATGAATTTTAAACAAGGCTTCCCTGGGTCTTCTCACCCCATTTTTGGGGTTCCCAGTTCTCATTATCATCTCAGGCAGCACTCCACAAGATGGGGAGCACCCTCAGGAACAGGGAAAGGACCCAGAGTTGACAATCTACAAATATACAATCCAATGAGAGCACCAAACAAACGTCCAAGAGTCCAGGGTTTTTAATGATAACATTGATTCACAGCAGAATAAAGCCAACACAATCCCCCTTCATCAGGGTTTAGGCATTTTGACTGTGCTTAAATGGACTCAGGTAAGCAGCCACCAGCACTGAATTAACCTGCACTCCTGAAACTGTTCCAATCAGTAAATACAACTTTTTAATTTTAATGACTAATTTTTAATGAATTTATTGCATACATGTAACTTTTTTTTTTTTTTTATTACCAAGACTAGCACATTTAGGCCGGTTCCACATTGCTGTGCTGCGAGTTTGGGCGCAGAGCAGGTTAATCCATGGTTTCCATACATTTTAGCAGTTTCATAGACTTCCTAATAGGTTGTGCGTTTTTTCCACGATTTCTGAAAGTGCCTCAAAGATGCAGCATGCAGGACCAATTAAAAGTATATGGGGCGGAGGCCAAAACTGTGGGTAAAACGCAGACAAACTTCAGATAAACCCACGCTGTGGCCAAACCACGGCATAGCAGTGTAAAAACCATTGCACAGAGCAAGAAAGTATGACATGTCTACTTACTAAAATGTAAGGTTTAGAATCACTTTAATTAGCTGATGGACTATTCTTTCTTACTTTTCGTCATTTTTTTTTTTTTTTACCATCATCACAAAAGTGTTAATTTGCGCAGTATTTTTTTATTATATACGTGCCTTGCACTACATAGCTAATGGCAGTTCTAAAGAAGACTGTACAACTGTATAGTGTATGGTCAATTTTAATGTAAACCTTTTGTTTAAAGGCTCTAGCTCACATCTATAGCCTTTTATTGTCTTTCTTTGCATTTTATATTCTTTTTCTCTTGACTTTGCCCAGTTTATCAATTCTTGCTTGCTAATACGAATGATCAGTCAGTCCTTGGAGCTGCTATATCAACAGACATATAACTGAAATGACTCTAACCATATTGTAAGTGGTGCAGGTCACATAGAGCTCAGGAGAGAAGCCGTGTGCATAAAACTGTTGGAATTTGCGGCACATTGTCATTCAGTTTCAATACTGCTATGCTTTGTCTGGATCATTTGAAGATGAACTCCAGGGATGATATATTTTGCATATTTAGTTTAGGCCAGCTTGGCACTATGTAAGAATGCATACATAGACAGTGAATTTGAGTCTATGGTGCAGTGTGCAAAAAAAACGAAAAAAAAAAAACAACAAAATGGAATTCAAAAAGTGTATGTGAAAACACAAAAGTGCACTCAGGGTGGTGTTAAATGGTCCCCTCCTGAATAGAAAGGACCATTCTCTGACCCCCCAGAGTGCAACTCTCCTAGTGGGGCAAAGCTCATTCTGGTGCACACTCAGCCAAAAGGCCTTGCAGACCCTGCTCCTCATGGTCAGCCGAAACCAAATACCAAGTACTGGGTGAGGGGCCCTCCCAAAAAAAAACCCTCCCCCCAAGACAAGGGAGGAAGTAAACTAAAGGCCACACCAATACATCTGTCTCCATTGGAAGACAACAACAATAAAAATCCTGATAAGGGTCTAATGCCACTCTATTAAAAACAAAAATTGTTGTTACATACATGTCAAACATCTACCACAGTGAAAGATATATCAGCACAAGTCACGTATCCATAATTTTTAGTTTTGTGAGATTTGTAAACAGAGATGAGCCTACACTACAGAGATGAGCCTACACTTTTACTAGAGCAGCCCCTGGCCACCCTCTGAAGAACAATCAGTGGTGGAATTCTCTTCAGAGGTTGTTTGTCAGGTGTTGAATAGGTGACATAACCCAAAATTACCACTAAAAACCAGCGTCACTGTGCCATGCGGTGAATGAGTCATGTTCAGTGGACGATACTGACCACCAAGTGCGACAGGGGGTTCACGTTTGCTGATCGTAGCCTTGACATATGTACACCCTGTCTGCTGACTTTGCAGAGCTTTTGGGGGGGTGGTGGCTAAAACACAGCTCAACTGCATGTTTTTACTGCCCTCAAATGCAAGTGTAAAGGAGGCCTTAGGGGCTTTTTGAAAAATAGAGAGCAGATACCACTATCTGCTTGCCACATGACTAAGTTACATAGTTAGTTAGGTTGAAAAAAGACACAAAAGTCCACCCTGTTCAACCAATAAAAGGAAAAAAAAATATATAAAATCTTATATGCACAATCCTATACTTACAGTTGATCCAGAAATAGGCAACCACCCCCCAGAAAAGCATAATGTAATTTTCTCCAGCATGATCCCCCGAGAGGCAATCAGATATTCCCAGTATAAACTTTTCTTAAAAATTATAGTATCCAGTTATATTATGTACATTTAGGAAAGAATCCAGGCCTTTTTTTTAAAGCAAACTACTGAGCTTGCCATTACCACCTCTGGAGGGAGTCTGTTCCATATTTTCACAGCTCTTACTGTAAAGAAACCTTTCCGTATTTGGAGATTAAATCTCTTTTCCTCTAGACACAGTAAGGCAAGACCACTGCTTTAAAAATTGTGCCCTAACTTCTGCCCTGTTAACTTAGGAAAAAAAATAATAACTGATATTCAAACATATGGTTCCAATGTAGAATACAGACCAGCATACCAATGGTGCACCAAGAGGTACTGCGCAACGGCCTCTATGAGTCTCATCAGGTCGATTATCTATTCTAGGAAGTTTAGTTCAAGCCTAGGAGTTCAAAATGTGAATAGAGCTACTGTAGAGGATGTAGGTCCCAAGTTGTCCATGTTATATTATAGCCTTGTATGCTACGGTAAACACTGTATTTACCCTCTACCTAAAGGTAAATAGTGACGCTGGTGTCAAAGTGCTGTAAATAATACAATAAATAATGTAAAATAACACCCAGTGACAAGGGTTAGTAACTGTATTAACAGAGACTATACAGTCCGTGGTTTAAACAGTCTCAATTTGATCTCTGTGGCTTCAAATATATGATCATATAGTGATTGTGTTAATCCAAATCATCCACCACACCGCTTGTAAATGTGCTTCCACTTCCCTTAAGAAACGCACTCACTGACTGCAGATGCCTACCACTCTCATGCTTGGCACATTAACATTTAACCTCATAGGGCTAAAACATCCAAACAATATCCAACCGTGCATGGGGTATCAACTCTTCCCCACATGAAAAAAAAACGAAGTGCTCCATTAGTGTGATATTGTTTAAAACAGTTTAATGAATAAGATCACATCTTCAAATATTGCACTAACATTCCAAGTTCCAAGTAAATCAAGCATATAAAATCCTTCTGCTGATAGCAAGTAATGGTATATTGTGGTCACAGTGGACTTGTGGTGTGCGTCTTGTAACTGACCCACACTGACTCATCAGACTTGGATCATCCCTTTCGGTTTGATTTCAGACGTCACAGTTGGTTGCCATACGGCCAAGCCCCGGAGTGTTTCGTAATCACGACGTATTCATGGGATTGGCTGTACAGCACGACAACCCTTCCCTTTTTAGTCCTTATGTCCATTATTGGAGGAAGTAGCTCTACTGCACATGTACACACACTATGTCCCCGCAACCACAATAGAAACAGCTTTTACGTTGTTTTCATTCATATTGTGATTGCGGGACATCACATTAATTCTGGTCAGCATGTTATTTATACAATTCTTATCCATATCCCCTCTCGAGTACCTTTGCAGATGCCTATAGAGGGATGCATAACTTCCCTCACAGTATTGTATTATTGACATATTTAGTATTAAATAAATGTTAAATGTCATAACACCAAATATCTAATTTTACTCTACTGTATGGTATATATTGATTTAGGTGATCCTCAAATACATGTTAGCAATCAATAATGTTAGCCTTAATTAATTACATTATATAGTAAAAAGATTCTATATTTAATGCCTATCATTCTAAAAAGATTACTAGAGCAAATTGGAAAAAAAAATTAAATCAATAAAACAATTGAGATCAAGCTCAATGTTCAAACCTCTAGGATGAAGACTCTTTGATAAAAAAATCCACCTAGTTTCTCTTTGAGATAAATCATGTATATGTTTGGACCAATCCATGATGGAAAAACACAATCTTTACTACAAAACTGCAATAGTGTGGGATCTTGGTTATGTTTTTCCTTAAAGTGTAGGGAAACACTGCGATGTTTAAATCCCTTTCTTATGTTTGCCAGCAATGTGGATCTTTAGTAGTCTTTTAGTTCTGCCTACATAATATAACCTGCATGGACACCATAACAAGTAAACCACATGTGAAGTATTACATGTGATGAACTCATCTATGCAGAATGTTTCATGATCAACATTAGTAATGCTGCACATGCCCCTATTGCTGGTTTTAACTGTTTTGTAACATATGCACTTTCTACATGAAAAAAATCCCTTTAAATCGGCTTTAATGTTTGGCCAGGTGGGTCCAATATTTTCTTTACCACCTGGTCTCCAAAATTGGGGGCTCTTCTATATATGAACTTTGGCTGGTCAGGTAGAACTCCACCCAAATCTCAATATCAATACATAAAATATACCAGTAATTATTGAAAATATTCTTGGTTTCCTTGTACGTGTAGTGAAAGTTAGATATAAAACCCCATTGATGTTGATTAGTAATTGATTGAGCATCCTTCTTAATCAGACATTGAGTTCTAGATATATTTGCTACCTCATTAATTGTTTTATCCAAGACGTCCCCTCTATATCCCTTTTGTACATATTTTTCTTTTAATACATTCGCTTGTACATAGAAATCTGCTTGTTTAGTGCAGTCAAGTCTCACTCTAAGCATCTGTTCCTTTGGGACAACAGGGGGGAGGAAGGAATGCTCTGCCATACTACCCAAACAGGGAAATGGCACCCTACCGAATAGAAGGATAGGGTGCAGGGCAGGTAGATGCAAAAAATCTAAGAACGAGAAGGAGGGACACCAAAATACAGGAATTTACAATTTAAGGGTGGTTGAACTCAACCAGAAAGAACTGAATATACTAAATTTGGGTTTAAAATGTGCCTCAAAGAAAACAATGAACAAATTTGAGGTGTATATAGATATGCACAAGTATATACGCACCTTAAATGTGAAAAAAATATTTTCTCAGTCATCCAGCAGGATCTTCTAATAGAGTGACTGCTAATGAGAATTGCGTAGACAGTGGATTGCACAATAAATCAATATTTAACCCTCAGAATTCCAATAACCATTATGTTGAGGTATTCAAAAATATGATACCTGAAAGACATTGACGAATTAACCCCTAAAAAAAGTGTTAATCCAGATTATATTAAATAGGGGATTAAATCATTAGAAAAACATAATCATCCAACCAGCGGACAAGGGGGGTGGGGTGATTGTGATGGATGAATCCTTTTATCATAACCAATTATTGGAATTATTGGGAGATTGATCCTCCTATAAGAGATTAATATCTGATCCAACAGAGCCCTATAAAGCCCAGTTAAACTCATTAGTGGAGTGGGTTTTTAGAACCAATGCTATAAACTGTAAAGAAAAATGATATCTTAACCCTGGTGTCTGCAGAATTCCAGTAATTTACACAATACCCAAAATCCATAAGGATTTACAACAACCACCTGCATGACCAATAGTGATAAGGATTCTGTAGCAGCAAGACTAGGAGAGCACTTGGGTAAGTTTCTCCAGCCAAGTGTAAAAACAACCAAGGCATATTTGAGCAATACAACAGATCTTCTGCAGTTGCTGGATGAGTTCAATCTGAACCCTGCTTCTACGACCTATCTAGTAACTGCGGATGTGTCTTCTTTGTACACCATCATTCAACATGATGTGCTACTGGCACTCAATTGGGCTTTGAGTAAAAGGGAGGACATCCCACATACACAAAAATGTTTTGTTGGGTAGAGTTCTTGATTTTTGTATTTCACATAATTATTTTTGGTATCATGGACAGTTTTTTTTCCCAGCAGACTGGTGTAGCTATGGGAGCGAAATTTGCTCCCAGCTTAGCCAACTTTTATTTATGGCAGAATGGGAAGATAGACATGTCTTTAATAGACATAGCCTCAATTGAAATGCTATCATAGATTTGTTGATGATATTTAGGAGGGATCGGAGGAATCTGCAATGGAATTTCTCTCTCATTTGAATAACAATGATAATAATATTGTATTGGATCACCAAATAAGTGACGAAACAGTTAATTTTCTAGATGTTACTATTGAGAAGAATATGTATGAAAGTACTACGGTTTATTTTAAACCAACGGACCATAACAGTTATTTATCTATCAAGAGTGGCCATCATTCAGCATGAATTAAAAATATCCTAAAGGGACAAGTGTGTAGAGTGAGATGTAACTGCACTAAACAAGAAGATTTCTATATACAGTACAAGTGAATTATTAAAAGAAACATTTGTACAAAAGGGATATAGAGGGGACATCTTGGATAAAATTTGATATTGTTTGAAGGTTTTAACCCTATGAGGGTAAATGTTTATGTGCCAAGCATGAGAGTGCAAGGCATCTGCAGTCAGTGAGTGCATTTGTTAATGCAAGTGGAAGCACTTTGACACGCGGTGTGGTGGAAAATTTGGATTAAAACACTAGGAGCATATATTTGAAGCCACAGAGATAAAATTGAGACTGTTTAAACCATGGACTTTATTTATAGTCACTGTTGATACAGTTGTAACTAACACTTGTCACTGGGTGTTATTTTACAGTATTTATTGTATTATTTACAGCACTTTGGCACCAGTGCCACTATTTACTTTTGGGTAGAGGGTAATTACAGTGTTTCGTTTTTGTTTTAAGGTGGCAGCTTTAACAAATTCTCAAATTTTTCCTTTGGATGCAGTGGTGGGGCTTCAAGTGTGGGTGTGTTAAACTTGCTGGCCATCAGTTGTATATATTGGATTCTAAGGTGCTTACCATTTTCTTCAATTCAGGCATTTCATGGGTATAGTTCAATATAAACAAAAGTTTCTACATTGTTCTGCATTCAGTGCTTTCGAGGCTGTTATAGATGACTATGGGGTTGATTTACTAAAGGCAAATGAATGGTGCACTTTGCAAATGCAGTTGCTCCATAGCTTAGTAAATGAGGGGGAGCTCTGCTGACTTCCATCATCCAATCATGGGCAAGCAAAAATGCATCTTTTTTTAAATTTTCCTTGCATTTGATTGGGTATTCAGTGTAAAGTGAAGCTTAAAGGAATTATAAAGTCTGAAGGTTTTTCACCTTAACGCATAAGCATTAAGGTGAAGAACCTTCTGTGGTGCAGTTGCCGCTCAGAGCCCCCCCCTTTTTCTTACCTGAATCCGATCGTTCTAGTGACCAGAATGAGCCCAGCAGCTCCAGCCACTGTCTCGGGTCCTCATTGGATAGATTGATAGCAGCAGGAGCCATTGGTTCCCACTGTTGTCAGTTAAATCCAGTGACATGGGAGCTGGGGCTGACTCCTGCTGTCTGTGTCAATGGAGACAGCAGCAGGACTCGGGAGCATACCCGCACGAGCGCCTCCCATGAAATACGGCTCTCTGTGGGGGCACTAGATCAGTAGGAGGAGCTAAGAGCGCTGCTGGGGGACCCCAGAAATGGAGGCTCAGGGCCTCTCTGTGCAAAATCCTTGCTCAGAGCAGGTAAGTATAACATGTTTGTTATTTTAAGGGAAAAAAAATGTTTACAATCACTTTAACCGCATTTACTAAGCTCTTGAGCAACTGCACTTGCAAAGTGCACAGTCTGTTTTGCTTTAGTAAATCAACCTCGTTGCATAAATAGTAGTAATGCTAGGATGTACAGGTTTAGCTGAATGGAAAGTGATACTAAATATACACTGTTTAATTTACATTGTCCCTTCTATTTCTATATGTGGATGATGGCACTGTAATTAATTTAATTTAAAAAAACACCTTTTCCTGATCCATATACAGCTGTCACATGTCCCAGCTCTTTCCCAGCCTGTCTGCAGAGAAACATAAGCAGGAGGAGCTTCTAGTCCTCTGCTGCTGGTCACATGTTAAAAAAAAAAAAACAGCTTTTGGAATATTGAGTTATAATAAATAATCAATATCAACAAACTGTTTTAAATTGCCATACAAATATATATTTTGAAATAAAATCTTTATTATTATGTGAGGAAAACATGGTATGGGTGGATTTCTGCCAATCAAAGGTTGTGTCATGCCCCTCCAGCCTGTGTCTAAAAATAAAAGGGAGGTGAAGTCTCCATTTAAGATACATGTAATATCCTGCCCGCATTGTGTTTAGCTGGTTAGTGGGCACGGAGGAGGGAGGGATTGGGCTGTCATTTACCACTGTGTATACTCCCACATGTGTGACTCTATAGACATGATTATATGTGATAGAGAGAAAATGCTCAGCATAGAAACTCACTGAAAACTGAGCATGTGCAGAGTTGCCACCACAGCTGCAAAATTTCCATCTGTGGAGATAGAGAGCAGCAGGATCAACCAGTTTTTTGTTTTTTTTTGTTTTGTAGAATACAGAAATTAGTATGAGCAGTATGTAATACACCATTTATTGATGTTTTTATGATCTGGGTTTAGTGACACTTTAAGAGGTGCAAAAAAGACACCCCCCCCCAATATGGGGATAAACTCTGCTCAACTCTGTCCAATCAACCAATCAGTGTCTGCTTCTCTCAAAGAAATTCCTCTAAAAATGGCCTGTGATTGATGTAATAAGTCTTTTATCTGGGGTCCTCCATAGTGCATTGCTTTCTTTGAATGATTTTCAAGACAGCTGAAACATGATATTTATTATTAGTTGACATGTATGTATGTTGTAAGCTTAATACAATCTAGACTATCCTTTTCCAACCTTTTCACCTTTTTAATGGAACCCTTAACCTGTCTAGCGGTATTCTCGAGTGTGGCTCGGGGGTTAATTTTCAGTGCCAAAGGCGGTAATCCCAAGCCACACTTGGGATTGCATCGCAGAATCCAGGGAAAGTTACTTACCTTGTCCCCAGGTTCCTGCGACGTCCTCCTGCTGTGTGTGTAGGCCGTGTACTCCGCCCAATGTACTGTGTTCCAGGCTCCGTTCCCTGTGAGCGTTGCGAGACACGGGGCCAGCGGGAATTTCAAAAAGCAAAAAACACAGAACGCATACAGTATACTGTAATCTTACAGATTACATTACTGTATCAAATCATTTCACATCCCTTTTGTCCCTAGTGCTTTGTCCAGTGCCCTGCATGCAGTTGTATATTATGTACTGTTCTTTATGACTGGAAACTTGAGATTGTCCATGGCAACCAAAAAACTGTCCCTTTAGTTCAAAAGCAGTTTTAGACCAGGTAGAAAAAAGTGATAGTAAATTAGAATCACTTGCAGAATTGAGCGATAGTGATTTGTGGGGCAATTCGTCAGCAGACGCTGAAAGTGACGACAACGAAAATTCTGCAACTGAGCAAATTTCTGTGTTTTTGATTTGATTACATTATTGAATACATTTTATTATTAGTATATTATTATTTGTTATAATTATTTATAGTTATTTATGATACTATAATTTATGATTTTGTGGGATGTCTACTAGGCTCTTGTTTGCACAGATTTAAGTAGTTATTCCTAAGAATTTCAGGCCTACAATATAAAACGTTAAATTTCCATGCAAAACAGCATAAAAAATCTGACATAATTATACTGCCAGGGAGATTAACCACTTCCGGACCGCCGCACACCAATATACGTCCTTACTTTGAAGGAGGATATCGTTATGTCAGCAGCTAGCTGCCATAACCCCCCGGTATCCTCTTCTTCGCCCGGCGGTCTGCTTTCCAATAGGAGTGGTCTCTGTAATGGATTCACGGCAAGATCACTTTTATCTGTGGTTGGAGAGGGGCCATCCCCCTCTCGCCACGCTCCTGTGCTCTCCGCCGCTTACCAGAGCCGATGACATCGGCGTAGGTGATCAGATCTTCACCCTTGCTGGGCATGGAGACGAGTGTGGGAAAGATGGCCCCCACCCATCTCCATAACAATGCAGGGCAGAAACAACGTCAAAACGTAATTTCTGCCCATAGCTCTGAAAGGGCCTTTTATTTTTATTTTTTTTAATGACAATTTTTTTTTTTATTGTTTAAGTGTAAATATGAGATCTGAGGTCTTTTTGACCCCAGATCTCATATTTAAAGGTCCTGTCATACTTTCTTTCTATTACAAGGGATGTTTACATTTCTGGCAATAGGAACAAAAGTGACACTTAAAAAAAAAAAAAAAACGTGTAAAAATAAAAAATAAAAGGTAAAATAAATGAGAAAAAAAATTTAAACAAGCCTCATCCCGCCGAGCTTGCGTGCAGAAGCGTATGTGAATAGCGCCCGCATATGAAAACGGTGTATAAACCACACATGTGAGGTATTGCCACGATCGGTAGAGCGAGAGCAATAATTCTAGGCCTAGACCTCCTCTGTAACTTAAAACATACAACCTGTAGAATTTTTAAAACGTTGCCTATGGAGATTTTTAAGGGTAAAAGCCATTCCACGAGCGGGCGCAATTTTGAAGCGTGACATATTGGGTATCAATTTACTCGACGTAACGTCATCTTTTACAATATAAAAAATGGGCAGACTTTACTTTTGTCTTATTTTTAAATTAAAAAAGTGTATTTTTTCCAAAAAAAGTACACTTGTAAGACCGCTGCGCAAATAAATAGTGAAAAAAAGTATTGCAATACCTAGGGTGTTAGAAAAAAATGTATAATGTTTGGGGGTTCTAAGTAATTTTCTAGCAACAAAAATATGTTTTTAACTTGTAAGAAACACATCTCAAAAAGAGGCTCTGTCCTTAAGTGGTTAGTGTTGCTAAACCCACAACAGTAAAATCAGTCTGCTTGTTATACTCACTGTGGAACCTAAAGGGTTAAACCTCCGCATTGTGTAAAAACACTGATTGATGCTGGAAGTACAGATCCTCCTCTATTTCCACTGTCCCCAAAACAGGTCTGAATAAGACAGAGAT
This sequence comes from Lithobates pipiens, assembly GCF_037356315.1. Classification (NCBI taxonomy): domain Eukaryota; kingdom Metazoa; phylum Chordata; class Amphibia; order Anura; family Ranidae; genus Lithobates; species Lithobates pipiens. Next base: position 530,742,765 of record NW_027507758.1, on the reverse strand, counting down.
ACTGGCGTCAGGCTGAACATACTCAGTTTGGTGTATATTGCTAGACAGTTTTTCTTTTTGGGAGCATGCATGTAATCAGCACAGGGTCAACCAGCACAGTGCAGAATGAAAACTCCTCCTACATAAGAATCGTCTGTCAAAATTCAATAACATATGGAGACCATGGATTAGATACTATATGTCAGATAATTTTGATAATTTTGATAATCGAACGCTCTTGTCATGGTAATTTATATATATATGTATATATTTTCTTTCTCTCTCTCTCTTTCTGGTATAATATTTAGCTATATAAACTATAATTTATACCTGGAGTTAAATAATTGTCTCTCCCCCTCCTTTCTGTCCCCATCTTCTTTTACCATTTTCTCTTCCATACTTCTTCAAAAAACCTTTAATTATACTACAGTATTTGTTATCTATATTGAAGTATACCTAAGGTCAGGATTTCGTTTTGCTCAAATATGTAAAATTGATATATTTCTGTCTTTTCTAGTTTATTGAGCTCCTGACATTTCAGATATAAATAATTGTATACTCTAGTCTTCTCTAGATTATATAATAACCACACTTTTTCTATTTATTTTTTTGGAATGTTTATTATTCCTCCTTGGTATTTTATTCCCTTTTTACTTAGATATCTGTAGTTATAATTTGCATGCATCTTCATAGGTTGTATATGATGGAGCACCCCTCTCTTATTTTAGTGGGTTTATTTTTACTTATTTGCATTTTTTTTTTTTTTATATGTATTTAATTTTTTTTTTTTATAATATTTGTACTTTAATGTTATATTTTAATATTTTTGTTTTGTCAAATATTCTGTATTTGTTGTTATTTATTATTTCTAAAATTAATAAATCTTTTGAACGAGAAAACTCCTCCTACAAGCTTTGACCAGGCACTGATAGAAGTCACAAGACTGCTATATACTGGTGATGAAAGGTATTTAGCAGTTTATATTTACTAAAATTGTTGCATTACCATGTTCTGTGTACTGCGGAAGACCAGATATAGTGAATGCAGGGTCTTGGGCTTAGTAGCACTTTAAATAAATTGTCAGGTCTCAGGGAACCCCTCAAAGCAACAATAAACAACAAACTTTATTCCAGTATTACCGTCAAAATATATATAAAAAAAAATAAATGGCAAAGTGATTAACTCATATGTATCTAACTCTGTATAAACTTCCAGTGAAAAACACATTGGGGTTGATTTACTAAAACTGCCGAGTGCAATATCTGGTTCAGCTTTGCATAGAAACCAATCAGCTTCCAGTTTTTTTTATTTTGTCTAAGCTTAATTGAACACGCTGAAGTTAGAAGCTGATTGGCTACCATGCACAGCTGCGCTAGATTTTGCACTCTCCAGTTTTTGTAAACCAACCCCCATTAATTACACTTAAGTATTATTGGTGTCTGAAACCCTTATAAACGAAGTGCACATAGTACAGTTTGTAAACCAACTTAAGTCCAAATATCCATTGTGTTCATAAGAAGTTCCCGTGGAACACCACTTCCACCACTAGCGTGCTCTTCCGGTGTGCCCTCACCTTCTGGGTTGGACCTCAGTGTTTTAAAACAAATGTCTATTACAACTTTCGTTTTTTTACAGCCTCCATATCACTGTTTCTAAAACCACTTGTCCACCTTTTCTTTTGCTTCTCCTTTTAGAATAGGCTGGGTATAGCTCACAACTAAAATGGAAACATCTTAATAGTGTAACCCGTGTATCTTTATTCATTAAATCAAAGAGATGCACTCACAGTTTAAAATACAGGGATAAGTCAATACATAGGTCTCACATAAACAACCTGTCAATCCTCTTGCGGCACCCCTCCTTGTACAATGACATCACAGCCATGCCCATTTGATGCGTTGCGTACACAGAACTTAAGGTCGGAAGCGCTCCAGCTCCATCATGCCTAATAATATAGACTATAGAGTGATTATCATAACAACATGTAAACAAAAACAAATCCATTAATTCCTATTATAACCAACTAGCCAACTAGTCTTTCACAGCCTACAGCTTTCAACAGAACACGGCCTGGACATGTAAATCTCCTGAGTAGGTTATCAGTACTGTTTATATGTTCTAAAGTAACAAACTGGTAGTCAAGCTATTCTCTCTACAATTACCTTATAACTTTGTACATATCTTTAAAAAATATCTCACGGAACCCCTGCTAATACCTATTCACTGGTGGTCAGCAGGAAGAATGCTCCTTATGTTGGTGATCAGTGGGAATAATGCTCCTCACATTGGTGATCAGTAAGAAGAATACTCCTCACGTTGGTGATCAATGGGAAGAATGCTCCTCACACTGGTGATCAGTGGGAAGAATGCTCACCCCTGGTGATCAGTGGGATAACTGTTCTATACATTGGTGATCCGTGGGAAGAATGATCTTTACACTGGGGGTCAGTGAGAAGAATGTTCCTTACATTGGTGGTCAATGGTAAGAATGCTCTTTACACTGGGAGTCAATGGGAAGAATGTGCCTTACATTGGGGATCAGTTGGAATAATGCTCCTTACATTGGTGGTCGATTGGAAGAATACTCCTTACACAGGGGGTCAGTTGGAAGAACGTTCCTTACATTGGTGATCAGTGGGAAGAATGCTCCTTCCTTTGGTGTTCAGTGGGAAGAATGCTCTTTACATTGGTGATCAGTGGGAAGAATGATCCTTTCTTTGGTGTTCAGTGGGAAGAATACTCCTTACATTGGTGATCAGTGGGAAGAATGCTCCTTACATTGGTGATCAGTGGGAAGAATGATCCTTTATTTGGTGTTCAGTGGGAAGAATGCTCCTTACATTGGTGATCAGTGGGAAGAATGCTCCTTACATTGGTGGTCAATGGGAAGAATCCCTTCCCAACACTGGTGGCCAGAATGTAACCCTTACAAATGGCTAAAATAATCATTGGCATCATCTTTCTGACTCTGCCAGGTGGTATTGGCCCTGAACTTGGATTTACACTTGTGCGGCCATGGGTTTGTCCCTGGGGTCCAGTGCATCCCTGGTCACCGGTTCAGATGCAAATCAGGTTGAGATTTTTGCCTGTTTTCGCACCTGACTTGGACCCAAAGATGCATAGGACCCCTTTTGAATGTGGACCACGGCCACCCGGACCTGGGTGAACTGGCTCCATTGAGAGCCGGTCACACTCTTATGTCATGCGAATTGGATGCGGGAAAATCTGCATCCAAGTCACATATACAGCAGATAAAATAAGTGTTGAACATGTCACCATATTTCTAAAGGTGCTATTGACATGAAATGTTCCCCACGTGTCGATAACAACCTATGCAATGCACACATTCAAAAAAAACAAATACGTTCATAAAATAGGTAATGTATAATAAAATGGAATGACATGGGGAAAAATTGCTGAACATGCTAACTGAAATGTATTTAATACTTCGTACAAAATCTTTTGTTGGTATTGACAGCTTCAAGATGCCTCCCCTATAGTTCTTTCCATAGATTTTCTATTGAATTCAAGTCAGGTGATTGTCTGGGCCACGCCAACAGCTTTTTTTCTTTCTTTGAAACCAATTAAGAGTTTCCTTGGCTTTGTTTTGGGGAACATTGTCTTGCTGAAATGTCCATCCTCGTTTTATCTTCATCATCCTGAAAGATGGCAGCAGATTTTTATCTAGAATGGCTTGGTACATTTTTCCATGAATCCTTCCTTCAATGATACAAAGTTTACCAATACCGTATGCTGAAAAACAGCCCCACACCATGATGTTCCCACCTCCAAACTTCAATGTTCATATGGTGTTTTTGGGGTGATGTGCAGTGCCATTTGACCTCCAAACATGGTGTGTATTATGGCAAAGTGTTCAATTTTGGTCTCATCTGACCAGACTATATTCTCCCAGTAGTTCACAGGCTTGTCTAAATGTTGTGCAGCAAACTTTAAACTAGCTTCAACATGCTTTTCCTTCAGCATGGAGTCTTGCGTGGTGAGCGTGCATACAGGCCATAGCAGTTGAGTGCATTACTTATGGTTTTCTTTAAAACAATTGTACCTGCTAATTCCAGGTCTCTCTGAAGCTCCCTACAAGAGGTCCTTGGCTCTTGGACAACTTTTCTGATAATTCTTTTCACTCCTCTGTCAGAAATCTTGCGAGGAGCACCTGGTTGTAACCACTTCCACTTCCACATTATGGCCTCAACAGGGTTACAGAAGTTTAGAAATCCTTCTGTAACCAATGCCACCAGTATGTTTTGCAACAATAAGGTTGTAAAGGTCTTGAGAAAGCTCTTTCCTTTTACCCATCATGAGATGTTTCTTGTGTGACACCTTGGTAATGAGACACCTTTTTATAGACCATCAGTTGAGACTGAACCAGCTGATATTAATTTGCACTGACAAGGGGCAGGATTGTATTATACACTGAGCAAAAATATAAATGCAACACTTCTGTGTTCGCCCCTATTTATCATGAGCTGAACACAAAGATGTACGACTTTTTCTATGTACGCAAAAGGCCTATTTCTCTCAAATATTGTTCACAAATCTGTCTAAATCTGTATTAGTGAGCACTAGTTCTTTGTCGAGATAATCCATCCACCTCACAAGTGTGACATATCAAGATGCTGATAAGACAGCATGATTATTGCACAGGTGTGCCTTAGGCTGGCCAAAATAGAAGGCCACTCTAAAATGTGCAGATTTATCACACAGCACAATGCCACAGATGTTGCAAGTGTTGAGGGAGCGTGCAATTGACATGCTGACTGCAGGAATGTCCACCAGAGCTGTTGCCCTTGAATTGAATGTTCTTTTCTCTACCATAAAACATCTACAAACGTGTTGCATAATGCACAGCCCCATGTTGCAAGGATCTGTACACAATTTCTGGAAGCTGAAAACATCCCAGTCCTTGCATAGCCAGCATACTCACCGGACTGGTCACCCATTGAGCAGGTTTGGGATGCTCTGAATTGGTGTATACAACAGCGTGTTCCAGTTCCTGCCAATACCCAGCATTTTCGCATAGCCATTGAAGAGGAATGGACCAACAACGGCAACAATCCACAACCTTATCAACTCTATGCATTGCTGGTTACCGATGTGTGGTGAAAATGTCATGTCAATAGCACCTTTAGAAATATATTTACCTAGAAAAATAGTGACATGTTCAATACTTATTTTACCCGCTGTATGTGAACCCAGCCTCAATCTAGTAAATTAGACATAGCTCAGAAGACCCCTAGCAACATCTGGAAGGAACCCTAGGGTTCCACAGAGCCTTTTTTTGAGAATGGCAGATCTATATGCTTGCTATATCCAGGAATCCAGGATATCTCATAGAAAAATTCATAGTGCATATTAATGCAAGTAATAGAACTAAGCACTCAACTGAGCTTGCATCAGTCCTTTATACACCGCCAAGTATTTCTCTTAAAAAAGCTTGTATTTTATTATTTTACAACAACAGTACCTGTCATTCTATACTGCACATTATTATTGTTAATATTTTGTTATTCCTCAGTCTGCACTTGCTGTTCTTTGGCATCAACAAACTTGTTTTCTGCTGTGTTTTGTTCTTGGCATTAGTCTTATTATGTTTTAATAATTCTAACTGTACAATTCTAATAAAGAAAAAAGTCCTGCAGTATCAAATCTTTTTTTATTCTGAGTTATAAAATGTAGCTCCCATCACAGTCATAGACAATAGGAATGTGTGTGTGCATTGGACCCATGTGTTGGCTATAGAGTCTGGCAAGTGTTAAAAGTAAGTCGCTCTGAAAATGTTGCCCCTATTCATTCATTTTGGCATGCCACAAAGATTTGTTTGTCCTTGTTAATTACAGATGCCCTTTGTTTGTGAAAATATATCTTTAACGAACAGTCTTCAAGCACACATTTTCCCCAGAAAGCCTTTTAATGTCTACACACAGCTGGATTCTTTTGTCAATTCTGATTTTATACTACAATGATAAAATAAGTATAAGTGGAAAATATAATGTATACAGAAAATATAAAATTCTTTTACTAATACATATATACACACACACACACACACACACACACACACACACACACACACACACACACACACACACACACACACATATATATATACCCAACATATATACAGTATCTCACAAAAGTGAGTACACTCCTCACATTTGTGTAAATATTTTATTATATCTTTTCATGTGACAACACTGAAGAAATGACACTTTGCTACAATGTAGTGAGTGTACAGCTTGTATAACCACTTAACGACCGGCGCACGTCGATGTACGTCCTATTTTTGAAGAGGGATATCTCGGTAACGACAGCAGCTGCTGCCACAACCGAGATATCCATCTCTTCAGGCGCCGGTCGTGTGTGCGATAACGGTGGTCTCCACGGTTCACCACGAGATCACCGTTATCGGCGGCGGGAGAGGTGCCACCCCCCCTACCGCCGCTCTCCTGCACCCTCGGAGGCGATCGGGTCCTACCGATGGCTGGGTATGGAGACGACTGAGGCTACGATGGCCCCCACTTGTCTCTATACCATAGGATGTTTTTTTTTAAATTGCATTTAAGTTCAAATATGAGATCTGAGGACTTTTGGAACCCAGAGCTCATATTTAAGAGGACCTGTCATGCTTTTTTCTATTACAAGGGATGTTTACATTTCACACCACACTGCCCTTTGCGTCGGCGGTAAAACACCGCTATTTTTAGCGGCGTTTTACCGCCGGATTTGCGGCGCATTTCGGGGCGCTTTTACCCCCTGCTAGCGGCCGTGAAAGGGTTAAAACCGCAGTCAATATTCCGCAATAGCGGCGTTTTGCCGGCGGCATTACAGCGCTGCCCAATTGATTTCAATGGGGAGCAGCGGTGGAGGAGCGGTAAACACACCGCTCCTTCACCGCTCCAAAGAAGCTGCTGGCAGGACTTTTTTCTGACGTCCTGCCAGCGCACCACTGTAGTGTGAAAGCCCTCGGGGCTTTCACACTACAAACAATGGTGCAGCTTCTTTAGGGCGGATTGCAGACGCTATTTCTAACGCTATAGCGCCTGCAAAACGCCCTGGTGTGAAAGGGGTGTAATAGGAATAAAAGTGATCCATTATTTTTTTTTTATTTTTTTTAAAGTGTAAAAATAAATAAAATCAAGTAAAATAAATAAGAAAAAAAAAATGTAAACCCCCCCATCCCGACGAGCTCGCGCACAGAAGCGAGCGCATACGTGAGTAGCGCCAGCATATGAACCACACATGTGAGGTGTCGCCATAATCGGTAGAGCGAGAGCGATAATTCTAGCCCTAGACCTCCTCTGTAACGCAAAACATGCAACCTGTAGAATTTTTTAAATGTCACTTATGGAGATTTTTGAGGGTAAAAGTTTGATGCCATTCCATGAGCGGGCGCAATTTTGAAGCATGACATGTTGGGTATCAATTTACTCAGCGTAACATTATCTTTCACAATCTAAAAAAAAATTGGGCTTATTTTACTGTTGTCTTATTTTTTTATTAAAAAAATAGATTTTTTTCCAAAAAAAGTGCGCTTGTAAGACCGCTGCTCAAATACGGTGTGAAAAAAAGTATTGCAATGACCGCCATTTTATTCTCTAGGGTGTTAGAAAAAAAACAAAATATAATGTTTGGGGGTTCTAAGTAATTTTCTATCAAACAAAAACTGTTTTAAACATGTAAACACCAAATCTGAAAAAGAGGCCTGGTCCTTAAGTGGATAACAGTGTACATTTGCTGTCCCCTCAAGATAACTCAAACACAGCCATTAATGTCTAAATCGCTGGCAACAGAAGCGAGTACACCCCTAAGTGAAAATGTTCAAATTGGACCCAAAGAGTCAATATTTTGTTCTGCCACCATTATTTTCCAGCACTGCCTTAACCCTCTTGGACATGGAGTTCAATGTTGGAATACTGCCCTGCAGTCCAGTCTCCGAAGGGAGGGGATCATGATCTGCTTCAGTATGTCACAGTACATGTTGGCATTCATGGTTCCCTCAATGAACTGCAACTCCCCAGTGCTGGCAGCACTCATGCAGCTGCCGATCATGACACTCCCACCACCATGCTTGACTGTAGGCTAGACACTATTTTGTTTGTATTCCTCACTAGGATTGAGCTTTAAAACTGCTCAGGGCTGTAATGTATTGTCGGATCCTGGCAATATAGATAAAAATCATTGAAAAAAATTATGTGGATGTCCCTCCAAAATCCATACCAGGCCCTTCAGGTCTGGCATGGATATTAACCTCCCTGGCGGTACGATTATTTCGGATTTTAGGTGCTAAAAGCGGTACCATTATTTTGCATGAAAATTTGGCGTTTTATATTGTAGTCCTGTAATTCTTAGGAATAACTCTCTTAAATCTGTCCAAACCAGAGTCTAGCAGGTATGATAAAGTTTGAAAAATGAAATCATAAATTATAATATAATAAATAACTATAAATAATTGTACCAAATAATAATATAACAATAATAAAAATTATTCAATAATGTAATCAAATCAAAAACACTGAAATTTGCTCAGTTGCAGAATTGTCACTGTCATTACTTTTCAGTATTTGATGACGGATCTCCCCACAAATCACTATTGCTCAATTCTGCGAGTGATTACAATTTATTATCGCTGTTTTCTAGCTGGTAGATTACATTAAGTAATTTTACAGTAAGATTACATTATACTGTATGTATACTGTCTGTTTCACTTTTTGAATTTAGCGCCGATCACCGTCCCCGTGCGTCGCAACGCTCGCAGGGCACAGTGATCGGCTCTGTGATAGATCGAGCGAGGCACGGCTCGCTCGTACAGCGGGGAGACAACGCTGGATCCGAGGGAGAAGGTAAGTAAACCTCCTCCTGGATCCAGCAATGCGGTCCCGAGTCTGGCTCGGGGTTACCGCTAATGGTACGAAAATTCCACCCCGAGCCAGACTCAGGAAGACCGTCAGGGGGGTTAAAGGAAATCCCACACCAAAATAAAAAAAAATGGCGTGGGGGTTTCTATACACTATACTATATACTATGTACTATATACTCCAAACAGCAGTATATATACTATACGGACTGCACTATATACTCTGCAGAAAAATTGGGCCTTAGGTGTTGGTGGTGCCAGAACACTGTAACCCCTCACAGATACTCTTGTTTAATGCAGGAACAGGCCCTGCTGTGAAATATTACATCAAAAAATTGTAATTACATGCCCCTGTTAAACAGGGGCAGAAAAATTGAGCCTTTAGTGGTGATAGTGGTGCCACGACACTATAACCCCTCAGATTTACTCTTTTTGGGTGCAGGGACGGGCCCTGCTGTGAAATATTACATCAAAAATTGTAATAACATACCCCTGCAGGTAGCAGAAAAATTGGGCAATGAGTGGTGGTAGTGGTGCCACAACACTGTAATCCCTCACAGTTACTCTTGTTGGAACAGGCCCCGCTGTGGAATATTATATCAAAAATTTTAATAACATGCCCCTCTTAAACAAGGGCAGAAAAATTGGGCCTTGGGTGGTGGCGGGGGTGCCCTAAAACAAAAATATTGTTGGAAGCTAGCCTCATCAAGATTCAGGAGGAATAGGATAGGCAGCATAGGCAGTCTTCAAGGGATCCCAGATCCATCCATCCAAAAAAATCAGTTACATCAGCATCAGGTGCTTGATAGCTGCTGATCCAGGACTTAGTCATTTTTATAACTGTGAGCCTACCAACGGAGTCTGTGTACAGGCAAACTCTTTGATCTGCTACAAACCCTCCAGCAGCACTGAATGTGCATTCAGAAATCACACTGAATTCAGGACAGGCAAGTAGCTTTATTGCATATTGAGCAAGTTCTGGCCAATGGTCCATCCTCAAGACCCAGTAACCCAGTGGATGCTCTGTTGGAAAGGTCTGCAAGTCTGCTCTTGCCCCTGGATATTCCTGCACCATATAATGCAGACAATGGCGATGGTAGCTTGAAACGATCAGACCTTGACGCTGAGGACTGAAAAATTGTTTAAAGGCATTGGTTAGCCAGCCACCTTCTCCACCGCTCTTCCTCTGACTGAACGAAGCCTCAGCAACATGTTGTCCAGCACCAGGAAATGGTAACCACCCTGGGTCTGGAAATGCATTACACAAATCTTTCTTCAAGGCCTCCTGAAGATGTTTCACCTTCTGTGAAAACAGGATGAGTTCTGCAACGTTATCCTTGTAACGTGGATCAAGAAGGGTTACCAGCCAGTAATGATCCCTCTCCTTGCTCCTTGATACCACGAATCCTAGGGTCCTTTTGCAGGCTTTTCAGAATCAAGAAGGCCATGCAGCGTAAGTATGCAGAGGCATTTGATTCTGAGTCTTCTGGGTCACTAAGGAGCACATTGTCCATAACTACCTCCTTCAAGCCTCGTACAACTATTTGGGTTTCTGGGGACTGAAAGCCATCTGTTGAAGATTACTGCTGAGTGTTATCCATGCTGATACAATACCTTTTCCTCTTCTTCCTGTGTGTTTGGGGGGCCCGCTAGCTGGATAAAGGGGGTCTTGAGAGGAAAGGAAGTCCTCCTCTTCCTCCCGCTGTTCTGCCTCAAGTGTCCTGTCCATGGTTCCATAGAGCATGTGCTCCAGCAGGAAGACTAGAGGGACAGTGTCACTGATGCATGCATTTTCGTTGCTCACCATCCTTGTGGCCTCCTCAGATGGTGCCATACTCGCACAGGCATGCATTGATGGCCCTCTGCTGTGTGAGCAGCTGCTGCAGCATTGCCAACGTTGAGTTCCACCTGGTTGGCATGTCACAAAGGAAGTGGTTGGTGGGCAGGTTGCATTCCCTTTGAATGTCAGCCAGCCGAGCACTGGCATTGTATGACTGGCAGAAATGACCACAGACTTTTCTGGTCTGCCTTAGGAGATCTTGTAAGCCTGGGTACCTGGTCAAGAAATGCTGCACCACCAAATTTAGGATATGTGCCAAACATGGAACATGGGTCAAGTGTCCCTGTTGGAGGGCGGAGAGAAGGTTGGTGCCATTGTTGCATACAATCATTCCTGACTGAAGCTGGCATGGCATTTACCACCTCTGAGCTTGCCCCCAGTGTGGCTCCTGTCCCCTAGACAGACCAATCCAAGCACTGCATGCCATCTTTTATCCTGACTGCTTGCGTAGCTCCTTGAACGCTTACAGAGCACTACTGGCTCAGAGGACAAATCTGCAGTAGAGGCCATAGAGGAAGAAGAGGAGGGGTGGAGGAAAGAGCTGCGGCAGAATCACCACTAGCTTTTTGGAGGCATGGTCGCAGAACAAGCTCTGACAACACAGAACCCTGTCCTGCATCCCTCCCAGCTGCCAACAGAGTTACCCAGTGCGCCGTAATGTACCTGCCCATGCCTGCTGGACCATGAGTCAGCAGTAATATGAAGCTTACTGCTGACTGCCCTGTCCAACGAGGCCAAAACATTGCCTTCCACATGCCGGTAGAGAGCCGGAATGGCCTCCGTGAAAGGAAATGGCATTTTGGAACCTGCCACTGTGGTACAGAGCATGATGTTCTGGCCACACTTGATCCGCTTCTGACAAAGGTTACAAACAGCAACGGTGCGATCTGCTGAACATGTGTCAAAAAAGGCCCACACTAAGGAACTTTTAAAAATCAGCAGTACCCTGCACCTGCTGAGCTCTGCAGTGTTATGCAATAGGGTGGCTGCCCTTAAGATGCCCCCTAGAGGATATCCTGGCTCATTGGAATTGTGCCTCCTCCTCCTCACTTACCCCCTCTCTTCTCTCAGGCACCCAGGTACAGTCAGTGACCTCATCATCCCCTCCCTCCTCGTCACTGGAGAAAACTTGACAGTATTCTGCAGCTGGGAGAACATGACTGCCAGTTTATTGTCCTTCTATGGCACCCCCCCCCCCTCTCTATGCTCACATTACTCCTTTCCTCAATCTGTGAACCAACATCAGAGGCTTCAAATCGCTGCGCATCCTCCAGCAGCATGTAACCGACACTATGGTCGGATAATTCTGGGGAGTCCTCTGTGCATGATGGTGGGGCTACGGAAGGAGTGACTGGAATAGGCCGCTTTGGCAGCTCCATTGGAAGGTAAACTACTCTAAGCCCGGGTGACAGAGGATGAGGACGGCTTTGTTATCCTCTCAACCAACTCTTCTGCATCTTGTAGCACAATAACACAGCCAGCAGCACAAATGACAAGAATGCCCCACGGCCACCTGCAGAGGATGCACCATGGCCATGACCACCACTGTTGACTGTAGACACAGAGGCTGCTTGCCCTCTTTTAGTGGCCTGTGAGCATCTGCCTCTCCTTGGTGGCCTTCAGGATATGATGTATTTTTGGTTTTGCAACACCGCACTACACTGTATTAGATACTGTGTACACCACGTGAAGTGAATTAGAAACTTAGGTTACACCGAATGCAGAGTATATATATATATATATATATATATATATATATATATATATATTCTATACCAGCCTTTCTCAATCTTTTCAACATAGAGGAAAACTTGAAATATTACTCCAGTCTTGGGGAACCCCTGCTAAAAATGAGAAATCTACAACTCAATGATACATCTACAACAACAATGATACATTATTGTGATGGTCAGTGGGAATAATATACACCGCCTGAAGTGTATTAGAAACTGTACACTATATTAAAAACTGTACGATGGCTGCACTGTATTGTATACTGTGTACACCACCAGAAATGTAGTAGAAACTGTACACTGTATTAGATAATGTGTACAATGCCTGAAGTGTATTAGAAACTATACGCCACTGAATGCCCTGTATATATATGCAACACTGAATGCAGAGTATATATATATATATATATATATACACATACACATACACACAACTGTGTATATATATATATATATATATATATATATATATATATATATATATATATATATATATATATATATATATATATATATATATATATATATATACGGTAGTATCTCACAATATCTCACAAAATTGAGTACACCCCTCACGTCTTTGTAAATATTTTATTATATCTTTTCATGTGACAACACAGGAAATTACACTTTGCTGCATTGTAAAGTAGTAAGTGCACAGCTTGTATACCAGTGTAAATTTGCTGTCTCCTCAAAAGAACTTAACACATAAAATATTTTCAAAAATGTGAGGGGTGTACTTACTTTTGTGAGATACTGTTTATACAGTATGTTGGGTGTTTATAGCAAAATAAAACGTATATATATAAATATATATATATATATATGACAGTAAAGGCAATATATCTGGTGATGTTTTAAAAGGAGATACTATGATGTCTCCAGGGTTCATTTTATGTAATAATGATACTGCTGATATAACCAAGCTGGTAAATAATTTGATACGGTTTCTCATTACATTTTAGTACATAGATATTGGCGAAAAATAAAAACTAGCTTGAGAGAATTGATTGAATAATCTATTTTATTTAAAACATATGAATTTTTTTGTATTAAATCATATTTTATTTAATTTTGAAATATTACAAAAACAAGAAAAAAGAAAGAAATAATGAAATATCCAAAATGATTAGATAAATCATATAATGCCCAGAAACAAAAGGAAATTGTTAGCATAAACAATTTATAGACTTGATATTTACTTACTATGCCATTTTCCTTTAAATTATGATTCAAGCCAGGGGTCAGGAACTTATGGCTCGCGAGCCAGATGTGGCTCTTTTGATGGCCGCAATCTGGCTCTCGTCTCTCAATCTGCGGATCGCGTGGTGTGCCGATCCGCAGATTGAGCCCATAGGAAAGGCTGCGGCTTCGGTCTAGCTCCAGAGCGGCAGCCATCTTGGTACACCCGGCCTAGGTGAGCAGCGCACTGACGTTATCATCACCCGCCTCAACTGCTCGTGGATCTGCCTACTTGTGTAGTGGTAAGCAAGCAGACAGTCGTAGGGGAGATGTGGATATTACAGTGGGGGAGATGTGGATATTACAGTGAGGGCAAATGTGGATATTACAGTGGGGGAGATGTGGATATTACAGTGGGGGGAGATGTGGATATTACAGTGGGGGAGATGTGGACATTACAGTGTGGGGAGTTGTGGACATTACAGTGGGGAGATGTGGATATTAGTGGGGGAGATGATGATATTACAGTTATAATTAATCGAAATTACGATCACGTTTAAGGGATGGAAGTCTCAACGCCTGCATGAAGCTTAACCTCACCACGTATCAACCAGACTACAAAGCCATCAGCAAAACCATGCAGCACCAGAAGTCGCATTAATGGTAAGAAGTACTTTATTCATCATTGGTTAGCAACAGCATAACAATGTTATTAAAAAGAATTCAGAGGTCAAGTCATGTTTGGCAACTTTGCCGTATTTTTTTGTTCTGTGATGTATCCCTTAATAAAGAACACCTGATTGTTTAATTCAGAGACTTATTGTACTTTAAAAGTGTTTGTCTTACATAAAATGCACATATTTACTTTTATTTAGTTTTAAACATATTGTATGGCTCTCATGGAATTATATTTTAAAATATGTGGCGTTCATGGCTCTCTCAGCCAAAAAGGTTCCCTACCCCTTATTTAAGCTATCCAAAGACATACTGGAAGGTTACTTGGCTCCTGTCTAAATTGGCCCTAGTATGTTTATGTATAAATGTGAGTTAAGGGACCATAGATTGTAAGCAACTTGAAGGAGGGACTGATGTAAATATATAATATATGTGTAAAGTGCAATTGACAGCGCTATATATATATACATTCTTTACACTAAACAAGATAACGCTATCTACCCATGAAAATACCACCAAGATTTTGCATAGAACCAGGTCATCCCAAAAAAGGAAAATGAAAACTGAATATTTTAGACTTCTAGACAAAAATTATATTTATTCAAAGGAACTACATAAATAGAAAATAGGAAAGAGAGAAAAAAATAAAACGCCCATACGCAAAGGGGAAAAAAGGAATATTTTTACTGTATATTTATCATTGAGTAATCCAAGTCCTGAACTCAAGAGAGGTGAAAGGAGAGCCATGGGTTTAAAATCAGTTCAGTTTTTATCATTTTCCCGTGACAACATACATCCAAGATCTCAAATAGCATCTTATTCCACCACCTATTCCTCCATTGATGGTATTACAGTAGACTTCCAATGTCAAGCAATTACATGTCTGGCTGTCCAAAGGAAGTGTCTAAATGTATCTTTTTTAACAAATTTATTAGGGTCTGGAATGATACAGAGTAATCCTACTTTAGACATATTATCAACTCGGGTTCCCATTACCATTATCTTGTAGTACAATTTAACAAAACTTGGCCAATAATTTTTTATAGGAGGAAATTCCCACCAAATATGGGTCATAGTCCACTTGACTCTATGGCAACACCAACAAATATCAGGGACAGTGGGACAAATATGATTCTGAGTTTCTGGACATTTATACCATCTGGTAATTACTACTGTGACCCATTTTCAGCCAACAGCGGGCTGCAGCCCGCTGTTGGCTGATGTCAGGGAGCCAGTCCAGGCTCTGAAAAGATCCCGACCATATGGTCGAGATCCACCTAGAACCCTGGACTGGCACCTGGCTCAGCCTCTCAGCGATCCACTGAGAGCCTGAGCCAGCCCCTCCTGCCCACTCCACAGCATAATACTCCAGTGAGTGCTGGAGGGGCAGAGCAGAGAGCCACTGACTGACAGTCCTGGCTCTCTACTCAGAGTGACGGGCATACCTGACCAATCAGCGGCATTTGATCGTTCAAGGGATGGCAGGGGACAGATGCAGCGCTATACCAATGCTGCATCTATCTAGCTGAGTATACGGTTTGTTTTTGTTTTGTTTTTTAAAGCCATACTTCTCTTTTAAAATTGAGCTTTGTTGGCTAAGGACAGTCCATGAGTAAGGATGAAACATTTAATCCATTCTTCTGGAGTAACGTTAATACTGAGCACTTTCTCCCAGGTAGCTACTGTATATATGATGGAAAAAGATGTGAGTCTCAGATCAAACGATTGAATATATGACAGATATTACATACATTGGGAATCATGAAGAAAAAGTGGGGTAGGTTGTGTCTGAGTCTGTTGAACATTTGGAATATTTTTACAACTGCAGAAAGGAGCAAAGTTGACATCTCTCCAACCCATTGGCATGATGGTTGCTGCTTCATCAGTTGGGGGGAGGGGGCGGCAAACAAACCTGAGACATCTACCCCCCCCCCCCCTGGTTGCCGGCTCACTCGCCGATCGATGCGCCCTTTCTTCATCCAGTAGTGGCGGCTGCGGCTTACCCCCTCCATCTCCTCCATCTCCTCCATCCAGGTTGTGGCTATGGCTTTCCCCCTCTGTCTCTTTCCTCCATCCAAGTCTCGGCTGCGGCTTCTCCTCCCAGCCAATCTAGTCTGGGCTGTGGATTTCTTTTTAACCTTTTAGCTTCTACATGCCTTTGCTCTAACTTTAGCTGCACATCAACAGCTTCCTAATAGTGGCAACACTGGATTATGCCTGTACATTGTATGTTGTCACAGATGCTTGTAGTCTCTACCAGGGGCTGAATGACAATGTACAGTTGAGTGACAACATAGGAGTACAGTTAAACAACGTGTATCACCCTATAACGGAAAGTGCCTAAACAAGCATCTACCAAGCATAATTATCAATTATTTTTAATGGAAACTGGAGATTTAAAAACACTAAAAACCACTTCTGAAATTAAATAAATGTTGCTCAGGCGTCACCTTCCGTTAGTGGTATCGGCCTCAATCTTGGCTGTTCCTTGGTCAGATCACGATCCTGTGCTAGTTGTCTGTCACTCTATTCTAGATAGGCCTAGATTTTCTCCCTGGGTGATGAATGATTCCCTTCTTTCACATGCGGGGGTGGTTGCGGATATTATTAAGGCTTCGGAGGACTACTTTCGTGAAAACTTGGGCTCGGTGCAGTCTTCGGTGGTCCTTTGGGAGGCTTATAAAGCGGTGTTACGGGGTCGGATAATTGGTCTGGCTTCGGCCCGTAAGAGGGCTAGAGAGATAAAACAGAAAGAGCTTGAGTCCCGATTGGAGTCACTTTCTGAGAAGTTTAAACAATTTCCCACCCCGGGCAACCGTAAGTTACTGGAACTAGCCAGATCGGAGCTTGATCTATGTCTCACTGAAGGTGCTGAGCGTATACTACGCTGGTCCCGCCAGCGGTGGTATGTGAGAGCTAATAAGCCAAACCGTATGTTAGCTAACAGACTCCGAACCTTTGCCCCTAAACTGAATCCGATAACCCTGCGAGACCGGAACAATGTCCTATCAGGGAATCCGAAGCATGTTCTGGAGGAATTCGGGTTTCGCCTAGCGAAGCTATACGCGGCTCCGGAGGGAGATGTGGCGCAGGGCACGGCAGACTTCCTGGAAAGTCTCTCGCTCCCGTCCTTAACGGGGGCCCACGTTGCCCTCATGGATGGGGATATTCGGCTTTCCGAAGTTCTACAAGCAATAAAAGAACTTAAGGTTGGGAAACGTCCTGGGCCTGATGGGTACACCACGCTTTATTATAGGAAACTGGCACCGGTAGTAGCTCCCCACTTGGTGGCAATGTACAATTCGGTAAAAAAGGGCTGCCCTCTCTCCCCAGATCTTCTGACAGCAAATGTGGTAATGATTCCTAAACCGGACCGTGACCACTCCTCTTGGGCCAATTTTAGGCCTATCTCGCTCATAAATGTAGACATGAAACTCTTGACAAAAATTTTGGCGACCCGACTAAACTCTTTTCTCCCCCGTTTAATAAAAAAAGACCAGGTTGGCTTCATACCACAGAGACAGGCGGGAGATGCAATTAGACGAATAGTTCAACTCCAACATATAGCCCAGGCTCGCTCTCTGGAATCCATGCTTCTCTCCCTTGATATAAATAAGGCCTTTGACTCCTTATCTTGGCCCTATCTCATGACAGTCCTACGGCATTATGGCTTCGGGACTTCTTTTATGGCTTGGATGTCTGCCCTATATGATTCCCCCCGAGCAAAAGTTAAGTATTACGGATTTGAATCCCCCATTTTTAACATCCGCAGGGGAACCCGCCAGGGGTGTCCGCTGTCACCCCTTCTCTTTGTGTTGGCACTGGAACCTCTGGCGGAGGCAATAAGAGCTCATCCAGATATCAGGGGCATAGAAATAGCAGGTTGCCCCCATAAGATCTCCTTATTCGCTGATGACATTCTTCTTTCTGTCACCTCTCCTAGAACTTCCCTGCCAAACTTGCACTCACTGTTGCAATCCTTTGCAGCTCTCTCAGGACTTCAGATTAACTCATCTAAGTCAAAGGCATTGTCGACTAACCTCTCTGGGGAGCTGCTGGGGGACTTGCAGTCGGCCTTTCCTTACCAGTGGGTTTCCTCTTTGCCTTATTTGGGTATCCGTCTCACATCGACATATCAGGCATTATATCAGGCGAATTATCCCCCACTACTCAAACAATTAACGGATATGTTGTCGGCGTGGTCCTCCTTACCTCTTTCATGGTTCGGAAGAATAACGGCCATTAAAATGGCGTATCTCCCAAAATTACTTTATTATTTTAGGGTTCTCCCCATCCCAATTCCCTCCCACGTCCTCAGTACCCATCAGCGTAAGATCCTGCAATTTATCTGGGGATCTTCTCGTCCTCGTATTAATAAACAAGTCCTGTTCGCCAGCAAAAGTGATGGGGGCCTCTCGGTCCCGAATATAAGGGACTACTACGTGGCTGCTGCCATTGCTCCGCTCTCTCACCTCCACGAGACATATCAACTCCCACTCTGGGCGACTATTGATCTGCTAGAGACTGACCCCGTCCCAATCTCTTCATTACCGTGGCTCCCACCTCTACATCGCCCTAAGCTTACAGGGCCTTGTCTGACTCATACGCTACGTGTGTGGGACTCGGTGAAGTACTCGGCGGGGCTGGCTTCTCCCCATCTTCCGCTGTTGCGACTTTTACGTTGTCCACTTTTCCCTCCGGGCTTTGATGACTCAGCGCAATTCAAGTGGTGGACCATGAATGGCTTCAGCGACGTACACTCCTTGCTTACTCCCACTAAGATCTTACCATATGCTGTTTTGCGCTCATCACATGACATACCTCTAAGAGAACATTTCAGGTATCTACAGATCCGTCATTTTCTCCAAAGTCTCCTTAAATCTCAGGACGCCCCATACAGGTTGACGCCTTTTGAAAGCATCTGCAGATCCAGACCCCACTCTCCTGGTCTGATATCTATGATATACTCAGCTCTAATATCTAAGAGAAGGCTCCCAGTGCGGTCTTATCATTTGCAGTGGGAGAGAGAGTTGGGGAAGAAGCTGGATCCGGGGGATTGGCAGGTAATGACCCTAGCCTTATCCAACTGCTCGCGCAACGTAGTGATTCTGGAAAATGCTTATAAGGTGTTATACCGGTGGTATTATACCCCGACGCGCCTGGCTCGCTTTGTCCCTACCTGTTCCCCTCTTTGTTTTAGGGAATGTGCCCAAGAGGGCACTATGGCCCATATTTGGTGGACGTGCCCCCGGGTGTGCAGACTATGGGTCAGGGTGTATGCATTGCTCCGTAGCCTACTTAGAGTAAATCTTAAAAAAGACCCGTTTGAGGCACTCCTTGGCAAACCAATTACTGCGCTGTTACGCCCGGAGCGCCAATTGGCGCAACATCTCTTTACTGCAACTAAGTTGACAATAGCCAGAGCATGGAGAACCCCAGCCCTGAGTTTCGAGGCAGTCAAGAATCGGCTGAATGATGTTATGGTCAATGAAAAATTGTCTTCTGTTCTTACTGACACTCATGCTAAGTTCCTACGTGTCTGGCAGCCCTGGATCGCATATCATTATTCTCCTAGATTTGATGTCGCTCTATTGTCCATGTAAGGACTGGTGGTGCACACCCTGCGAACCTATTCTCTTCCCCCCATCCCCTCCCTCTTCTTCATCCCCCTTTCCTCCCCCCCCTTTTTTTCTTTCTTTGACCCTCACTACTTCTCCCCTGCTTCTCATTCTTCAACATCTCTTAATCTACTCTTGATTCTTAGTATATCTTCCTCTCCTCTTCTTTCTTTTGTCTTACCATTTAACAGTGGATGATTACCATGGGCTGTCAATGCATTATACGACAAGCTTCTGTTACAGTCATGTGAACGCCCGGGTCCACCCGGACACAGTATAGGTTGGCATCACTTGGGCAACAGCCTGCTTTACTCATTATTATATTGTAACGCACCTGAACTGTAATTTGTATAAAGCCTATTGTATTGAAATGTACACTTGTTAATTAATAATAATAAAAACTTTTGTAAAAGAAATTAAATAAATGTTAAGGCTTAACTGAGATTATAATGATAATATTTAAATCTACTTTAAACATTGTTGAGGAGATTCATTTTATCCTGCAGTACTATGGGCATCCGCAGGTAGGGGCAGGAGGAGCATGTGCCCCCCCCCCCCCGGAAGCAGGGATCAGCAAGGTGTCTGCCATAGGCATGTGCACGGGTTGTGTCCAGGCACGCACACCCTACTCACCCAAGTGCAGAGTGCTGGGCGCTGGACCGCTCTCCATGTACCAGCACCCCGGTCAGGAAGGAAGATTGCACTGTGGGGGGCTGTCGGTAGGGCTTTTCATCATTCGGTGTTAAGACAGCGCTGGTCTCTAGCATCGGGAGTCAGCACACACAAAACCCTTCCTGCTCTGCATAAACAACAGAGGAGGGGGAGGGGCGGGTTTTCCACAGCGGCTCAAGCTTGTGAGTTATAGACAATTCTCTTCTGTGGGGGAAAGAGAGCTCTGTGGGAGAGATTGGGTATGCCTACTATCATAGCACACACCTGGAATCTGCACCCTGTACATGGCACACGCCTGGATTCTTCCGCTCCCCTTCATGACATTGTCGAAAGGGGCGGAGCATGGATGACCTTAAAATGATGCCCCCCATGAAAAAAGTTCTGTGGATGCCCATGTGCAGTAGGGTGGTATTTGTAACTTCACTTCTATGACATTTTGCAATATTTATGCAATTGTAAGCTTTAAAATAGCAAACATTTTTTTTTTTTTTTTTTTATACAAAAGGCTTTCAAACCCAACATGATCTGGATATACAATCTTCAGCTTTGGAGTCTAACATGCTAAATTGGACAACAAGACAATGGGTATGAGAAGGGGTTGTAAGTGTTCTTTAACACTTATCATGTAACCATCACTTTTCATTGGACTTCATTATGTAATGTGTAATATCTTTGTGCTGACATCATGAGGTGGATTTAAAGGCAAATAGACTGTGCCCTTTGCAAGTGCAGTTGCTCCAGAGATTAATAAATAAGACAAAGCTTCACATTGCAAAGTACACCCAATGACATGAAAGAAAAAACACAGCATATTTGCTTGCATATGATTGGATGATGGAAGTTAGCATGTATTAAGCTCTGGAGCAACTTCACTTGCAAAATGCATAGTCTATTTCCCTTTAGTAAATCCGCCCCTAGTGTCAATTTGTTGTAACTACAACTTGTTATTTTCATGCTTAAAGTTGTGCAATCCAGGTTACCTAAGTATCTTGGTTAGTTTGCTTAGTCCTTAGATTTTGTTTTAAACTTAGAACTGGTTTAGTCCATTCAAATGTATTTATTTAGGTTTGGTTTAGTCCCTTAGGCCTTGGTTTAGTACTTAACTAGAGCATTCTTCTTATTCGTGTTCCATCAGTTAGTTTCCAGTCTTCACAGTGGACATGAGGTGTATAAGATCATTGTTCATTTACACTTTGATATGACTGGTTAACATTCATGTACTGCATTTGCGCAAGTAAAGCTTTGCTGGATTAACCTGTTATTGGGGAGTTGAGTTGTCTGTGGAGAGTTTTTATTCTGCAGGTGATCATATTGGCCGGAAGGACTGAGTTCTATTAAAGGTATAGGGTCTCAGAAAAGATGATGTCAAGAGTGCTGCCAGGTGAGGAGTACTACAGTCATGCATGGTGGTGGGAATGTCATGGTCTGGGGCTACATGACTGTTGCCGGCACTGGGGAGCTACAGTTCTTTGAGGGAACCATGAATGGCAACATGTACTGTGATATACAGAAGCAGAGCATGATCCCCTTCCTTCAGAGACTGGGGCGCAGGGCAGTATTCCAATATGATAATGACCCCCAAACACACCTCCAAGATGACCACTGCCTTGCTATAGAAGCTGAGGGTAAAGGTGATGGACTGGCCAAGCATGTCTCCAGAACTAAACCCTATTGAGCATCTGTGGGGCATTCTAAAACAGAAGGAGAAGGAGCACAAGTTCTCTAACATCTACCAGCTCTCTGAAGTCATCATGGAGAAGTGGAAGAGGATTCCGGTGGCAACCTGTGAAGCTCTGATGAACTCCATGCCGAAAAGGGTTAAGGCAATGCTGGAAAATCATGGTGGTCACACAAAATATTGACACTTTGGGCCCAATTTGGAATTTTTTTTCACTTAGCAGTGTACTCTCTTATGTTGCCAGTGGTTTAGACATTAATGGCTGTGTGTTGAGTTATTTTGAGGGGACAGCAAATTTACACTGTTATACAAGATGTACACTCACTACTTTATATTGTAGAAAATTTTAGTTTCTTCAATGTTGTCACATGAAAAGGTATAATAAAATATTTACAAAAATGTGAGGGGTGTACTCACTTTTGTGAGATACTGTATGTCAATGCATAAAGTAGTGCTTAAAACAGAAAAGTAAGAGATTTGCTATACTTTGCTATGTCCTACTATTTGAGGCAAAGAGGGGGGGGGGGGCGAGTTGGCACTTTGAGCGAGGCACAGGAATGGAAACAATTGTTCAATCAAAAAACAATTTTATTAAAAATGGCATAACACATTGAATATATACTAATATATATATATATATATATATATATATATATATATATATATATATATATATATATATATATATATATATATATATATACACAAAGTGAGCCACATAAATATATACATTTTTTTCCAAAGATCATATGCATCCGCTCTTGATGAGGTGGAACAATCCCCGAAACGTGTCGAGCTATCAAGCTATTTATGATGCATATATGTACTTACAGAAGATGTGGTTCACTCTGTTAACTTTTACCTTTCATTATCTCCTATATGGAGCAATTGGCAAAGATGTTTATATTACTTTTTTCCATGCTGATACCCTCACATTTCATTGTCCTACATTGGGCTATTGGTATGATGACAGTTAAACTAATTACATTTATGCATGTATATATTCGATGTGTTATGTCATGTGTATTTTTAATTTTAAAAAATTTGATCGAACAATTGTTTCCATTCATGTGCCTCATTCAAAGCCCCCCCTCTTTGCAATTGACAGGGATGGAGGCACCTATTCCCGGGTGTTTCATTTAAAGTCCCAATTTTCTCCTTATAATATTTGAGGCAGGGATAGAAAAACATCAACATTTTTGAACAAAATCACTATTTTTAAACAAATAATAATATCCATGGTCATAATTATTAAAGTGTCACTAAATCCACATCACAAAAACCTATCAATACATGATGTATTACATGCTTGTCAGACTCATTCATTCACTATGAAATTTGTTTTCTGTATTCTGCAAAAAGCCTGGTTGATCCTGCTGTTCTCTATCTCTCGCTTCAGTTACACTCCAGTAGGTATTTTGCAGAGTATTGTTGGCAGCTCTGCACATGCTCAGTTTTCAGTGAGTTTCTATGCTGAGCATTACCTCCCTACCCCATCTGAGCAGCCCATATGACTTTAGAGTCACACCTCCTCCTCTATGCCCACTAACCAGCTAAACACAATTGGAGCGGGATATTACATCTTGATTGATGGAGGCTACCTCTTATTCTAAGATACAGGCTGGAGGGGCATGACAGAGCCCATGACTGGCAGAAATCCGCCTGCACATTGTTATTGCAAAAAAATAATAATCAAGATTTGATTTCAAATGTACAATTGTATGACAATTTAAAACAGTCTATTGGTAATTATTTTTAATCTGTATTCCAAATGCTGTTTTTTATCTTTAAAATGTGACCAGTAGCAGAGGACTAGAAGCTCCTCCTGCTTATGTTTCCCTGCAGACAGCCTGGGAAAGAGCTAGATCATGTGACAGCTGTATATCGATTAGGAAAAAGGTACTTAGATGTTTTTTTTCTAGTTCAAATTTTTTTATTGGTAATAAATACATAAAGTACAGAAAAATCAACAGTTTGTCTTGTACAAGATAAAAGAAATGAACAAAATGTACTCCAAATCAAGTCAGGTTATGATATAGTAAAACAGTATAATAGTACTGGGTAGATAAATCTGTAACCTAACCGATACCAGGTTTTCACTCCTTATCATATAAACAGAAATGTGTAGTGCACGTTGGGGTTAGGACATTGGCGTGTACAATTGAACAGAATAACTAGCCTTCAGTTTGTGAAAAATCACAAGGTAATTAGACCATAACTAGTGTAGCCATATGTCACCACGAGGGTGGTCATAAACAGCATGTGAGTACAAATGTGAAAGAGACAGTAAAGTAGAAGGTGAGGAAGTTGGAGTAAAAGGAGAAGGGGAAGGAGGAAATAGCAGGAGAAGAAAGAGGAGGGGGGGAGAGAATAGAGGGGGGGGGGAATAGAGGGGGGAGAGAGGGGGGGAGAGGGGGAAGGGATGGGGGGTCGGCGGGCTCGCATTGAATATATAGGGACCAGCAGCCAGCGACTGGGTAGGGGGATATATGTGTCTATGGTTCTAACAAATGTCTATCAAAATTAGGTGGTAAAAAGTGGACAACCCACGGCTGCCAGATTTTAGAGTGTCGGGGAATAGTGTCTTGAACAGTCGCTTCAATTCTGTTATGGATCATTGCTTGTGTGACCCTATTTTTAACTTCAGCAAGGTGGGGGTTATCCAGGCCTTGGCGATCGTTTGTTTAGCGGCCGTAGTGACTTGCAGAGAGAGGCGCATTTGCGCTTTAGTGTAAGAATTTGGATAGGAGTTTAAGAGGGCCAGGGCTGGATCGGGGTCTAATGGTTCACAAATCAAAGTGGATAGAATTTGAAAATTTTTTGCCCAAAAGCATTGTACCACCGGAAAAGTCCACCAAATATGTAAGTGTGTGCCCCTTTCACCACAATTGCGGAAACAATTTGGCGAGTAGGAAGATAGAAATTTAAGCAATTAAGCAAATTTAGCAATTCTGTTCGGTACTAAGTACCATCTCATGAGGACTTTATAACTCGCTTCTAAGGCAACGATATTTTGTGAGGAGAGTTTAGTATGTAGCAAAATGTCAGACCAGTCGTGTCCATCCAGGTTCAGAGATAGGTCCCTGGACTAACACTGTGCATACGCTGGGAGCACCAAAGGCTGAGAGGTAAGGTGTTCGTAAAACTGACATATGATGCCCGGGGCATGCAGGTCGGAGTCGCATAGTTTTTCGAATAACGATAGTGTGTCTGAGTCCGTAGCGGGGCCTATAATCCCTTGCGTAAAATGAGAAATTTGGAGATAACGGAAGCACTCTTTATTTGGGAGTTGAGCTTGGGTTTGAAGGCATAGGAACGGTTTAACTGTACCGCCTGCTACCAGATTGCATATTCGGGTTAAGCCAGCTTGTGCCCAGGCATGAGATGGGTGTAGTGTAGGCAGAGTAGAACTCGGGATGGGCCAAGAAGGAGAGGAGTGGGGAATGTGGGGACATTAATTTGAATGGCTTACATAACTTATCCCAGAGTTTCAGTGAGTGTGCGGTTAAGGGGTTGGATATGGGTCCTCGAGCGGCAGAAGAAAGCCAGAGGAGGTTTGCTAGGGGTATAGGGTGGAGATCTACTGCTTCCAGACTTACCCATATAGGGATTTCAACTTTGGCGTGGTAAAGTGTTATTTGGGCTAGCTGGGCAGCATGGTAATAATGGTGAAAATTGGGCACGCCCAGACCTCCGGCTCTGTGGTGACAAAGTAGGACAGATCTTGTTATCCTGGGTCTCGTGGGACCCCATATATAATTAAATACTCGGCCCTGAATTATACGGTGGAAGTAAGGGGGTACTGGTATTGGGAGAACTCTGTAAAGATAAAAAAGCTTAGGGAGTAGGGACATCTTGACAGCGGCGATACGTCCCATCCAAGAAATGCAGAGGGGATGCCAATCGCAGAGTAAAGACGAAAGACGAAAGGTGTTTCAGCATCGGGAGTTAATTCGTAATAAACAGGTCTATGGGGTCACTGGTTAACTTGATGCCTAAGTATGGGATGGAAGAACCGGACCATTGAAATGGGAAGTTTCTCTGAAGGAGTGCAACTGTGGCCTCCGGCAGAGACACATTGAGGGCCCTGGACTTGGCTTGATTGACTTCTAGGCCAGAAACCTTAGCAAACTTGTCAAGAAGGCTGAGTAGATTAGGGATGGTGGTGTGTGGAGAGGTAATGAGCAGTAAAGCGTCATCTGCAAATAAACATAACTTGTGGGCAGTAGAGGCAATCTCCAAGTCCTGGATATCGGGGTTTGCCCGGATCAGCGCAGCTAGGGGTTCTATCGCCAAGGCAAAGAGCTGTGGTGATAGGGGACATCCCTGCCGTGTCCCCCTCCGTATTGGAAAGCTTTGAGAACAGAACCCGGAGTATTTCACTGAAGCCTGGGGGTCAGTATATAACGATGTAATCCACTGGAGGAAGTGGGGGCCAAACCCCCAGCGTTTCAAAATAAAGTGGAGATATGGCCAAGAGACAGTGTCAAACACTTTTTTAATGTCCAAGGATAGGAGGTGCATGGGGATAGAACGTGTTTTCGTGAGGTGCTGTAATAGAATAACACGGCGAATGTTATCACTAGCCTGCCTACGGGGAATGAACCCCACCTGATCCTTGTGGATCAAATTGCCGATGATTGGATTAAGGCGTAGTGCAAGGATTTTGGATAAAATTTTAATGTCCACATTGAGCAGAGATATAGGACGAAAGTTAGACCACAGGGTGTTGTCAGTATTGGGTTTGGGAATCATAGCTATCGTAGCCACCAGGGTGTCTCTGCCAAAGGCCTGCTGCCGCAGTAGGGCATTAAATGAGTTTGCTAAAAGGGGAGCTAATATATCTGAGAATTGTTTGTAATAGCTACTAGGCAAACAGTCTGGGCCAGGGCGTTTGTGGGATTTGAGAGGCCATGAGTACTTCTTCAACCGTGATCAGGCTGTCAATTGACTCCCTGGCCGGCTGAGACAGTTCAGGAATAGGTAGATTCTGAAACAAGGACTCCGCATGTTGAGGGGAGAACTGGGTTTTGTCTGAGTATAGATCAGCCAACCTCTCACGGAATTCAGCCAGCACTTTAACGGGGTTACTGGTGTGGGAGTTCTTAGCCAGCTTAAGTCGAATTGGTCTGCGGATCCTGTCAGGCTGTCGAAGACACAGGGCCATAAAGGTGTCTGGTTTGTTAGCTTTAGTGTATATTGTGTGGCTAGACCTACGGATCCAGTTCGAAGCGAAGTGTGTTTCTTGCAAGGCCACAATCCCAACTTTCAGGGATTGGAAATTTCGGAAGGCCTTAACCCTCTTGTTGGGGGAGTTAAGACCCTTAACGTTAAGAGAGAGTATATTCAGAGGAGCCATATATAGCAAGTGAAAGAAAAAATATAACGTAATGGTAGGAGTATGGGAGCCGACCGACCCAATGGGAGCAGGGGAAGTGTTAGTGGGGGAAGAGAGAAGGAATAGAAAAAGAAGAAGAGAAATAAAGCTCTGTTTGCAGGGCGAACCATGAAATGGTAAGAGCACTTAGGAGCCAGGCTGAATCGCCCAACCAAGCAATGCTCAGTCTCCGGGGCCCAGAAAAAGTGGCCCAGGAGAGGGTGCATTGAAAGACGGGGGAGCAGTGACTGCTCCCCGCCGTTACAGGGACAACATTATATGCATACAGTATAATACACAAAACCGGTAGAGAACAGAACTAATATAGGTCATTTAACATAACTGCAATAAAACCTTAGACATGTAAATACTCCTGACAGAAGGGGGGATAGAGGGTCGGGGGGATCAGGAAAATCGGGGAGGGGAATGGGGGGTAAGGAGGGCCGGAAGGGAGCCAAAAAGGGGAGGGTAGCAAGGGCATGGGAGGGGAAAGGAGGGGAGTCAGGTGGGCGGGGGAAGGGAGGACGAAACGGTAGGGGGAGGTGGGGGAAGGAGGGGGGAGGGGAGGTAAAAGGTGAGGGGGGAGGTACTGGGGGGGAGTGGGAAGGAGGTGGGAGTCAAGGGGAGGATGGGAGGAGAAGGGAGTAGTAGGAGAAAGGATGAGGTATGCAGCGGTTATTGGATAAGCTGCTAACACATATAGTCATGTTGATAGAACAATGATGACACCCTAGGTACAAGTATGTCTAAACAATTTCGTCCAATAGTGCAGCAAGCATGAAGTGCCAGCGAACGAAAATAAAAACATAACAAAAGTGGTGACAAGGACTAAGGTAAAAGAGGAGACAAAAAAGCTATAAAAGTAAGTCAGAGTTCAAAATTGAGTTGAAGAGACCAAACTATAGTTGAAGCTGGAGCTCAAAATCCAGACAAAGTGAATCAGGCCAGAAGCCAAAAGAGCGCAAGAGCCAGATATGATATCGGACTCGGGTAGGGTTATCTCCTGAGCTAGGATGGTTAAGCACTCCGCTAGGGTGTAAAGAAACAGTTGGGTGAGGCAAGGGAGAAGGAATTGACTCGATCTACGAGAGCCTCAGGCAGCATGGGAGTGCGTTGTAAGCAAAAAATTACATACGGAACAGCAGGACGTAAGGTTTCGGTGGAAGAAACTCTCTGGGGTAGAGACTAATGTCCATCTTCCACACAGTTGTCCAAAACCTAAAGAGTACAAAAGGAAGCATAGGGGATTAAGTGGGAAAAAAAAAGAGAAAAAAAAACCAAAGCAGTTGCTTCAACGTGGCGGGCGAGACTTGGGAGTGGAGACAGTGCCGTCTGCTGATCTTGACGGTGTTCCCTTGCGGACGGACAGAGGGCCCGGTTGGTTGCGAAGTGGTGTAGCTGAGTAAGGATGGGCTGCTGACCGGGCTGGAGTGCGAGGCAAGCTGGTCTCAGAGTATTGGTCGGGGTAGACGAGGTGGAGGGTTTCCAGCAAGCATTGTAGCGACTCCGGGGATGAACAGGTGTGTTGTTGGCCTTGATATGTGAATTGAATGGCGAACAGAAATCTCCAAGTGTACTTCAGATGGTGTTGGAGTAAGACTTGCAGCTGCGGTTTCATGGTCTGGCGTTTGGCGATGGTAAGGGGGGCCAGATCTGAGAAAAGCTGATACGTGTGTCCCTGGAACAGTAGCGATTCCTTGTTGTGAGCTGCAGTGAGGAGCTGTACCTTTTTTGCAAAAGAAGTGCATCTTGACTATGATGTCTCGCGGCGGACCGTCCGCCTGACGGCGGGTAAGGGCCCTGTGAATCCTGTCGAATTCTAGACGTTCGATTGGTATGCCAGGGGCAAGCTCTTGAAACAAAGCAGTTGTGAAGGATTGAACATCGTCTACTGATTCGGGGATTCCCCGTATTCTCAGATTGGATCTGCGTGAGCGGTTCTCTGCATCTTCCCAACGTGAAAGCAGAGTTGCATTCTCCTCTCGGAGGGCAGCGTGTTCCTGGGTATGCTCTTGCAGGGTGAGCTCCATGTCATCGACCCTAGACTCCAAAGCAGCGGTACGCTGGCCGATATTACGTATTTCTCTCGAGAGCCTAATTTGCTCTGGTGTAACTTTCAGAACTTTCTGGAGCATGGTCTCCATGTGTTTAAGAAAGTCACTCGGAATCATACCCGATGGTAGCGGGGGGCAACCGACGGGGTTAAGCACATCGTCCCCATGGTCTTCCTCACTGTCTGACGTCTCCCAGCTGGTTATGGAGGCCGCACGCTGACTGGCAAGGGCCTTCGCTGCCATTGGTTTTGGCTTATTCATACCCCGGTGACCTGTCAGCACCATTCCACCTGGTGCTGGGGCTTGTGAGGCGGTGATAGAGCTCAGTGTGGACATTAAAGCGGGTTCGGTTCGGTGTAGAGGTCCCGAAGCAGCAGCGGGGAGTGCGGAGCTCTAGCAGGAAGCGTCCTCCATGTTAGGCTTCGCGCATGCGCCCCTTAGATTTTTTTTAATTAGAATAATTACAGTAACATCGCCCACATTCAGAAATCAAAGGGATAATGTAAATTTGACAGTGTGCATTTAATATAATTTTAAAGAGCCAGTTTACTGTCCTTCAAAATTTTGAGGGGGCAAATTGTGGCCAGTAAAAGTAGAAAATGTCCTGACATTAGAGGGAGTAAACAATTGCCCATAATTGGTATTAGGGGGAGTAATAGTGGCCCATGATTGGGATCAATGGGAGGAATAGTGCCCCATCATTGGTGTCAGTGGGAGGAATAGTGCCCCATCATTGGTGTCAGTTAGAGCTGCACAATTCTGGCCAAAATGAGAATCTTGATTATTTTGCTTAACCACTTGAGACCCGCGCTATAGCCGAATGACGGCTACAGCGCGGATCTCCTTTGCCGGGACTACGTCTATTGACGTCGTCCCGTGCACGAGCGGCCTGCGCGCTCTGTGAACGGCGAGTCTATGAGACTCACCTGATCACCGATCCGTGCAAGGGGTCGATCCCGACCCCTTATCACGTGATCAGCTGTCAGCCAATGACAGCTGATCATGTGATATAACGGAGCCGGTAATCGGCTATTATTCCTCCTCGCGCTGACAGCGCGAGGAGAAAAAAAAAAAGCCGATCACCGGCGGCCGTGATCGGGACATCAGTCCCGATTACGGCCAGCCCTGCCAGTGCCCACCTGTCCCCTGCCAGTGCCCACCTGCCCCCTCATAACTATACATAATTAAAAAATAAGTGCCCCGTCAGTGCCACCCAGCAGTGCCCATAGTGCCACCCAGCAGTGCCCACAGTGCCACCCAGCAGTGCCCACAGTGCCACCCAGCAGTGCCACCCAGCAGTGCCCACAGTGCCACCCAGCAGTGCCCACAATCTGCCTCAACAAAGGTGCTGCACCCCAGTGCCACATATCCGTGCCCATCAGTGTCATCTACCAGTGCCCATCAGTGCCCAGCAGTGCCACCTATCAGAGCCACCTATCAGTGCCACCTATCAGTGCCCATCAGTCCCATCTATCAGTGGTACCTATCAGTGCCCATCCGTGCCACCCATCTGTGCCACCCATCTGTGCAACCCATCCGTGCCATCTTATATGTGCCCATCTTTGCCCATCAGTGCCACCTTATCTGTGCCCATCAGTGCCGCCTTATCTGTGCCTATTAGTGCCCACCAGTGCAGCCTCTCAGTGCCCACCAATGCAGCCTATCAGTGCCCACCAATGCAGCCCATCACTGCCCACCAGTGCAGCCTATCAGTGCCGCCTCATCAGCGCACTTCAATGAAGGAGAAAAATGACCTGTTTGCAAAATTTTATAACAAACTATTAAACATGATTTTTTTTTTTTTTTTGCATCTTTTTTTGTTTGTTTAGCAAAAAATAAAACTCCCAGCTGTGATTAAATACCACCAAAAGAAAGCTCTATTTGTGGGAAAAAAATGATAAAAATGTCATTTGGGTACAGTGTTGTATGCCCGCGCAATTGTCATTCAAAGTGCATCAGCGCTGAAAGCTGAAAATTGGTCTGGGACTGAGGGGGGTTTAAGTGCCCAGTAAGCAAGTGGTTAAAATAAGAAGATCATGATTCTCTTATGATTCTCACAATGTAAAATCTTTCACATTATACAAAAAAAAGGGCTAACTTTACTGGGGAGTTTTTTTTTAATTCATTAAAGTAATTTTTTCCAAAACAATTTAAATGCTGCGCAAATACAGAGTGACATAAAATATTGCAACAACCACCATTTTATTCTCTAGGGTGTCTACTAATATATATATATATATATATATATATATATATATATATATATATATATGTATATATATATATATATATATATATATATATATATATATATATAATGTTTGGGGGTTCTAAGTAATTTTCTAGCAAAAAAAAAAAAATGATTTTAACTTGAATCCAACAAATGTCAGAAAAAGGTTTAGTGTTTAAAGAGGAGGGCCAGTTAAAAAAAAAAAAAAAAAAAAGTCAGCAGCTGCAAACACTGCAGCTGCTGACTTAATAAAATCACTTACCTGTCCAGGGCGCCCGCGATGTCGGCCGCCCGAGGCCGAGCCGTCCCTCGGCTCTCGGGTCCCGGCGCCGCCATTCCCTGTAAGGGAAACAGGCAGCGGAGCCTTACGGCTTCACTGCCCGTTTCCTACTGCGCATGCGCGAGTCCCGGAACTACTGCGCATGCGCGAGTCCCGCAGCGCTTTCTGAATGGGACGCGCTGTGTCCTGGAACACACAGTTCCCAGAACACAGCGCGACCCATTACCCAGAAGACACCGCGACGAAGACAGAAGACGGAAGATCTCCGCGGAGGAGGAAGAGGAAGATTAGGATAAAGTGCCTAGCAACAGGCATTTCTGGTAAGTAAAAAAAAAAAAAATTTCTCATTTTATTTATTTTTGATTTTTTTGTCATTTTTAACATTTTTGGGTTTTCAGGGTGGCCCTCCACTTTAAGTGGTTAAACTTTTTCTACTTACACACAAAGTCTATTCCATTGACAAATTACAATGTTTATACTTAAGTTCAACTGATAAAGAATGTTTTGATTCTTGGCAGACTACCCAATTTTTTTCTTCCTTTCTTTTGAGGGCTGTGGCTTCAGAAGAGCAGAGAGAATTTTTTGCATAGAAAGGATGGTGAAACACTTTATTCAAGGTCGCGATAACAATTCTTGGCGATTAATTGTACAGCTCTAGTGTCAGTGGGAGGAATAGTGCCCCATCATTGGTGTCAGTGGGAGGAATAGTGCCCCAATAATTTGTGTCAGTGGGAGGAATAGTGCCCCATCATTGGTGTCAGTGGGAGGAATAGTGCCTCATCATTGGTGTCAGTGGGAGGAATAGTGCCCCATCATTGGTGTCAGTGGGAGGAATAGTGCCCGATCATTGGTGTCAGTAAGAGGAATAGTGCCCTATCATTGGTGTCACTAGGAGGAATAGTGCCCCAGCATTGGTGTCAGTGGGAGGAATAGTGCCCCATCATTGGGGTCAGTGGAAGAAATAGTGCCCCATCATTGGTTTCAGTGGAAGGAATAGTGAATCGTCATTAGTGTCAGTGGGGGGAATAGTGCATCATTATTAGTGTCAGTGGGAGGAGTAGTGCCCCATTATCGGTTTCATTGGGAGGAATAGTGCCCCATTGTCAGTGGCAGGAACTATGCCCCACTATTGCTGAATGCCCCAAGGGTCAGATAAAAGCAAGCAAAGAGCTGCATCGGGCCCCCAGGCCACAGTTTGGAGATCACTGCTTCAAAGAATAGGAAAAATTTCATATTGAAAAATAGTCCAAGTGTCTTATGCCCTGTACACACAGTCTTACTTTCTGACGGAAAATGTGCGAACGAATCACGTTGTTGGAAAATCTGATCATGTGTGTGGGCTCCATCTGACTTTTTTCTGTCGGAATTTCTGACACACAAAGTTTGAGAGCAGGATCTAAAAGTGTCCGACAACAAAATCCAATTGTTTACATTCTGATTGCGTGTAGACAATTCGGACGGACAAAGTGCCACGCATGCTCAGAATAAATTACGCGACAAAAGCTATTGCCCTCTTTATAGTCCCATCGTACGTGTTCTACGTCACCGTGTTCTGAACGATTGAATTTTCCGAAAAGTTTTGGATTTTGGGACAAAATCTGTTGGAAAAAATCTGACCGATTTTGTCGTCGAAATGCCCGACCGTGTGTATAGGGCATTAGAAGGATCTAGAAGCATCTAGAAGGAATTCAACTCATCATTAGGCACATAGTGAGTTTTGTGAGAGGTTAAACTTCATTGAGAATTTTTCTTTTTACAACCTAGTTACCTTCATATAAATGATACACCAGCAAAATAAGAAAGACACTTATTTAATGTATTAGTATCAGTTTCCAATTTAAAGTTACCAAACAGATATATCATTCTTCATTTGCACATATAATAGACAGGAAAACAGTAGCCATGTGGATATCGTGTCACCGTTTCATGTTTCACCGTTTACGTTAAACAAAAAAGGGCAGGCGAAATCAAGCATTCAATGTAATAAATGCAGCCACCTGGTCATTACTTCCGACTTAATTAGGATCAAGTTGGAATATACATGACTTAATTAACTTACAGTGGAGTCATTCTGGATACGTTTGATAGGAAGAAATGCAGTCATTGTGAGAATTCAAATCAATTTTGCATTTGATCCATACAATACTTCATTGAATTCCATTTGCATGACAGAATGACACAATCCCAAGGGCATGTTATTTTATAGCTAGGAAATCTATTGTTGACACTATAAAGGGCTGCTCAGCAGAATGGTATTATGAAACATCTTGTCTGCTCATGTCACATTATTGTGATCTGAATTTGGTAATGTCATGACTAGTGATGGCCGAACGGTTCGCCCGGCGGTCGTTTCGCGGCGAATTTCCGACTTTCGCCGTCCGCGGGTTCGAACGCCTTTTTCCGTCGTTCGCCCCGGCGGACTTACGTGTTTAATGTATACAAGAACTTTAACCTTTCGTGACACGTTTATCATGTGTTACAGGACAACCAATTGAGACATGACAGCTCATGGACACTTGGACATTCCCCCTAACCTATAAATACACCCGATCCGGTGGCCATTTTACATTCTTTCTTCTGTCACTGTAGGGAAAGGATCCTGTGTGGAGTAGGGACAGAGAAAACGCTAGCTATTTGGTACACAAAAGTTCTTTTCAGGACTGGTATAGGTGTTAGGTCAGCAGCCTGAGTTTCTTTTGTCAGTTTAGATAAAGGGACAGAGCGCTGTATGCTGCTATTTTAGGGACAGCTCAGCCAGATTAGTCTTTCTTCATCATCATCATCATCATCATCATTAGCTGTTACTATCAGGTCCACAAAAGAGCTGTTCCAGCTAATCGTTCCAGCCTACTCTTTTTTGCCAATTTGTATAGGGACAGGCAGGAAGCAGTGTGTCAGGCAGTGAGGATAATTTTAAAGACTTGCTGTTACTATTAGTTCCACAAAGGTTCTTTTCAGGACTGGTATCAGTGGTACGGTAATAGGCTTGTACACGTATAATATTCTTTCTTCCAAATATAGAAAGAATATTATACTTGACTGCTGCCCTTCTGCTGCAGTCTGCTAATCATTCACAACTCACTTGTTCCACAAAGCTCTTTATCAGGACTGGTAACTTGGTCTGTCTAGGGTGCTACGGTACATAGGCTTGGGTGCGGTACAGTCTGCTGTTCTGTAAGGACCGCTATCGGTCCACAATACATAGGGTTGCCGTGCACTACTGCTGACCGCTGCCCTATACTGCAGCAGTCCTTCATTGGTATAGGGACTGACGTACAGTCTGCTAATCACTAACACACAACCTGCTTGGTCCACAAAAGTTCTTATAAGGACTGGTAACTTGGTATAGGGTGCTACGGTACATAGGCCTGAGTGCGTTACAGTCTGCTGTTCTGTAAGGACCGCTATCGGTCCACAATACATAGGGTTGCCGTGCACTACTGCTGACCGCTGCCCTATACTGCAGCAGTCCTTCAGCGGTATAGGGACTGACGCACAGTCTGCTAAACACTAACACACAACCTGCTTGGTCCACAAAAGTTTTTATAAGGACTGGTAACTTGGTATAGGGTGCTACGGTACATAGGCCTGAGTGCAGTACAGTCTGCTGTTCTGTAAGGACCGCTATCGGTCCACAATACATAGGGTTGCCGTGCACTACTGCTGACCGCTGCCCTATACTGCAGCAGTCCTTCATTGGTATAGGGACTGACGTACAGTCTGCTAATCACTAACACACAACCTGCTTGGTCCACAAAAGTTCTTATAAGGACTGGTAACTTGGTATAGGGTGCTACGGTACATAGGCCTGAGTGCGTTACAGTCTGCTGTTCTGTAAGGACCGCTATCGGTCCACAATACATAGGGTTGCCGTGCACTACTGCTGACCGCTGCCCTATACTGCAGCAGTCCTTCATTGGTATAGGGACTGACGTACAGTCTGCTAATCACTAACACACAACCTGCTTGTTCCACAAAAGTTCTTATAAGGACTGGTAACTTGGTATAGGGTGCTACGGTACATAGGCTTGAGTGCGGTACAGTCTGCTGTTCTGTAAGGACCGCTATCGGTCCACAATAGATAGGGTTGACGTGCACCACTGCTGACCGCTGCCCTATACTGCAGCAGTCCTTCAGCGGTATAGGGACTGACGTACAGTCTGCTAAACACTAATACACAACCTGCTTGGTCCACAAAAGTTCTTATAAGGACTGGTAACTTGGTATAGGGTGCTACGGTACATAGGCTTGAGTGCGGTACAGTCTGCTGTTCTGTAAGGACCGCTATCGGTCCACAATAGATAGGGTTGACGTGCACCACTGCTGACCGCTGCCCTATACTGCAGCAGTCCTTCAGCGGTATAGGGACTGACGCACAGTCTGCTAAACACTAACACACAACCTGCTTGGTCCACAAAAGTTTTTATAAGGACTGGTAACTTGGTATAGGGTGCTACGGTACATAGGCCTGAGTGCGTTACAGTCTGCTGTTCTGTAAGGACCGCTATCGGTCCACAATACATAGGGTTGCCGTGCACTACTGCTGACCGCTGCCCTATACTGCAGCAGTCCTTCATTGGTATAGGGACTGACGTACAGTCTGCTAATCACTAACACACAACCTGCTTGGTCCACAAAAGTTCTTATAAGGACTGGTAACTTGGTATAGGGTGCTACGGTACATAGGCCTGAGTGCGTTACAGTCTGCTGTTCTGTAAGGACCGCTATCGGTCCACAATACATAGGGTTGCCGTGCACTACTGCTGACCGCTGCCCTATACTGCAGCAGTCCTTCAGCGGTATAGGGACTGACGCACAGTCTGCTAAACACTAACACACAACCTGCTTGGTCCACAAAAGTTCTTATAAGGACTGGTAACTTGGTATAGGGTGCTACGGTACATAGGCCTGAGTGCAGTACAGTCTGCTGTTCTGTAAGGACCGCTATCGGTCCACAATACATAGGGTTGCCGTGCACTACTGCTGACCGCTGCCCTATACTGCAGCAGTCCTTCATTGGTATAGGGACTGACGTACAGTCTGCTAATCACTAACACACAACCTGCTTGTTCCACAAAAGTTCTTATAAGGACTGGTAACTTGGTATAGGGTGCTACGGTACATAGGCTTGAGTGCGGTACAGTCTGCTGTTCTGTAAGGACCGCTATCGGTCCACAATAGATAGGGTTGACGTGCACCACTGCTGACCGCTGCCCTATACTGCAGCAGTCCTTCAGCGGTATAGGGACTGACGTACAGTCTGCTAAACACTAATACACAACCTGCTTGGTCCACAAAAGTTCTTATAAGGACTGGTAACTTGGTATAGGGTGCTACGGTACATAGGCTTGAGTGCGGTACAGTCTGCTGTTCTGTAAGGACCGCTATCGGTCCACAATAGATAGGGTTGACGTGCACCACTGCTGACCGCTGCCCTATACTGCAGCAGTCCTTCAGCGGTATAGGGACTGACGCACAGTCTGCTAAACACTAACACACAACCTGCTTGGTCCACAAAAGTTTTTATAAGGACTGGTAACTTGGTATAGGGTGCTACGGTACATAGGCCTGAGTGCGTTACAGTCTGCTGTTCTGTAAGGACCGCTATCGGTCCACAATACATAGGGTTGCCGTGCACTACTGCTGACCGCTGCCCTATACTGCAGCAGTCCTTCATTGGTATAGGGACTGACGTACAGTCTGCTAATCACTAACACACAACCTGCTTGGTCCACAAAAGTTCTTATAAGGACTGGTAACTTGGTATAGGGTGCTACGGTACATAGGCCTGAGTGCGTTACAGTCTGCTGTTCTGTAAGGACCGCTATCGGTCCACAATACATAGGGTTGCCGTGCACTACTGCTGACCGCTGCCCTATACTGCAGCAGTCCTTCAGCGGTATAGGGACTGACGCACAGTCTGCTAAACACTAACACACAACCTGCTTGGTCCACAAAAGTTCTTATAAGGACTGGTAACTTGGTATAGGGTGCTACGGTACATAGGCCTGAGTGCAGTACAGTCTGCTGTTCTGTAAGGACCGCTATCGGTCCACAATACATAGGGTTGCCGTGCACTACTGCTGACCGCTGCCCTATACTGCAGCAGTCCTTCATTGGTATAGGGACTGACGTACAGTCTGCTAATCACTAACACACAACCTGCTTGTTCCACAAAAGTTCTTATAAGGACTGGTAACTTGGTATAGGGTGCTACGGTACATAGGCTTGAGTGCGGTACAGTCTGCTGTTCTGTAAGGACCGCTATCGGTCCACAATAGATAGGGTTGACGTGCACCACTGCTGACCGCTGCCCTATACTGCAGCAGTCCTTCAGCGGTATAGGGACTGACGTACAGTCTGCTAAACACTAATACACAACCTGCTTGGTCCACAAAAGTTCTTATAAGGACTGGTAACTTGGTATAGGGTGCTACGGTACATAGGCTTGAGTGCGGTACAGTCTGCTGTTCTGTAAGGACCGCTATCGGTCCACAATAGATAGGGTTGACGTGCACCACTGCTGACCGCTGCCCTATACTGCAGCAGTCCTTCAGCGGTATAGGGACTGACGCACAGTCTGCTAAACACTAACACACAACCTGCTTGGTCCACAAAAGTTTT
The DNA here is from genome assembly GCF_037356315.1 of Lithobates pipiens. NCBI lineage: Eukaryota > Metazoa > Chordata > Amphibia > Anura > Ranidae > Lithobates > Lithobates pipiens. The sequence goes on along the minus strand of NW_027507758.1, from coordinate 530,703,951 downwards.
TATAAGGACTGGTAACTTGGTATAGGGTGCTACGGTACATAGGCCTGAGTGCGTTACAGTCTGCTGTTCTGTAAGGACCGCTATCGGTCCACAATACATAGGGTTGCCGTGCACTACTGCTGACCGCTGCCCTATACTGCAGCAGTCCTTCATTGGTATAGGGACTGACGTACAGTCTGCTAATCACTAACACACAACCTGCTTGGTCCACAAAAGTTCTTATAAGGACTGGTAACTTGGTATAGGGTGCTACGGTACATAGGCCTGAGTGCGTTACAGTCTGCTGTTCTGTAAGGACCGCTATCGGTCCACAATACATAGGGTTGCCGTGCACTACTGCTGACCGCTGCCCTATACTGCAGCAGTCCTTCAGCGGTATAGGGACTGACGCACAGTCTGCTAAACACTAACACACAACCTGCTTGGTCCACAAAAGTTCTTATAAGGACTGGTAACTTGGTATAGGGTGCTACGGTACATAGGCCTGAGTGCAGTACAGTCTGCTGTTCTGTAAGGACCGCTATCGGTCCACAATACATAGGGTTGCCGTGCACTACTGCTGACCGCTGCCCTATACTGCAGCAGTCCTTCATTGGTATAGGGACTGACGTACAGTCTGCTAATCACTAACACACAACCTGCTTGTTCCACAAAAGTTCTTATAAGGACTGGTAACTTGGTATAGGGTGCTACGGTACATAGGCTTGAGTGCGGTACAGTCTGCTGTTCTGTAAGGACCGCTATCGGTCCACAATAGATAGGGTTGACGTGCACCACTGCTGACCGCTGCCCTATACTGCAGCAGTCCTTCAGCGGTATAGGGACTGACGTACAGTCTGCTAAACACTAATACACAACCTGCTTGGTCCACAAAAGTTCTTATAAGGACTGGTAACTTGGTATAGGGTGCTACGGTACATAGGCTTGAGTGCGGTACAGTCTGCTGTTCTGTAAGGACCGCTATCGGTCCACAATAGATAGGGTTGACGTGCACCACTGCTGACCGCTGCCCTATACTGCAGCAGTCCTTCAGCGGTATAGGGACTGACGTACAGTCTGCTAAACACTAATACACAACCTGCTTGGTCCACAAAAGTTCTTATAAGGACTGGTAACTTGGTATAGGGTGCTACGGTACATAGGCTTGAGTGCGGTACAGTCTGCTGTTCTGTAAGGACCGCTATAGGTCCACAATAGATAGGGTTGACGTGCACCACTGCTGACCGCTCACCTATACTGCAGCAGTCCTTCAGCGGTATAGGGACTAAGAGTTTTGTCACAGGGTCATTTAAAAAATGACATGCAGAGGAAGAGGCAGGCCCTTCCGCAGGGGTGGTAGGGGTAGGGCAGGAGCAACAGGCTTGAGCCAAAGTGGGAAGTTGCAGAAGGTGCGTTCAATTACTTTAAAGGATGCACCAGACTTGGTTGAGTGGCTCGCTCAGCCTTACTCTTCTGCACCCTCCTCATCCTCTCGATCTGCACCCTCTTCTTCACTCTCTGCTATGTGCACCCCCAAAGACACTACCACCAACAACACGACCACCACCACCACCACCACATACCTTCCGCTTGAGTCACTGGAATTATTTTCCGATCCATATCAAGAGGACATTTCTGATGCGCAGCCACTCTTGGTATTGGATCAGGAAGAGGAGGTAGCAACAAGCGCTACTCAGCAGTCTGACGCCAGTACCCAGATCAGCCCAAGGAGGAGGTTGGTCCCCGGTGTTGCTGCCTACTCTACTTATAGCGGTGGGGAAGGTGACGTTGATGATGACGTGTCTAGTGATGTCACGTGGGTGCCCACAAGAGAGGAAGAGGAGGGGAGTTCAGAGGGAGATATGGACCAGCAGATAGGGAGGAGAAGCAGCAATGACTTACATTGCACAGCAGGGACAAAGCAGACTGCAAATGTATCAGGAGCGAGTCATCGACCATGTACGGTCACATCTGGCGCTCCCAGGACACCGGCACATGGCTCCGCAGTGTGGGCTTTTTTTAACGTGTCCGCTGCTGACAATAGCGTTGCCATCTGCAATCTTTGCAGTCAACGCGTTAGTCGCGGTAAGCCCAATACTCACCTAGGGACGACCGCCTTAAGAAGGCACATGAGCAGCCATCACCGAGCCCAGTGGGAGCAACGGAACACACAAAGCCACACTGCAGGCTCTCACCGTCCAGCCTCGTCTTCTACTTCTCCTTCTCCTCTCTCCTCACAATTGTCCTCCACTCCACCTTCCATCACGCCAAGCTCACATTTTTCTGCAAAAAGGCAGGCTTCCGTGGGCCTAATGTTTGAGCGTAAAAAAATGATGACGCCGGATAACCCTCTTGCCCAACGGTTGGCGGCTGGCTTGTCAGAACTCATAGCCCGCCAACTACTGCCATATAAACTGGTGGACTCGGAGGCCTTTCGCAAATTTGTGGCCATTGGAACACCACAATGGAAGGTCCCAGGAAGGAAGTATTTCTCAGAGAAGGGCATCCCAGAGCTATATGGCCATGTTCAGCGGCAAGTGAATGTATCTCTGGCACACAGTGTCGGTGCCAAGATACATCTGACCACAGACACGTGGTCTAGCAAACACGGGCAGGGAAGGTATATCAGTTTTACTGCCCACTGGGTGAACCTTCTGACGGCCGTCAAGCATGTAACCCGTGGCACCCGTGTAGATTTGGTTTTACCGCCACGGATTGCATGCAGGCCTGACTCTTCTTCTCCTCCTCCTACTCCATCCTCCTCCCTCTCCTCCTCAGCTGCCTCCTCCTTTTCCGCTGCTAGCGTCTCTTCCACTGCACCGCCCAAGCTCCCCAGAACCTATTCCACATGCCAGGTGAGACGTTGCCATGCCGTGCTGCGTCTGTTGTGCCTGGAAGCAAAGAGCCACACTGGCCCGGCACTCCTTTCAGCTTTGCGTTCACAGGCAGATGAGTGGCTAACACCGCTCAATTTGACAGTTGGTAAAGTGGTGTGTGACAACGGTGCCAATCTGCTTAGCGCATTGAAACAGGGCAAAATCACGCACGTGCCGTGCATGGCACACGTCTTAAACTTGGTCGTGCAGCGATTCCTTGTCAAATACCCTGGGGTCCAGGACATCTTGCGGCAGGCAAGGAAAATCTCGGCCCATTTCAGAAGATCTTACACGGCCATGGCTCGCCTTGCTGACATTCAGCGGCGACACCATCTGCCGGTCAGACGTCTTATTTGCGATTGCCCGACGCGATGGAACTCAACCTTCTATATGCTTGATAGGCTGCTCCAGCAGAAACGTGCAGTTAACGTCTACCTGTATGAACTCTGCGAAAGAAACGGTTCTGGGGAGCTGGGTTTTTTTTCACCGCGCCAGTGGCTGCTCATGCGCGACACATGCAGACTTCTGCGGCCATTTGAGGAGATCACCAAACTGGTCAGTCGCAGCCATGGCGCCATCAGTGACATGGTACCTTATGCCTTCTTTCTGGAGCGTGCATTGCGTCGTGTCATTGATCAGGCTGTGGAGGAGCAGGAGCGGGAAGATGAGGAAGTCGCAATGCTGGATGAATTCCCAGGGGGGGCTACTCTATCTGAGACAAGTCAACAACAGGAGTCTGATGAGGAGTCAGAGGAGGATGGTGCCGGGGCGGATGAGCAGGAGCAAGAAGAGCATGCTTTAAACCTTTCTGGGATCCCTGTTGTGCGAGGATGGGGAGAGGAGAATGAAGAGGACGACATTATCCTGGATGATGAGCAGGAGCCAGGCCACCACACCGCTTCCACTTTAGTGCAAATGGGGGCCTTCATGCTCCAGTGTTTTAATAGGGACCCCCGTATAAAAAGCATGAGGGTCAAGGACCAGTACTGGGTGGCAACGTACTTAGACCCCCGGTACAAACACAAAATGGCGGAAATGTTACCGCCGTCGCAGAGGGCTGTCAGAATGCAGCACTTCCAGGCCTTGCTTCGAGAAATGCTGCATTCTGCTTTTGCGTGCGCTGGCAGAGGAGCAATTCCCACTCCCAGAGAAGGATTTGCGGGTACCAATCCAACAGCGCCTGCAAGAAGAGGCCGGTTTGAAGATGTGTTGGTGACTTCGGATATGAGGTCATTCTTTCAGCCGACCCATCGACAGGTGTCATCCGGATCCAGCATCAGGGAACGCCTAGACCGTCAGGTGTCCGACTACATTGGGTTAACGGCCGATGTGGACGCTCTGAGGAGTGATGAACCCCTAGACTACTGGGTGGGCAGGCTTGACCTCTGGCCAGAGCTTGCCCAATTTGCAATCGAACTGTTGGCTTGCCCCTCATCCAGTGTCCTGTCCGAAAGGACGTTCAGCGCAGCAGGGGGGATTGTGACCGATAAGCGTACTCGCCTAGCTCACCACAGTGTTAACTACCTCACATTTCTAAAAATGAATGAGGCATGGATCTCGGAGGAATTCAACACATGTGATCAGTAGACCATGTATATGTCTATAAACAATTTTTGGAATCAAGCACACAGACCTTCTTAATTCATTTGGCTCACTTCCCTGACCCAAAAAAGCACACCGTACTATATGCCCCTACCCTCCTCTTTGAAGAGGTTGAGCGGTGTCATATTTCTACTGGGGCTGCTTATTATGAGGGGTTCCCACCATCCCTGTGCTGTGCTGACTTCCTCCTGGGTGTTCTTATTATGAGGGGCTCCCACCATCCCTGTGCTGTGCTGACTTCCTCCTGGGGGTTCTTATTATGAGGGGATCACACCATCCCTGTGCTGTGCTGACTTCCTCCTGGGGCTGCTTACGGTGCTGCTGTCAGCGCTGTATGTCACGGAGCTGCTGTCAGCGCTGTATGTCACGGAGCTGCTGTCAGCGCTGTATGTCACGGAGCTGCTGTCAGCGCTGTATGTCACGGAGCTGCTGTCAGCGCTGTATGTCACGGAGCTGCTGTCAGCGCTGTATGTCACGGAGCTGCTGTCAGCGCTGTATGTCACGGAGCTGCTGTCAGCGCTGTATGTCACGGAGCTGCTGTCAGCGCTGTATGTCACGGAGCTGCTGTCAGCGCTGTATGTCACGGAGCTGCTGTCAGCGCTGTATGTCACGGTGCTGCTGTCAGCGCTGTATGTCACGGAGCTGCTGTCAGCGCTGTATGTCACGGAGCTGCTGTCAGTGCTGTATGTCACGGAGCTGCTGTCAGCGCTGTATGTCACGGAGCTGCTGTCAGCGCTGTATGTCACGGAGCTGCTGTCAGCGCTGTATGTCACGGTGCTGCTGTCAGCGCTGTATGTCACGGAGCTGCTGTCAGCGCTGTATGTCACGGAGCTGCTGTCAGCGCTGTATGTCACGGAGCTGCTGTCAGCGCTGTATGTCACGGAGCTGCTGTCAGCGCTGTATGTCACGGAGCTGCTGTCAGCGCTGTATGTCACGGAGCTGCTGTCAGCGCTGTATGTCACGGTGCTGCTGTCAGCGCTGTATGTCACGGAGCTGCTGTCAGCGCTGTATGTCACGGAGCTGCTGTCAGCGCTGTATGTCACGGAGCTGCTGTCAGCGCTGTATGTCACGGAGCTGCTGTCAGCGCTGTATGTCACGGTGCTGCTGTCAGCGCTGTATGTCACGGAGCTGCTGTCAGCGCTGTATGTCACGGAGCTGCTGTCAGTGCTGTATGTCACGGAGCTGCTGTCAGCGCTGTATGTCACGGAGCTGCTGTCAGCGCTGTATGTCACGGAGCTGCTGTCAGCGCTGTATGTCACGGTGCTGCTGTCAGCGCTGTATGTCACGGAGCTGCTGTCAGCGCTGTATGTCACGGAGCTGCTGTCAGCGCTGTATGTCACGGAGCTGCTGTCAGCGCTGTATGTCACGGAGCTGCTGTCAGCGCTGTATGTCACGGAGCTGCTGTCAGCGCTGTATGTCACGGTGCTGATGTCAGTGCTCTGTATTACGGTGCTGCTGTCAGTGCTCTGTATCTCCTGCACCCTCTTGTTTGCCTACCCTGGTCCCTGACCTTCCCTCTCCTCCATTGCCTTCATTAGCTCCATAGTCCTGAATTGTCAGAACAATTTCCCAAATAAAAAAAAAATGCTTGTAGTTATCGATCCCAAATTCACCTCATACATGTATTATGCTATTGTCCAGGTGGTGGGACTACGTGCTACCCCCTAATAATTACCCCGTGGCCGCAAATTCGACCTAAAGGTTTGCGAAATTCGCCTCCCATTGAAGTCAATGGAGCCCGCGGCGAACGGTCGTTTTCGCGAACGTTTGTGTCCGTTCGCGTTTCGCGTTCGCGAAACGTCCCGTCGGAAGTTCGTCCATCACTAGTCATGACATTCCTATTGTTTAAAGTGGACCTGTCAGACAACTTTTGCTAACAGGGCATTAATATGACACTGTGAATAATTGCTGAGATGCCGTGTACAGTTACTGTCACACATTCTGTACCTTGCTTTAGAAATATTAACTGAAAAAAAACTTGTGTAAAATATAAAGGAACCTGGCGATTTAGTTTAACTCTGAGCACGAAAACTTTAATTTCGCAATAGCCACAAAGGGTATAAATCTACTTTGCGTGTACTAAAATTATTTTGCAAACATAGTTCTTGCCTTGTAAAAGTATCAGGGAGCTCATCTCCATGGTGTGCATGACCTGTATAGAGAGCAGAACTGTGGGGGGCAACCAGCAGGCCCAACCTACTACAGAATGCCTGTAGAAAACGACAGGAGGGGGCAGATACAAGACCATCCCGCACAAAGAGAGAGAGCAGCAACAACTGGTCTTTATTGCAGGAAGCATTTGCGCAAAGGCAAAGTTTTATGCTGGATTATTTAATTATTATTATTTAATTACACAGCACATTCCAAATTTCGAGTAATGCCACGTACATACGACCAGACTTTTTGACAGCAAAGGTCGGACGGAGCAAGTCCGTCGGACAATTCGATCATGTGTGGGCTCCATCGGACCTTTGCTTGCCAAAAATCCAGCGGACTTTAGAAATAAAACATGTTTTAAATTTTCCCACCAGAACTCCGCCGGACCGAGAAATCCGTTCGTGTGTATGCTAGTCCTATGGACAAAAACGGACGCTAGGGCAACTATTGGCTATTCGCTATGAACTTCCTTATTCTAGTCCGGTCGTAAGTCATCACGTTCGAATCCGTCGGACTTTGGTGTGATTGTGTGTGGCCAAGTCCGTTCATTCGGAAAGTCCGTCGGAACTCAGGCCGAAAGTCAGTCGGAAAGACTGTCAGACCTAGTCCCTCAAAGTCCGATCGTGTGTACGTGGCTTCAGACGATGCATGCCTTTTGTATTTATTTTTTTCAAATCTGTATGTATGTATTTAAAAGATACAATAACAGAACATTTAAGCCCTGTAATAGAAATAGGCCTCAATTACAAGATACAATTAGTGTTTGCAAACCCACACCCCCAGCATGGTCATCTTCCTGGATATTACAATATCACCTGCCTACTCGGGTTCAGCAAGAATTCCCCCTTTCATGGCACAGCCAGATATGCAGGCCAATACCCAAAATTTTACAGAAATCTATTGTTTTTATTTATTTTTGCCCGACACTTTGCTTCAATTCATCGTGGACCAGACCAACTTATATGCCCAGCAGCATATTGCCAAAAACCCCCAATCATCATACACCCATCCGTTTGAGTGGAGAGATTTGACTCTGGAGTTCAAATTGTTTATGGATCTCACCATAAACATGAGGCTTACAAAAGAAAAGGATGTAATAATGTGACCTGACACAACCAAATCATAACAGTGGCAAACCTCCATCCCTAATATATGTTTAAACAAAAAAAGAGGAAAGAATGGGACTTTATATGAGGTATGAATAAATATCTAGATCATATTGATCATTAATTAGTTTATAAATTCCAAATCAAGTTAAAAAGCATCAGCAATCTTTGGTAAAAGACATGATATACTGTAATTACACATACAATTATTATACTAAGTAAAATACAACATGATTAGCATTACAATTTCATAGATCCTTCATCCAATAATAATAAACCTACCGTATATACTCGAGTATAGGCCGACCCGAATATAAGCCGAGGCCCCCAATTTACCCCCAAAAAAACTGGCAAACTTATTGACTCGTGTATAAGCCGAGGGTGAGACATGCCTGTCCATCCCTGTGTGTGTGTCCGTCCATCCCTGTGTGTCCGTCCATCCCTGTGTGTCCGTCCATCCCTGTGTGTCCGTCCATCCATCCCTGTGTGTGTGTGTGTCCATCCATCCATCCATCCCTGTGTGTGTGTGTCTCCATCCATCCATCCATCCATCCCTGTGTGTGTGTGTCTCCATCCATCCATCCATCCATCCCTGTGTGTGTGTGTCTCCATCCATCCATCCATCCCTGTGTGTGTGTGTATCCATCCATCCCTGTGTGTGTGTGTGTGTCTCCATCCATCCATCCATCCGTGTGTGTGTGTCTCCATCCGTGTGTGTGTGTGTGTGTGTGTGTGTGTGTGTGTGTGTGTGTGTGTGTGTGTGTGTGTCCAGCCTACCTGCACCTACACCCGCAGCAGATCGCAAAACGCAGTGCGGAAATGAATAGGGTTTGCAGTGTTAGCTGCATGGCAATATAGTGTGAACCAGGGCTGAGGACCCATTCACTTTGGCAGGGAAAAGGGAATAGTTGAGTCGCAGATTTATTCCCGCTGGCCACCCACACAGAGAAGACCATCCAGCAGCCACTTTGCGTCATAGCCACGACAAAAATCCCATCATGTTTAGTGGGCAGTACAGGTGTGTGTGTGTGTGTGTGTGTGTGTGTGTGTGTGTGTGTGTGTGTGTGTGTGTGTGTCCAGCCTACCTGTGTCCCGAGCCTTTGTCCCGAGCCTCCGTCCCGTGTCGTGCCTTGCCTTCGTCCCGTCCCGTCCCGTCCCGTGCCGTGCCTTGCCTTGCCTCCGTCCCGTGCCCTCTTCGTCGGCGGCCATTGTAAAATTCAAAAGCCGCGCCTCCTCCTTCGCCTGTGATAGGCGGAACACTGAATTTCCCAGCAGCCTGTGTTCCGCCTATCACGGACGTCGTATCATCCTCGTCCGTAGTACGAGGATGAGACGATGCCCGTGATAGGCGGAACACAGGCTGCTGGGAAATTCAGTGTTCCGCCTATCACAGGCGAAGGCGGAGCCGGAGGCGCGGCTTTTGAATCATAGAATGGCCGCTGTCTGTCTGCTCGACACGCTGATCGAGTGGGCAGACAGCGATGACTCGAGTATAAGCCGAGGGGGGCACTTTCAGCCTCAAAAAAGAGGCTGAAAATCTCGGCTTATACTCGAGTATATACGGTACCTAAGCAATTGCTCTTAGTGAGTCAAACTTGTCATCAGTTAAAAGTGTTCTCGATGCACGTTTTGTGGCTCACGCCAATCATCAGGAGTAAAATGAAGGACATGCCTATTGGTCCACCAACCCCATCCACCACATGCCCATCTATTCTTCCGTAATGTCCAGGTCCCGATAAAAGATGATTATGCACTTCCTTTGTTTCATTGACAATTTATATAAGTATAAATTATATGAAATTTGCCCACTCATATATTTCTTTTCCCAATGATTTGCGGAACTCGCAGTCCGCAATCAGCATATACAGTATCTCACAAAAGTGAGTACACCCCTCACATTTTTGAAAATATTTTATTATATCTTTTCATGTGACAACACTGAAGAATTGACACTTTGCTACAATGTAAAGTAGTGAGTGTACAGCTTGTATAACAGTGTAAATTTTCTGTCCCCTCAAAATAACTCAACACACAGCCATTAATGTCTAAACCGCTGGCAACAAAAGTGATTACACCCCTGGGTGAAAATGTCCAAATTGGGCTAAAGTGTCAATGTTTTATGTGGCCACCATGATTTTCCAGCACTGCCTTAACCCTCTTGGGCATGGAGTTCACCAGAGTTTCACAGGTTGCCAATGGAGTCCTCTTCCACTCCTCCATGATGACATCACAGAGCTGGTGGATGTTAGAGACCTTGCGCTTCTCCACCTTCCATTTGAGGATGCCCCACAGAGGCTCAATAGGATGTAGGTCTGGAGACATGCTTGGTCAGTCCATCACCTTTACCCTCGACTTCTATAGCAAGGGAGTGGTCATCTTGGAGGTGAGTTTGAGTTTGTTATCATGTTGAAATACTGCCCGGAGGCCCAGTCTCAGAAGGTAGGGGATCATGCTCTGCTTCAGTATGTCACAGCACATGTTGGCATTCATGGTTCCCTCAATAAACTGTAGCTCCGCAGTCCCGGCAGCACTCATGCAGCCCCAGACCATGACACTCCCACCACCATGTAGGCAAGACACACTTGTCTTTGTACTCCTCACCTGGTTGCTGCCACACATGCTTGACACCATCTGAACCAAATAAGTTTATCTTGGTCTCATCAGACCACAGGACATGGTTCCAGTAACCCATGTCCTTAGTCTGCTTGTCTTCAGCAAACTGTTTGCAGGCTTTTTTGTGCATCATCTTTAGAGGAGGCTTCCTTTTGGGACGACAGCCATGCAGACCAATTTGATGCAGTGTGAGGCATATGGTCTGAGCACTGACAGGCTGATCCCCCACTCCCATCCCTTCAACCTCTGCAGCAATGCTAGCAGCACTCATACGCCTATTTCCCAAAGACAACCTCTGGATTAGGGATGAGCCGAACACCCCCCGGTTCGGTTCGCACCAGAACTTTCGAACGGACCCCACGTTCGTTACGAACGTTAGAACCCCATTGAAGTCTATGGGACTTGAACGTTCGAAATGGAAAGTGCTAATTTTAACGGCTAATATGCAGGATACTGTCCTAAAAAGGGTTTAGAGACCTGGCTCCTGCCCCAGGGGACATGGGTCAATGCAAAAAAAAGTTTTAAAAACGGCCGTTTTGGCGGGAGCACTGATTTTAACCACTTTCAGACCGGACCATTTTGCTGGTAAATGACCAGAGGTCTTTTTACACTTTGGCACTGCGCTGCTTTAACTGGTAATTGCGCGGTCATGCAATGTTGTACCCAAACAAAATTTGCGTCCTTTTCTTCCCACAAATAGAGCTTTCTTTTGATGGTATTTGATTGCCTCTGCGATTTTTATTTTTTGCGATATAAACGTAAAAAGACCGCAAATTTTGAAAAAAAATGATATTTTCTACTTTTTGTTATTAGAAAAATCCAATAAACTCAATTTTAGTCATACATTTAGGCCAAAATGTATTCAGCCACATGTCTTTGGTAAAAAAAAAGTCAATAATTGTATATTTATTGGTTTGCGCAAAAGTTGTCACATCTACAAACTAAGGTACGTTTTCTGGAATTTACGCAGCTTTTAGTTTACGACTGCCTATCTCATTTCTTGAGGTGCTAAAATGGCAGGGCAGTACAAAACCCCCCCAAATGACCCCATTTTGGAAAGTAGACCCCCTAAGGAAATTGATAAGAGGCATGTTGAGCCCATTGAATATTTTATTTTTTTGCCTCAAGCGATTGAATAATGACAAAAAAAAAATTTTTTTTTTTTTTTTACACAAAGTTGTCACTAAATGATATATTGCTCACACATGCTATGGGCGTATGTGAAATGACACCCCAAAATAAATTCTGCTGCTTCTCCTGAGTACGGGGATACCACATATGTGGGACTTTTTGGGAGCCTAGCCGCGTACGGGGCCCCGAAAACCAAGCACCGCCTTCAGGCTTTCTAAGGGCGTAAATTTTTGAGTTCACTTCTCACTACCTATTACAGTTTTGAAGGCCATAAAATGCCAAGATGGCACAAAACCCCCACAAATGACCCCATTTTAGAAAGTAGACACCCCAAGCTATTTGCTGAGAGGCATGTTGAGTTCATGGAATATTTTATATTTTGCCACAAGTTGCGGGAAAATTACAAACTTTTTTTTTTTTTTTTTTTTTTTCACAAAGTTGTCACTAAATGATATATTGCTCACACATGCCATGGGCATATGTGAAATGACACCCCAAAATAAATTCTGCTGCTTCTCCTGAGTACGGGGATACCACATATGTGGGACTTTTTGGGAGCCTAGCCGCGTACGGGGCCCCGAAAACCAAGCACCGCCTTCAGGCTTTCTAAGGGCGTAAATATTTGACTTCACTCCTCACTACCTATTACAGTTTTGAAGGCCATAAAATGCCAAGATGGCACAAAACCCCCACAAATGACCCCATTTTAGAAAGTAGACACCCCAAGCTATTTGCTGAGAGGCATGTTGAGTCCATGGAATATTTTATATTTTGCCACAAGTTGCGGGAAAATTACAAACTTTTTTTTTTTTTTTTTTTTTTTCACAAAGTTGTCACTAAATGATATATTGCTCACGCATGCCATGGGCATATGTGAAATGACACCCCAAAATAAATTCTGCTGCTTCTCCTGAGTACGGGGATACCACATATGTGGGACTTTTTGGGAGCCTAGCCGCGTACGGGGCCCCGAAAACCAAGCACCGCCTTCAGGCTTTCTAAGGGCGTTACAGTTTTGAAGGCCATAAAATGCCAAGATGGCACAAACCCCCCCCAAATGACCCCATTTTGGAAAGTAGACACCCCTAAATTTAGGGGTACACTAGTGAGACTAGGTAATAAATGGCGGGTGCCCTGAAACTATAAAAAAATAACTAACCAACCAGCGTCACCTGTAACAGTTATATGGTGATCACTGGTGAAAGGGTTAACTAGGGGGCAATCAGGGGGCTTTATGCGGTAGTATATGGGGGTCCCTGGCGCTATAAAAAGCTGCGGCGAACCTAAATACCTACTTGCCTAACTAGCGTCACCTGTGACACTAATACAGCGATCAGAAAAACGATCGCTTATTAGGCTGGGTTCACACTGGAGCGATGCGGGAACGCCACGAATGCGCGGCGGGTTCCCGCATCGCATGCCTCCCGGCGGCAGTTCACACTGCCCTATGCGAACTGCTGGGAGTGTCAGTGAAATGTTACTGACACCCCCAGATCAGTTCGCATATCGCAGTGCGATCTGCAAACTCGGATCGCATGGTGTGAACACCCATGCGATCCGATTCTGCTGCGGGCCAAAAAAAGGGTCCCGTGCGAATTTGCGGCGGGTGCGGCGGGTGTGGCGGGTGCGGCGAATGGCTGAACTCGAATCGCACAGAGATCGGATGTGATTTGCACTGCAGTGCGAATCACATCCGTTCTCAAACCGCTGCAATCTGAACCCAGCCTTAGTGACACTGGCGACGGGGGGTGATCACGGGGTTAAACCTTTATTGGGGGGGTTAGGGGGGTACCTTAGAACTAAAGGGGGCTAACCCTAACTGCCCTAACAGTTATTAGTCACAAATGACACCCGCCGGGTGATCAGGGGGTTAAACCTTTATTAGGTAATAAATGGCGGGTGCCCTGAAACTATAAAAAAATAACTAACCAACCAGCGTCACCTGTAACAGTTATATGGTGATCACTGGTGAAAGGGTTAACTAGGGGGCAATCAGGGGGCTTTATGCGGTAGTATATGGGGGTCCCTGGCGCTATAAAAAGCTGCGGCGAACCTAAATACCTACCTGCCTAACTAGCGTCACCTGGGACACTAATACGGCGATCAGAAAAATGATCGCTTATTAGGCTGGGTTCACACTGGAGCGATGCGGAAACGCCGCGAATCCGCGGCGGGTTCCCGCATCGCATGCCTCCCGGCGGCAGTTCACACTGCCCTATGCGAACTGCTGGGAGTGTCAGTGAAATGTTACTGACACCCCCAGATCAGTTCGCATATCGCAGTGCGATCTGCAAACTCGGATCGCATGGTGTGAACACCCATGCGATCCGATTCTGCTGCGGGCCAAAAAAAGGGTCCCGTGCGAATTTGCGGCGGGTGCGGCGGGTGTGGCGGGTGCGGCGGGTGCGGCGAATGGCTGAACTCGAATCGCACAGAGATCGGATGTGATTTGCACTGCAGTGCGGTGCGAATCACATTCGTTCTCATAAACCGCTGCAATGTGAACCCAGCCTTAGTGACACTGGCGACGGGGGGTGATCACGGGGTTAAACCTTTATTGGGGGGGTTAGGGGGGTACATTAGAACTAAAGGGGGCTAACTCTAACTGCCCTAACAGTTATTACAGTCACAAATGACACCAATGCAAAAAAAAAAAAAAAAAAAAAAAAAATGACATTGGTGTCACTGTGACTGGGGGGCAGGGGTAATTGGGGGGGTGATCGGGGGGTAAAGGGGGGGTGTGAGTGTGCCTGGCATGTTCTACTGTGTGTGGGATGTGTTGGTGCAACTCACTGATCCGCTCTCCTCCGTGTCGGAACGAAAAATACCGACACGGAGGAGAGAATACATCACTTCCTCTCCTGTGTTTACATTACAGGAGAGGAAGTGATGTCACCGGGGATTTCTATTCGTCGGGAGCGATCGCGAGGGGGTGGCCATGAATGAATGGCCGTCCCCTCGTCCGGGATCGCTCCCGAACGAAAACCGACCGCCGCAGGCACCGGGCGGGGGCCCGATCGGGCCCCCGACCCGCGGGAGGCAAATCACGTACATGTACGTGCTTATGCCTGCCCGTGCCATTCTGCCGACGTACATCGGCGTTAGGCGGTCGGCAAGTGGTTAATGACGATTAAAGTGAAAAAAAAAAAGTGAAATATTCCTTTAAATATGGTGCCTGTGGGGTGTCTGTAGTATGCCTGTGAAGTGCCACGTGTTCCCCGTGTTTAGAACAGTCCCTGCACAAAATGACATTTAACGGAAATAACACCATTTAAAAATGCTTGCGGTTTTAATGTTATATCTGGTTCCTGCAATATGGTTGAAAATCATTCTGAAAAATGGCATGGGTAGCCCTCCCTGCCCATTACCAACCTATTTGGGTCTGGTACGCATATTAAGGGGAATCCTGTACCCATATTAAAAAAAGGAAATGCGTGTGGCCCCCAGGCCCTATATACTCAGAACAGCAGTATACAGGCGGTGCAAACAAGACAGGGACTGTGTAGGTTTGTTGTGTTAAGTTGAATCTGTTTGTAATTTTCAACTGGTACATTTTTAAAGTGTAGCTCCAGTCAAAAAAACTATTTTTAAGCTTTTTGGAAAACATAGGGAAGGGTTATCACCCCTGTATAATTTGTTTTGTCGTCTATCTTTTTTCATCTCACTTGCTGCTGTCTCCTTGCGTTTGTCTCATCCTCTGCTCCCTCTGCGATGGCAAGATAAGGTCGGCAACCTTACCCTTGTCCCGTGGATCAAGGAGAGTGGCCAGCCAGTAATGGTCCCTCTCCTTGATCCGAAGAATACGAGGATCCTTCCGCAGGCTTTGCAGGATCAGGGAGGCCATGCAGCGTAGGTTAGCTGAGGCATTCGGTCCGGAGTCCTCTAGGTCACTAAGGACAACATGATCCGCAGCTACCTCCTCCCAGCCACGTACAAGTCCACGTGTTTCTTGGGACTGTAAATCATCCCTATAAGACTGCTGCTGCTGCTGCTGCTGCTGATGCTGAGTGCCAGCCTCCACCTCCATGCTGACACAATCATCCTCCTCCTCCTCTTCCTCCTCCTCATCCTCTTCCTGTGTGATGGGTGGCACAGCAGGAACACTGTCTGGATAAAGGGGGCCTTGAGAGGCAAGGAAGTCCTCCTCTTCCTGCCTCTGTTCTGCCTCAAGTGCCCTGTCCATTATTCCACGCAGCGTAAGCTCCAAGAGGTGGACAAGAGGTACAGTGTCACTGATGCATGCACTGTCACTGCTCACCATCCTTGTGGCCTCCTCAAACGGTGACAGGACAGTGCATGCATCCCTGATCATGCCCCACTGGCGTGGTGAGAAAAAACCAAGCTCCCCTGACCCTGTCCTGGTGCCGTAGTCGCACAGGTACTCATTGATGGCCCTCTGCTGCGTGTGCAGCCGCTGCAGCATGGCCAATGTTGAGTTCCATCTGGTGGGCATGTCACATATAAGGCGGTTCTTGGGCAGGTTCAACTCCTTTTGGAGCTCAGCCAGCCGAGCACAGGCATTAAATGATCGGCGGAAATGCACACAGACTTTCCTGGCCTGCTTCAGGACATCCTGTAAGCCGGGGTACCTGCCCAAGAACCGCTGCACCACCAGGTTAAGGACGTGAGCTACACAGGGCACATGGGTCAGTTGTCCCTGTCGGAGGGCGGAGAGGAGGTTGGTGCCATTGTCGCAAACCACCATTCCTGGCTTAAGCTGGCGTGGCGTCAACCACCTCTCGGCCTGCCCCTGCAGAGCTGACAAAACATCCGCCCCAGTGTGGCTCCTGTCCCCCAAACAAACCAGCGCAAGCACGGCATGGCATCGTTTTGCCTGCGTACTTGCGTAGCCCCTGGAACGCCTACGGAGCACCGCTGGTTCTGAGGACAGAGCACTGGAAGAGGCCATAGAGGAAGAAGAAGAGGAGGGGGTGGAGGAGAGAGGTGTGTCACAACCAATAGTAGCATTTTGGAGGCGTGGTGGCGGAACAACCTCCAACACTACTGCACCTTGTCCTGCATCCTTCCCAGCAGCCAGAAGAGTGACCCAATGGGCCGTGAAAGACAGGTAACATCCCTGTCCATGCCTGCTGGACCATGAGTCAGCGGTAATATGCACCTTACCGCTGACCGCCCTGTCCAGCGAGGCAAGGACATTGCCTTCCACATGCCGGTAGAGAGCCGGAATCGCCTTCCGTGAGAAAAAGTGGCGTTTGGGGACCTGCCACTGAGGA
Organism: Lithobates pipiens; assembly: GCF_037356315.1. Lineage (NCBI taxonomy): Eukaryota > Metazoa > Chordata > Amphibia > Anura > Ranidae > Lithobates > Lithobates pipiens. Next base: position 530,687,253 of record NW_027507758.1, on the reverse strand, counting down.
ACCGCACATTGTACAAACTCACGGAAGGGGGCCGAGTCTACCAACTGAAAAGGCAGCAGTTGAAGTGCTAGCAATTTAGCCAAGCTAGCATTCAACCGCTGGGCATGTGGACGACTGGGAGTAAACTTCTTCCGCCGGTCCAGCAGCTGGGGCAGGGACATTTGCCTGCTATAATCGGACGTGGGTGTACCGCTAGCAGAGTTCCCGGAAGCACTTGGCTGTGACACACCTAATTCTACACCTTCATTCCTCTCAGAGCAGGTTTCAGAGAGGACTGAAGGTCTAGTGGGGTTGGAGATGCCAGCTGATGAGGAGCAAGGAGAGGTCTGCATTGTTCTTTGGTGTGGGTCTTTGAGGTACGCTTGCCAACGAGCTGCATGGCAGGTCAACATATGTCTGGTCAAGCATGTGGTGCCCAAGCGGCTGATGTTTTGGCCACGTGAGATACGCTTGAGACATATGTTGCAAATAGCAGCGGTGCGATCCGATGCACTCGTCTCAAAAAAGGCCCACACCAAAGAACTTTTAGAATAATGCGCAGAGGCAGTGCTCTGCACAGGCGGAGCTCTGCGGTGTGATTCAGTCGGTGTGCTGCCCCTAAGCTGGCCCCCGGAGGGCATCCTGCCTCGTTGGACATGTGCCTCCTCCTCCTCCTCCCTCCTTCCAGGCACCCACGTGGAGTCAGTGCCCTCATCATCCCCTCCCTCTTCATCGCTGTAGCAAACCTGACAGTATGTTGCAGCTTGTGGAACATGACTGCCAGATTGCTGTCCTTCTTGAGCATCCCCTCTCTCTGCGCTCACGCTACTGCCTTCCTCTAGCTGAGTGTCATCATCAGAGCCCACCAAACACTGGGCATCCTCCTGGAGCATGTACCCAACACTGTGCTCAAAGAGTTCAGGAGACCCCTCAGGAGGACGTGGTGGGTCTAGGGAAGGAGTCACTGATGATGACATTGAGAGGAGGGAAGACGATGCGTTGGCAGCTGCTTTAAGACTACCCTGAGACTGGGTGAGAGAGGATGAGGAGGATGAAGAGGGCTTGGTCATCCACTCTACCAAGTCGTTGGCATGTTGCGGTTCAACATGTCCAGCTGCCGAAAAGAAGGACAAGCATGTCCCATGGCCACGTGCTGATGACAATGCACCGCGTCCACGACCAGCACTGTTGTCTCTAGACACAGAGCCTGCTTGCCCTCTTTTATCGGCTCGCGCCTGTCTGCCTCTCCTTGCTGGCCTTCCAGACATGGTAATGGCCTGAAGGGAGTTGGGTAAAACAGCAGTTGGGTAGTTTATATTGTGCTGGAGGCACACACATCTTCCAATAACTCCTGCAGATGGCAATTGGGCTCAAATAGAGAACAGCTATGTAGGTGGATTATAGCGGTATGTACTGGGTACAGAGCACGCAGACAGCACGCACTATCTCCTAACACTACTGACTGCAAGCTCTATTATTAAAGATAGATCACTAGCTATATAGGTGAGGTGAATATCGCGGTGTATACTGCGGTCAGGGCACGCAGACAATAACCAGAAAACGGCAGAGATAAAGGGGTATATACAGATGTATACTGTGCTGTGCTGGAGGCACACACAACTTCCAATAACTCCTGCAGATGGCAATTGGGCTCAAATAGAGAACAGCTATGTAGGTGGATTATAGCGGTATGTACTGGGTACAGAGCACGCAGACAGCACGCACTATCTCCTAACACTACTGACTGCAAGCTCTATTATTAAAGATAGATCACTAGCTATATAGGTGAGGTGAATATAGTGGTGTATACTGCGGTCAGGGCACAGACAATAACCACTACACAACAGCAAGATAGGAAATCAGCCAAAAACGATCGGTGTGTACTGTGTTGAAGGTACACAGAACACCCACTGCTTCAGATGCCAACACACTACACGAGGCCGCCTTAATGGCGGCCTTATATAGTGTGGGGCGTGCACTACACAGCCTGAGCTATGATTGGCCACAGGCATCCTGCCTGTGGCCAATCATGGCTCTCCTCGCTGCTGGCGCTGCGATTGGCCAAGCATGCGGGGTCACAGTGCATGCTTGGCCAATCATGAGCCAATCATGAGCCAGCAATGCACTGCGCCATCGCAGTGCATTGTGGGCCGTGAGCGCTACGTGAATTTTGACGCGACCAAGTGTTCGGATTTCGCCGAACGGACGAACAGCCAATGTTCGAGTCGAACGTACGCTCGACTCGAACACGAAGCTCATCCCTACTCTGGATATATCGCTGAGCATGTGCACAAAACTTCTTTGGTCGACCATGGTGAGGCCTGTTCTGAGTGGAACCTGTCCTGTCAAACTGCTGTATGGTCTTGGCCACCATGCTGCAGATCAGTTTCAGGGTTTTGGCAATCTTCTTATAGCCTAGGCCATCTTTTTTTTTTTTTTTTTTTTTTTTTTTAATTTTTTATTTAAAGAATGCAGATTATACAAACATATAAAAAACGACATGACAATCAGCTGGAACTTACAATAATGAATCATGAGAGCTCACACCAGTCCAAATATACTGTTAAGAATAAATTGATGAAGTCTATCCAAACATACTGAAGGAGTGATGCGATTAGCCGTTATCAACTATATGTGTCTAAGAGCTCCAGTCTAACCAACAATGCTATCTACTGAGCAGGAGGGAATATCTAGGTACCCAAAACATGTTGCACATATATCTGTGCTGCATTCGTATTCTGGGCGATCACGTGTAGTAGGGCACCCCCCAAAGGGAGGACTATCGTGTCCCAGGTTACTTAATGAAATTGACTGGAGCAAGTCCCTGTCGTTTTAGGTTATGGAGCTCGCACCCATGAGGCTGGGGGCGGCACCAAGCTGAGGTATCGCATTCAGGAGGATTTTCATTTTTATGGGGAGGAAAGATGAACAACACCCATGGTGTCACGAGAGAAAAGAGGGGGTAGCTTATAAGAAAGAATAAGGATGGGGAGGGAGGAGGGGGGGAGGATAAGGTGAGGCCCCGGCGAGGCCGCCGACCCAAGGCCCCATTGCCCCTAAGGGACTGTCTGTTCATGTGTAAGATTTGTAGCCATCTGAATATCGAAACAGATCCCAGTGTGACCACCGCGCACTATGTTCCTCCTCTCTTTCCCCTATAGCCGCCGTTAGACGTTCCATACGCTGTATATCGCTAATCCTGGCAAACCACTGCATCACTGTCGGAGGGGACCTCTGCTTCCACATACTGGGAATACATGCCCTGGCCGCATTGAGAAGGTGCTTCAGCAAAGATTTACGATAGCGCCTACTGGACATTGGGGTCAAATTCAATAGTATTGCCGCTGGGTTGTCTTTCAGATCAATATCAGTGAGTTTATGGATGATTCCTAGTACCTGACTCCAGAAGTGCGTCAGCACTGCGCACTCCCAGAAGATGTGTAGAATCGTGCCACTCTGAGTTCCACATCTCCAACATAGGGGGCTGTGTCCTGGGAATATCGACGCTAGCACCGAAGGGGTCCTGTACCAGCGCGTCAGCACTTTGTAGGAGATTTCTTGGTATTTGCTGCATAAAGAGGACTTATGCGCAAAAAATAGGATTCTACTCTTCTGGTCATCAGTAAACTGGACATTAAGATCCCTCTCCCATTTCCTCAGGTATGGGGGATCATCTAGGGAAGCGCTGGTCTGCAAAATATTGTATGAGTAGGAAAGGGATTTCCGGACCGGTTCCTCTCCCATACACAGATCTTCAAAAGGTGTGCGTGGTCTGCGAAAGCCTGCCGCATCCGGCAGGGATCTGAGAAAGTGCGAAAGCTGTAAAAGTTTCCATCTTCCTAGCGCGGTCAAGCCCAAGCCAGGGTACATGTTTGAGAGGTCGTTCCAATCTGAAGGTCCGGAAAATGAGGAGGCCCTAACGATGCTCTGCTCTGGTCTGATCCGAAAAGACCTGTCAGAGAGCCCTGGCAAGAATTTCGGATGTCCGATTATGGGTGCCATCGGAGAGGGAAAGCTGGGCGTCTTGGTAAATCTAAAATATCTGTGAAGTTCCTGTAGAGTGGTTTCTATTAATGGGTGGGAAGGGAAGGAACTAAGAGGCCTCCCTCCACTCCATGGCAAACCTTCCAGAGGTGCTAGTACCGATTCCTGTTCCAGACTGACCCAAAGCTTATGTGATTTATGCCGGCACCAGTCCACTGCCCTGTTCATATGAACTGCTGTGCAATATAGCGCAGGGTCAGGGAGACCCATCCCCCCTCTAAGTTTGGGTCGGTGCAACAGGGAGCTTTTAAGCCGCGCAGGCTTGCCTTGCCAGATATATTTGGTCATTATCGAGCGCATTTTATGGAAAAAAGTCCGTGGTAGCCTCACTGGCAGTGCTTGTAATAGATAAAGCAACCGTGGCATGATATTCATCTTCAGTACGTTGCTTCTACCAAACCAGGAGATTGCTAGGTTCTTCCACCTCTCTAAGTCTGAGGAAAAGGTGGTCAGAAGTGGCTGAAAATTAAGTTGATAGACAAGGTGCAGCTCCGATGGGATTTTGGTGCCTAAATATTTAATCGCCTGGGGAGACCACCGGAAGGGAAAGTTGCTGCCAAGAGAAGCCCGGGAGCTGGGGGGTAGGGAGACATTTAGTGCCTCAGATTTCTGGAAATTAATTTTGAAATCTGAGAGCGTCCCGTAGTGGCGTATTTCCGACATCAAAACTGGTAATGAGGTGTGGGGATTGGCGACATAGAATAGCAGATCGTCTGCGTATGCCGCAACTTTGTGGTGGTAAGTGCTCGTTTCGAGTCCTCTTATGTCTGGGTTGAGCCTAATATGTTGTAGCAGGGGTTCTAGGGAGATTATGAACAGGAGTGGCGAGAGTGGGCAACCCTGCCTCGTTCCGTTACTGATCTTAAATGGTTTGGAGGCAACCCCATTCACTCTGACCGATGCGGAAGGGCAAGAATAAATGGCTGAAACCCAGGACATAATGGAGGCTGGCATTCCCATGCGTCGTAGGGTGGCCAACAGAAAAGTCCAGTTGACCCTATCGAACGCCTTTTCAGCGTCTGTCGATAGTAGGATCAAAGGTACATTAAGGTGTTTGGCCCTAGCTACCACATCAATCGTCCTAATTGTGTTGTCTCGCGCTTCCCTGTTACGGATGAAGCCAACCTGATCTAAAGGGATTATACGTTGGAGGACAGACCCTAATCGTTCCGCCAATATTTTAGTAAATAACTTCAGATCGCAATTTAGTCGAGAAATAGGCCTGTAACTGGCGCATAGAAGCGGGTCTTTCTCAGGTTTTGGGATAACCGATATGCTGGCTTGCAGCAGGTCTGGTGGCATAGTATGATCATCCAGTATTGCGTTAAAGGCTGTGATGAAGTGGGTCGCCAGTTGAGTCTGGAAGTGTTTGTAGTAGGCATTGGTAAAGCCATCTGGACCTGGTGCCTTTCCCTTCGGAGCCCCGGCTATAGCTTTTGACAGTTCCTCCACAGTTATAGGCCGCAAAAGCAATTCCACCTCTTCCTCATTAAGCGAGGGCAAGTCTGCCGCTGCCAGATAAGTCTCAATAGCATCCACACTACCCTGGGGACGGTCTCCTACGGGATGGGAATGTAAGTTATAGAGTGTTTCGTAAAAAACCCGGAAGGCCTCCGCCATTTCCGCCGAGTCATGAATTTTATGTCCCGTGGCGGTGGATAGGGTCGGAATATAGGAAAGGTTACGCTGGGTTCGTATGGCGTTCCCTAGGGCTCTACTACATTTATCCCCGAATTCGTAAAATGTTCTGCGTACCTTTAAAAGGTTGTTCCTAGAGTGGAACAGAGAGTGTTCTCTAATCTTCTCACGGAGGTTAATTACCTCTACTTCGAGGTCCCTATCTGGGCGGTGCTTATGGCGTTTTTCGCATTCGTGTAGCTTTGCCAGCAACTCGGACAATGTTTTCTCCCTGGCTACTTTGAGTCTATGTCCATGTTTTATGAACATGCCCCTTATATAACATTTATGCGCCGACCAGATTGAAAGGGGGTTAGAGACCGAGTCCTTATTACTCTCAAAGAAGAGTCCAAGTTCCCGTACAATGTCCGCTCCGACCTCTGGGTCAAGCAGAAGGGACTCATTTAGGCGCCACGTAGCCGTTTTAGTTGGTGGACGTTGTGTATTCAAGGTAATGGAAATCGGGGCATGGTCTGAGAGCGCAATATGCCCAATCTGAGCTCCCATGACCAAAGGGATCGTATCATGGGAGATCAGGAAAAGGTCGATCCTGGAGTAGGAGCCATGCACCGGAGAGAAGAATGTGTAGTCCCTCTCCCGTGGATGGAGAACACGCCAGATGTCAACTAGCCGATAAGAATGCAGTAGATCCCTAATGCGGTCTCGGACCCTCAGGGAGAGGGCAGAAGAGCCCGTCGATGAGTCCCTCCTGGGGTCAATAGTGAAGTTGAGATCACCTCCCAACACCAGCGTTCCTTCCGTGAAGGAGGCCAAAGCAGCCAGGCAAATGTCAAGAGCTGGCAGTTGGTCCACATTCGGCAGGTAGAGGTTTGCGAAGGTATAAGTATGCGACTGCAGTGTACCCTTAACAAAAAGGTATCTGCCTTCCAGATCAGCATGGACGTCCTTCAGCTGCCAGGGCAAAGTGTTGGCCATGAGTATACTCGTGCCCTTTGATTTTGAGGAGGATGAAGCACTGTGGTACGCCACTGGGAAACGCTTATTGGTAAGTTTGGGAATCTTGTCTGCCCGAAAATGGGTCTCTTGCAAAAAGACCACTTGCGGTCTCTGTCTCCAGAGATCCGCCAGGCAACTGGTGCGTTTCTCTGGGACATTCAGTCCCTTCACATTCCATGACACAATTTTCAGAGACATCCCAGGCAGGTCAGGGAGGGGCCGCCAGGACTCGCCGTTGGCTCGGAAGAAAAGTAGGGTTCAGGGGAAGGAAGGGAGCAGATGGGGTAGGGGGGCTAGAAAGAGAAGGAGGAAAGAGGCTTAGAGGGATTACAAGACTGGGAGGACAGAACAAACAGGAGTGAAGGGGGAAGTTGGGAGAAAACTAGATCTCCAATCGGAGAACGACTGCCTCTGTTGGCAGCAAAGGCCTAGTGGGGGAAACGGTAGGGCACTTCGGGAGCCAGACCCCCGGAGCACGGGGCTCTGCCAGGTACTCCTTGCTGTCAGCGATCTCAGCAGAAACCACTGTGAAGTACTCAGCTACCCAACAAAAATAAAATAAGAAACGAAAAGAGCAGCATTTGAAAACAATACAGAACGTAACATGAACCTTAAAACCTCAAGTTAACTTATTTCTTTAAATGGCAATATAACTATGACAATCAGCAACCAACTTAGTGCACCAGCAACCGCATTATCAAGAGGGGAGATCGTCCAACCCTCTGGGCCAGGGCCTCCTGATACCAAGTCGTGTCCCCATGACCAGCCCCTAATGCCCAACCGAGGAAGTACCTCCGGGGACCTCCCCCATGTTCCCAGACCAAGCTGTTATAATAGCCATTGCCCCTTTTGTCCCTGGCTCACAAGTACCAACATATAGAGCCAATCCCGATCTATCAGGGGGCATACAGGTGGGGGGGGTGAGGAGGGTCACGATGCCATAGGTGGAGTAGTATCCTTCCCAATAGGTCAGAGGTACCTCAACTCCGCAGAATTAAAACTCCACAACCCAGGCAGTAGCCCACCCATCAAACTGCCCGGTCCTCCCCCCCCTCCCCATGTGCATCCGGGTAAGGGTAGAGCAGGGTAAGGTCAGTGTGTCGAGGGCCTCATGTTGGGCGGGCCAAGGGGGGCCACCGCCAGGGAGCCTATCTCTAATCCAATCATTGGACGGTGGGGTGATGCCCCTTTCGCCCGTATGGCCATACCCCCGGCTATAGGAGGGCCTGCATTTCTAAAAACCCCACATCCCCAAACAACGGACCAAGGCAGGAAAAGAAAAACAAAAAAAAAAAAAAATAGATTACATAACAGAATAATGAGGAAATGTTCCGGCCTGAGACCAGGGGCTCACGGTTTAGCGTCCTACGAAGTCAGCGAGCATCCGTGAGATTGGTTGAGCTCTGTGCCGCTAAGTCAAAAACGCTGTACCTGTGCAAAGGAGAGAAAGGAAGACCGAGAAGAGGAGGAGAAAAGGAGCAACAACCACAAGGAGAAAAAAAAAAAAAAAAAAGAGAGATTAGCCACAAAACACAGCAAGCACTAATCAGAGTTCGTTGTCCTGCGGATTCTGCGACTGTCTGCGTTGAGAGCCACGGTTGCGTCTTGATCTTTGGGGTCTAGACGTGTTGCTAGCAGGTGGGTTATCATTGCGAGCCGGAAGATCAAATGCGAGCCAATTGGGAATTTGCAGTGGGGGTAGACCCAGAGCCCGGAGAAAATCGGGGACATCAGCTGGATGTCGGAGGGTGTGTGACCTGCCGTCCTTACGTACAATCAGGTGAAAGGGGTGGCCCCACTTGTAGGAGATCCCCCTCTCATTGAGTCTCTCAAGCAGGGGTTTCATGCAGCGGCGCATCTGGAGGGTCCTCCTTGAGACATCCGGTAGCAGGACAACTGCGGCGCCGTCAAAGTCGATGCTCCCTCTGTGCCAGGCCTTTTGGAGAATGTCTTCTTTGACGGTGTAATTGTGCAGGCAGCAGAGTACATCCCTGGGTCTGTCTTCTGTGGGGCTCCTGGGTCCTAGCGTTCTATGAACTCTGTCAATCGCAATTGGCGTCTCCGGCGGTTGTTCAAGGCAATTATTGAAAATGGCCGTTACTGTCGCTTTGAGGTCAATCTGTCCGGTCGCTTCGGGTAGGCCGCGCAGTCTTATGTTTCGCCTGCGGTTGCGATTTTCCAGGTCGTCTGTTGCGAGGTATAACTGTGCGATTTGGTCCGTCACTTCTTGCCTGATATTCCGCAGCTCAGCGACCTCTTGTCGGAGGACTGAGGTGTCTATTTCCAGAGTGGCTACTCGTGTTGTCACTTCCGTCACTTCTTTTCTTATTCCCGCAATCTCTCCCCTCAGCGCGCCTTCAATTCTGGACACCACTGAGTCCAGGTCTTCCCTGGTGGGAAGTTTCTGCAGGAGAGCCCAGATAGCCTGTTCAGTGCCTGTTATGGGAGCCTGCATAGACACAGCCTGTGCAGCATTCAACGCTTGGTGCTGTTGCAGTGTGGAGGGGAGCTGTGTGCCTGTGTATGAGGGCTGTGAGGCTAAAGTGCCATGCCTTCCCCACTGTAGAGATCCGCTATGCTCTCCCTCTGGGCTGTCCAGCGGCGTTAATATCAATGAGCCAGGGAGACAGGGGGAGAGATCACTGGGCGGGGAGAACGGTGGCAGGTCATTACACGGTGCAGTTCTCTCACCTCTCCCCGCCGCCGATCCGAGCTCCGTCCTCGTGGCCGATGCCATCTTGGCCGGGTCCAGTGTAGACGCTGGTGGCTGCAGCGGGACGAGATACCGCTCCATGCGGGCTGCGGCGGTGCTGGATTGAGCGTCCTGCTTCCCCACGATGTTGGGCACTGGCGGGGAGTACAATTAAATGATATGGCTACAATGTACGTTCCCTGAAGAGCCTCGGCCCGGGAGCCTCAGAGAGATGCGGCTTCACCCGTCCATGCCGAGACCACGCCCCCTAGGCCATCTTTATGTAGAGCAGCAATTATTATTTTTAGATCCTCAGAGAGTTCTTTGCCATGAGGTGACATGTTGAACTTCCAGTGTACAGTATGAGAGAGTGAGAGCGATAACACCAAATTTAAACACACCTGCTCCCCATTCACACCTGACACCTTGTAACACTAACGAGTCACATGACACTGGGGGGAGGGAAAATGGCTAATCGGGCCCAATTTGGACCTTTTCACTTAAGAGTGTACTCACTTTTGTTGCCAGTGTTTTAGACATTAATGGCTGTGTGTTGAGTTATTTTGAGGGGACAACAAATTTACACTGTTATACAAGCTGTACACTCACTACTATACATTGTAGCAAAGTGTCATTTCTTAAGTGTTGTCACATGAAAAGATATAATAAAATATTTACAAAAATGTGAGGGGTGTACTCTGTTTTGTGAGATACTGTATGCATAGATTACTCCCATTTACTTCCCCATTCCCACTATGTTATTAGATTTTATTCAAGGGTATATAATGAGTTTGGAGATTCTAGAAAAATGCTTAAAGTGATTGTAAAGTAAAAAGTTTTATTTTAAAAAACAATATCGTGGTCTAGTTCTGCACAATATGTAAATGAACATGTGTGTGCCTAAGGCCGCGTACACACGGGCGGACTGTTCGCCCAACTTAGTTTGTCAAACAATCCGACAAACAGTCCGCTCAAAATTTGCATGAGCGGACTTGACCACACACGATGAACGAACAGTCTGCTGAAAGCGTGCGCGATGACGTGAATGGCACGTACGACGGGACGAGAAATTCGACGTCCAATACACTGCAATGCAACCTTCGCCGTGTAAATCCTTTCTGAGCATGCGCGAAACTTAGTTTGTCGAACAAGCCTACACACGTTTCAGCGGACTGTCTTACGGAAATTCCGAAAAACTTTGTTCGTCAGACTGTCCGCTGAAACTGTCCGCTGAAGCCCACACACGAGCGGACTGTCCCCTGAAACACTGTTCAGCGGAAAAAGTTGGGCGAACAGTCCGCCCGTGTGTACGCGGCCTAAGATGTAAATTACTGTCCAAAACAGCAGATTTTAGCTTAGTAAAAAAAGCTCTACTGAGCTTTTTCAAGCTGCAGTGTGCAAGAGGCCTAAATATTGCAAGCCAATTGAACTACCTAAATACTAGGCACTTTTACCCCCTTCCTGTCCAGGCCAATTTTCAGCCTTTTGATTTGTCGCACTTTGTATGACAATTGCACGGTCATGCAACACTGTACCCAAACTAAATTTTTATAATTTGGTTTGCACAAATATAGCCTTCTTTTGCTGGTATTTAATCACCACTGGGATTTAAATTGTTTGCTAAATAAACGAAAAAAGACCAAAAATTAAAAAACTTTTTTTATTTTTGTTTGTTTCTGTTATAAAATTTTGCAAATAAATAATCTTTCTTCATGAATCTAGGCCAACATGTATTTTGCTACATTTCTTTGGTGAAAATAACCCAAATCAGTTTAAATCAGTCTGAAAATTGATCAGTCCTGATTTACTGACAAACTCATCTCATTTCTTGAGGACCAAAACATTTCAGAGCAGTACAGATATTCCCTTTTTGGAATGTAGACAGTCCAAGGTACTTAGTAAGAGGTATGGTGAGTTTTGCAAATTGCTTCCTCAGGACATACGGGGTAGGTGCTGGTGATCCTCAGCATCAGATATTGTGGACACCCCATGGGGCAATTCTTTAACCATAATGATTTATATCCACCAATGTAGATGCAAAAATAAATCAGAAATCCTGACCCTTGATTTTGAGCAACGAACGTTCCACCTCTGAGCTAGGTCATTGGTAATTCTCAGACCAAGATAGATTTAACCAAGGTAGATTGTATGGATGGGAAGGGGAACCCATGCATCACACATATCCAATCAATATTGTTAAAGATTGTTATGCTTGCCCCCAAACAAAAATAGAGAGCCCCACAGAGTGATTAAATGTGTCCACTCAGGTATGTTTCCAGTCCTCAGCCTGATGTTCTGAACCGGAACCTTATATAGGTGTATTTCCCGAGTTTCCTCCTATTGAGGGGGGCTCACATGGCGTGTAACCAATCCCACAGATTCCCAATTGGGGTATAGGAGTCTGCTAATCACCAAGGAGTATAACCACGGGTATACTCCTCTGTATCGCCTCTTCCTCCTTCTAGGGTTTCCAAGCCAAAAACCCAGACACAAGAAGCACTATGCATAATTCATTTTGTGATAAGCAGAATAGATATTTACAAATACAAACAGTAGAGGGCAGCAGATCCCTACACCTGTGTTACCAAGAAGTAATATTGAGGGCTTTAGGTTAGGGGGAATACTCAAGCAGGATATTGCTACATTGGGGACCCACACCAGATAATGCTATACTCATTGAACATTTTTCAATGGTGCATGCTTTCTTTAAGAATTAGAACATTCAGTCTTGGTCTCATTTTATTCTTGGAGAGGTATACACTCAGAATTCTGATTATATGGTTTCATGCTATAGGCACATTTCCTGTAGTTTGTAACTGTCAGAAACCTTTGCGTGTTCTTGCTTCTCAATCTCAGTAGAATTACACACTGTTAATATGAAATCTGAGAGCCTCTTGACTAGTCATTCAATTTCTTTCACAATGGAGACTAATCAGGATGATGGAATGAAGGTACAAAAGGAGGTATTAAAATGCATTAAAATCTTTCCCTATAATTCAGTGGTTCTCTCCATCACCTTCCTCAAATAAACAGGCATAGCTCCGTCTTTATGTTAAAGTCAACATTAACCTCCTGTGAGAAGTTCATATTTTTATAAGTGGTAAAGCTCCTGGGCTTTTACTAATGCTTTTGCACTCAGTATGCATCTTGGCTCTAAATAGATTTTCATACTACACATTGTATTACCCAAAATAAATTTAAGCTAAATGGCGATGTCCAGCTTAGTAATATAAGGATTTATGTCATACAAACATACTTAGTAATACAAGCAGTGGTGGTTGGTGTTTAGTGGGTTCTGCCTGTCTGCTAGTCGGTCAGGCACTTACCCAATCTAGGTGGCAGGTGGCAGGCATCGGGCATCAGCTACAAGCATCAGCTATGGGCATCAGCAGCAGGCATCGGCAGCGGGCATTGGCAGCATGCATTGGCAGTGGGCATCGGCAGTTGGCATGAGCAGCGGCACCTGTGTTCTTTACTCCATCACAGCAGCGGTGCATCTCCTCCCCTCTTCCTAGGCATCCAATAGGATCATCTGTCCTTTCAGCTAATCAGGTGACAGGTCTCAAAACCCGATTCCTGATTGGCGAGGACAAGGACCAGTGTTACAATAGCGAATATTCATTGACTACTGTAACACACCTGAGTGGGCTCCGTGCACATTCTCTGCGCTCTGAGCCCACCCTATTTTGAAGCCTATTAAAACCTCTGGCCCTAATCAGGTGCTTCAAAAAAACACCCATCCCCCATTGTAATCCATGTATCCTGCTTCCTGAAAGAGACCGGACGCATGGATGGGGAGGAGTGGCCATGGATAGGGGGAGCAGTGCCCATGCGCCCTTAATGGATGGGCCACCCTTGAATATAAGGATATATGTATTGTACAAAAGCCAGAAAACAAAGCGCTAAAATGCTTATTCACACACACATATATATATATATATATATATATATATATATTTTTTTTTTTTTTTTTAAAGGCCATGCAATTCATTGTAATATGAAGATGGAGACTAGGGATGAGCTTCGTGTTCGAGTCGAACGTACGTTCGAATTGAACATTGGCTGTTTGGCCGTTCGGCGAATTCCGAACGTTTGGGCCGTTCGCGTCAAAATTCGAGTGGCGCGCGCGGACCACAATGCACTGCGGTGGCGCAGTGCATTGCTGGCTCATGATTGGCCAAGCATGCACTGTGACCCCGCATGCTTGGCCAATCGTAGCGCCAGCAGCGAGGAGAGCCATGATTGGCCACAGGCATCCTGCCTGTGGCCAATCATAGCTCAGGCTGTGTAGTGCACGCCCCACACTATATAAGGCCGCCTTTGAGGCGGCCTCGTGTAGTGTGTTAGCATCTGAAGCAGTGGGTGTTCTGTGTACCTTCAACACAGTACACACCAATCGTTTTTGGCTGATTTCCTATCTTGCTGCTGTGTAGTGGTTGTTGTCTGTGCCCTGACCGCAGTATACACCACTATATTCACCTCACCTATATAGCTAGTGATCTAGCTTTAACCACTTAACAACTGCCCATTGCCGATTAACGGCTTCAGGGCGGTTGTTTAACTCTGAGAGGCCGTTAATTAACGGCCTCCCAGAATTCTGCTCTCGCGCGCCCCCTGGGGCGCGCACTCGAGAGCATCCGTGACCGTCACGGATCACGGTAAACGGCTGCTCGTCGCGGCCGTTTACCACGTGATCGCTCCGTCAAATGACGGAGTGATCACTTGTAAACAAACCGGCGTCATGTTATGACGCCGGTTCCTCCCTCCCCTCTCTGTACCGATCGGTACAGCGGAGGGGAAAGAGATCGGTGTCAGCAGCGATGTGGGCTGCATCTGCAGTGCCCACATCGCTGCTCACCGAATTTAACCCCTCAATTCCCTGCCAATACTCTGCAATACCAGTGCATACTCTGCAGTACCCTGCCATTACTCTGCAGTACCCCGCCATTACTCTGCAGTACCCCGCCATTACTCTGCAGTGCAGTACCCTGCCATTACTCTGGAGTACCCTGCCATTACTCTGCAGTACCCCCCATTACTCTGCAGTAACCCCCATTACTCTGCAGTACCCTACCATTACTCTGGAGTACCCCCCAATACTCTGCAGTACCCTACTATTACTCTGTAGTACTCCGCCAATACCCCGCCAATACTCTGCAATACCCTGCTATAAATTGCCATACCCAGCCATACTCGGAGATACCCAGCCATACTCGGTGATACCCTGAAATACCCAGCCATAGACGCCCCCCACCCCTCACCGCCCTCCGGTGCTTCTACCAACTCGCCAGTACGATCAAAGCCAGAATCTTTTTTTTATTTTTTATTTCAGGCTTCCCAGCCTAGAGGTGAGATGTGGGGTCATATTGACCCCCAGATTTCACTGTAAAGAGGACCTGTCACCCCATATTCCTATTACAAGGGATGTTTACATTCCTTGTAATAGGAATAAAAGTGATCAAAAATATATTTTTGGGGAAAAAAAATTCAAACTAAAATAAATAAAGTAAAATGAACAATAAAAAAAAAAAAAAATGTTTAAAGCGCCCATGTCCCCATGTGCTCACATGCAGAAGCGAACGCATGCGTAAGCCCCGCCCACATATGAAAACGGTGTTCAAACCACACATGTGAGGTATCGCCGAGAACGTTAGAGCGAGAGCAATAATTCTAGTCCTAGACCTCCTCTGCAACTCAAAACATGTAACCAGTAAAAAAAAATTTAAGCGTCGCCTATGGGGATTTTTTAAGTAGCGACGTTTGGCGCCATTCCACGGGCATGTGCAATTTTGAAGAGTGACATGTTTGATATCTATTTACTCAGCATAACTTCATCTTTTACTTTATGCAAACATTGGGCTAACTTTACTGTTTTTTTGTTTGTTTTTTAAGCACAAAACTGTTTTTTCCCCCCAAAAAACGCGTTTGAAAAATTGCTGTGCAAATACCGTGTGAGATAAAAATTTGCAACGACCACCATTGTATTCTCCAGGGTCTTTTGGTATGCATATGCTGTGTGTGTGAAATAACCTGATAATATGACAATTTTGTGGGAAAAAAAAAGGAAATAGGCCGTCAGTACTTCAGGTGTGATCAATTTTCAGATATTGGCACCATAGCTTGTGGACTCTATAACTTTCACAAAGACCAAATAATATCCACCAATTTGTACTTATTTTTACCAAAGATATGTAGTAGTATGAATTTTGGCCAAAATTTATGAAGAAAAAATTACTAATCTGCTAAATTTTATAACAGAAACGAAGAAAAATTCATTTTTTCGCAGAATTTTCGGTCTTTTTTCTTTTATAGCACAAAAAATAAAAAACTGAGAGGTGATTAAATACCACCAAAAGAAAGCTCTATTTGTGTGAAAAAAAGGACAAACATTTCCTATAGGTCCAGTGTTGCATGTTGCAGTAATTGTCATTCAAAATGTGAGGGCACCGAAAGCTGAAAATTTGTCTGGTTATTAAGGGTGTTTAAGTGCCCAGTGGTCAAGTGGTTAATAATAGAGCTTGCAGTCAGTAGTGTTAGGAGATAGTGCGTGCTGTCTGCGTGCTCTGTACCCAGTACATACCGCTATAATATAGGGCAGGCCCCTACTTTCAAACATCCAACTTACAAGCATCTCCTACTTGCAAACGCAAGGAGACAGCAGCAAGTGAGATGAAAAAAGATGGACGACAAAACAAATTATACAGGGGTGATAACCCTTCCCTATGTTTTCCAAAAAGCTTAAAAATAGTTTTTTTGACTGGAGCTACACTTTAAAAATGTACCGGTTGAAAATTACAAACAGATTCAACTTAACACAACAAACCTACACAGTCCCTGTCTTGTTTGCACCGCCTGTATACTGCTGTTCTGAGTATATAGGGCCTGGGGGCCACACGCATTTCCTTTTTTTTTTTTTTTTTTTTTTTTTTTCTTCAAATAAATTTTATTGAAAACAATAATGCACATGACAGAGAGAAATTCAGAAAGATGAATAAAGGCATTACATTAAGGAGCTGTCTGCGTCTCGAGTAAGACATCACATCAACAGTTAAATGCATTGAAAAACATAAAACATAAACAAAATATTCCTTACAGGGAAATGGAGGCCAAACCAATCTCCTCCACTAGAAGGAGAAGGGGGTGACCCCAACTGGATGGATCTGCGGATGCCATGACATGGCATCATGGAATCCTACAAGGGACCCTAGGTCCTACATGGAATATGCAGAGGGAATAACAAAAGGCTGGGGGGGGGGAAACAAAAGGGGGGGGAAGCTTGCCAAGCCTGGTGTAGTATAGCAGTCCGCACCAGAGAAGGGTGAGATCCTGATCAGTAGTGGGGGGTGCGGTGTTGAAAAATAGAAGATACATTGGTTTATATATTGGGTAATAGAGATTCACACTGCGGCAAAGTTCGCTGGTAGCAGGGAATCAATGCGAGTGAAAGAATGGTCTTTGAGGAAGGTCCGTTCCTGTGGAGTGAGTTTGGAGGCGATGTATAGATCCCATCTACCATGGAAACGTTGTGTAGATTTAGGTTGGTGAAGGTTTGTATTAAGTTTGTCCCGGAGAAGAAGGTGTCTGAGGTCTCTGTTGACTTGAGAAACGGAAGGGGTGGTAGTGGCAGTCCAGTGTGCCAAAATGGCTCTCCTGGAAAGCAACAGACAAATCAGGGCCCATTCCTTGCCTGGGGGTGAGGGGATGGCCGACCATGGGAGAAGTTGAGGATCCCAGTATCCAAAGATGAGGAGTAGCGGATCTTTAGGAAGCTTCAGTAGTGTGACTTCAAAGATGAAAGCCAATATGCGATCCCAGAACGAGGAGATGGCCAAACAAGACCAGTAGCGGTGGGCAAGAGTAGGTTTTGATTGTTGGCAGAGAGGGCACTGTGAGGCTTGAGAAGTATGAGGTGTTCCCGATGGGAGGAACGGTATATGCGCTCTGTGCGAGATTTTAAGTTGAGTTTCCCTCCAAGATTCGTTTGGGATGAGACGGTATACCGAGTTAAGGCCATACAGAATCTTATCGACTATGTCATCATCCGGGAAGTCCTTCGCCCAGTTGGATACCGAGGATGAATGCAAAGAGGGTATCATTTTGAGAAGTAGAGGTTTGTAGATTTCAGAGATTTTGTATGAGTCTTGTCGTAGAAGCGTGTCTATGAGAGAAGATTTGAATCTCAAGTGCTCTGCCCTGCAAGATTTCTGAAGAAAGCTGAGGCACTGGTCATAGTGAAAAACAGAGGAATCCGGCAGGGAGTATTTTTGGGCTAAGATCCGGAAAGGTAATGCCCGACCAGAGTCCAAGTCACACATAGATGAGAAATGGATGAGGCCTTTCTGTCGCCATGTAGCGTAGGGATGGTGTTCCAGACCCGGGGTAAAGTTAGGATGACCTTGAATCGGGAGGTGTCTTGACATGAAAGGAGATAACTTGAGACCTTTGCTGACTTCTCTCCAGGCGATAGCTGTATCTCTCAGGAGAAGATTGTGTTGATAGGATGTGTCGAGAGTTTTCCATTGACAGTGGAGAAGAGCGGACAGGGAATAGGGAAGCGTCATTTCAGATTCCAATTGGTAATTGGAGTACCGAGAGTTCTGGGTGATCCAGTCAATGCCTACCCTTAACAAACAAGCTAAATTGTATACTCTAATGTTGGGGAGGCTGATGCCCCCCTCGGTTCTGGGAAGGTGGAGTTTGGTAAATGCTATGCGTGGTCTTTTGCCCCGCCATAAAAAATTGGAGATTGCGGTGTTTAGAAGTTTGACATCTTTGTGCCGGAGAAGCAGTGGTATCGTCTGAAGCGGATACAATAAGCGTGCGAAACTGACCATTTTGAATAGGTGGCACCTTCCCAGAAGCGATAGCGGCAGATCCATCCAGTTTTCACATTCACGTTTAATTTTGTCAAAAAGGGGAGGGTAATTCAGGTGGTACAAAGAAGAGGGTAGTCTCCCTATCTTGATTCCCAGGTATGTGATATGTGTGTTCGCTATTGTAAAGATGGATTGACGAGCCCATAGTGGATGTGTGTGGGGGCCCAAGGGGAGTATTTCGCTTTTGGTATAATTTATGCGTAGTCCCGAGCACTGTCGGAATTGATCAAAAACCTCTTTGATCGTGAGCATGTCAGCGGACGGGTTGGCAGAGAAAATAAGAACATCGTCAGCAAAGAGAGATGTTTTTAGTTCATGTGACCCTATTTTGATCCCGTGTAAGGGGGCTACGGTCGATAAGTACCTAGAAAGTGGCTCGATGGCAAGGTTAAAAAGGAGAGGAGATAGGGGGCAACCCTGTCTGGTACCTTTATGCAGGCGGAATGCATCAGATAGGAGGCCTGCGGCAACAAGTCTAGCTGTGGGGGATGCGTACATAGAGCTAATTAAGTGAAGAAAAGGGCCAGAGAAGCCCATCTCGCCCAAGACCATGGATAGCCATTCAAAATTGACATTGTCAAAAGCCTTTTCGGCATCTAGGGTAATAGTGGCTAAATCACTATTAGGATTGCATCTGGCGTGTTCCAATGCAATCATCACCTTCCTGATATTCATGGTCGCTGTTCTACCCTTGACAAAGCCTGATTGGGCGGGATGTATCAGGAAGGGGATGATATTGGCCAGGCGGTTAGCTACTATTTTAGAAAGGATCTTGACGTCAAGGTTCAGGAGCGAGATGGGTCTGTACGATCCTGGTTCTTGGGGGTCTTTCCCTTTTTTCTCTAGTAGTTTAATGATTGCTTGGTTGCCGGAGGGTAAATAGGCGCCGCCAGCCCATATGTCCTGATAAACCATGGCAAGGGTCGGGGTTAGTAAGGATTCAAGAGATTTATAAAATTCGCCTGTTAGGCCATCAGGGCCGGGAGCTTTGGAGGAGGCTAGAGACCGAATCGTGGAGGAAATTTCAGAAGGGGAGATGGGGGCATTTAGCTCATTGAGTTGATCGGGGGTTATGCTAGTCAGGGTAACTTTATCCAGGAAATGTCGCGCTGTGTGTTGGTCAATAGGGTCAGCTGCATAGAGGGTAGAATAGTAGCGCAGCATTGCCGCGTTAATGTCTTTCTGGGAGGTGGCAAGACGACCGTCTGAGTCGCGGATGGACGGAATAACCGTCGGGCGGTAAGGGCCTTTGCAAAGTCTGGCAAGAAGCTTGCCGGCTTTGTTGCCAAATTTATGAAGGGTAGCGTCAAGGTAGGTTTTTTTTGTGATTTCCAGGGTGTCAGCCCATGCCTCAAAGGACTGTTTGGCTGAGTGCCAAGCCGTCCGGTTTTCGGAGGAGTCAGTGGCGTAGAGTGCCAGTTGGGCCTGGTGTAGTCTGGAGCTAGAGGTCTTATAGTTGTGAAGGGCATGTTTTTTGAACGAAGATGCATAAGAGATAATGCGTCCTCGGAGAAAGGCTTTACCAGCATCCCAAAACAAGTTGGGGCTACTGGTGTGTGACGCATTTGTATGTGTATAAATTGCCCACTCTTTCTCCATATATGTTTTAAAGTCTGAATTGTGCTGAAGGTAGGATGGGAAGCGCCATATTTTGGGTTTGGGGTGTACATCTGGGGTCTCTAGGGTAGCCGAAATGGGTGCGTGATCCGAGATAGCTATGTCATGTATGTCTGCTCCCGGGAGCAGGGGTATCAGGTCGTCAGTGCAGAAAATGTAGTCTATTCTAGTAAAGACATTGTGCGGGTAGGAATAGAAGGAATACTCACGGTCGGTTGGGTGGTGGAGTCGCCATATGTCATGTAGGTGGAGGGAACTCATCGTCACTGCGAGGCTCGAGAGGGTATTAGAAGCTGGAGGTGAGGTTGAACGCGGATATGAGGACCTATCGTCAACCGGGTGAAAAACAGAGTTGAAATCACCTCCCACTATTTGTGGAAGGTGGGGGGATCGCAGGAGCCAGGTAGTTAACGTGCTAAAAAATTCTTTAGTAGGGTTGTTCGGGGCGTAAACATTGGATATAATGAGTTCTTTTGATCCTATGCGGACCCTAAGGGAGAGGAGTCTGCCCTGTTGATCTGCATCCGTAGATAAGATCTTGCAGGGGAGATTCTTGTTGATAAGGATAAGTACTCCCGCCTTACGGCCAACAGCTTCAGAGCCAGCTACATCACCCACCCATAGCTTCTTCATCCGGACATAGTCGGCTGAGGAGAGATGGGTTTCCTGAAGCAGTGCTATATCAGTTTTGAGCCTTTTAAGGTGCCTTAGTACCTTCATCCTTTTGGAGGGGGAACGGAGCCCTTTCACATTCCAAGATACTATCTGAAGCATAATGGAGCGTCAAAGGGGACATAACAAGCTTGTAATAAAATCTTTGGTTTGACCAGCCTGAGCAGCTGCGAAAAAGAGGAGGGTAAGGTGCGGAGGGCTGGTATGCCCTGCCGGGTGGCCACAGCGGGTGGGGACTGCACGTAAGTGGGTGTTTCGAGGAGGCGGAGGGGGTGACATACAAAGGGGGGGGGGTGTAGATACCAGGTGTGGGCATAGAGGGAGAGGACATAGACAATCATCAACTTCGCTTTTTTCCGCATGGGGGTCACTGTGTAGATCAGCTCCCATAACCAGGCCCCATGGTACATGCTGGCTTTACTGCCCTACCGAAGGGGAATACGAGGGAGCCATCAGTCCAGGACATGCCCTGGATGTGTATGATGATCTGCACAGATGAGAGCCCAGGGGAAAAAGAGTAACAAATTCGAGGTGAACAATTCAAGCAATAGCAACTGAGAGCGGTTATATAAATGTGATAAAAGAGCATACATATAAAACAATGGAACCAGGAGAGCAGGAAAAGAGATAAAGAAAAAAAAAGACAAATAGTCATTTAGACCTAGGAGTAGTATAGTTCATGTAGAGGATCCAAAAAAAAAACGGAACAAAAAGGAGGGGCCCAATTGTACCCCAATACTACCTGAGAAGTGTGAACGGCCCAGGAGGGGAGCAATTCAAGACGGGTCACTTCTGCCAGGCAGGAAGAGGGTCGGCGTGGGATCCGAGGGCCGGGAGAGATGTGAGAGGGACCTGAGGGGTAGGAGAACCCTCATCTTGCGGTTTGGGGAAGTGGAGCCGGGGCCGCAGCCCTGAAGCGTTTGGGAGAGTCTTTCCGTGGGCTTCTTTGATCCAGGGCTCGGTTCACTGGAGCTGCCTTAGGTGTGGGGCTGAGATGCGGGCCCGAGCGTAGCGATTTTAAGAAGTGTGTCGCCTCATCAGGATCATGGAACGAGAGTTGCTCGCCATTAGGTGTTTTGATCCGTAAAATTGCCGGGAAGGCCAGTGTGAATTTCATTTGTCGTTGGTGGAGTTCCGAGCAGACGTGTTGGAAAGATTTTCTTCTCTTGGAGACATCCACCGAGTAATCGGCAAAGATCAAGATTTTGGTCCCGTCAAGCTGAAGAGATCTAGATTGACGATACTGCTGTAAAATGGAGGTCTTATCAGAGTAGTTAAGGTATTTAGCTATGATCGGGCGTGGGGATTTGCGTTCGGCATTGTAGGCTCCCACACGGTGTGCCCGTTCCACTGTGAAGGGCCCACCGAGGCCCAGAGCTTCAGGTATGCGGCGGGAACAGAGGTCCGATAAGGTCGATTGGGGCAGCGATTCTGGGATGCCGACAAAACGCAGGTTGCTCCTCCTGGACCTATTTTCGAGGTCATCGAGTTTTTCCAGTATGTATTTGTTGGTTCTATCCTGGGCTTGTTCCAGGGATTGTGTCTGATAAAGTTCTTCCTCCAGGTTAGAGATGCGATTTTCAGCCTCATTTAATCTGGAAGTGTGTTCCCCTAGTTGGGCTTGAAATTTTTGCATGCCTGTACTGATGGCTTTTTCCACTGAGGCAGCTATCATAGGGGAGAGGAGAGCAGCCACAGCCTGAGCAAGAAGTTCAGTGTTGCAGTCCTGTAATGGAGGAGGGTGCATGTGGTGCTGCATGGGGAGAGAAGCATTGTGGCCAGGCAGGCATGGATGGGCAGGAGACTGTGTAGATGAAGTGTCCTTGGAGGCTGTCTGGCCTGCTGTGGGATCGCTCACCTCCATCTGCTGCGCTGTCTCCTCCGGTGGGGCCGTGCAGGCCGGAGCTGAGTAGGCCGAAGCCGGGGCCTCGATTTGCGGCGAGGCCTGCCGCGCGGTGGCGGCCGCATACGAACGCGGCCCAGATTTTTCCAGAAACCGGTCCATCACGGAGCCGGTGTGACTGGGGAGGCTGCCTGACGATTTTCGGGCGAAAACGCCGCTTTTAAAGCCGATTTTGGAGGCTGGTGTGCGGGAGCTGGGACAAGGGACAGCTACTCCATACGGCGCCGGAACCGGAAGTCATTTCCTTTTTTTAATATGGGTACGGGGTTCCCCTTAATATGCGTACAAGACCCAAATAGGCTGGTAATGGGCAGGGAGGGCTACCCATGCCATTTTTCTCAATGATTTTCAACCATATTGCAGGAACCAGATATAACATTAAAACCGCAAGCAGTTTTAAATAGTGTTATTTCCGTTTAATGTCATTTTGTGCAGGGACTGTTCCAAACACGGGAAACACGTGGCACTTCACAGGCATACTACAGACACCCCCCAGGCACCATATTTAAAGGAATATTTCACCTTTTTTTTTTCACTTTAATCGTCATTAAAATCAGTGCTCCCGCCAAAACGGCAGTTTTTAAAACTTTTTTTTGCAGTGACCCATGTCCCCTGAGGCAGGAGGCAGGTCCCCAAACCCTTTTTAGGACACTATCTTGCATATTAGCCGTTAAAATTAGCACTTTCCATTTCGAACGTTCGAGTCCCATAGACTTCAATGGGGTTCTAACGTTCGTTTCGAACGCGGGGGTCGTTCGCAAGTTCTGGTGCGAACCGAACCGGGGGGTGTTCGGCTCATCCCTAATGGAGACACATATTTATAGGCTAAATTTTGTAAGAGCCCAAAAATATACAGATCATATGGGTAGTTTTTTCAAGGGAATGATCAAAGACTGAGTATGACCTTTACTCATGGTCACACATGTCAGTTGTGGTGGTGAAGATTAGTCCCATCTCCTTCTGCTGGTCTCCAACTGGTCTTGATACTGCCTCCTATGTCCACATCATTATGTGCAGGGTATATATACAGGTGGAACAACGTTTTACATATAACTTCAACATCAAATTGTAGTTTTAGTACTGTTATTTTCAATAAAGTTTATGAAATTTAACGTGGTTGTCACTGTTTCTGTGGTTATATACTTTCTGTCTGCATCCATGCTTATATCTCTGACACATTAATAGGTTTGGACTATACTTAAAAATGTATATTCAAACAAGACATCTTCCAACGGGAAGAGAACTGTGGTCATAACTTCTCACAGGTTCTATATCATACCTCATTAGATCATATTGACCCATAGGATGAACCTCCACTAGGGGACTCAACTCAAGTAATGATTTCCGCCTTATTCCATATTGTCATTAAATATTGTTTGTTCAGCAGACATGTATAGTTGGCTAGTTTTGGCCTGTACATGGTGGTCATACCTGAAGTAATCTATCCAACACTAGCTGTGGGGGTGTCATTCCTGGGGTGTCCAGCCAAGGTTGCCAGTTTTTGTAAAACATTTTAACTGCGTTCCTGTGCTGATATGTCAGTTGTTTCTTTATAAGTATGTTGTTAACTTGCTCAATCCACTGTTTAGTTGTAGGGCTATGGGCTGTCAGCCAGAGTCGGGCAATTTGCTTACGAGCGATGTATAGCAATCGGGTTACTGCTATGTTTGTTGGAGGGGTAAAAAGTTCCTCGTCAATAGCTCCTAATAAGCATGTGAATGGGCTAAACTGAACAGTGGATTGGTATATAGTTGAGATAGTCCCGGTCACCCCCTCCAGTACCTGAAGAGCTTGGAACATCACCACATCAGGTGTATAAGATCACCATTAGCCGTTTCACACCTGGGGCATAAGGGAGAGTCCCTCCTGCCCCATTTGTGGAGTAGCACCACTGTGTGGTAGGATCTATGCAAGATAAAAAGTTGGGAAAGTCTACCTGATGGGGATACACACACATTTGGTATGGATTGTAGGCATAGTTCCCAGTCATCCCCTCCTATCTCGCCTACATCTTGTTCCCACATATGTCTACACGGAGTTTCGCTGTGTCCTGTGTCCTGACCAAGAGCAGCTGTATATTTGCGAGATCATGCCTTTTTTAGTTTGTGAAGTGAGGATATAGGCTACTGTTGGGTGTTCAACTTGTACCATTCTACTGGAGCGTGCTTGTGCTTGCACCGCATGTCGAAGCTGTAAGTACTTGTAAAAGTCATGTTTCGGGAGGTTGAATTCATCCTGTAGGTCCCTGAAATACTTAAATGTGTTTTGAGAGTAGAGTTGCAAGATCAGTTTGATACCCCTTGCCTTCCAGGATTGAAACCCCTCTAACATTTGTATCTCTGGATAAAGGGATTTTACCCATATTGGGGTGTATATTGTAAAGCCCTGCAGATTTAAGCTGTTTAAACGAACGCCAAAGTTTATTCAGCAGGGCCACCATTGGCATTGAGCTGGTGTGTTGAGGGATGCTCGCCTCGAGACTCGAGGCTGCAGGTAGATCCCCCTCGGCCAGGAGCAATATGCTATGAGAGGGGTTCGTCATGTCTATTTCACCCTACCCACTCAAATGCTGCAGTTGTGAGGCTTGGAAATAGAGACGCATACTAGAGACTGCCAATCCTTCCTGGTCTTTACCTAGGTGTAGGGTAGATAATTTAATTCTCGCTATCTTCTTTTTCCAAAGCAGGCTTCTAAATATCGCATCTATAAGGGAGATGGGTAACTTGCACCATGCTCCACATTTGGACTTTATTTTGGAGATTATGGGTTGAAGATTAAGAGGTAAGTAGTCGGAAGAGTCGGGGGATATTATTACTCCCAAGTATTTAAATGACAAGACTATTTGCAGGGACTGGGCACAGTCTGGCAGGGGGTTTGAAATTTCATCTAGGGGTAGGAGGACCAACTTACTCCAGTTGATGGAGAAGCCTGAGAATGTACCAAAGTGTTTAATTAGGGACATAAGATTCACCAGAGAGGTCGACGTGTCCCCCAGGTAAAGGAGCGCGTCATCCGCGTATAGTGATATTTTGTCTATGGTGCCGGCCCTTATAAAGCCCTCTATCATGTGGGACTTCCTCACCGTCTCCGCAAGAGGTTCACGAGCTAGGGCAAACATCAGGGGTGACAATGGGCACCCCTGCCTAGTGCCCCTGTATAGACGGAAAGGGCCAGAGAGATCCCCTCTAACATGCAGCCTAGCGGTGGAATTTGAATATAGTAATTGAACCCATTTAATAAAATTCTCCCCTAGTCCGAACCTCTCCAGCACCCCCCAGAGGTATTGCCACTCGACGCTTTGGCAGCGTCAAGTGACAGGATCTCTCTATTGTCTGTATTCTCCACTGGGATTTGTAAATTATGATGCAAGTGCCTAATGTTTAGGGCTGTGGACGTAGATGGAATGAACCCAGACTGGTAGCAATGCTATTTCATGCAAAACTGTTAGATCACATAGTGTTTTCTAATGTCTCACAAACACTCTGATGGTATTCCTATTGCAGCCTTTTTCCAACTTTTTACCCTGAAGGAACTCTAAAATAGCTTTCAGGTCTTGGGGGTCCCTTACTAAAACCAATTAATCAGGGATCAGTAGGAAAAATTATGGCAACAGTGGTGATCAGTAGGAATAATGGAATCCTTACAGTAAGAGTGCCTCCTTACTGACAGCTATAAAGGTCATAGTTGTCATGCTGTTGGCTTTGCTAAGGGGTGTTCTTGGCCCCAGAACTATGCAGACACCATCAGATGGGAGGTAAATCAGCAGCAGCTCAAGGAAACCCTATCAGTCTGTGGATGAAACCTAGGGTCCTGTGTAACCCCGGTTAAGAATGGCTGCCCTGTTGCGTTTTATAATTCTTGTTTGTATTTATGTTATATTAATGCTGAAAGTAACAAGGGAATCACTCCTATTAAAGCAAGAGGTAATAGACTCCAGAGTGTGCAGGTACTGGAATATATGGCTAGGGCACGGAGATGTCACCACTGGGTTACACAAAAGATAAAAGAATAATGACAATCTGGGAGACTGACCATATTACTTAGGAAATATTACACTATATAAAATAAATCATTCCAGAAATAGTCAGAACAGTTGAGCGATACGGTACATATAAATAGGTAACATTTACTTCAAAAATGAAAGTGTCTGAGAGTTGCTCCTCAGCAGACATACTTTTTGGCAAGTTGGTATCCATCTGGGTGAGCCTGATGCCGCGTACACACGGGCGGACTGTATGGCGTACTTAGTCCGTCGAAACACATTTCAGCGGACAGTCCGCTCGTGTGTGGGCTTCAGCGGACTTTTTCAGCGTGCAGTCTGGCGTACTAAGTATTTCGGATTTTTCGAAATTCTGTCCGTCGTACTTTGGTTTCAGCGGACAATCTGCTCGTCAGTAGGCTAGTTCGACGGACTAAGAATGGCGCATGCCCAGAAAGGATTTACACGGCGGAAGGGTGCTTTGCTGTGTATTGGACTTCCTATTTCTAGTCCAGTCGTGCGTGCTGTACACGTCATCGCGCAAGCTTTCGACGGACTGTTTGGGTATCTGCGTGTGGTCAAGTCCGTTCAGTCGAAAGTACGACGGACTGTCCGTCGGATTGTATGACGAACTAAGTACCCAATACAGTCCGCCCGTGTGTACGCAGCATTAGTTGCAGAATCTCCAGAAATGTGTTTAATGTGGCAATAGACATCCTGTTAAAGTTGAAGAACCTCTCTAGAAACTTGTGCAGCTCTCAATGCCTGGTAGCAAAATATCCAAATGTCAAATGCTGTGACACCAGAGGATGTGTACAGTAGGAACTCATGGCTCTCTTCTCCTTTGATTTCTTCCCCTCTGCTTTCTTCTTTCACATGACCAACATGATAATTTTGTGGAGCTCCAGAACGGGGTCCATAATGTCAGCAGATATTAGGAACATAAGGCTCCATTTGCTAAAGCAGATTGCATGTAGTATGTAGGTGTCTGGACACATTTTCTCTAAATATCACATGTGGCCCTGAAATTGTCAATAAACTTCACCATTTTGCTCTATGCAAAATGTTACAAAACGCTCAGTAAATAATGCATAAAAAGGTATTAAAATCAATTCACAAAATAAAATAAATAATTAAATGCATGCACACATTTAGGCAGGGGTATGCGGAAGAGATTAAAAAATATATAAACCTGTCCACATGCTTCTACCATTTAGAAATATGGAACCCCATTATAATGTATTTCCTTAATTAAAAGGATTATATTTTTTAAAATAACTATAATGTTCTGTTAAAAAAATGTTTTAGGTATGCAGAATGCTTAGCTAAGTTCTTCTTTTAAAGGGATTGTAAAGTGATTTTTTTTTTTTAAATAACAAACATGTTATACTTACCTCCACTGTGCAGCTCATTTTGCACAGAGTGGCCCCGAACCTGCTCTTCTGGGGTCCCTCGGCGGCTGTCTCGGCTTCCTCCCGCAGATACTTCTCACGTTCATGCGAGCTCCCTCGCATGGTGAGAAGCATCTGCGGGCGCGCTCCCGTGATACAGCTGGCGGCTATAGCCGCTCGCTGTATCACACGGCCCCACCCCTGGCGCTCCGCATCAGTGGATGTGATTGACAGCAGCGCGAACCAATGGCTGTGCTGCTTTCTATCTGTCCACTCCAGCCAATCAGCGGCCAGGCTGAACGGTGGAAAGGACGTCGGGGGACGAGCGCGGGACTTTGGAGGGGTGAGGTAAATAAAACGGGGGGGCTGGGGGCGCAGGCACTGTCAGATGTTTTTTCACCTTAATGCATAGAATGCATTAAGGTGAAAAAACATTTACCTTTACAACCCCTTTAAGGATATTTGCCAAAAAAAGCAACAATTTGATCTGAGAACACTCAAGCTGGCCCATTGCATCCACATAACAAGGTATGGTATAAAATAGTAGTTTATTTTGTTGGAGGTGATCTGGTGTTACTGTTTGACATCTCAATACAAATGTCTCTGGTTTACTTCAGGGACAAATAAGAGGAGAAAAATAGTCAGAAAATGTGACAATGCAGTTCATTTATCTTCACCCCAGCTATGCTTTTGGCCAAAGATAATGGGATATAAAATGCAAGCAGACAGGATATGGCTCTTGCTAGGAGGGATGGGGCAGAACTGTGATTTCAATCATTGCTTTAGTATTTCCTCGAGCATAATTCAGAGAGGAGATCCAAAATGGAACCTGAAGTGAAAAAGATATAAAAAAAAAAGTATAAAGAGGTTTCACATCTTACAGACAGATTTAGGGTTATTTTCCTTGAGCAGTTAAAGTTTATTTTCTCTTAAAGCTTAAGATTTGGGGCTAGCAAAATATTAGCAGCTGTTACATATTTGTTGTTGCACTGGCTTTGTATTTGTATTAGTTTAATATGTTTCTGGTCCTCAAGGCAGAGTCAGATTAGGGTAAGATGGAGCCCTAGGCAAGGAGGCAACTTTGCCACTCCTCAATCCCTTTGATTGATGCTAAATGAATTAGAATAGTACTGGCATGGCCCAGTTCATCAGACACTAAATGCCTACAGGTGCATTCATTTGTGGACAGAGCATTAGAAGTTATACCTGGGCCTCCTTGGCTCTCACCAGGTCCTAGACTCCTGCCTTGTTTGTCTTGTGGATGATCCAGCTCCGCCACAACTCTGTCTATAGCTTATATATTGGTTACAAGAATTGAAATAAACACATTATCTCCTAGCCAGGCCTTAAAGTGGTTGTTAACCCACGTTCAGTCATTTACATACTTAGTTCTGTATCCTAATAGAGTGTCCTCCTGTCTCTGTGTTTCATTAAAAAAATTCCTCCTTCACCATATTTTATGGCAGCTCCCAGCTCTCGTGTAACCAGCTGTTTCCCCTCTCTGCCCATCTTGCCCATCAGTGGGACGGGAGGCAGAGAGCAGAGGAGAGAGGAGAGAGGAGACACAGCTGGTCACGTGATCACCAGGAGCCGCCATGAGATACAGGGAAGGAGATATTTTTTTAATGAAAAACAGAGACAGGGGGCACTCTATTAGGATACAGAGATGAATATGTAAAAATATATATGTTATTCCTGCAGCAGGAGGGGGATGGGGCAGCACTGTCACTAAGTGACATGCTGAGAGAAGGGGGGGGGGGGAGCACAGAGGAGACAGACACAGGAAGACAAAGGGGAGAAAACAGGAAGCGCCACCTGAGTGTAGTATTCAAAAATGCTTTAATGGCAAGGTAACAAATTCATTTACAATATCAGGGGCTCAGCAGCCATGATTATCATGGTCTGTTTGCATAGGAAAGGGGAGAAACTGGCAGGATCAGCCAGGTTTTTTAGGTGTTGCAGAAGTCCAAATTATACAGCACAAGCACTGTGCAGTATAAAATGCTTTAAAGGAACAGAATTTGTGTTTTTTTTATTGGGTTAACAATTGCTTTAAGAGTTACTCGCCACCAGTTGCCCCACTCAAAACCTAACCTGCCCTGCCCTTGATTCCACCCCTAAACATGCCCTTGTAAATTATCTCATGAAATTACACTGTTGAATGTTTTAAGAAGGAATAAGTTACAAAAATACATATTAACAACAACGTTTAGCATATTTCATTGATCTGACTGTAATAAATAAAATAAGGCTAAAATATGATTGGCTACTATAGGCACTGTACACATCATTACTGACTTGTTAAGAAAATATTTTAATGCTATATTAAATTTAGTATCAAAAATATTAAAACAAATGAATGACACTTTCACAGATTTTAGGATGCAGGGAGACTTACAGTGGAGCACAGCACTGGACAGGGGAGCAGGAGCTGGCAAAGTTAACTTTTCCTAATAACAAGCTGGTGATTTGTTGCTAATTGGTCTGAGCAACCAATCACCAGCGTGGTAATAGAAAAAGTAAACTTTTGCAGCTCCCGTCCCCAAACCCCAGCCCTCGCCCTCACCTCATCTAGTTCTTTGCTGATCCTGCTGTATGCCAGGCCATGCTAAGAGAATGACAGGGGGCAGAGGCTGGCAGGAGAATCGGCTCCTGTTCAACCCCGCCTGCTGGCCGTGTCCACACCACCCACCCCCCCCCACCCACCGATATGGCTGCACCCTCAAGCTTATTTCCACTCGCCTAATGCTTAAAAAATAATTGCAATTTATTATGATATAAGATGTGCCACTGAGCCATACTACAGTGTACCCTAACTACAGGGCTCTCTTATGTGATGCTGTTATGCACACTCAGTGCCGGGAAAGGAAAAACACTCCCAAACTGTCTGTGCACCTATATGCAGACACTGACAGCTGTGTTTACAGGATACATGAGCACTGCACTAACAGGAGGGAGGACCTGGAGGGAGAGAGAGAGCACAGCCCCATCTCCTCCTCCCTCTCTCCTCTACTCTCTACTCCTGGTTTTCTCCTGGACACATCTGCGCTCAAATGTGGGGTAAGGGTGTATGTACTGCAATCAAAAACAACAGTTCCAGTAAGAAGAGAGAGGCAAAGAGTAGAAAGTATAGATAGGTAGGGTTGAGGGAAAATAAGAGCAAAAAAAGGGATTAGAGGACCACTGAGAGAGAAGCGGTAAAGTCTGAGTCATAGATGAAATATCCATGCTGTCATACATGGCTTTTTGAGTGGTAAGTGCTCATATAATGGATCCAGCTGCTTCAAGTGGAGATGTATTGATCAAATGTACCATGAAGGCAAGTTGTCGGTTCCTGCATACCTTGATGGTTGACCAGTTCAAAAGCCCATTTCCTGGGATCTCCAGTGCCTAGGTCAGCTTTTCTCAACTTTTTAAACACATTACACATATAATTCTGGCTTTAGGGAACCCTTGTAATAATTACTATATCCACAGCTCAGAGTAGGGTAGTGTGATGTTCAGTGAGAAGAAAACTTTATACATCTGTAGTCATTAGGAAGAATCTCCCTCTTACAGATAGCTAAAAAGATCAGTGATGTCAGTGGGAACTCATCTGAAAGGCAGACATTGCTCATTTCCCAAGGAACCCACAGCAAACTTTAAAGGATCCCTAGCATTCCACGGAGACCTTGGTGGAGAAGGGCTGGTCTAGGTATTATCATTGGAGCTGTAATGACTGGTTCTCTTTGAAAGCTGTCATCAAAAGAATGCTTGGGCATATAGCACCAATTAAATAAAATGCCAGTTGTTCAATGAGACAGTGGGTGTCTACATCAATGTTACAACATAATGCAAAATACACTTTAAATAATGATCTTCATTGTCCATGTACTGAATAGTGTGGAGAAAATATGGTTCCCTGCAGTTTTCTGCTATATACGGTAGCTATAAATATAAACATAACATTTGTTCTATCTCATGCTGATCACCATCACCATGATTGTAATTGTCAACTCAAGTTGGTATATATGGGAAGGTAAGGAACACTTTTTTATTTTTAACATTTAAATATTTTACAAATTTGAATAATTGATGCGGTAAACAGGATAATGGGAGTTGATCTGGGAATTGCATGCAGAATGGATTTTTATCCTTCTGAATCCTGCATTCTGTTTGTAGCACACTCATGAGCCCTTCACTCTGTCTATAGAGCACTCCTGAACCCTGCATTCTGTATGTAGCTCACTCCTGAACTCTGCACTCTGTATGTGACACACTCATGAACCCTGCATTCAGTATGTAGATCGCTTATGAACCCTGTACTCTGTACATAGCTCACTCCACTGTGATCGCTTATGAACACTGCACTCCATATGCTGTACATTTTGGAACCCTGCACTCTATATGTAGCACATTTCTGAACCCTACACTCTGTACATAATCCATTCCTGGAAACTTAACTTTGTATGTAGCACACCCCTGGACCCTGCACGCTGTATGTGGCATACTTCTGACCCCTGCATTCTGAACATAGTGCATTCTTGAATCCTGCACTCTTTATGTATAGTGCTGTGATAAAGTATTTGCCCCCTTCCTGATTTTTGATTTTTTTGCATATTTCTCACACTTAAATGATTCTGATCATCAAACACATTTTAATATTACACAAAGATACCCTGAGTAAATCCAAGATGCAGCTTTTAAATTGTATTTAACTTATTAAGGGGAAAAAAGTTGTTCAAACCTGACTGGCCCTATGTGAAAAAGTAAATACCCCCTTCCATGCTGAATCATGAATGAACTATGATTAACAACAAGTGGAAAGTTAAATTTCACTTGCCACACCTTGGCCTGATTACTGCCAAACCTGTTGAATCAAAAAATAATTTAAATAGAAGCTGTCTGACAAAGTGAAGCATGCTAAAAGATCTCAAAAAGCTACACATTATGCCACGATCTAAAGAAATTCAAGAACAGATGAGAAACAAAGTCATTGACATGTATCAGTCTGGAAAGGATTACAAAGCCTATTATAATGCTTTCGGGTGCCAGGGAACCACGGTGAGAGCCATTAGCTGCAAATGGAGAAAATTGGACCAGTAGTGAACCTTACCAGGAGTGGCCGACCAACCAAAATGACTCCAAGAGCACAATGACGACTCATCCAGGAGGTCATAAAAGAACCCAGAACAACATCTAAAGAACTGTAAGCCTCACTTGCCTCTGTGATCAGTGTTCATGATTCAGCAATAGGAAAGAGACTGGCAAAAATGGCATCCATGGGAGAGTTCCAAGGCCAAAGCCACTGCTGACCAAAAAGAACACAAAGGCTCATCTCACATTTGCCAAAAAACACCTTGATTATCCCCAAGAGACATTTACGCAAATAGTCTGTGGACTTATGAGACAAAAATTGTACTTTTTGGAAAGTGTACGCTCCCTTACATCTGGCATAAAACGAATACAGCATTTCATTAAAAAGAACATCATACCAACAGTCAGACATGGTGGTAGCGTAATGGTCTGGGGCTGCTTTGCAACTTCAGGACCTGGACTACTTACCATTATTAATGGAACCATGAGCTCTACCAAAAAATCCTAAAGGAGAATGTCAGGCCATCATTTTGTGACCTCAAGCTCAAGTGCACTTGGGTTATGCGGCAGGACAATGATCCAAAACACAACAATAAGGCCACATCCAAATGGTCCAAACAAAGCAAAATTTAGGTTTTGGAGTGGACTAGTCAAAGCCTGGACTCCAATTGAGATGCTGTATCATGATCTTACACAGGCCGTTCATGCTGGAAAATTCTCCAATGTGGCTGAATTAAAACAATTCTGCAAAGATGAGTGGGTCAAAATTGCTCCACAGCAATGTGAAACACTCATTACCAGTTATCGCAAATGGTTGATTGCGGGAGTGGCACAACCAGTTATTAGGTTTAAGGTGCAATTACTTTTTCACATAAAGCCAGGCAGGTTTGGACAGCTTTTTTGAGTTAGAAAATGAAACCATCATTTAAAAACCACATTTTGTATTTCCTCGGGTTATCGTTGTATAATAACATTTGTCTGATGATCTGAGTCATTTAAGTGTGACAAATATTCAAAAAAAATCAGAAAGGGTCAAATACTTTTTCACAGCATTGTAGCACACTTCTGAATCCTGCACTCTATATGAAGCGCACTCCTGAACCCTCTGCATGTAGTGCTCTCTATGTAGAGCACTTCCAAACCCTGCACTCTGTATATAGTTCACTCCTGAATCCTGCACTCTGTACTTAAAACACTTCTGAACCTTGCACTCTGTATATACCTCACTCTTGAAGCCTGCATGTAGCACACTCCTGAACCTTGCACTCTGTATGTAGTGCAACTCACTTCTGAACCCTGCACTCTGTGCATACCTCAGTCCTGTACCCTGCACTCTGTATGTAGTGCACTCCTGGAACCTGCACTCTGTATGTAGTGCACTTCACTTCTGAACCCTGCACTCTGTACATTCCTCTCTCCTGAATCTTGCACTTCTGCAAAGAAGAGTGGGCCAAAATTGCTTCACAGCAATGTGAAAGACTCGTTGCCAGTTATCACAAATGCTTGATTGCAGTTGTTGCCGCCTAGGGTGGCAGAACACGTTATTAGGTTTAGGGGTATTTGGTGCTCTGTATGTAGTGCTCTGTATGTAGAGCACTTCCAAACCCTGCACTCTGTACGTAGCTCACTCCTGAATCTTGCACTCTGTACTTAAAGCACTTCTGAACCTTGCACTCTGTATGTACCTCAGTCTTGAACCCTGTACCCTGCTTGTAGCACACTCCAGAACCCTGCACTCTGTATGTAGTACAATTCACTTCTGAACCCTGCACTCTGTGCATACCTCAGTCCCGTACCCTGCATTCTGTATGTAATGCACTCCTGGACCCTGCACTCTGTATGTCTGTCTCTCTTAATCTCTTGCCTATATGTGCATAAAAGCGTTCTCTCATTTTGCAATTTTCACCACTGTGTACAACAAACTTGTGACAATTGAAAAAAGCTTCCAAAAATGTGTTCATTGAATCTCCACCTTTATACGAAGTGCCCACTCACCTCCTGCATCCTACAATTGTTTCAATTATCACAAGTGTTTTGTACACAGTGGTGCAACACGAGAGGACACTTTTATGCACATACTGTATAGCCAAGAGATTAAGAGAGACTTTTATATTATATTTTATAAGTTATATGAATGAATTGTGTTGCACTGTAATATATATCCAGTCCAAACAGTTTTTTTTACAGAAGAATAATCATAATGTTAACAAGAAAGTGCAACGTTTTGGTGCCGCGTAGGACCCCTTCGTCAAGCATGTGATGATGCAAATGCCTGACAAAGGGGTCCTGTGTGGCTCTGAAACTGCACTTTCTTTTTCTTATTGTGACCATACTTCAATAAAAAAACAAAAACATTTAGACTTCATCTGAATATTTGTGGTGTGCTGACAAATGTCTACACTTGACTGTGCATGTTCCAGTTTCCAGATGCTGCAGCAACCAATATCTTGGAGCGTGTAATGGGAATTTGGAAGACTGTAGTGAAATGTGGGCACATCTTATCTGTGGATGACATTAAATATGCATGATTAAACTATTGTGTATTAGTCATAGTGAGCATTTAATTATTCACACTGCCATTATTTATTATGATCTTGGTTTAAAAATGTAATTGTGTGCTAAACGTACATTTACTGGTTATATGTCAGTTAAAGTTTTACTAAACCCAGGACCCTGCATTCACTATATCTGGTCTCCCACAGTACACAGAACATGGAAATGCAATTATTTTAGTAAATATATAAACTGCTAAATACCTTTTCTCATCAGCAGTATATAGCAGTCTTATGACTTCTATCAGTGTCTGGTTAAAGCTTGTAGGAGGAGTTTTCATTCTACTCTGACTGTTGTACAAGGTCACATGACCCCTGACCCTCTGTCTGGGCAGTGCTGATTGGCCCTGTGTTGATCACATGCACTTTCCCAAGGAAATAAAATAAAAAACTCTCTAGCAATACACACTAAACTGAGCATGTGCAGAGTGCCTCGAAGGCTTTGTACTATCAGGTAATGGACTGGGGACTGTGGAAGAAGGGGAGAATCAGAGAAGACAGGATCAAACAGCTTTTTTACACAATATGGAAGACTAAACCTTTAGGTTCCACAGTGAGTATAACAAGCATGCTTTACTGCATATATGGACTGATTTTACTGTTGTGGGTTTAGTAACAGTTTAATGTGGGCAATGACATGGCAAATGAGGTTTAATGTTGAAAAATGTAAAGTAAAGCATTTGGATGTTAAAAATAAATAACTCGCTAGGGGGGAGAACCACTAGGGCAATCCAGGATGGAAAAAGGATGGAAAAAAGATCTGGGGGTCCTAGTAGATGACAGGCTCAGCAATGGCATGCAATACCAAAATGCTGCAAGCAAAGCCAGCAGAATATTAAATTTTACTCCAGCATTAAAATGATAATTCTGCCCCTCTACAAGACTCTGGTATGGCCGCATCTTGAGTATGCCATCCAGTTTTGGACATCATTCCTCAAGAAGGATGTGATGGAACTGTAGAGAGCCCAGAGGAGGGAAACAACGCTAATAAAGGGACTGGAGAATCTAATTTATGAGGAAAGACTACAAGCATTAAACATATTCTCTCTGGAGAAAAAACACTTGAGAGGAGATATGAATGTGATATACCTTACTGGTGATCCTAGCATAGAGAAAAAAAAACTTTTCAGTGGGAGGGAGTTTAAAAAAACATGCGGCTATTCATTGAAATTGGAAGAGAAGCGATTTAACCTTAAACTGTGTAGAGGGTTCTTTACTGTCAAAGCAGTAAGGATGTGGAATTTTCTTTTACAAGCAGTAGGATCAGCAGGGAGAATTGATTGTTGAAAAAAATTATTAGATGGGCATCTTAACAATCACAATATACAGGGATATGGATTTTACTATTGACATAAACACACACACACACACACACACACACCACAGATTGAACTAGATGGACTGATGTCATTATTCAACCTTACCGACTATGTAACTATGTAATGTATTTCTTTAAAAACAGGTTTTACAATGTTGTTCTCTCTTTATATACCAGTTTAAATGATGTTAACTGTGTGACAGCATTTGTAGCATAGATTGCTTAGCAACTGAGACCTGCAAATCCGGCGTATCAGGGACATTTGGCCCAGATTAATTTTGGCTGCTCTGGGCAGCTGTAGGGAAGAAGCTGCTGCTGTGGAAAGACAGTTAGTTGGCTCAGAATGATAGCTGATCCAAATGAAGAGAAAGCCTTTGTGATGCAGATGTAGTATGGCACAACATAAAAGGCAATGATTGAGAGATTGATGGCTGGAGCTGTGACCAGAGTTAGGAAAGTGCATAAGACGGCTGACAAAACTGAGTGGGCGGTGTGGGGGAATAAGGACATGACAGGGGAGTAAACAGAGAAAACTGAGCTACTGACTACTGATGCATTAAGGATAGGCTTTAAAAAGTGTGCAGGAGTTTGATAAAAAAGAAGATGTGGTTCTTTGTATTTATTCCCTTTATAGTGCGAATGAAATCAGCAGGATCAGTGGATAGAATGATTCTGAGACCAGTGACCTGGGCTGTTTACAGAACCAGTTTGTTAGTCTAATTCTAAGCCCACAGCTGAAAGGATAATTTGAAAAGATTCATGTTAAACAGCTAAGTACACAGATTAAATAAATATAAAGAGTTGTTTTTACCTGCCGAGGGAATTTCTGTCTATCTGCTTCTATAATTTAAACAGTCCCGCCACTTGGCACAGTGAGGTGAATGACAGCAATGTGTCCATTACAGTTAGCTATAGAAGAAGCGTGAGTTCAGTTGAAAAAAAAAAACACATCCCCAATGTAAAAATAGAATACCAAATTACAGGAATGTGACTTTAAAGGCATTGAAACCTTCTCACAGGATGATTACCAATATACAAACGTATAATTAAAAATAAAACATTATTTCCACATATGGGAAGGATAACTCCTACTGACGCGGTTCGCTCTGAGCCTCTGAGGAAGCTGATAAAGCGAAACATGTCAGCTGAGTTATCCTTCCCATTTGTGGAAATCATGTTTGATGTTTTCTTTTGTATATCAATTAGATTTGACGTCCATAGAGAAGGACATTTATTTACAGGGGTGTTTTGTTTGAGATATGGGTTGTGGAAGCTTTTCATGTTTTTACTTTACTTACCATGTTACCTTTTAACCAATTTTGCAATAAGTAAACTTTTTTAATTATACCTTTTTATATTGGTAATGATTCTGTGAGAAGGTTTTAACCCCTTTAAAGTCCCATTCCTATGCTTTGACTTTCTAGAGTTAGAAATACAGTGATGTAAAGTGGCATAACAATATAAATAGGAGTCTATGTGGCTGCTTTGGGGTCTTTGGTGGAAAGGAGGCCTCTTTAGGAGGGTTTTCGAGGCAATTTAAACATAGTAAATCTGAGCCTGAGGAAGAGCTGATGTCAGACGTAGAGGAATGGGTTTCAGAATTGTTGCTGTTAGTCACGGATCCCCTTTGCAGACTGTGCAGTGAGGAGAATGTGTTTATCTGTCTTTTCTAGTATAGATTTATTGCCCTCGGAGCTTCTGGTCACCCTGGCCAGCACTGAAATTAACCTTGTATGCCTAACACAGTCTTGCTCAGGGTGTAAAATTCCCAGAGTATCTCCTCAGCTAAATAGCGACCGTTCTTTGTAGTTCTGAAACAAAAAAAATACTACAGGTTAAATAAGTTTGTATTAGTGTTATAGAGTAATTATGTGCAACAATTATGTCATAACATAAAATGATGTTCCCTATTATTGCTGTTGTAGTGCTATCAGCAACCAGACAGACATAACCTAAAAGAATATGGATTGTCTGCCCCCCAAGAGCTACATTACAAATGCCCCAGTCATTTTTCTTTAGGTTTTTAGGCCTCATGCACACTAGGCTCTTCCAAATGCTTTTCTCCTGACAGGAGAAGAGCAATGTTAAAAACGCAATTAGGTGCGTTTACACGGGTTCAGGTACATCAAGCATTTGGACTGCAACTGTGAACATCATCCCAGTACATGCGCTGCACCCCTCAAAAATGCTTATCCAAGCAAATGCCTTGTTTGCCTCACGGTAGATAAGCCCTTGCCCACAAGGATATACTGGGTGCTCTCTTAAACCTCAAAGTTACAAGCTATGGTGCCAATATCTGAAAATTGATCACACCCGAAGGACTGACGGCCTATCTCATTTTTTGAGACCCTAACATGCCAAAAAAGTACAAATACCCCTCAAATGACCCCTTTTTGGAAAGAAGACATTCCAAGGTATTTAGTAAGAGGCATGGTGAGGTTTTTGAAGTTGTCATTTTTTCCCACAATTCTTTGCAAAATCAAGATTTTTTTTCCTTTATTTTTTTTTCACAAAATTGTCATATTATCAGGTTATTGCTCACACACAGCATATGCATAGCACAAATTACACCCCAAAACACATTCTGCTATTACTCCTGAGTATGGCGATACCACATGTGTGAGACTTTTACACAGCATGGCCACATAGAGAGGCCCAACATGCAGGGAGCGCCATCAGGCGTTCTGGAGCACCCAGGACAATTCTGACATTTCCCTCCTACATGTAAAAATCATCATTTATTTGCTAGGAAATTACATAGAACCCCAAAACATTATATATGTTTTTTTAAGCAAAGACTCTAGAGAATACAAAGGTGTCATTGCAACTTTTTATCACGCACGGTATTTGCGCAGCTATTTGCTAACGCGTTTTTTTTTTTAAACAAAACAGTTTTGTGCTTAAAAAAAACAAAAAAAACCCAATGAAGTTAGCCCAATGTTTTTGCATAATATGAAAGATGAAGTTACGCTGAGTAAATAAATACCTAACATGTCACCCTTCAAAATTGCAAACGCTCGTGGAATGGCGCTAAGCGTCACTACTTAAAAATCCCCATAGGCGACGCTTTCAATTTTTTTTACTGGTTACATGTTTTGAGATACAGAGGAGGTCTAGGACCAAAATGATTGCTCTCACTCTAACGTTTGCAGCGGTACCTCACATGTGTGGTTTGAATACCGTTTTCATATGTGGGCGAGACTTATGTATGCATTTGCTTCTGCATGCGAGCGCATTTGGGGGAAAGGGCGCTTTAAAAAAAAAAATCTTTTTTATTGTTCATTTTACTTTATTTATTTTAGTTTGACATTTTTTTCCCCAAAAATAAATTTTGTGATCACTTTTATTCCTATTACAAGGAATGTAAACATCCCTTGTAATAGGAATAGCCATGACAGGTCCTCTTTACAGTGAGATATGGGGTCAATATGACTCCACATCTCACCTCTAGGCTGGGAATCCTGAAATAAAAAAATAAAATAAAATAAAATGGCAGGGTATTGCAGAGTATTGGCAGGGTATTGGGTATTGCAGGATATTGACAGGGTATTGCAGAGTGGTTAAAAGACAAACATTTTAAACAAATCTGTCAACCATATATTAGCTATTCCTCCAGATAACTGGGTTTGGTATTAAAAACAGATTGTGCACAATTCTAACCACTTCAGCCCCAGAAGGATTTGCCCCTTAATGACCAGACCATTTTTTTTGCGATACTTCACTGTGTAGCTTTAACAATTGCACGGTCATGCAATGTTGTAACTAATCAAAATTTACCTTTATTTCCCACAAATAGAGCTTTCTTATTATCGCATCTACAAAATAGGGGATAGATTTATGACAATTTTATTTTAATTTTTTTACTAGTAGTGCCTATTTGTGATTTTTAGCGGGATTGCGATGGACAGATCAGACACTTTTGGGACCATTGACATTTATACAGTGATTAGTGCTATAAATAGTCACTGATTACTGTGTAAATGTCACTGGCAAGGACGGGGTTAACACTAGGGGGTGACCACGGGGTTAAATGTATTCCCTAGGTGTGTTCTAACTGTAGGGGTGATGATCTGACAGGGACATGACAGAAATCACTGTTCTCAATCACTGGGAGCAGTATATCCCTGTCATGTCACCTGTCAGAATGGGGAATCGCCTAGTTTACAAATGCAGTTCCCCTTTCTGCCTCTGTAATAGGTGATCGTGGGTCGCAGGTGGACATCGAGTCCGCCCGACCCATGGGCATGCTCTCGCGTGTGAGCGTGTGCTGGCGCCGTATAGCTACGGGGATTTGTGTAGGAGACCCAGCCTGTCGTGGTATAACAACAGTGCCTGGTCGACAAGTGGTTAAAGTGATTGTAAAGTCTTGTTTAAAAAAAATAAATAAAGATAACAAAACACATTCTACTTACCTCCTCCTTTTGCACAGAGCAGCCCAGATCCTCCTCTTCTCAGGTCCCTCTTTGCTGCTTCTGGCCCCTCCCTCTTATTGAGTGCCCCCCCCAGCCAGCAGCTTCCTATGGGAGCTGAGTCCAAGCTCTGTGTATACAATTAGACACGAAGCCCCACCTGGCCCCGCCCCCTCTCCCATGGTTGGCTTACTGATAGCGGCAGGAGTCAATGCTGCTGTGTCTCAGCAAATCAGGAGGAGTGTCCCAGTAAGGCTTAGACACTCATCGACATTGATGGAGAAAGAGGGGGCTCAGGTAAGTAATGTGGGGTTGCTGAGGAGGCTGCTACACACAGAAGGTTTTTTATCTTAATGCATAGAATGCATTAAAGGGGTTGTAAAGCCTCCTATGATGCAGCAGCCTCCATTTTACTTACCTGAACCTTGTCTTTTCAGTGAAGGGGACAAGCACACCAGCTCCAGCCCGTGTCTTCGATCCTGATTGGGTAGATTAATAGCAGCGCAGCCATTGGCTCCCACTGCTGTCAATAAAATCCAATGACG
Organism: Lithobates pipiens; assembly: GCF_037356315.1. Classification (NCBI taxonomy): domain Eukaryota; kingdom Metazoa; phylum Chordata; class Amphibia; order Anura; family Ranidae; genus Lithobates; species Lithobates pipiens. The sequence goes on along the minus strand of NW_027507758.1, from coordinate 530,645,566 downwards.
AGGGAGCCGGGGACAAGGCATTTCCTGCTGTCTGTGTCAATGGACGCAGCAGCAGGACACAGGAGTGAGTCTGCATGAGTGCCCCGAGGGAGAGAGACTCTACAACGGGGCACTCGAGAAGAGGAGCGCCGCTGAAGGACCCCAAAAGAGGAGGATCGGGCCACTCTGTGCAAAATCAACTGCACAGAGGGGCTAATTGTGACATGTTCTGTGTTTTTTTTTTTTTTTTTTTAAAGAACCTTTACATGTCCTTTAAAATAAAAAATAAAACCTTCTGGCTTTACAACTCCTTTTAAGTAGCTTCTTGGATAAATATCCACTTCATCAGGAGTTCATTGGTGGAGCATTTTATATATCAACTAGGTCTAAAGAGAATTTACATGAATATCCATTATTACATGGTCAACATCAAAAGGTTGTTATTGTATCATTAATTGTTCAAAACTATGCAAAAGGTCCACTAAAATTACCTGAATACGCGAACGCAAGTAGGAGGAAAAACTCAATCACCCTCTAGTGGTGTAGGTGCTACAGTGAGAGTTGTTAGTGTAGCGCTGGCTCCTGACAAGCAGGCGCTATTGTTTTGTAAAGTTAAGTTGTCTGAAAGCCACAGTTGAGCTTCGGGATTATTTCTCTAAATTTCTGGTTTCAATACCAGTCCAGCTGGGTTGCACTGGGTTCTCCTTGACCGCAGGTGTCACTGTCACCGCCGGCAAGAGTAGAAACACAGTCTAGCTGGATGCATTGAATGCCACTTATCTCTCTGAACCAGCCCAGTGGGAGTGTTTTCTTGCTCTGCATTCTGGGGGTGGTATTTAAGGTACCAACGCCATATTGGCGGGGGATTACTTTATGTCTGTTTGGTTCTGGTGGTCCTCCTGACCCAGCCCCATGGCCCTCCTGGCCTGGGGTGCGGAACTATGCACCCTGGCCTACTGATCCAGGGATGGTCCGGTGCCATCTCATCAGAAGGGAGAGGCCCAACAACTGAAGAATCCCAGGGGAGGACTCTTTCAGGAGAAGACTTTGCGCAAGGCTGGTTTCACTTAAGGAGCCTAGAGATTTAGTTGAAGGACACAACCTGGATCAACACTCATATGGTATCGCCAGATCGGCTGAGAGAAACTGATACCGTATGTCAATTCTTTAAATTTATCCACATCCCTCCGTAACGCTCCAGTGTATCTCACAAGTCTATGGCAGAGACTTTACCGAGCATCCCACCGGCTGCTCGGCCTAGTGAGAGAGGTCTATCCAGGGGTTGTTGAATCCAGTTGTGGAACAGTTTTATTCTCTGGATTCTCTTAATACTTTTACCTTGCATTTTAAGTGCCTGAACTCACCCCTAACCCTCTACCCTCCATTAAGAGACTTTGTTTTTCAAAATAAATAACCCAAAAGAGGATTCAGTGCCAGTTTCAACATTCTTTGGGCCATTTACCCAATGCCTAACTCATGTTAGGCTGGCCCGGATGGCAGCCAGACATGTGTTTCTGTTTGATTGGGAGTGGCTCAGAGTAGAAGCTGGGTGACTCACACGCAGCATCACCAAGACCTCCTCTCCAGAGGTATCTAGAAGGTTCTGTAAAGAGCGGGCGGGGAGGTAGAGCTGCCTGGGGTATTCTGAGGAGCCCTGATCAAGCCCCAACTTGGAATTGGCAGGGGGCAGACCTCCTCAAATACCCAGGGTCAGCCCAGTTTGGGAGAAGTTGTCAGGTGGAAGAGTTGGAGATGGAGTACTGAGCCTGTTGGGGCCTTGAAGAGAGCTCCCAAATTGGGAGGGTGACCTTGGGCCTGGGCTTGGGTGTGGATAGGTTTCACCAAGAAAACGTGGAGGTGTCCTGGACAGGAGGCACAGGAGGAGCAAGAGTGGACAGCTGGAGAGAGTACTGCCGGGTAAGTCTGCAAGAGGGCTGGTGAGTGGCATGCACAGTCGGGAGGACTGGGGAGGCACACCTGATAGGACTGGGAGAGTGCAGTCAGAGATGGATGTATCCTGTCTGCACACTTTCTGGGCAATTCCTGTATCCTTTGTGCACACTCTCTGACCAACTCCTGTATCATGTAAGCACGCTCTGAATAACTCCTTTATCATGTGAACACACTCTCTGATCCACTCCTGTATCATGTCCGCACACTCTCTGATCAACTCCTGTATCATGTGGATGGATGGGTATGGGATATGGCAGGATGGATTGATATGACAGGATTGAGATGTTTGGGTCATGATTAGACAGCTATGATTTGGGAAAAAGGTGGGGATGGGAAGAGACATTTTGGTGCAGGCTGGGGAGGAAGACTTCTTTAATCTTTAATGATGTTTTTACAAGAAAATAGAGACTTGATGAGAGCAGTCAGGGGACATGGGTAGGGACTTGGTGGAAGCAGTCAGGTGACACAGGTAGGGACTTGGTGGGAACAGTTAGGTGACATGTGTAGGCACTTGGTGGAAGCAGTCCACCAAGTACCTACACGAGTTGGTGATACACCTACTAATATTTCACAGTGTACCACCAAGTTAAGTGAATAATTATGAACATATAGTGAACCATACAAAATTTTGTATGGTTCACTATATGTTAATAATTATTCACTTAATTTGGTGGTACACTGTGCAAAATTAGTAGGTTAATATTAGCGCAATTATTCATTTATAACATGTCTGGGAGACACCATTTTCCTCACTTGATATATAATAGACATGATCATGGAACCTTTTGCCTTACCTACTGTATATAGAAGGCACCACAGATGCAGTCCATAAGGTAGACTATTCTAATTATGGTACAATCTACATCATTCTTTGCTGCAAAAGTATTTCCATTTGGGAGTATGCACCTAGTGCACTCTGTAATAAAATGACATTCACAACAAAGTCCGCATTTACAGTAAATATCCCTGCCGTCTTGTGTTCCACTTTTCTTTCTCCGTTGAAAGTGACTTTTTACTACTTAAATCTATTATCAAGCTACTTCTCCTATATACAATTTCTGGCTTATCATGTACATATCTGCCTACCGTCTTATCACCACTCAACAAGTACCTAAATGTTTGAAGAGCATCCCAGACTTGTGAGTGGTGATGGGTATATCTCATAATAAATTAAAAAGTGTCAGAGTTATTTTTAACGTTTTTTTTCAATATAGCAATTCTGTCTGTGATCGCCCCATTGCTTTCTGGTAGTTTTTTCTAACCATTTTCGGGACATCATATAATGTTGTGGGCTTTCATTGGGGATATTTGAATGATGCCTGCAGGCAGGCAGCTGCAGTAATCACAGTCAGTGTACTGTGTCATCTGCACAGTGTGCACCTAAAGCTATCCCAATTGCTGGTGTTCTGCTGATCCTATACCGCAGGCAGCTGCAGTAATTACAGTCGGTGTACTGTGTCATCTGCTCAGTGTGCACCTAAAGCTACCCCAATTGCTGGTGTTCTCATAGTAATAATACAGGCAGGCAGTTGATTCTGCTAGCTGCAGGATAATCAGTATATACTTCCCAGCTTTGTGCAGCTACATCTCCCTGCAGGCCATTAGTATGTCTGGAAGGCCAACAAGGAGAGGCAGACAGTCATGAGCCAATAAAAGAGGATGCAAGCAGGCTCTGTGTCTAGAGGCAACAGTGCTGGTCGTGGACGCGGTGCATCCTCATCAGCACGTGGCCATGGGACATGCTTGTCCTTATTTTCGGCAGCTGGACGTGTTGAGCCGCAACATGCCATAGACTTGGTAGAGTGGATAACCAAGTCCTCCTCATCTTCCTCATCCTCTCTCACTCAGGCTCAGGGTACTGGCAAAGCAGCTGCCAACGCGGCCTCTTCCCTCGTCTCAATGGCATCAGTCACTCCTTCCCTAGCCCCACCATGTCCTCCCGAGGAATCCCCCAAACTGTTTGAGCACAGTGTTGGGTACATGCTCCAGGAGGATGCCCAGCGTTTTGAAGGCCCTGATGATGCCCTGATGATGATATCCAGCTAGAGGAAGGCAGTAATGTAAAGAGGAGAAGGAGGGGGAGGAGGCAAATCTCCAATAAGGCAGGATGAGGCAGGATGCCCTCCAGGGGCCAGCTTAAGGGAAGCACACTGACTGAATCACACCACAGAGCTCCACCTTTGCAGGGCGTTGCTTCTGCGTGTTATTCCAAAAGTTTTTTGGTGTGGGCCTTTTTTGAGACGAGTGTATCAGATCGCACCGCTGCTATATTAGCAGTACACCGACGTCAGATTGTACCAGGCAAATGTCCCTGCCCCAGCTGCTGGACCGTCAAAAGAAGTTCACTCCCAGCCATCCACATGCCCAGCGGTTAAATGCTAGCTTGGCTAAATTGCTAACACTTCAACTGCTGCCTTTTCAGTTGGTAGACTCGGCCCCCTTCAATGAGTTTGTGCAATGTGCGGTTCCTCAGTGGCAGGTTACCAAATGCCACTTTTTCTCATGGAAGGCGATTCTGACTCTCTACCGGCATGTAGTAGGCAATGTCCATGCCTCACTGGACAGGGCGGTCAGTGGTAAGGTGCATATTACCGCCGACTCATGGTCCAGCAGGCATGGACAAGGACGTTACCTATCTTTCATGGTGCATTGGGTGACTCCTTTGGCAGCTGGGAAGGATGCAGGACAAGGTGCAGTAGTGTTGGAGGTTGTTCTGCTACCACGCCTCCAAAATGCTACTACTGGTGATTGTGACACAGCTCTCTCCTCCACCCCCTCCTCTTCTTCTTCCTCCATGGCCTCTTCCTGTGCTTTGTCTTCAGAACCAGCAGTGCTCTGTAGGTGTTCAAGGGGCTTACCAAGTACGCAGGCAAAAATATGCCATGCTATGCTTGCACTGGTGTGCTTGGGGGACAGGAGCCACAATGGGGCAGATATTCTGTCAGCTCTGCAGGGGCAGGCTGAGAGGTGGTTGACGCCACGCAAGCTTAAGCCAGGAATGGTGGTTTGAAACAATAGCACCAACCTCCTCTCTGCCCTCCGACAGGGACAACTGACCCATGTGCCCTGTGTGGCTCACATCCTTAACTTGGTGGTGCAGCGGTTCTTGGGCAGGTACCCGGGCTTACAGGATGTCCTGAGGCAGGCCAGGAAAGTCTGTGTGCATTTCCACCGGTCATATAATGCCAGTGTTTGGCTGGCTGACCTCCAAAAGGAATTGAACCTGCCCAAGAACCGCCTAATCTGTGACATGCCCACCAGGTGGAACTCAATGTTGACCATGCTGCAGCAGTTGCACGCACAGCAGAGGGCCATCGATGAGTACCTGTGCGACTACGGCACCAGGACAGGGTCAGAGAGGTGATTTTTTTCCCCCACGCCAGTAAGCCATGGTCAGGGATGCATGCACTGTCCTGTCACCATTTGAGGAGGCCACGAGGATGGTGAGCAGTGACAGTGCATGCATCAGTGACACTGTACCTCTTGTCCACCTATTGAAGCACACGCTGTGTGGAATAATGGACAGGGCACTTGAGGCAGAACAGAGGCAGAAAGAGGAAGACTTCCTTGCCTCTCAAGGTCCCCTTTATCCAGACAGTTAGGCTTAGTAACCAATCACAGGGTGCGCCTGTCCACTGACTCGGTTGATTAACTGACCTTCATAAAGATGAATCAGTCTTGGATCACCACCAGCTATCAAGCACCTGAAGCTGAATATTTTTTTATGAAATGTCACATCCCTTCAATACTGCCTATGCTGATGCTGAGTGACTATCCTGTTATGCTGACTGACTATCCTCTTCCTTCTCAATGATCCTGCTGATAGCTTGGAAGAAAATTCTTGTTTCTGGGTGCCGCCACCAGTAGCTAAGGCCCAATTTAACAGGGGTGTGTAATTACAATTTTTGATGCAATACTTTGCAGCAAGGCTCATTCCTGCGCTCCAACTAGGGTATCTGTGAGGGGTTGCAGTGTTGTGGCACCAGGACCAGTGCCTAAGGCCCAATTTTTCAACCCCTGTTTAAAAGGGGCGTGTAATTAAAATTTTTGATGCAATACTTTGCAGCAGGGCTCATTCCTGCTCTCCAGCTAGAGTTTCTGTGAGTTGTTGCAGTGTTGTTCCACCAGTGCCTAAGACCTAATTTTATTGGCCTTGTTCAACAGGTGCATGTAATTACAATTCTTGATATAATATTTCACAGCAGGGCCCGTTCCAGCGCCCACCAAGAGTAACTGTGAGGACCTACAGTGTTATGGCATCAGCACCACCACCACCACCAAAGGCCCAATTTTTCTACCACTGTTCAACAGTGGCATGTAATTACAATTCTTGATTTAATAGTTCACAGCAGGGCATTCCAGCACCCACCAAGAGTCACTTTGAGGGCTTACAGTGTTGTAGCAACACCAACACCTTAGGCCCAAATTTCTGCAGAGCACATAGGGAAGGCCCCTACTTTCAAACATCCAACTTACAAACGTATCCTACTTGCAAATGGAAGGAGACAACAAGAAGTGAGATGAAAAAAGACAGGCGAAAAAAAAATGTTTAACCGTCCCTATGTTTTCCAAAAAGCTTAAAAATTTATTTTTGACTGGAGCTACACAAAATGTACCAGTTCAAAAATACAAACAGATTCTACTTAACAACAAACCTACACAGTCCCTGTCTTGTTTGCAACACCTGTATACTGCTGTTTTGAGTATATAGGGCCTGGGGGGGCCCCACGCCTTTTCTTTTTTTAATTTGGGTACGGGGTTCCCCTTAATATCCGTACAGACCCAAAGGGGCTGGTAATGGGCAGGGGGGGGGTTTACCCATGCCATTTTTCTTGATGATTTTCATCCGTATTGCCGAAACCAGACATTACATTAAAACCACAAGCAGTTTTAAATTACTTTTTTCCGTTAGAAATTTCATTTTGTGCAGGGACTGTTCTAAACATGGGAAACACGTGCCACTTCTCAGGCATACTATATTTAAAGGAATATTTTCCTTTTTTTTCACGTTAAGCGTCATTAACCACTTAGCAACTGGCCCATAGCCGAATGACGGCTACAGGGCGGTTGCTTAATTCTGGGAGGGCGTACCATGACATCCTCCCAGAATTGCGCTTTCGCACGCCCCCTGGGGGGCGCACCTGAGTACTTCATGGATCATGGTGAACGGCAGCTAATCGTGGCCGTCTACCACGTGATCGCTCCTTCAAATGACGGAGTGATCGCATGTAAACAAACCGGCGTGATTTCTGGTTCCTCCCTCCCCTCTACGTCCAGTGCGAGCCGAGAGGGGAGAGATCGGTGGCAGCAGCACTGTGGGCTGCATGTGTAGTGCCCACAGCACTGCTCAGTGACAGATCCATCCATCCAGCCATCCATGCTCACCCATCCATACTCTGCATAACCATCCATACTCTGCATACCCCCATTCATACTCTGCATACCCCCATCCATACTCTGCATATCCCCATCCATATGCTGCATACCCCCATCCATATGCTGCATACCTCCATCCATACTCTGCATACCTATCCATACTCTGCATACCCATCCATACTCTGCATACCCATTCATGCTCTGCATACCCACATCCGTACTCTGCATACCCGTCCATACTCTGCATACCCATCCATACTCTGCATACCCATTCATACTCTGCATACGCATTCATACTCTGCATACTCTGCATGCCCATCCATACTCTGCATACCCATCCATACTCTGCATACTCTGCATAAGCATCCATACCCATCCATACTCTGCATACCCATCCATACTCTGCATACTCTGCATAACCATCCATACCCATCCATACTCTGCATACCCATCCATCCTCTGCCTACCAATCCATCAATACTCTGCATACCCATCCATACTCTGCATACCCATCCATCCATCCATGCTCACCCATCCATACTCAGCATACTCATCCATCCATCCTCATCCATACTCAGCATACTCATCCATCCATCCTCAGCAATACTAATCCATTCATCCATCCATGCTCAGCCATCCCATTCACCCCCATCCATAATTAGCCATACCCATCCATAATTAGCCATACCCAGCCATATTCAGCCATACTCAGCCATACCCAGCCGGACCCAGCCATACTCAGCTGTACTCAATCATACTCAGTCATACCCAGCCATACTCAGCCATACCCAGCCATACTCAATTGTACTCAGTCATACCCAGCCATACTCAGCCATTCCCAGCCGGGCCCAGCCATACCCAGCCCTCCTCAACCATACCCAGCCTTCCTCAGCCATACTCAATCATGCTCAGTTATACCCAGCCATACTCAGCCGTACCCAGCCATCCCATCTATACCCAGCCATATTCAGCCGTACCCGGCAATACTCATTCATGCTCAGCCATCCCCATCCATGGCTCCATGCCACTACAGTGCCTCACAAAAGTGTAATAGGTAGTCAAATTAGATTTGAAACGTATGTCCCTAGAACACCTGATGGTGCTCCCTACATGTTGGTCCTCTGTATGTGGCCACGCTGTGGAAAAATCTCATACATGTGGTATCGCCATACTCAGGAGCAGTGGAAGAATCTATTTTGGGGTGTAATTTTTGGTATGTATATGTTATGTGTTAGAAATATTGTGTAAATGGACAACATTGTGTAAAAAAAAATGCGCTTTCATTTTCTTTACACATTTTCCAAAAACTAGAAAAAAATGACATGTTCAAAAGACTTGATATGCTTCATAGATTGTACATTGCATTGTTTTCTTTCCAAAATGGGGCAATTTTTGGGGCGTTTGCATTGTCCTGGTTCTCCAGGGCCTTCAAAAGTGTAATGCCCCGTACACAAGAGCGGACTTTTCGACATCAAAGGTCCGACGGAACAATTCCGGCAGACCATTCGATCGTGTGTGGGCTGCAGCGGACATTAGATTTGTAAAAATCCAACAGACTTTAGAAATGGAACATGCTTCAAATTTTTCCGCCGGAACTCCGCCGGACCCAGTTCCTACCGAGAAATCCACTCGTGTGTATGCTAGTCCAACGGACAAAATCCGACGCTAGGGCAGCTATTGGCTACTGGCTATGAACTTCCTTATTCTAGTCCGGACGTACGTCATCACATTCGAATCCGTCGGACTTTGGTGTGATTGTGTGGTCAAGTCCGTTCATTCAGAAAGTCCATCAGAACTCTGTCAGAACTCCGTCAGAACTCCGTCGAAAGTCTGTCGGACCTAGTCCCTCGAAAAGTCCGGTCGTGTGTACGTGGCATAAGAGGTAGCCAAGAAATGATATGTGTAATTTATGCTCCAGGAACGCCTGATGGCACTCCCTGCATGTTGAGCCACTGTATGTGGCCACACTGTGTAAAAGTCTCACACATGTGGCATCGCCATACTCAGGAGCAGTATTAGAATGTGTTTTGGGGTGTAATTTGTGATATGCATATGCTGTGTGTGAGAAATAACCTGCCAATATAAGAAAAAAGAAAAGAAAATCTTGATATTGCAAAGAATTGTGGGAAAAAATTACAACTTCAAAAAACTCACCATGCCTCTTAATAAATACATTGGAATGTCTACTTTCCAAAAAGGGGTCATTTGGGGGGTATTTGTACTTTCCTGGCTTGTTATGGTCTCAAGAAATGAGATAGGCCATCAGTATTTCAGGTGTGATCAATTTTCAGAGATTGGCACTATAGCTTGTGGACTCTATAACTTTCACAAAGACCAAATAATATACACCGATTTGGGTTATTTTTACCAAACATATGTAGTGGTATAAATCTTGGCCAAAATATATGAAGAAAAATTACTAATTTGCAAAAACAGAAACAAAGAAAAATTCATTTTTTTACAGATCTTTTTTTTCTTTTATAGCACAAAAAATAAAAAACCCAACGGTGATTAAATACTACTAAAAGGGGGCGTGACCGGATGTCAGGGTGAGAGGTCGCGGCGGGCTCAGACCTACCGCTCGCTCCAGAGACTAATGCTGCCGAGGTAGTGTGGAGGAGGAGGAGGGAAGGAGAAGCCGAGCGTTGAGGTGCCCGAAACGAGGGGACGCTGCGAAGCTGTGACGCCACCAAAGCGAGAGTAACGGTACATTCGGTTGACCGAACGGCGCAACAGTGGAGGTATGTGGAGGTCGCCACAGGAAGCTCTCCCATAGAGGAACATCGATCCCCACGTAAGAAACCCTGTGAGAGAGGGAATCAAAGCGAAGGGAGGGATTGAGCGTTACCCCCCCCCCAGTGGAAGAGACGTAAGACCTGCAGGTATGACCAGGAAAAGGGGGGTGGAGGAGGCGACCACACATAATGGATCACAAACATTACGCAGCTCCAAAGATAAGGCTGGTCACTCGACCGGGCTGACAGGCGTTGCTGCTGCTGCCGCCGCTTCTAAACTGGAGCGATATGCCCATACGCCTAATCAGACTCCAAACCAAACACCCAAAAAGAACGTGCAAGTCGGAGAGGGGCGACCGCAGAGTACTGCAGCCGTGCAAACGGTCGGAAGGAAAAGCCAGGGCTTGACGACCGAAATAGAGCCGACAAGTTTAAATAAAGCAATATGTGTGGCAGTCCGGTCGGACACTACGGGTGTAATGGGTGGAATATCGGAAGCACAAGCGTCCGTGAGTAATCTCTCCTTAGAGAGGGGGACTGGACGGGACACTGAGATAGGTACAGAAGGAGAAATTTGGGCAAAAGGTAAAGAACCATCACTAAAAGAAATTCTATCTGCGGTGAATACATGTAAATTATCATTGGATGATGTATCAGATCAATTAAAGTAGATAAGAGAAGATGGGTTAAATCTTAAAAATGAAGTACAGAAAACTGCGGCTCGTATATCAGATATGGAGGAGAGAGTCAGCCAGGTGGAGGATGATGTACTCCCGCTGAAACAGGAGATGCAAATGATGAAGGGCCAGTTAAATTTGTGTATGGCTAAAATGGACAATATGGAAAATATTATACGCAGGAAAAATATCAGAGTTTTAGGTTTTCCGGAGAAAAGCGAAGGCAATGATCTTGCTGAATTTATGGAAATATGGATAAAGGATAAAGTAGGGAGTGAGAAGCTATCAAGATTTTTTGCAATTGAAAGGGCGTATAGAATTCCGTTTAGGATGGTGGAAGGAAGAAGTCATCCTAGACCCATAATCATCCAATTGCTGTCCTATAGAGATAAAGTTGTTATCCTTCAAAGAGCAAGAGAACTGCATAATCTTGAATATAATGGGATAAAGATTTCATTGTATCCGGATTTTTCCCCAGAGCTGCAAGGACAGAGAGCCAAGTTTATAGAGTGCAAAAAGAAATTGCAGAATCTTAAAGTGAACTATGCATTGCTTTATCCGGCAAAGTTGAGGGTATCAGCATTTGGGGAAAACATATTTTTTAATAGTCCAGAAGAAGTTAAGTTGTGGTTGGAGGAAAATAAATGTCTGCTGCAACAGAGGGGAATGTTGTAATATGAAAACAGAAAGAAAATGGACATTTTTTTTCTTTTTTTTTTTTTTTTTTTTTTTTCCGGACTAAGAGGGAATGCCCCCATATTGCTCTGTTTGTCTCCCTCCCTTTCTCCTTCCCCCCTTCCCTTTTTATTTTTTTTTTTTATTTATTTTTTTTTTCTCGGTAGTAATGTGGACTATTTTTTGTTATAGAAATAAGAGTAATGGGAGTGGGTGGGTAGGGTGAGTAGGTGGGGAGGATATATCACCCTGGGAGGTAAAAACGGTCATGTTGGAAGCCCTTTAGAAGGGCCCCAAGTGGGGCATGGGAGGGTTGGGGAGGGGAAAGAAAAAAGGGATGGGGAGTGTGAATGGATGAATGATAGCGAGAGAAAGGAGGTTGAAAGGATAGGGAAGGATATAGGTAGGCATGGTAAAGGATTATTAATTGCACAAAAAATATCTAAGTATAAAGTTGATGTGTGAAATTGCATTAAATGTGGTGGTCAGTGAAAAGGGGCACAAGAAAATGAAATTAAGGGAGGCACAAGGAAATAAATTGTCCAATTTATATAAAACGTGTGTAAAATGTGTATAAGAAATATGGTAAATTTGAGATACAAAATATGTGTGGGACTAAAATTTTGGAGCACAGGGAAAAAAGTAAGGGGGAGATCACGTGTGAAAACACAGAGAAAGCACGTAGAATGGAGAATAAAAGTATGATATTGTGATTTAGGCTTTAAATATGGGAGTAAGCAGTAAGGTAGGGAACTTCACTAAAAAGGTTAAAATCTGTTCTTGGAATGTACGGGGGGTGAAGGAACAGTTGAAGAGACGTGCGTTATTTTCCATGGGGAATATGGGTAATTATGGGATGCTCTGTTTGCAGGAGACCCACCTGGACCGAGATACAATCAGTGTGCTAAGACACAGGAAATATAGGATACAATATCATTCTACATACACCTCCTATTCAAGGGGAGTGAGTGTCTTAATAGATCCTGGGTCGGGTCTAACCTGCAGGCAGAGTATCATAGATGTTAAAGGGAGACATGTGTTCCTTTTTTGTGGTATAGAAGATAGAGTATGTGTGATCGCAACTGTGTATATCCCACCACCATTTAATGCAGAAATATTATATGAACTGCTGAAGTTTATAAAGGATAAGCCTGGAATCCCAGTCATAATAGCAGGGGACTTTAATATGATAATGGATCAAAAAATAGATAGGTTCCCACAGAAGGTTGGTAGTAGGGAGGGACCTAATGGGTTGTTATTTCAATTCTGTGAAGAAACAGGTTTTGTGGATATATGGAGAAGGTGGAACCCCTTAAGAAAACAGTATTCTTGTCACTCTAAGACGTACTCCACCTTGTCCAGGATCGATATGGTGCTGTGTAATGAAGAGGCGCTGGGGATGGTGGAGAAAGTGGAGTACGAGCCAAGGGGAATTTCGGACCATTCACCGGTAATGTTTTTAATGACAATAGGGAGAGGATGTAGCAGAAGGGAATGGAAGATAAATCCATTTTGGTTAGAACTAATGGATAACATGGAGGGGGTAAAAGAAAATCTAAAATAATTTTTGAGCATAAATGTGGGATCTACGTCCCTGGGAATAATGTGGGATACCTTGAAAGCCTTCTTAAGGGGGGAACTAATAAAAATGATATCGCAGATTAAGAAGAATGGGTTAGCAAAGGAAATAGAAGCAAAAGAAAGGGTAAGGAGGTCAGAAGAGAGGTATATAAGGGCCCCTTCAGAAGAAAGCTCCAAGGAATGGGAGAAAAATCAGGTAGAATATAAAAGACTTATTTGGGAGAAAGAGGAGAAGAAAAGGCAGTTCCAGAGGCAGTCCTTCTTTGGCGAAGGGGAACAAGTGGGGAGGGTATTGTCATTGATTGCTAAATCAAATAGTTCGTCCCCAATAATACCGGCGATATTGGACAGGGAGGGAGGTATGAGGAAGTCAACACCTGAAATAGTGGAAGAGTTTAGAAAATATTATGAGGAACTATATAAAGTTTCAAACTCCGAAGTAGAGGGGGAGATGCAGGAATTTTTTGGGAAAATAACATTACCCAGGCTGTCGGAGGAAGATAGGGAGGGCTTGGAAGCACCATTGACCCTGGAGGAGCTGCAAAAAGTAACAGCAGAAATGACAAATCAGAAAGCCCCAGGTCCGGATGGACTGCCGATAGAGATTTATAAAAAATTTGGGGAGATACTTTTACCAGCTCTCCTACAGGTGCTCAATGGGGCTTTTGAAGCGGGGCAGTTGCCGCAATCAATGATGGAGGCCACAGTGGTGGTCCTAGCAAAAGAAGGGAAAAACCAATTGGAGACCGCATCATATAGACCTATATCGTTACTGTGTTCGGATGTTAAAATCTTGGCAAAAGTACTTGCAACAAGGGTAAAAAATATAATATCAAAATTAATACATCAGGACCAAACTGGGTTTATCCCAGGGCAGTCCACAAATATGAATGTGAGACGCACCTATTTAAACATTCAGATTCCCTCAGAAAACAAAGGGAATAGAGCAGTTATGTCCTTAGATGCGAAAAAAGCCTTCGATAGTGTGGAGTGGCATTATTTGAGGAGGGCGTTGGCGGAATTTCAATTTGGTCCGAGATTTATGCAATGGATAAGAGTACTGTATACAGGTCCAAGGGCGAAAGTGGGAATAAATGGGGAATGTTCAGAGGGGTTCCATTTGGAGAGGGGGACAAGACAGGGGTGCCCTTTGTCGCCCCTGCTTTTCGCCCTCTCGATGGAGCCTCTGGCTATAGCCTTGAGAGAGGCGCAGGATATCCGGGGGTTTAAAAGAGGGAATGAAGAGGAAAAGGTTGCTTTGTATGCAGACGATGTACTGTTGTTTTTAGGGGACACGGGGCCCTCATTGGTGGCGGCAATGACCCTGATAAAAGAATTCGGGTATTTCTCTGGACTTGAAATTAACTGGGAAAAATCGGCTCTCCTACCAGTGGATCCCCTCGATACCCCACTGCCAGTACAGGTATCCCAAATAGAAATAGTTAAACAAATGAAGTACTTGGGAGTGAATATGACGGCAGACCCAAGGCAGTATATAGCAGGGAATTTAGTTCCACTTATGTCAAAATTAAAGCGTAAAATCAGAATATGGAAGAACCTCCCCTTGTCAGTAGCCGGTAGGTGCAATTTAATTAAGATGGTGTGGATGCCTCAAATATTATATGTTATACAAAACTCACCGGTTTGGATTCCAAAATATTGGTTTAAAAAAATGGAAAGTTTGTTTAGAGAGGTGATATGGAAGAACAGTGTGGCAAGAATTAGCTTACAAGTACTACAGAGACCAAGGGAAATGGGTGGGATGGCACTACCTAATATGAGATACTACTTTCTGGCTGCCCAATTACAGTATATGAGGGGAGGTAACCTAGCAGCAGTGACAGGAAAGGGGGGTGGTCCCCTGGGGAGGGATACTCCACATAATACGTTCTCGGAAGCAGTGGAAGCCGACTCATTTAGGACCAGCTGCCCCACAGTCCAACTGATGGTAAAGTGTTGGAAGGAGGTAAAAGTAATATTGGGGTATAGAGGATATACAGAATTCTCACCAATATGGGAAAATAAAAACTTAGAGGAAATTAAGAAAATGGGGAGATTAGTAGAATGGGATCGGAGGGGCGTACACTTTTTAGCGCAACTATATAAGGACGGGAGACTGAAAACATTTCAGGAACTAAGGGATGAATATGGGTTACCGGCTTATTACCTCCTTAATTATATACAAATTAAACATGCGTTAGAGTCACAATTTAGAGACAGGAAGTTGGAATGGAGTAAGATGCCTGTACTCAGGAGAATTATAAGTTATAATATATCGAAAGGAGGTATTTCTGAGATCTATAGGTATCTAAAGGGAACAGAACAAGAAGGGGTAATAGAGGAGAAAAAAAAGGCAAAATGGGAAAGAGAGGTGGGCCCAATATCGGTAGAACAGTGGGAAAAGGTTCTGGCATTGGGGGCGAAAGTTTCCTTATCTCCATCACATATTATATCTCAAATGTATTTAATCCATAGGGTATACTACACTCCTCTTAAATTGTTTAGATTTGGGAGTAGACAGGACGCAGAATGCCAAAGGTGTGGAGACCGAAGAGGAGATTTAATACATATGATTTGGCGATGCCCAAGATTACCGTATATACTCGAGTATAAGCCGAGATTTTCAGCCTCTTTTTTGAGGCTGAAAGTGCCCCCCTCGGCTTATACTCGAGTCATCGCTGTCTGCCCGCTCGATCAGCGTGTCGAGCAGACAGACAGCGGCCATTCTATCATTCAAAAGCCGCGCCTCCGGCTCCGCCTTCGCCTGTGATAGGCGGAACACTGAATTTCCCAGCAGCCTGTGTTCCGCCTATCACGGACATCGTATCATCCTCGTACTACGGACGAGGATGAAAGGATGGCCGTGATAGGCGGAACACAGACTGCTGGGAAATTGTGTTCCGCCTATCACAGACAGGGAGGCGCGGCATTTGAACAGGGGAATGGGCGCCGACGAAGAGCGGTGATCCTGGGACGGGACCGGACGGAGGCTCGGCTCGGCTCGGGACGGGACGGGACCGCACGGGACCGGACGGAGTCTCGGGACGGGACCGGACCGGACGGAGGCTCGGCTCGGCTCGGGACGGGACGGGACCGGACGGAGGCTGGGGACACAGGTAGGCTGGACACACAAGGCCACACACACACACACACACACACACACACACACACACACACACACACAGGGATGGATGGATGGATGGACACACACACACACACAGGGATGGATGGATGGATGGACACACACACACACACAGGGATGGATGGATGGATGGACACACACACACACAGGGATGGATGGATGGATGGACACACACAGGGATGGATGGACACACACACACACACAGGGATGGATGGATGGATGGACACACACACAGGGATGGACAGGCATATCTCACCCTCGGCTTATACACGAGTCAATAGGTTTCCCAGTTTTTTGGGGGTAAATTGGGGGCCTCGGCTTATACTCGGGTCGGCCTATACTCGAGTATATACGGTATATAGATATTGGGTAGGAATAATAGGGAAAATTAATAAAGTGTTTGGGTTATCACTGGAAGTAGAAGCTAAAATCTGTATAATGGGATTGATAGAAGAAGAGGAGGTACGAGGGGATATCCACACAGCGGTCATTAGATGCCTTTTTCAGGGCAGGAAATTAATTGCGTTTAAATGGCAGAGGAGGGAAGCGCCCACAGTAAAGGAATGGATGGAAAGGGTGAAAGATAACATAAAAAAGGAGGAATACATATATAGGAAAAGAGGTAATTATGGGAAGTTTGTTAAAATATGGGGAAAGTGGGGTGAGCAATGAGAAAGGGTGAGTAAGTTGTAAGAGTGATGGATGAAGGAGGGAATGAATGAGAGGTGGGGAGGGGGATGGGAGAAGGGAATGAGTAATTTGTTTAAGTTTGATGTTATTTAAAATTTTTTGGTATAATTGTGAATTGAATATCATCGGCGGAGGGAATGGGAGGGGGAGAGGGCTGATAGGGGGAGGGGGGATGGGAGGGGGGGACAAGGGAAATTTGTTTGTAAGGGGAATTATTGTATGTGATTATTTTGTGGCAATATTTGTGAATTTGAATATAAAGCAAATAAAATACCGTATTTTTCGGACTATAAGGCGCACGTAAAAGCCTAAATTTTCTCACAAAATCGACCGTGCGCCTTATAATCCGGTGCGCCTTATATATGACCTGTTGACATGATGGCAAGCACCGAATTCGTTTTCTTCACTTGGGCTTTAACAGTATCTGTCAGATGGGCGCGCATGGAGTCACAGATCAATAGGGATGGAGATTCGTGGAAAAAGCCACCCGGTCTCTTACCGTAAACTGACGTACCGTAAACCTCTCTCAGGTTGTTCTACTGCGTGACTGATAGCGATGAGTTTGAAATCCGCTTCGTAAGCATGTCTCTTAACAGGAGCCATTTTTGGGGCAGCGGGTATACCGTAGAAAATGAACGAATGAATGCGCACACCTCCTGACTAAGATGGCCGTAATGCTCACGAAGCTGCACTGCTTGGATTGGGCATTACGGCCATCTTAGTCAGGAGGTGTGCGCATTCATTCGTTCATTTTCTACGGTATACCCGCTGCCCCAAAAATGGCTCCTGTTAAGAGACATGCTTACGAAGCGAATTTCAAACTGAAGGCTATCAGTCATGCAGTAGAGCATGGAAATAGAGTAGCTGCGAGAGAATTCAACATTAATGAATCAATGGTACGAAAGTGGAGGAAGCAAGAAGATGCCCTGCGCCAGGTAAAGAAGACCAAACTGAGTTTCCGAGGAAACAAAGCAAGATGGCCACGGTTGGAGGACAAAATTGAACAGTGGGTTATTGAACAGAGAACCGCAGGTAGAAGCGTCTCTACTGTCTCTATTCGACTCAAAGCAACAGCGATCGCACGCGACATGGAGATCAACGACTTTCGAGGAGGTCCATCTTGGTGCTTCCGTTTCATGAAAAGGCGGAATCTCTCTATCCGCACAAGAACCACTATGTCACAGCAACTGCCAAAGGATTACGAAGAAAAGCTGGCCATTTTCCATACCTACTGCAAGAACAAGATCAATGAACAGAAAATCCGACCAGAGCACATCACCAACATGGACGAGGTCCCCCTTACCTTTGATATCCCTGTAAACCGTACTGTCGAGAGAACAGGGACCAGTACGGTATCTATACGCACTACAGGAAACGAAAAGTCATCCTTCACTGTAGTTCTCGGTTGCCAGGCTAATGGCCAGAAACTACCACCCATGGTAATTTTCAAGAGGAAGACTCTGCCAAAAGAAAAGTTTCCGGTTGGCATCATCATCAAGGCTAACCCGAAGGGCTGGATGGACGAGGAGAAGATGAGTGAGTGGCTGAGAGAGGTTTACGTCAAGAGACCGGGTGGCTTTTTCCACGAATCTCCATCCCTATTGGTCTGTGACTCCATGCGCGCCCATCTGACAGATACTGTCAAAGCCCAAGTGAAGAAAACTAATTCGGTGCTTGCCATCATTCCGGGTGGATTAACCAAAGAACTGCAGCCACTAGATATAGGTGTCAACAGGTCGTTTAAAGTTAAACTGCGAGCTGCGTGGGAGCATTGGATGACAGAAGGCGAACACACATTCACCAACACAGGGAGGCAACGCCGGGCGAGTTACGCCACTATCTGCCAGTGGATCGTGGATGCCTGGGCGAAGGTATCAGTCACCAGTGTAATCCGAGCTTTCAAGAAGTCCGGAATTATCACTGAACAGCTAAGTACCGGTACCGATGACAGCAACGAGCCTGACTCGGATACTGATGAGAATGATGAGAGGGATACGGGCGTGCTTGATGCCGAAATCGCCCAATTGTTAAACTCAGACACTGAAGATGAAGAATTTGATGGATTTGCGGGAGAAGAATAAAGTGAAAAAGTGAGTGTCTGGTTTTGTACGGTATTCACCGGTAACTGAACAGTGTTAAGAGTTATTGAAGAATAAAGTGAAAAAGTGAGTGTCTGGTTTTGTATTTAATTGAACAGTGTTAAGAGTTGTTATAGACCATTTTATGGTTATTGCTAAAGAGTTGAATAAAATTTGACTTACAGTACCGCATCCGAGTTGTGTTTCATTAAATGCGCCTTATAATCCAGTGCGCCTTATAGTCCGATGCGCCTTATATATGGAAATATCCATTATATTAGCCGGTCGTTGCTAGTGCGCCTTATAATCCGGTGCGCCTTATCGTCCGAAAAATACGGTAAAAAAATGTAAAGATTAAAAAAAAAAATACTACTAAAAGAAAGCTCTATATGTGTGAAAAAAAAGGACAAACATTTCAAACAGGTACAGTGTTGCATGACTGAGTAATTGTCATTCAAAATGTGAGAGCAACAAAAGCTGAAAATTGGTCTGGTTATTAAGGGGGTTTAAGTGCCCAGTGGTCAAGTGGTTAAAATCAGTGCTCCCGAAAAAACTGCAGTTTTTAAAACTTTTTTTTTGCATTGATACATGTCCCCTGGGGCAGGAGCCAGGTCCTCAAACCCTTTTTTGGACAATAACTTGCATATTAGCCTTTAAAATGAGCACTTTTGATTTCGAACGTTCGAGTCCCATAGACTTTAATGGGGTTCTAAAGTTTGCACAAATTTTTCAGTCCGTTCGCAGGTTCTGGTGTGAACCGAACCGAACCGGGGGGGGGGGGGGCTGCAGTTTGGCTCATCCCCAGTTCTGAGTAATTGTCTAGCAAAAAAATTATGAATTTTGCATAAAGGAAAAGTGTGCTGGGATACTAACGGTTGTGGATGAGAGCTATCTGCTCTCAATAGTTTTATTCATTTGTTATAAATTTGTTATAAAATTTGTATTATAATGTTGCAAATCTTTCTTTATAATTGTATGCCAAAATGTACTCTGTTCCATTTTGCTGGAAAAAAATAACCCAAACCAGTGTATATTATTTAGTCTATAGGAAATGTATAGTCTCCACAAACTAGAAGATATACAACATATTCTTAGTTCAAAAGTAGTTAATGCTCTTAATCTCAGCTTTCTCCAAATCGCACAATGTCCCATGATGTTGTCTTACACTTGGCCACCACTACCACTTAGGCAGTAACAACATAATGAAATGCCCTGATTTTTAACCTGAGCAGCTTTAGTAGAAGCAAAAAGTGCACTGCACAGCTTCAAGTCCCCAGTATTCTCCTCTGGTCCCCCTCTGCTTTGGCTCCTGGCCTTTTAGAAGTTCATCCTGCTCAGAATATATATCAAAAATGGGGAAGGGGGACAAAGTTACTCCATAGAGTCACATCAATATGTTTATTTAAACACTTCGTATCGGGGCCAATTCTGACACTTCGCTCCTACACGTCAAAATCTACTTTCTCCACACTAGAAAATTACTTGGAACCCCCAAACATTATATATTTTTTTTTGCGGAGAGGCCCTATAGAATAAAATGGTGGGTATTGCAATTTTTTATGTCACACGGTATTTGCACAGTGGTTTTTCAAACGCAGTTTGTTTTTTGTTTTTTAAAAAAAACACTTTGATGAATGAAATAACCCAACAAACTTAGCCCAATTTTTGATATAATGGGAAAGATGATGTTATGCTGAGTAAACAGATGCCCAACATGTCACGCTTTAAAATTGCGTTTGCCCACGGAATAGCGGCAGACTACAGTGCTTGAAATTCTCATTAGGCGACGCTTTAAACACCTTTACAGATTACCAGTTTAGAGTTGCACAGGAGGTCTAATTCTATAATTATTGCTCTCTCTGATGTTCACAACAATATGTGTGATAAGGCAGACTTCTGGGAAAATTGGGGAGCCAATTGCACAAGCAGGAAATGATGTTTCTGGGGAGTGGTCAATACGCACTCTGTGTACAGAACAACTCCATGCAGCCATATTGCAATGCATTCTCAAACAATTACAGTGGCTGTTGATTGAAAAGGAAAGGTAATTTTTAATAACATCCAATTACAATGTGATTAGTGTCTCAATTATATGCGCTATGTTATGTTTGCTTTATTTGTTATTTTTTTTCCCCACGAAAGTGGAGTTACCCTTTTAATTTGAATGTTTTTTGCCTCAGGATATTGACCTGGAAAGTAGTGAAGTCAGAGGCAGCAAGGCAACTAGGAGGTCAGCAAAGACCCCCCCCCCCCCCCATATTCTTCCTTTAAAGTGACCCTATCAACACAGGAACATTTGTTTCCGATAACCTACATGCTAAAAGAAGAGTGAAATTACTTGAAAAGCCTCTCTGGCCCCTTCACGTATTCCACACTTCTGGGTGTATGGAATATCTGCTCCCCCGCTGCACGCTGTGGTTTCTCCACCAGCTCCTATATTGCTACAGCAGGCACATGCCTGATCGGAGAAAACACAGTGCATAGCAGGGTAGACTGATATTCCATGGACCTGGAGATGTGGGATACTTGCAGCGAAGTGGCAGCATTTTAAGAAGTACTGACTATATTAATTTTTCTTTTAGCAGGTAGACTTTTATATTCTAGTGACACTGATGACAGGGTCACTTTAACCACTTTTACCTACTGGGCACTTAAACCCCCTTCCTAACCAGACCAATTTTCAGCTTTCATTGATCTCACATTTTGAATGACAATTACTCAGTCATGCAACTTTGTACCCATATGAAAAGTTTGTCCTTTTTTCACACAAATAGAGTTTTTGGTTACATTTGATCACCTCTGGGTTGTTGTTTTTTTGCGTTATAAATGAAAAAAATACCAAAATTTTCTGTTCTTTGTTTCTGTTTATAAAATTTAGCAAATTTGTAATTTTTATTCATAAATTTTGCCCAAAATTTATACTGCTACATATCTTTGGTAAAAAAAATAACCCAAATAAATGTATATTATTTGGTCAGTGTGAAAGTTATAGAGTCTACAATCTATGGTGCCAATCATTGAAAATTTATCAGACCTAATGCACTGATGACCTATCTCATTTCTTGAGACCCTAACAAGCCAGGAGAGTACAAATACCCCCCAAATTACCCTTTTTGGAAAGCAGGCATTCCAAGGTATTTAGTAAGAGGCATGGTGAGTTCTTTGAAGTTGTAATTTTTTTCCCACAATTCTTTGCAAAATTAAGATTTTTTTTCACAACATTGTCATCTTAACTGGTTCTCTCATACACACAGCATATGCATACCACAAATTGCACCCCAAAACACATTCTACTATTCCTCCTGAGTATGGAAATACCATGTGTGTGAGACTTTTATACAGCTTGGCTACATACAGAGGCCCAACATGCAGGGAGCCCCATCAGCCATTATAGGGACATAAATTACACATACTAATTTCTTGACTACCTCTTACACTTTTGAAGGCCCTGGAGAACCAAAACAATGGTTTGGCTGGCTCCATCCACCTAGTGCCTTTTCAATCCTTGATCCAACCGCCTAGTGCCTCTATGGGCCTGGCTCCATCCGCCTAGTGCCTCTATGGTCCTTGCTCCATCCGCCTAGTGCCTCTACGGTCCTGGCTCCATCTGCCTAGTGCCTCTATGGGCCAGGCTCCATCTGTCTAGTACCTCTACAGGGTGCCTCTACGGGCCTAGCTCCATCCACCTAGTGCCTCTATGGGTCTGGCTCCATCAGCCTACTGCCTCTATGGGTCTGGCTCCATCAACCTAGTGCCTAGTGGGTCTGGCACCATCCACCTCTACGGGCCTTGCTCCATCAGTCTTGTGCATCTACAGGCCTGGCTCCAGCCACTTAGTGCCTCTACGGGCCTGGCTCCCTATGCCTAGTGTCTCTACGGGCCTGGCTCCGTCTGCCTAGTGCCTCTACAGGGTGCCTCTATGGGCCTGGCTCCATTTGCCAAGTGCCTCTATGGGCCAGGCTCCATCTGCCTAGTACCTCTACAGGGTGCCTCTACGGCCCTGGCTCCATCCATCTAGTGCCTCTATGGTCCTGACTCCATCAGCCTAGTACCTCTACGGGTCTGGCTCTATCCACCTAGTGCCTCTATTGGTCTGGCTCCATCTGCCTAGTACCTCTACAGGCCTTGCTCCATCAGTCTAGTGCCTCTACGGGCCTGGCTCCATCCGCCTAGTGCCCCTGCGGGCCTGGATCTATGCTCCTAGTGCCTCTACGGGTCTGGCTCCATCAGCCTAGTGCCTCTACAGGCCTGGCTCCATCCACCTAGTACTCAGCCGGGCTGGCCTCCATCCAACTAGTGCCTCTACGGGCCTCGCTCCAACTAGTTCTTCTAGGGGCCTAGCTCTGCCTAGTGCCTCTACATGCCTGCCCCCATTTGCCTAGTGCCTCTACGGGCCTGGCTCCATGCGCCTAGTGCCTCTACGGGCCTGGCTCCATCTGCCTAGTGCCTCTTCGATCCTTGCTCCAACCTCCTAGTGCCTCTATGAGCGTGGCACCATCCGCCTAGTGCCCCTATGGTCCTTTCTCCATCCACCTAGTGCCTCTACGGGCCCGGCTCCATCTTCTTAATGCCTCTATGGGCCTGGCTCCATCCACCTAGTGCCTCTAAAGACCTGGCACCATCAGCCTAGTGCCTCTACGGGCCTGGCTCCATCCGCCTAGTACCCAGCTGTGCCAGCCACCATCCACCTAGTGCCTCTAGGGGCCTGGCTCCATCTGCCTAGTTCCTCTGTAGGGTGCCTCTCAGGGGGTGGCTCTATCCACCTAGTCCCTCTATAGGCCTGGCTCCATCTGCCTAGTGCCCAGCTGGGCCTGGCACCATCCACCTAGTGCCCCGCCAGGCCTGGCTCCATCCACCTAGTGCCCCACTGGGCCTTGCTCCACCTGCCTAGTGCCTCTATGGGCCTGGCTCCACCTGCCTAGTGCCTCTATGGACCTGGCTCCATCTGCCGAGTGCCTCTACGGGCCTGGCTCCATACCCCTAGTGCCCTGCCGTGCCTGGCTCCATACGCTTACTGCCCTGCCCGGCCTTTACTCCATATGCCTAGTTTCCTGTGGGGCTGTTCTCGGTGCCTCCGCTGGCTCTGTGCCCCACTGGGTCATTCTCCAGATCCCCATGGCTCTGTGCCCCACTGGGTCATTCTCAGTGCCCCCACCAGCTCTGTGCACCACTGGGTTATTCTTCATGCCCCCACCGGCTCTGTTCCCCACTGGGACATGCTCTGTGCCTTACCGGCTCTGTGCCCAGCCAGGCTGTGCTCCATCCATCCTAATCGGGTGCACCCTGCCCTCCCCACAAATGTACATTTTTATCAATAACAGCAAATATACTTTTTTATATATAGTACACAATACTACACCACAGGAGTAAGGTAGTTGGTGGTCCTGTTTTCTTCTTTATAGCGGTCTTAGCAGGTGTCATCTGATTTCTGGTATCTAAACAAATAGAATAGATGTTACACATAGAAAACTAAGTTAGAATTGCCAAATTCATCAATTTCATAGATTGATGAATTTTATGAAAGAAATTTGATGAAAGGAATTTGATGAAAGAAACCAAAGTTGATGGTGTCTTCCCCACGGAGGAAGGGTATACCCCAGAAGTTGATCCTCCGGATTTCTCTTCTGTTAACATCCTGTGAAGGAAAAAAATCTATTACTGTTCTGCAAAGAGGGCAGGTATTGCATGGTGCCCTCCATGTATCGATGCAGTTTGAACAAAATTGGTGGGAGCAGGGTAAGATAGTGTCCTCTCCCACGTCAATTTCACTTAAACAAGTGGTACATGTGGGCAGCACCCGATACTCTCTGGCTGGTGGTGTGACTGGTGCTGGCTGGTCCTCAGCAATCGATGCGGTCTCTTGGAGATCGACTTCTATTGGACCTGGCGTTCTGTTGCTGTCGGCGAGCTGTCCTAGACCATGTGCGGTGTGCAATGGGTGAATCCATGCCTGAAATAACAATGTCAGAGATTTCAGCATTTCTGACATGTAACTCATTCTATCACAGTTTTAATCATTAAATGACTAAGGCAATTTTTAACAAATTTCAATTGCGCATGTGGCTGTCTCATAGGTAAACCAGAAAATGTGATATTATTTAAGACTTAAAGTGGTTCTGAAAGCAATTTTGTACCTTTATATGTCCTCTGCACTAAGATAAAAAAAAAACTATTGCATGCAGCTCTTCCCCTTTTACTTACCTGAGCTTGATCTCAATGCAGCTCTGTGCACTAGATCAGAGGCTCAAGTTAGTTGGTTTTAGTACACAGTATAATACCCGATTTTCTTTTTTAAATGATTTTTTTTTCCTTTTTTTTTTTTTTTTTTTTCCTTTTTTTTTTTTTTTTACACCTAGAGAGATGGGGGGCGGCGCCCGGGCGCCCCCTATGGGCGGGCCGCCACTGATTGTACACCCTTTCTTTCTCCTATATAGGTTATTTGCATATTGATTGATTTGCTGATGTCTATATACTGATTACTTAGATTAAATCTACCACTTTACTACTTACCACATATTTATGACTACATAGAAGGCAGAATTGATACTCGTGTCATTCAGGATATTGGCAGAGGCTCCTTATATACTTGGTTTCATACTATTTCTATACTGTATTTTTTACAGCTATTCAAGTTTTGAGTTTATGCCCATAAGCTCGCCTTTACAGGTGATTACAATAACTTGGTACACACCCTCTATCTGGCCCAGAGAGCACTTACGTTCTTTTACTTAGTAAATGCACCACTCTTTGTATCGCCTGTAATGTACCGGTGGTGGAAAGTGCATTCTTTGTGATCTACAATTTCTCTATTTATTAGTTATGTAAGGTTGCTCTCAACCTCTCATAATCTAGGGACTGCTGTACAGAAAATCCTTGGAGTACTAGTATCCAAAATAATTGTGAAACATAAATAGTGCGCTAACAGTGACATTCAAAAAACAGTATGTCATATGTGCATGAAAGTATAAATAAAAATCCAAAGTAATCAACCTTGTAAATATATAAATCCGTATAGAATCTAACACATGCAACACTAAAACCTTAGTGAGTTAATAACTAAATGCATTTAGAGGGGTTGTAAAACCTTGTGGTTTTTCACCTGAATGTATTATATGCATTAAGGTGAAAAACCTTCTGTAGTGCTGCAGCCCCCCCAGCCCCCCATTTTACTTACCTGAACCTTGTCATCCTCCAGCCGGAAATGAGCACACCAGATCTAACTCGTGTCCTGTGCCGTGATTGGATAGATTGATAAAAGCACAACCATTAGCTTCCGCTGCTGTCAATCAAATCCAATGACGTGGTGCCAGGGGGCGGGCTGAGTCCTGCATTCTGTTTGAATGGACACAGATGCAAGGCTTGGGAGCTCGCCAGCACGGGTGTCCACCAAGGAGAGCCTTCTCCAACGTGGACACTCGATGGGTAGAGGAGTCACCAGGGCTGCTGAGGGACCCCAGAGGAGGAGGACCGGGGCCACTCTATGCAAAACAAACTGCACAGTGGAGGTAAGCATGACATGTTTGTTATTTAAAAAAAAAATTAGGGTTTACAAGCCCCTTAAAAAGTAGTTCATCATGGGCGTGGCTTGGCTATGGTGCTGTGAGGCCGCACATCTCCGGAGCTCCTTTTAAAGATCGAGCCAAATGCCTCACCCAGTGCACGGACTGTCAGACCTGCATATGTACGTGTTGGACCAAAGGCCCGGGAGACCAGCCACGCACAGGACCTTGACATAGCGGCTTACTTTCTCCGCACTCCCGCTGCTCGACAAAGGCCGCGGGTTCAAACATGGTGCCGCCGTGCACTTCTTCGGCAAACACAGCCCACATTAAGAAGTCAGGGAAGGGACCCCTCCAGGCATCGCAGGAGCCGCGGTTTTCAGGGGCAAGTACGGACTCCCTGATTCCCTCCCCGGACATCCCAGGCATGGAAGGATCACAGACAGTGCCGGGGCTTGGCATGCAAGGGCACCCACCCGCCGAGGCATGGAGGGAGATAATGGCGCTACTCCCCACAAAACAAGACATTGCTGAGTCCACCGCAACAATCATGAGTACCCTCTCTATGGAGATTAATTAACTCAAACAGCATATTGGCACAGTGGATTCACATGTAACGGTAGTGGAGAATGCCTCGGGTGCCCTGGAAGCTAGGGTGCTGGTGTTGGAGGACACCCAATTGAACTACAAAAGCCGCCTGATCATGCTGCAGCTTTGCGTCGACGATGGGGAAAATCACAGCCGCAGAAACAATATCAGGCTCCGCGGTCTCCATGAGGTTACATTTTTATTTATTTTTAGTAGTAATGGTGGTGATCAGCGACGTATAGTGGACTGTGATGTTGCGCCGGACATTCTGACACTTTTTGGGGACCAGTGACATTAATACAGTGATCAGTGCTAAAAATATGCACTGTCACTGTACTAATGACACTGGCTGGGAAGGGGTTAACATCAGGGGGGATCAAAGGGTTAACTCCAGTGTTTATGTGAACTGTGTGAGGTGCTTTTACTAGGGGAAGAGATGAAATGTAGCAGCGACACAAACGCCATCCCTTCCCACTGTCAGAATGGCAATCTTCCTTATTTACATGGGGGACATCTAGTACCTTGCACCCGCTGATTGGCTTCCACTGTGTATAATGAAGCGAGTTGTTGTATTTATACATGATCCGGCACACAGCTACCACCCTGTAGCAATAACTGGTAGAGGGCATTCCGGAAGCGGTTAAAGGAGAAGTCCAGCCTGGGCTCATTCGGTCCAATGCTGCATCCACCTAGCTAAGTATGAATATGGGATTAAAAAAAATCCATACTTCTCTATTAATGTTCAAAGTAAACTCACTCATCCATACATGTCTCCATGCTTTATTTTGTTGAGAAATCACTTTGAAAAACATCCCCAGCATTTTTAGCAATGACCATCTTGAGTAAGGGCAAATGATTCATGTAGCATTTACTTCCTGGAATCCATCTGCCCTTAGTTCAGGCATGCAGGCAGGAGTGTGTGCTTAGCTGGGAAAGCCTCTCCTTTCCTCCTCCAGATAAAAGAAGAAAATACCCATGAAGACTCCTGGGAAGTATGACATCATTTTAGCCTAGGCCAGAAACCAGGAAGCAACTGAAGAAATGTAAAAAAAAAAAAAAGATTAAAACAAGTAAATGATATATCTTCTTATCTATTTACTCATGTTAGCAGCATAAATATTTAAAATAGTTAATGTAATTGAGAGAGTTTAGTTGCACATTAAGACCCCTTTCATGCTGAGGTGGTTTTCAGGCATTTTAGCGATAGAAATAGCCTCTAAATAGCACCTGAAAACTGGGGCGGTGCGTTTGGGGGACGTTAGGAAAAGTCCTGCAAGCAGAATCTCTGGGGTGGTGTGGGAGCGCTGTATACAGCGACCCCAAAACGCCCTGCCCATTGAAATGAATGGGCAGCGCTTCCAAAAGCGATTCGGAAACGCCACAACATGGGTGTTTTTAACCTTCTTTGGTGTTAAAGCACCCCGCTAGCGGCATGAAAGTTCCACTAAAACAAACTTCAGCGCTAACGCGCCCGCGGCCCCACAGTGAAAGGGGTCTAATGTATTTATCTTTGATTGATTGACAAAACCCGCTCACCACCATCCCATATAAGAGAGCGGAGAGATTGGCAATCTTATATGAGAACACAGGGCACCTGGCACTATGATATGGCAATAACAGAACCCTGCGCGGTGTACTGCAGCTTTTATTGTATGTACGCTTTGGACTGTAAATTTAGCTATTCTTTTCCTTTCTATTTTTAGTTTGAAGATTCATTCAGAACTTTGTTGTGTTTTTTTTTATTGCTCACTTTGTCACATTTATGACTTATTCTGTCCCAGTTCCAGCTACCCCAGCGCCAGTATGCTGTCATCAACATGCTAATTCAGGTTTTTTTTCATTCTTTATTTATTCCAGATATGCCAGGAAGTAAAGACCTAAAACGGGTCACAAGTTAGACTGATTACAGATTGTTTCACAACTGAAAACAAGATCAACAATCATGACAGGTCCCCCGAAACAAGGTGGTAGAGAAGTGACTTTCCAGGTAATTTCAGCAAATAGAGAGGAAGCACCAGCAAATACAGACACGCTTATGAATTGTGTCATAACACTTGACTGCCAATAGGAGACGCTAATGAAATGATTCCTTATTTTAGATGTCATTATACTAAATTTTGTGTTTCTGTGCTTCTTTATGCAATGCAGGCAGATGATGGTTGGTGCGAGGTGCTGGCAGGGAGCTGTACATAGCTTCCTGAAACCATCACCGCACCCTCCCTCAGTACTCTTCCTAACAGCCCTCAGCCCTGGTACAAGCAGTGTGTTAGCTCTTGAAAATTAGTTATGCAAAAATGCCTTGATACACGGATGGCAATCTGGAGGAGTGGGTCTTCCTAGGCAGGCTTTAACCGGTTCCCGACCAGCGCACGCCGATGTACGCCGGCAGAATGGCACGGGCAGGCATATTGGCGTACAGGTACGTCCAATCTTCAATGCCGCCCTGCCATCGCGAGCGTGCCACCGCCGGTGCGCTCGCATGCCGGTCGGGACCCCCGTGAGTCCGGTCGCGGGTCCCACGGACTCGATCGCCGCGGGCATACCCGCAATCGTCTCACGGGACGGCTGAATGGAGGAAATGCATTTCTCCATTCTGCCTAGCAACTAGTGACGCTGATCTCTGCTCCATGTGATTGGAGCAGAGATCAGTGTTCACTAAATGAAAGCCCAACCCCCCCACAGTTAGTAGCACACCCCTAGGAACACTTAACCCCTACACTGCCACCCACTGGTAAACCCCTTTACTGCCAGTGTCATTTACACAGGAATCACTGCATTTATATAGCAGTGATTGCTGTATAAATGACAATGGTCCCAAAAATGTGTCAAAAATGTCCGATGTGTCCGCCACAATGTCGCAGTCACAATAAAAATCGCTGATCGCCGCCATTACTAGTAAAAAAAATAATAATAAAAAATTATTAATAAAAAGGCCATAAAACTATCCCTATTTTGTAAAGGCTATAACTTTTGCGCAAACCAATCAATAATCGCTTATTGCGATTTTTTTTACCAAAAATAAGTAGAAGAATACGTATCGGCCTAAACTGAAGGAAAAAAATGTTTTTTTATATATTTTTGGGATATTTATTATAACAAAAAGTAAAAAATAATGCGTTTTTTTCAAAATAGTCGCTCTATTTTTGTTTATAGCGCAAAAAATAAAAACCGCAGGGGTGATCAAATACCACCAAAAGAAAGCTCTATTTGTGGTAAAAAAGGATGTAAATTTTGTTTGGGAGCCACGTCGCACGACCGCGCAATTGTCAGTTAAAGCAACGCAGTGCCGTATCACAAAAAGTGGTCTAGTCTTTGACCAGCAAAATGGTCCGGTCTGTAAGTGGTTAAAGAGGAAGGAAAGTCCATTTTTTAACTTGTACCTATAATAAGGCCTACCTGTAGGTACAGTGAATATCTTCTAAACTTGCATTGTTTAGGAGAAATTCACTTGTGATGCAGCCAGTGATGTCACCGGTGCATGCGCTCTGAAGGGGCTGCAATCCCTACCCAGAGCATCCATACAGCCCGCAAACCCCCCAGTGACAGCACTGCGCTAGAGGACTACATGTGCAGGTAAGTCTGTCATAATGTCTGATAATGTGCTAGTATGCAGTGCATATTAGTACATAATAACTTAAACCTGCAGGGGGCCCTTTTTTATATTTTGTGGTGGTTTACTACCACTTTAATTAGCTGAAGTTTGCCTTTAATTTATTAGTCAGGTCCATCTATATCTGCTAGTACATCTAACATACCCTTTCCCCAGATTGACAATGCTGTTGTCCAAAGGTGGAGATGTTCTTAAGCTGTACAAAAATTGTTTTTACATTCAATCGAAAATCGCAAAAAATAGTGCAGAAACCTTTTTTCAAATCAGTGTGGCACCGCAAAGTAGGAGCCGCACCAATTTGAACCATTGGCGACATTATGCAGATACTTTTCATGCGATTTGGAACCGCATGACAAGCAGCACCAGTGTGAACGGGGGCTTAAAGTGGTTGTAAACCCTTACAAACCACTTTGACCTACAGGTAAGCCTAGATTAAGGCTTACCTGTAGGTCCAAGAAATATCTCCCAAACCTATACAGTTTAGGAGATATTTGCCCGAAGATAGGCACCGCTATCTGCGGCGCATGCGCCGTAGACAGCGGCGTGCAGGCGCACTGAGCGGGGCATCGTCGATGACGGCAATGCCGCGAGTCTCGGCTCCCGTGCACATGCGCAGGAGTGACGTCATCGCTGCTCCGGCGAATCACAGCGCCGGAGCAGCGAGACCCACGGAGACCCACCAAGAAGATGGATGCTCGGAACTACAGGGGACAGCGGTGACTTCGCTGGCTCCTGTGTCAGGTAAGTGACACATAATGGACTACTATGCGATGCATAGTAGTCCATTATGCTTTGCCTTTACAGGTAATGAAAGAGGAAGTAAACTCATCAGGGTTTACTTCCTCTTTAATGGTTTGTATTCCTGCCAGTCCTGAGAATTACACAGCTCTGCTGCAAAGCACAGCCAGGCTTTAAGTATAGTAGATCTAATTTTTCTCTGCTGCCTGGATACTGAAAGATATGCTGTAGTCTGATGAGCCTGTTTCTGTTACTTTGCTCTCTCCTGCCAAAACTGACTGGTTCCCGATGCTGATTCTCCTTCCTCAATCTGAGCTCTGCTGTGCAGGGACTATGAGTGGCTGATACCAGATTGAATATAGATGTTTACACTGCTTGCATTGTAAAAAGAAAAAAAAAAAAAAACATTTAAAGATGCAGTAATGAATATCCAGCAGATTCATTTATGTATTTTAAAGTAGAGCTAGGCAAAGGTAGGCAAAACCTTTCATTTGGGACAGAGTAAGGGAGGATTATAATCCCTGTTGTATTTTATTATTATTTTTTTTGCCATCTCTGCCCCATTGGGGAGATTTTCCTTCACTTCATGCCCCATAGCCAAGACAGGAAGTGAAAGGAAATGCCTCCAAAATGAGGGAACCCCTGGTTGTCACCAGAACTAGTGTTCTCATTGGAAAATGTTCCCTCTATTACTGCTTTGTCAAGCCAAAATTTTTATTTTCTTTCTCTTTCATGTGGGCAAAAACAGTAAAATAAACCCGATGGAGTTCTAATACTTCTCCATTCTATCCACAACAAAACAAAACAAAAAAAAGTTGTGTCTTTATTTATACATTAAATCTGCCCGGGGTGCACCATTAAATTTAATATTTTGGAAGGAATTAAAGTATAGCTAAAGGAAAAACATGTTCATTTTGGACAGAGTGGAGAGGGATGAGAACACCTGTCAGGTATTTATTGCTGTCTGTGCCCCTGTTAGGTCCTATTTACACCTGTGTGTTCTAGAAATGAACGCTGAAGTGCATCTTGCTGGGACATGTACAAAACATGTGAAGCCTATTAGAGCCTCTAATCACGTGCTTCAAGAAAAAAGAAAAAAAATTGGAATCCATGCGTCCGGCACCCTGCATGTAGATTAGGGGGCTAGACACATGGATGGGGGGGGGGGGGGGGGCTGCATTACAGGCCGCCACTGCCTAAAGGAATACACACTATTATTGATGGACTAATGTTTTGTTTATTTTATGATTTTTTGCTTCCTGCATCTTCATTCTCTGGTTTTGTTTTTTAGGGTAGTTAGTATAGGGCTTATATTGGAGGTGAAAGAAGGTTTAACCACTTACCCTCTGGGCACTTAAACCCCCTTCCTAACCAGAACAATTTTCAGCTTTCAGATTAAGATTCATATTCAGATTAAAATGTTCAGGTTCTATTTATTCATGCAAAACCTTTATCCAAAAATGGAAAATAAACTGTTGTAATTGCTTATAATGAGTTTGAGTTTGGCTTTAATTTGTTACCTACCGTGTCTAAAAATCTGCTAATACATTGAACACTCCCTGTCCCCTCCCAGACTGTCTGTGCTGCTGTGCCGCCTGTGCTCATCCCTTCAGAGTTGTATCTCACTTATACAGGAGATGTGTTATTGGCCAGATCACTAGGTGAAAGCCAAGTGGGGAAAAATAAAACTTTTGCAGCCATCACATCTAATGATTGATCTGCTGCAATATATTACATTTTTGGTTTTGGGTTTAAACCGCTTTAAGCCCTCGTTCATACTGAAGGCGGGTTTGAAATCATACAAATCCAGCTAAACTCGCACAATTTCAAATCCGCATTTCAGTGCGAGTTCAGCAGCGATTTGATAGAAGCCGGATGATCAGGTATGTGTTCGTTGTTCTCAATGTTCAGGTCATAAACAAGGATCACTTACCCCCCATGGTGCAAATGTGTGAAACACAACATTCTTGACTCATTGACCTATCAGGCTTTAATGGTATTTTGATTCCTTCTTAATGAGCCTTATTCTCTGCATTTTCTAAAGCCGATCTAATGTATTTTTTTTTTGTTTTGGATAAAGTAGGAAAAGTTAAAACCATCTTTTCGCCATCTGTCTTCCATTGGGGAGATTCTTTACTCTTCCTGCCCTAAAGACTGAAGAAAATACCCTCTTAGTTGGTATCAGACCTGGTGTCCCCAATGGAAGATTTCTTCTTTGTTCCTGCTCCAGGGACAACTCAATATTGAGGAATTTCCTCACTATGTTCTGAGATAGAAAGTGATTCTCCAGCGAAGAAACGGACAACCATAAAAACCTGACAGGGCTGCTAACTCTTCCCAGCTTTATCCAAAACATAAATACAAATTTTTGACTTGGTTTATGCTTTAATAGATCTGAAAGACTTAAATCAGGGGTACCCAACCCCCGGACCGATACTGGCCTGTTTGCAGGCTGGCCACAAAGTGTGCACTGAAAGAGATACGGCTGGCGAGCAGAGAGATGACATCATCGTTTCTCCCCGCCTGCTTTGGACCACCACTGCTCCGTTTTCTGACTGTCATAGGGCGGAATGCAGCATGGCATCTGTACATGTGCCGGTTTTCCCGCTCTCGAATGCGGGACCCTCATGTCATGTAGGTTATTTCAATGCACAAAACCTTTACAAATTGGCCTTAAAGTGACACCCTGAATCTGGTGTTTGTGCTGACAGGCTACAGAGAGGACATGCATCTAGTGGCTGGATAGTGACGAGCTGCAATGGTGGCAAGTGACCCGCTGCATCTGTTGGCAGTCGACGGTGACAAGTGACACGCTGCATCTCGTGGCAGGCGATGGTGGCAAGTGACACGCTGCATCCGGTGGCAGGCAACGGTGGCAAGTGACACACTCAGGGCTCCCACTAATTCTGCATTATGGTAAGTTGAACTATTTCATTTTATATTACAATGTAATAATATAAATAATGTGCTTCAATCATCCTGACAACAATCAAGCATGGTGTCATGATGATTGAAGCGCTAGCACCAGCCATTGCCCTGACAAATTACCCGCAAGCAGTGCCGTCTTTAGTGAGAGTGTGAGCCTATGGATGGTGAGCGGAGCTCGGCAGACCAGGACCAGGTATAGGTACAGTCCTGGCTCCACATATATAGATACTAATTCCAAAACTCTGACCTGGTTGTGTCTTTTATTTAGAGAGCATGCAGCATGGTGGCCCACAAGACCAGTGGCACTGTGCTGACATCCACACACAGTGAAATGCAGCACTGCTCTATGGGCTTCTTTTAGACCTGGTTCATATGTATGCAAGTTTGCGCAGGCACAACAGCCAATCCCCACAGAAAAATGTTGCATGCAGCATTTTAAAAACACAGTGGTCTTGAAATTGCATCATGCTTTTGCATCATGCGATTTCCCTGCCGTTCCTGCACCTGCAAATATTCTGCATTTTAAGATACATGGGCCACATCACGTTTTAAGATGCGTGGGCCACACCACAAAACACAGTTTATTTGGGGCGTGGGAACTGCAATTAAGTCGCATGATGTAAATGCATGATGCAATTTCAAGGCCATTGTGTTTTTAAAATGCTGCATGCAACTTTTTTTCTGTGGAAAATGCATGAATGGCCTGTTGTGCCTGTGCAAATCTGCATACATGTGAACCAGAAGTGGTAGTAAAGGCATTATTAAAAATAAAAAGTTAGTAAATTAATAGGCCTTGAAGCTGCCACATACCATTTATAATGTACCCAAAACCACATGGAGTATATACCCCCTGTCTATGGTGGGATTTTAAAGGCAGTACTGCAAATATATAAACAATATTTAAACCTCTGAAACAGTGGAATAAACAATGGCACTCCAATAGAACAACTAATACATCAGAAAAAAATTGTGATAATTAATAAACAATAATTCAAATAAAAATATATACTAGTGATATCAATAAATATTGATGACACCTAAATTATCAATGAAAATTCATAAGTGAATAAATATGAACATATATTTCATGCCTAATTTAAAAAAAAGAGAAGAAAACACCCTGTGAGTCTGTGACAAGTGTGGAGCATTTAAGTCTCTATTGATCAAGTGCTCATAAATAGTCCATAAAATTGCAAATAATCGATGAATGGTATAGTTTCAAATAATTTCTATGTTGTTCTTGTGATCATTCACCACACCACAGTGCTTGTGCTTCCACTCCCCTTAGAGACTTGTACTCACCAGCTGCATTTGCCTCCCACTCTCGTGTTTGGCATAACTTAACCCACACAATTAGGGGTTAAATCAGATCTCCAAACTCCAAGCGTGTATGTCACAATTCCTTTTTTCTCAAACAATGATTGTTCCAAAAGACGCTCCAATAGTGTGATATAGTACAAATCAATTTATTAAAAACTGCAAAAATCCCACACCATTGCACTCACATGTGTCAAATTCAAAACAAGGCAAAGGTTGTCACATCACAAAACTTCACGCACTGGTGAATCGATTTACAGTGGTCGGAGCGAACCCAGGGTAGTGCGGTAGCTACTATTAGTCTCACCCACTCGTCCCAAGCCTCCACTATCCGATGCAGTGTGTCACGTCACAACGTTCTCTGTCACGCTTCAGATGCTTGCTGTATAGCCATGCCCCGACATGTTTCGTCACAAACTACTTGTACCACAACAGCTTTTTGTCCATTAGGAGTGACCATCATCCGGCCTGGATTAAAAATATCCCTAAGGGTCAAATGCTCAGAGTCCGCAGGAATTGCACAGAACAAAATGATTGATTATATTGCACAGTCACATGTACTTAAGTAAAGATTCCTTCAAAAGGGATATAAGGAAAGTTTTTTTTTAAATAAAACCATTCAAGAGGTAGCGAATATCCCTAGAGAACGATGCTTAAAGGAAAAAGATGACTTAATTCCAAATAACCAAATCCAGTGGGGATTTATATTGTGTTTTCATTGCCAGTACAGGGCGATCTAATTGATTTTTAAAAAACACTGGCATATTTTGTGCAGGGATAGACTTTTGGAGGAAGTTTTACCGAACCAACCTAAATTCATCTACAGGTGGGCCCCCAATGTTCGGGATAGGGTGGTGAGTAAAATATTAAATCCACCTAATGAACAGGCTATTAAAATAGATCTGAAGGGCTTTTATGCATGTAGGAAATGCATCTGCTGCAGGACTGTGAAGGTCAGCAACAGAGGCATGACTAAAATTATCAACAGTGATAAAGAATCTTTTGAAAAAAGAAAGTTTATTACCTGCAGCTCTTCATACATAGTTTACTATGGTGCCCTTGTGGGCTATTTTATGTGGGCCGTACTAAGAGACTTTTAAAGATATGTGTTGCAGAACACATGGCAAACATAAGAAAAGGGTTAAAACACCATAGTGTGTCCCTTCATTTTAAGGAGACGCATGACCAGGATCCAAGTCGGCTACAATTCTGCAGAATTGATCATGTTCATCCCTCTTGGAGAGGATCAAATTGGGTCAGGGATCTATCTCAGAGAGAGACCCGATGGATTTTTTTGTTGAAAAGCTTATATCCAAGAGGGATGAACATTGAAGTGGATCTAAATTGCTTCATTAATAATTTTTAAGAGCTGAAATACCACCGTTCATATTAAATGTGTCGAGGGTTGCCTAAGCATCAGCTAGAATTGTAAAGAATGGTATATTTTGAATTAATGGAGCATCTCATATAGATAGTTATCAGCCTATAGTGTTTTTTTTATATACAGTGGAGTACATTAAGTTTGAGAGGTGGGATGTTGGCAGGATGTGGAGTGAGCGATCACTACCCCTATACTGGGTCTGACTTTATCAATCAAATAGGCTATGATGCTAATCATTAGTCTCACTGTTTATTTCCCTTGTTTTTCGTTTTATTTATCTCCTTTTATTGATTTTATTATATTTAAATTTTCACTCATTGGTCATTTTTAAGAATGATTTTTTTTAATATAAGATATATTTATACATTATGGGGGTTATTTACTAAAGGAAAATCCACTTTGCACTGCAAGTGCACTTGGAAGTGCAGACGCTGTAGATCCGAGGGGGACATGCAAGGAAAATAAAAGACAGCATTTTTTCTTGCACATGATTGGATGATAAAATCAGCAGAGCTTCCACTCATTTCAGATCTACCCCTTAGATTTAGAGCGACTGCACTTCCATGTGCATTTTCAGTGCAAAGTGGATTTGCCTTTCGTAAATAACCCCCTATGTGTAAGCGCAGTGAGATTTTGAAAAGTTAGGAGGTAGAAGACTTGTGGAGCTGGGTGAGAATCGAGCATATGTTGTATATAATATGATTTATATAATGTTCTATTCAGTTACTGTTGCTTTGAAAATATAAAATTGTAGTGGTTTTGTCTCCGCCCATTTGGAGTGTCTAGGAAATAAAGGGAGGATCATTACGCCGTACAGCCAATCCCATGAATAAGTTGTTTGTGGCAAAACATGTCAGGGCGTGGCTATACGGGAAGCATCTGAAGCCTGACGGAGAACATTGTGACCTGACGAAGAGTGGGTGAGACTAATAGTAGCTACCGCACAATCCCTGGGTCCGCCGCGACTGCTGTAGATCGATTCACCAGTGCATGAAGTTTTGTGATGTGACAACCTTTGGCTTGTTTTGAATTTGACACATGTGAGTGCAATGGTGTGGGATTGTTGCAGTTTTTAATAAATTGATTTGTACTATATCACACTATTGGAGCGTCTTTTCATTTGCATGTGGAACAATCATTGCTTGAGAAAAAAGGAATTGCGATATACACACTTGGAGTTTGGAGATCGGATTGAATCCCTAATTGTGTGGGTTGAGGCGAGTTATGCCAAACCCGAGAGTAGGAGGCAAATGCAGCTGGTTAGTGCAAGTCTCTTAGCCATTGTACACACGGTCGGAGAATCCGTCGGAATGTGTCCTATCGGACCGTGTTGTCGGATAATCCGACTGTGTGTGGTATGCATCGGACTGATTCCGTCGGAATATCCATCGGACCCAATTTTCCAACATGTTGGAAATATTTCCCGACCAACTGGGCTGATCGGACATACTCCGATCATGTGTAGAGAATTTTGATTGGACCAAGTGCCACGCATGCTCAGATCAAATTCCTACATCAAAGCTATTGGCTACTAGCCTGAACGTAGTCCCATCGTAACGAAATTACGTCATGACGTTCTGAATGATCGGATTTTTCAACAACTTAGTCCGACCGTGTGTATGTAACAGTTTCGGACAAGATCCGACGGACAAAATCCGACGGACAAAATCCGACGGATTTGGTTGTCGAAATCTCCGACCGTGTGTACAGGGGCTAAGGGGAGTGGAAGCACAAGCACTGTGGTGTGGTGGATGATCACAAGAACAACATAGAGATTATTTGAAACTATACCATTCATCGATTATTTGCAATTTTATGGACTATTTATGAGCACTTGATCAATAGAGACTTAAATGGTCCACACTTGTCACAGGGTGTTGTTATTCTCTTTTTTAATTAGGCATGAAATATATGTTCATATTTATTCACTTATGAATTGTCACTGATCATTTAGGTGTCATCAATATTTATTGATATCACTAGTATATATTTTCATTTGAATTATTGTCTATTAATTCTCACAATTTTTTTCTGATGTATTAGTTGTTCTATTGGAGTGCCATTGTTTATTCCACTGTTTCAGAGGTCTAAATATTGTTTACACAATTCTGATGGACTGCCTGGCACCCGCCTAGGTGCCTCCACCAAGGTACAGTTCCCTCCAATCTGGAACCAGGAACCAAGTATTAAAGCTGAGAATTGCACCCAAGAACTATACAACTAGACAACACTAGCTTAGGTGCAAACAGGAACTGACCCTTTATTGTAAATTCGCACAGAATTCATACCACACAAAATCAGATAAAAACTTAATTACATTTTCCTATACAATGCTAAATGTAAACAGTAATATTATCAGAACATCTAAGAGTACATCTAATAAACAGGAAGCAGCTAACAGTGACCTAATTAACAATAAGCTAATCAACAGCTAGGCACCTGAACAAGCCTTGATCAGTCAGAAGGTCCACCCCCAGACAGTCCAGCACCAGTATTCAAGAAGACCCAGCACTGTTCAAATCTCATTACCAGCTTTCTTTTAACATTCATCTTCTCCTTGAGTTTCAAGTTGGCAGAGACCATGGTAATGTGGTAATGTCATCTTGCATTATATAACAGGACATCTTCGTGAATGCTTGCAGTCCCCTCCAAAAGCCCCTGTCCGGGTTGGGTCTGTCACAGGAATTATGGGTGTTAATGGGGTGTAAAATCCCATGGCTATGTGGGGGGGAGGGGGGGATGTCAGCAAACGTCTTGGCCATTGGAAGACAGGCAGGCTGTTTATCCAGCACAGCCATAAAACTGATCATACTGGGAAGGATGTGCTTCCATGCCTAGCGTGTTTTGTATGAAATAGGAGGGACTGGCAGGAACACCAACCTGTATCTCAGACTGACACATTTCCTGATGCGATTTGTATTTTATAAATAAATGTAATTAAAGTATTTATTCAGTGACATGCCTCATTTAAAGTCCCATTTCCCTTTCTCTCCAAATGTTGTACATATATTAGGGATGGAGGCTTTGCTGCTGTCACAGATAGATTATGTCCAGTCGCATCACATTGGCAGGAACACCATGTATTTCCCACAAAGGAAGCAATACAAAGAGAACAGGATACTTTTTAACAAAAGTACATGGTACAACAAACATATCTGTAGTATAAAATGTTGGGGTAATATTCCTAAACAGAGGTTTGATCCATAACTATTTTTCATCTGTTACATATATATTTTTGGAATAGGATGAAAGTCATTGCTTGCCATATTTTTGTGCATGTGGAATATTTTACATAAAAAGATTTAATTTCCTATTTGTGTATTTATGTGTGATGAAATAAATGTTAGGTTTTTTTAGATAATTATTATAGCAAAATGGAATAGGGGAGGTACAAAATCACTGACAATGTGCAATGAAATGTCACTATTAAGTTCTGTGTAAAGCATCCTGTTGAACTCAGAAGATGGAAAATTGCTCCAGGGGTGTCCTTTGCAGGAAAAAGTAATTTCCTGTGACAAAATGCAGATACCTCTACTGGTTGGTGATTAGATTATACACAGTGACATTAGTTGTTGTGACAATTGTGAAACATTATTTAGATTAACAGCCAACGACTGGATACATATTGTTACGTTACCCAGTATTATATTTGGTCATAAATTGAACATGACATCAGTCAGTATGACAGTCGGTGGAAAATCCTACACATTGATATTTGTTTGATTAACAGCCAACAACTGGTTACATATTGTTATGTTACTCAGTATTATATTTGTTCATACTGAATTGAATACAATGACGTTAGTCAGTATGACAGTATGACTGTACGTTGACACTTGTTACTAAAACAGTGGCTTAGTGGATAGCATGTCTACCTTGAAGCTCTGACACCCTTGGTTTTAGTCTCGCCCAGGTTTCATGTTGTGTGTTTGGCGATTGCATGTTCTCCCTGTTCTTGTGTGGTGGGTAGTCTGGTTTCCTCCCACACGCCAAAGTAGGTAGATATATTTATTGCCTCCTGGCTAAATATCACCCGAATGTGCTTGTGTGTGTATATATACATGTGAAATAGTTACCTTAGATTATAATATATTTGATGGCAGAGACTATGTGAATATACAGTATGTAAAGCACTGCATAATTTGCCAACACTATATAAATGGTTGTAATATATAAAAAATAAAATAAATATTTAATGACATTAGACGGTATGATAGATTCTACATATTCTCATCAGTCAATGTACTATTTAGAGACAGAATACATATCAGTATACATATCAGAATACATACGTGTCATGGCAGCTAAGGTTATAGATTGGTATGACAGTCAGTGGGAGTGTCTGTACAAATACTTTCACCAATCTTAATTCAGGGAGAAATGTGTAGAGTGTAGACAGGTGCAAGTGTTCCTCCAACCTTTAGGTGGCACTGGCCATCGTTACAGGTGGAAAGAACTTTGTAAAGAAAATTGCCCCTTATAGACACCGTCAGTCTGCTCAGGGAAGACAGCTGTCTGAATAGATGCTGAAATCTCTTTAGGTCTCAGTCAGACATCTTGATGAGGTACCTGATGAATAGGGTCTCCTATGTCATTCCAGAATATCTGGAGTGAGTAGTAGGTCATAGACAGGTACCTGCTGGTCAGGGATAGAGATTGGCACAGGGAAAGTTTCCTGGCAAGAAGAGATACCATAGGAGAAACTCCTATCGTGTGGATTACTACCCAGTGTCTGAAATTAGAGTGTGATGTTTCTTCATCCAGCAAATACAGTGCCACCTTGGTACATCATATATTGCCACCCCTGCAGCAGAAGCTGTTTTCTGATAACTCATCCAATAGGACAGATAACACTATGAGAATACCATTCCTGGATGGTCCTGCCCAACTGTAATAGCTTGATACTGGTAATCTGTTTGGCTTAAAACAAGATAATATGGCGAATAAAGCACACTGGGCTTTAAAAACAATACTTTTAGGATGTTTATTTTCTGCCTCTAAATACCCCCCAATGATACCCTATGTGTCATGCACACATACAGTAGGTGTTTAAAGTAATTTAGAGGCTGGGGTGTTTAGTGGCAGAAAAAAAAAAAATACTTGCCAGCGGAGGAGGAGGGGGGAACAGCATTATTGTTGCAGAAAAAATGCTTTATGCGCCGAAATGTGTGTAAAGGCGTCAAAACGTGCAGTGACACTAGCACTTGAGCATTAATTCCTTTTAATGGCCAGAATAAATTATTATTCTAGCCAATGAAATGAGTTAATGCCCAGTGCTTTATGTGCCCAAGTGATTTTACAAAAACAGGGCTTTCGGCCTGTTCTGATGTTGCTTTTCTGCTACCAGGGAAAGGGCATTTAGGAAACCTGGGCAGATGCCCAGTGTGCATGAGGCCTAACACTTTGCACTGCCTGAGGCCCCACCTACAATAGGACTGTGTGGGAAGAGAGATTAAAAATTGCAGAATACACACAGATTAAAGGGTAACAGGGGCTGCTGCATTTGCAAATGTTTTTTCCTTCCAGGAGAGATGGAATACGGTGTGTGGACCTATAGGGAATGCAGTGACAGCTGGAAAGTCAGCACAGCACTGTTTCATTGCTAGACAGTATATCATTTTTAGTCATTTAAAAATTTTGTTTTAGCCCCAGTCCCCCCTTTTGCAAATTCTATGCTGATCAGATGCAATCAGAAAAGCATTGATTCGTATGTCATATAAAAAAACATTATTTCCAATGAAGGCTGTTCACATATAAGCGGTGCGAATTTGATCTGGTTCAAAAAAAGGTGCTGTGTGAGCTTTGTGCGGTGGGATGCCGTGCGAATTTCAGATTCATGGACTTCTATGGGACTGGATTGAAATAGCAGTCCAGTGTTCACATCACTGACATTTTTTATTTTTTTTTGCCTATATTTTATAGAAAATAAAATTGTAGATGTGACCACTCCTGTCACAAATTCTTAGCAATTGAAATTTGTATTGAAATCGAACATGGCGGCAAGCAGTAATCCCAATGTAACGCTTTGAATTTGCACCAAATTTGCAGCGCATAAGTGTTAACTGAGGCTTAAAGTAAACCTAACCAGGAAATAACAGAGCTAAATGTTAAAGCAAAATTAAAGGCAAAGCTTTTTCCAAAAATTTTGCATAGTCTAATCCCTGCCAGATTTTTATTTATTTTTGCCAACTGTGTCCCATTAGGGAGATTTCTATTCACTTCCAGTTGCATAGCCAAACCAGCAAGTGAGAGAAAATCCTTGTAAATTAAGGGAATCCCTGGGGGTTCACCAGGTCACCAGAGCTAGTGCCCCCATTGGAAGATTTCCCCTCTGAGTTATATTAGGAATAACTAGAAATGTGTGATTTTCTTTCACTTTCAGTGATAATGGTAAACAGGACAAATAGAGAGTGTGAATCACCCAAATGGGGATACAGACAGCAATAAAAACTGGCAGGTGTTCTAATCCCTCTCCACTCTATCCAAAACGAAAAAAAAAAAAAGTTTTTCCTTTAAATGTATTGCCACAAAACACTTATTTACAGCTAAACCCCAGGCAAGCAACTAAATACACATGTAGCGCTGGCTCCTGACGAGCAGGCGCTATGTTTTTTTGAAAAGTTAATTTGCCTGAAACCACAGTTGGGTTTCAGGACTATTTCTCTAAATTTCTGGTTTCAGTACCAACCCAGCTGGGTTGCCCTGGGTTCTCCTTGAACGCAGGTGTTGCTGTCACCGCCGGCAAGAGTAAAAATGCAGTCTATCTGGGTGCATTGAATGTCACTAGTTCTCTCAAAACCAGCCCAGGGGGAGTGTTTTCCTGCTGTGCATTCTGGGGGGTTGTATTTAAGGTACCGATGCCACGTGGCACGGGAGTTTTTTATTTTCTGCCTGTTCAGTTCTGGTGGTCCTCTTGACCCCGCTCCATGGCCCTCCTGGCCTGGGGTGCGAAACCATGCATCCTGAGTCTCAGGGCCGACTGGCCCGTGGCGACGCAACTGCAGGGACAGGTCTGACTGGATTTCGGGGGCCTACTGATCCAAGAGTGGTCCAGTGTCATCTCATCTGAAGGGAGAGGCCCAGCAACTGAAGAACCCCAGGGGAGGACTCTTCAGGAGAAGGTCGTGCGCAAGGCTGGCTTCTCTGAAGGAGCCTGGAGGCTTAGTTGAAGGACGCAACCTGGATCAACACACATATGGTATCGCCGGATCGGCTGAGAGAACCTGGTTAGCTCTTTAAATTTATCTATGTCCCTCAGTAACACTCAAGTGTACATCACAAGTCTGTGGCAGAGAGTTTGTCGAGCACCCTACCGGCTGCTTGGCCTAGTGAGAGGAGGTCTATCCAGGGGTTGTTAAATCCAGCTGTCTTTACTCTCTGGATTTTCTCTAAGGACTTCCATAATTTCTGCAATCTAAGTACCTGAACTCATACCTAACCCT
Source organism: Lithobates pipiens (assembly GCF_037356315.1). Taxonomy (NCBI): domain Eukaryota; kingdom Metazoa; phylum Chordata; class Amphibia; order Anura; family Ranidae; genus Lithobates; species Lithobates pipiens. The sequence goes on along the minus strand of NW_027507758.1, from coordinate 530,601,177 downwards.
CTACCCTTTATTGAAAGACTCTATTTATGTTACAAATAAATAACCCAAAAGAAGATTCAGTGTCAGTTTCCACATTCTGGGCCATCTACCATGGGAACCCCTAGACAGAGAAAGTAAACAAGAAGGTAACGGTAAGCCCAATAAAACCAGCAGCTTCTTCGGGGGTCAGTGCTATATACAGATTTGTACATGTGGGAGCTGCTTTACCTGCCAAAAGATTTGAAGTTCTGTCAATTTCTTTGTGAGATTTACACTGCTCTCCACACAATACAGCCCTGTCTGGTAGGACAGCAGACCAGTCCTCTGCTGCCGCTGAGAGCCTGTGTCAATGGCCTTCTGGCTTCAGTTGATGGCATCAGTTTGAGACACTTCTGAGATCATTCAGAATTCACTGACAGGTGCATTTGTCTCCCCGTTTTACATTCCCATAAACATGCATACTTACAGGTCTCATCCCACCCTTTGCCTGTGACTGGACAGTAAAAGGAAAAGCAGCAGACTGATGAACTCATCCCTCTGTCAGTCTGCTGTCATCTTCTACCAGGAACTGCAAGAGGACCTGTGAGCCTGAAGCAAATTATATATTTGATAAAAACAAAAAGTGATCGATGGCCAGCATTATTTCAGTCTGCCACTATTTCTCCTGCAGTAACGCCAGCTTGCCCCGATGCTGGTGTTTTTCTTTCCCTGCTCGGAGGTAGCTACATATAGAAATCATGCTGGAGAAAGCAGTGTGACAAAAAAAGGTACTTTACGCTTTTTGACAGTCATTTTGTCACTTTGCCAATAAACAGATTTTCAGCTGTGCATCGGGTTTAGATGTGAAATAATACTGGCTGACATTCAAATTTATTTTTTTGCAGATGATTGTTATTTTTTTTTCATGAAGTTAGTCATTATTTTTAATTTTTTTGACCTCTACAGTTCTGGACTGGGATCAAACCTATAACCAGAAATTGCATAACCTTGTATTGGCAGCTGTCAGGTGTCTTATTTCTTTATTCTAGAAAAGTTCTACATTGTCTTCAATTCCTGATCAAATTAGTCAGATGGCACATAGATACCACATACCTAACAGGCAGAAGCTACAGCTGCTGGGATAAATTACAATTCTAAAAATGGTATGATTGTTTTCACACAAGTAGACCTAAAACAACCTATTGCTTAATTGTAAAATGGAACCTGATGATCTTTGTAGACCACTACCCACAATGAGATCTGTCATATTTTACTAGTTTTATTTATTCTCACATACATACTTTTTTTGTTACATAGTTACAATCTGGTTGAAAAAAAACACAAGGCCACCCAGTTCAACCAACATGAAAAAAACAACCACACACACACACACACAAATAGAAAACCTTCATATACGTAGCCTATACCCACAGTTGATTCAGAGGAAGGCAAAAAAATAAATAAAAAAACAGTAAAGCATAATCCAATTTGCTCCTGCAGGGGAAAAATACCTTCCCGATGCCCCAACAGGCAATTGAATATTCCCTGGTTCAACTTTAGCTATAAATATTAGTATCCAGTTATACTATGCACATTTAGGGAATAATCCAGGCATTTTTTTAAACAACCTACTGAGTTTGCCTGAATCCAACTCTTGAGGGAGTCTATTACAAATTATTTTTACTGTGAAGAAACCTTTCCGTATTTGAAGTTTAAATCTCTTTTTGTTCAGACATAAAGAGTGCCCCCTTGTCCTCTTTAATGACCTTAAAGTGAATAACTCAACACCAAGTTCACTATATGGACCACTTATGTATTAATACATGTTGATCATATCCCCCCAATCTCCTCTTCTCAAGAGAGAATAAATTCAGTTCCTCTAATATTTCCTCATAGCTGAGCTCCTCCATGCCTCTTATCAGTTTGGTTGCCCTTCTCTGCACATTTCTCCAGTTCCCCAATATTCTTTTTGAGAACTGGTGCCTAAAACTGAACTGCATATTCCAGGTGAGGTCTTACTAGTGATTAGTACAGGGGCACAATGATGTCTTTCTCTCCTCTGTCAATACCGCTCTTAATACAAGAAAGGAATTTGCTCGCTTTGGAAAACGAACCTTGGCATTGCTTACTATTATTAAGCTTATGATTTACTAGAACACCCAGATCCTTCTCCATCATTGATTCCCCCAGTTGTACTCCCCTAGTATGTATGGTGCATTTATATTTTTAGCCCCCAAGTGCATAAATGTACATGTATCAACATTAAACCTCATCTGCCACATAGTTGCCCAAGTAAACAGTGCATTTAAGTTGGAGACATCCTAAACCTTAATTATTCATGAATCATCTGATAAAAGATTATCTGATCTTTATTTATACCATAATTCATACAAATTAACATTTTTTTTAAATATATGGCCACATGCAATACTACAAAAACAGGCAAAGATCCCTTTGACCCACTATAACTATTTTTGTAACTTCGGATGAAAAATTTCTGGGTATTGCCTCGGGCTTTCACATTGGGGATACAGGAGCAGCTCTTTCAGGGCCCTTTGCAGACCCTATTTTTTATCGCTGTAGAGCCTGCAAAGCACCCCAGTGTGAAAGGGGTCTAATTGGACATTGCTTGTTAGGAGATGTTTACTAGATTATCAATCACTATCCCCCTTGTCTCTGATGAAGGAGCATATTAGCCCCAAAATATGTTATAAGAGGTACTCTGTTTACCCAGGGCCCTATGGCCCTCTACTGCCACAATTAGGTAACATTTGTATCTGTATGTGACCACCCCATTATTCCTGCAGTGTTCACTCCAAATTATACTATCCCTTCTCACATCTCTCTGGATGCCAGCTGACTTCCTAGTGAGAGTATCTTCTTCATCATCTTTTGGGGTTACCTAGTGTTCCCTTAAAGATGTTTGTTCCTGGTGATATGCCCTAATTAAGCCACTTTATTGTAAGTGCAACACAGATTTGTGTTCCTACAGAACAGTTTGGTGTGTCAGATTTAGGAAAGGTGGTGAACAATGGGTAAAACAATAAAAAATACAAATATACAATTTAGAAAAGAAGGCAAGCCATGGGCTCTATGGCAAGGGAGCATGTATATTTTCAGGAATAAACAGCAAGGATGGCCAGATCTGCATGGCGGCAATTAAAAAATGAGACCAGACTATATATAGTAAAATAAATGTGTTAATAGTAAAACAAAAGACATCCACACACCAGCAAACATGAAAATACAAGTTAATCACATTAATATAACCAAAATACTAAGTAACAGGAAGCCTAACAAACTATGTATAATACAAGTAAAATATATACAAGTTAAGGGCCATGGATAAAAGGGAATATCAGGGATGCAAGGAAGGGAGGAATCAGGACAAGCTGCAGGGTGCAGGATTGGAGCAAGGGCAAGATCAGGATCAGGAGCAGTAGCAAGATAAATGTTAACAGCATCAGACTTAGCACAGTACACAAATCAAAACAAAGATGCAAGGTGCATCAGCAGAAGAGAGATTTTGGTACTTTCCCAGCAGCCCACCTCAGGTGTAGACTGATTACTAGAAATGGCTGACTGTTAGGAGACACCCACTGGAAACTACACTGGAACTACAACAGTGCCACTAGCAGGTGATTTAGGTCCTGACAGCTATTTTAGATTTTTCATTTTAGGTTTACACAGACTTTAAAGTCGTAGTCTAGGCAAATATTAAAGTCACAAATCAAATCAGTTCTGTAATGCATTAATACATGCAAGCAGTGTGTCACAGATCAGCTGCGGAGCTGATCTGTGTCTCACCTTTACTGCAGTGGGTTGGCTGGCATCTGTTGTCCACTGTCAGGTGTTCAGCTCTGTGCACTCTGCAGCTATGGGCGTCGACGCCCTTCACCTGTTGCCTGATATATGTTTCCTTCCTGCTACTTCCTATCCAGCCCCTCATGTGCTTCTCTATTTAAATCCCTTCCTAACTTGCTACCATTGCTTGAGCAACATTTGTTTCTGAAGCTCCCCTGTGTAACCTGGTTTACCTGACTTCTCGTGAACTGATCTTCTGTGTACCAACCCGGCTTGTTCTGATTATGTTGTCTGCAGCCGCCCTGACCTTGGCTCACTACCTGGCTTTCCTTGCTTCATCCATCCATCCTTGTCTACAGTGTCTTTTGGTACTTCCCTAGCGAGCAGGGTGAACCCAGGGGTCGTGACCTGGGGTCAGCACGCAGCTAAGTCCAAACCTTCCCGAGAGGGTCCCTGGCGGAACACCGGCTGACTCTTAGATTCCACGCCCTGGGGGATCCCGTGTCACCTGCTCACCTGTGGGTTCGCTGTAAGTAGTGACAGTTTGCTCAAGCCATGAGCGTCTCTGAGAATCGGCCATTGACCGAGGATCCTATGCAACATCTAGTTCAGAGACTTAACTCCCAGCAAGCTAATCAAGAGCAAATAATGCTGGTTCTCTAGGATCTGGCCTCTCGTCTGGATCGTCTGCAACTCACTGCAACTTCAGCTCCTCCCGTTCCTGCTCCTGCTTCAGTTGCTCCGGTCTTACCTGCTGCACCTGGCAATCCCTGCGTCTGCTGTCACCTCCTTGGTTCTCCGGTGATCCTAGGGCTTGTTGGGGCTTCATTAATCAGTGTTCCATCCACTTCGAACTTTCCAGCCACCATTTTCCAACTGATCGCACCAAAGTCGCATATATCATCTCTCTCCTCTCCGATGATGCTTTAGCTTGGGCCTCTCCACTCTGGGAATCACACGCTCCTATCACCTCTGACCTCCAGCTCTTTTTGGATGCATTCGGGAAAACTTTTGATGAGCCCGGCAGAGTGTCTTCATCTGCTGGGGCCCTCCTTCATCTTCGTCAGCAAGAAATGACAGTCGGCCAATACGCAGTTCGATTCCGTGCGCTGGCCGCTGAACTTAAATGGAATAATGAGGCCCTTACTGCTACCTTTTGGCAAGGCCTATCTGACCGTGTCAAGGATGAACTCGCTGGACACGCCATTCCCACCACATTGGATGACTTAATCGCATTGAGCATTCAAATTGACATTCGCTTCCAGGAGCGGGCTCTGGAGAAATCCAGATCCAGTCACCCCCCTGCTGGCCGTCCAGCACAGGTAGTCCAAAGATTGGTGCAATCCTCTCCGTCTTCGACCTCTCACGTGTTGGAAGAACCTATGCAGCTTGGGCGAACCCGCCTCACTCCCGAGGAGCGTGGCCAACACATGGGACTGGGTTTGTGCCTTTACTGTGGCGATAAAGGACATCTTTTGAACTCCTGTCCACTCCGTCCGGGAAACTCCAGGGTCTAGCTCACTCAGAGGGAGGTGATCTAGACCGATCCGTTAATTTCCCTCGTTTCACCCTTCCCGTAGCTATCCGCTGGGCTCAGAATGCCTATCAACTCTCTGCATACCTGGATTCTGGTGCTGCCGGCAATTTTATTGAACAGTCTGTAGCTTCCAAGTTGGGCATTGCCTTTGTTGCCTTGGCTATGCCTCTCTCCGTGACCGCAGTAGACGGCTCCTTCTTGCCTATGAGTCCAATCCGGTTTAAAACCTCTCCTATAGAGTTACGCATTGGGGCTTTGCATAGTGAGGAGATCTCTTTCCTAATATTGCCTAAATCCTCCAGTCCCATCATCCTGGGCCTTCCATGGTTGCAGAAACACTCTCCACATCTTGACTGGAATTCTGGACAAGTATTGGCTTGGAGCCCTCCATGCCAACAACGGTGTATTTCCAGGGTGCTACTTCCTCATTCCATTCCTCTTGCTGAGACCTCCACAACTCCCATGTTGCCTGCCCAATATAAATCCTTCCAAGATGTTTTCTGCAAAAAGTCCGCCAATCGCCTTCCTCCTCATAGAGACTTTGACAGCTCCATTGAGCTTTTACCTGGGACCTCTCCTCCCCGTGGCTGAGTCTACCCTCTATCTATCCCCGAGACACAAGCCATGTCTGAATACATTCGGGAAAACCTGCTAAAGGGTTTCATCAGGAAATCTAACTCACCTGCTGGAGCCGGGTTCTTCTTTGTAGCGAAAAAAGATGGTTCACTCCGTCCATGCATCGACTACAGGGGTCTTAACGCCATCACCGTGAAGAACCGATACCCTCTTCCTTTAATTTCCGAACTCTTTGACAGACTGCGAGGTTCTCATATCTTTACTAAATTGTATCTTAGAGGGGCCTACAATTTAATAAGAATCCGGGAAGGAGACGAATGGATGACCGCCTTTAACACCAGGGATGGGCATTATGAGTATCTTGTGATGCCCTTCGGCTTATGCAATGCCCCAGCGGTCTTCCAAAATTTTGTTAACGAGATCTTTTGCGACCTTCTGTATGTCTGTGTTATTGTATATCTGGATGATATTCTAATTTTCTCGCCAGACTTACCTACCCATCGTCTTCATGTAAAAACTGTGCCACAGCGTCTACGGGACAATTGTCTATATGCAAAATTGGAGAAGTGTCTATTTGAACAAACACAAGTTCCATTCCTGGGCTATATAATCTCATCACAAGGTCTCCTCATGGACCCAGCCAAACTTCAGGCCATCTCCGAGTGGCCTCAGCCCTCTGGTCTTAAAGCCACCCAATGCTTTTTGGGCTTCACCAATTACTACCGCCAATTCATTCGTAGCTACTCCACCTTGGTGGCTCCTATTACATCGCTCACCCGCAAAGGTGTAAATGCTCGGCTCTGGTCCCCTGAAGCCATTGAAGCTTTCCGCAAACTCAAGGCAGCCTTCCTCTCCGCCCCTATTCTTCTATGTCCAGACATTACTAAACCCTTTTCTTTGGAGGTAGATGCCTCTTCTGTAGGAGTCGGGGCCGTCCTACTCCAAGCTCAGCAGGGCAAGTCTCAACCTTGCGGATTCTTTTCCAAGAAGTTTTCTGATGCTGAGAAAAACTATACCATTGGGGACCATGAGCTACTCGCCATTAAACTAGCTCTTCAAGAATGTCGACATCTTCTAGAGGGTTCTCCTTATTGTATTACCATCTATACTGATCATAATAATCTGCAGTATTTACAATCCGCGAAATGCTTGAACCCACGTCAAGCTCGCTGGGCCCTCTTTTTCACCTGCTTCAATTTTAACATTATTTTCCGTCCAGGTGCCAAGAACCTTCGAGCCGATGCCTTGTCCAGGTCGTTTGATGTCAATGATTCTGAGAATCACCTAGATCCTGGTCCCATCATTCCTCCGCATCCTATTCTAGCCACCACTCAGCTCCAGTCTACGCAGCCTCCTCCTGGTAAAACTTTTGTAGCCCCTGCACTTCGTTCCAAACTCCTTGCTTGGGCACAAGACTCCAAGTTCTCTGGACATCCTGGCATACCTCGTACTTGTGACCTTCTTCAGCGTCATTATTGGTGGCCCTCTCTTCGTAAGGATGTCAAGGAATACATTCAAGCTTGTTCGGTTTGTGTACTTTCCAAATCTTCCACGTCCGCCCCTGCTGGGTTGCTTTTGCCCTTACCAGTGCCCGATGTGCCTTGGCGTTGTATTGCCATGGACTTTATCTCAGATCTGCCTCCCTCAACAGGTTCTACAGTCATCTGGGTAGTGGTGGATCGGTTCTCCAAAATGTGTCACTTGATTCCTCTCCCAGGTCTACCTTCTGCTCCCAGTCTTGTCACAACTTTCATTAAGGAGATCTTTCGCCTTCATGGGATGCCTTCCCATATCATCTCTGACAGTGGAGTTCAATTTACTGCCCAGTTTTGGAGAGCCTTGGCCAGCTCCTTTGGGATTAAATTGGATTTTTCATCTGCCTTTCATCCCCAGTCCAATGGGCAAACGGAACGTGTCAATCAAAATGTAGAACGCTTTCTCCGTGCCTTCATTTCTGCTCACCAAGATGACTGGGTGGACCTTTTGCTCTGGGCAGAGTTTGCCTTAAACCATCACGCCAATGCCAGTTCTGGGAAATCTCCTTTCTTCACAGTTTATGGGCAGCATCCATCTGTTCCCTTTCCTGTTCCCATTTCTCCTGTGGTACCAGCAGCAGCCGAGACCCAAAGGTCCTTCAAATCAATCTGGCAAGAAGTCTCTGGGAATCTTCATCTAGCTGCTTCCAGGCATAAAACGGCGGCAGATCGTCATCGCTGTCCGGCTCCTAAGTTCCTGCCTGGCGATAGAGTTTGGCTCTCTAACAAGCACATCCGACTCCGGGTACCCTCGATGAAATTTGCCCCTCGCTTCATTGGTCCATTTCCTATTCTCCGCCAGATTGATCCAGTGGCCTTCAAACTGTGTCTACCCTCTAATCTCAGGATACCCAACACCTTCCATGTCTCCCTGCTCAGGCCAATGGTCCTCAATCGCTTCTCTTGCCCTTCTTCTCACCCCGCTCCTGTGGCTGATACCTCGTATCAGTATGAGATTAAAGTAATATTGGACTCCAAGTACTCCCGGGGGAAGTTATTCTATCTCATTGATTGGAAGGGCTATGGTCCGGAGGAGAGGTCTTGGGTCCCTGCCACTGATGTCTCTGCCCCACGTCTGGTGACCAGATTCCATCAGAAATTACCCTCCAAGCCAGCCGCCAGACGTGTAGGGAGGCCTCGTAAGAGGGGGGGTACTGTCACAGATCAGCTGCGGAGCTGATCTGTGTCTTACCTTTACTGCAGTAGGTCGGCTGGCATCTGTTGTCCACTGTCAGGTGTTCAGCTCTGTGCACTCTGCAGCTATGGGTGTCGACGCCCTTCACCTGTTGCCTGATTTATATTTCCTTCCTGCTACTTCCTGTCTAGCCCCTCATGTGCTTCTCTATTTAAATCCCTTCCTAACTTGCTACCATTGCTTGAGTAACGTTTGTTTCTGAAGCTCCCCTGTGTAACCTGGTTTACCTGACTTCTCGTGAACTGATCTTCTGTGTACCAACCCGGCTTGTTCTGATTACGTTGTCTGCAGCCCGCCCTGACCTTGGCTCACTACCTGGCTTTCCTTGCTTCATCCATCCATCCTTGTCTACAGTGTCTTTTGGTACTTCCCTAGCGAGCAGGGTGAACCCGGGGGTCGTGACCTGGGGTCAGCACGCAGCTAAGTCCAAACCTTTGTGGGAGGGTCCCTGGCGGAACACCGGCTGACTCTTAGATTCCGCACCCTGGGGGTTCCCATGTCACCTGCTCGCCTGTGGGTTCTCTGTAAGTAGTACCGTGACACAGTGTAAGTTTCTGATTTTGGTCTGATTGCAGACTCTTACAGTCACTGTACTGCAGTGCTGAAGTGTGAAGAAGCAGTGGTCATAAACCATGAATCAGACCGAGACAGAAGTACAGTTAAATCACACTTGTTGAATAATAAAAGTAAATAGAGCAAACACAGTCTAAACATAGCCAAAGTTCAGTAACCGGAACAGATAGTCAGACAAGACAGAAAGTCAGGAAGCTAGGGAACAGCATAGCGGAAAAGTAAGCAGGATCTGGAGCCAGAAGGAATGTCAGCCAAGCAAGTCTTTAACAGGAAAGCAGGAGAGCAGTCTCTGAGATGTTGACCAAGGTGAAGGCAGAGATCATCTGGGCTGGACGACTTAAGTAGGCAGGACTGACGAGCAGGATATCAATAGGTGAGTCACTGTGGAGAGATAGGAGCTGGCAATTAGTTGACAGCTGAGCGGCCAGCTCAGAGAAGGAAGGGCTGAGCCCAGCCCTGACAGTACCCCCTCCTCAATGACCCCTCTCCCTCAGAGGACAACAGGGGCATGTACGTCTGAAGATGAGACCCAAGAGTGTTCCTCTGGATCGTACCCTTTCCAATGCACAAGGTACTGTATGCACCCACTGAACCTACGGGAGTTTGTACTTATCAATAGCAGGTCGCAAAGCCTCCTGGACTTGTGCCCAAGTGGAATGAAGACCACGGAAATGATCCTCTAATGCAGGAATACTCTGCAGAACAAATGAGTCAGACAACATGGAAGGTTGGAAACCATAGTTTGACATAAACGGGGAAAATCGGGAAGCAGAATTCAAGGCACTATTTTGAGCAAACTCCACCCATAGTAAGATGCCTAACCAGTTGTTATTATAATCAGAAATATAGCAATGTAGGAATTGCTCCAAAGACTGATAGTCTCCTTCTGCGGCCACTTTATACTGCGCGTGATACACAGAGAAGAAAGCAAGATGAATTCCCAACTGTGCACAAAAGGCTCCCCAGAATTATAGCAAGATGGCCCAAAAGAGTTGATTCTTCCCAGGGTGGCCAGCAGCCTTGGGAGAATGGTAAGTCTGGAGCACGGCAGTACGAACATTCTCTAGGACAAAGCAGCTGTCACAAGATTTCTCAGGAAGAACATGGACCTGAGCAGAAAGAATTTTGTCACCCAAAGGAGAAGTAAAACTGGTGAGAACTGGTGGAGGAAAATTGTCAGGACAAAGCGTCAGCCCTTACATTCTTAGTACCTGGTAATAATGAGACAATGTAATTGAAACTAGAAAAGAAAAGAGCCCATGGCGCCCTTCAGATAGAGAAGCATTTAGCCTCAGACAAGAATGTGAGATTCTTATGGTCGGTAAGATTGAGAACTGGCACAGTGGTACCTTCGCGGATATGTCTCCATTCTTTCAGGGCTAAAATGATCGCTAACAGTTCTCTGTCACCAATCTCGTAATTGCATTCCACAGGTGACAATTTCTTGGAAAAGTAGCCACATGGATGCATAGCGCTCTCAGGTAGGACATTGAGACAGAAGGGCACCAACTCCAGTCTCAGAAGCATCAACCTCAAAGATAGCCTTGAGACTCTCAAAGGCCATAATGGACTCTGGAGACCAACTCTGTGGGTCACCGTCCTTTCTGGTCATATCAGTCAGGGGCTTGACCAAAGACGAGTTACGAATAAACTTCCGATAATAGTTGGCAAAGCCAAGAAAACACTGTGGAGGACGTAAACCCATGGGATAGGGCCACTGTAGGACTGCTGAAAGTTTCTCTGGGTCCATCAAAAAAACAGCAGTGGAAATTACATAACCCAGGAATTTAACCTGTTCACGATGAAATTCGCACTTCTCCAATTTACAATAGAGATTGTTCTCTCTTAAGCCGCGTACACACGGGCGGACTGTCTGGCCAACTAAGTCCGTCAGACAATCCGACGGACAGTCCGTCCTACTTTTGAATGAACGGACTTGACCACACACGATGAACAGACAGTCCGTTGAAAGCTTGCGCGATGACGTGTACAGCGCGTACGACGGGACTAGAAATAGGACGTCCAATACTCAGCAATGCAACCTTCCGCCGTGTAAGTCCTTTCTGAGCATGCGCCATACTTAGTCCGTCCAACTAGCCTACTCACGAGCGGACTGTCCGCTGAAACCAAAGTTGGACGGACAATATTACGGAAATTCCAAAATACTTAGTCCGCCAGACTGCACGCTGAAAAAGTCCGCTGAAGCCCACACACGAGCGGACTAAGTTGGACAGACAGTCCTCCCGTGTGTACACGGCTTTAGTTTCTGAAGCACACGACAGACATCTGTGTGGTGGCTCTCCAGGGACTTGAAAAATAGGAGGATATCATCAAGATAAACCAGCACACATAACTGCAAAACAAATTTTGGAGGACATAGTTAATAAATTCCTGGAAAACTGCCGGGGCGTTACAAAGGCCAAAAGGCATTACGAGGTACTCGTAATGGCCTGTTCTGGTATTAAACGCAGTTTTCCACTCTTCGTCCTCCTTAATCCTCATAAGATTCTATGCCCCTCTCAAATCAAGCTTAGTGAAAACCGTTGCTCCCTTGAGGCGGTCAAATAACTCCGTAATCAATGGAATTGGGTAGGCATTCTTAATCGTGAAACGATTTAGACCCCTATAATCAATACAAGGTCTCAGTTCACCAATCTTCTTCTTCACAAAAAAGAAACCAGCACCAGCAGGAGACGAGGATTTGTGAATGAAACCTCGAGAAAGTGTGTCGGCAACATACTCCTCCATGGCCTTATCCTCCAAGACCGACAAAGGGTAAACCCGACCACGATGGGGTATGGCACCAGGTTGAATCATATGACCGGTGTGGAGCCAAACTACCAGCTTGCCCTTTGTCAAAGACATCGCTAAAATTACGGTAATCCTCCAGCAGGGAGGAGAGTAAAGAGGTGCACAGGACCTTGGCTATCTTTTGGAAGCATGTCTTACTGTGTTGTGGCGACCAGGAGAGAACCTCAGCACAGAGCCAATCAAAAGAGGGGTTGTGCCTCTGTAACTAAGGATAACCAATAACCAGTGGAAACTTAGGTGAGGAAATAACTTGGAATTGGATTATCTCATAAAGAAGAGCTTCTACGGCCATGGACAACGGAACAGTCTCATAAGTCACATGGGCAGGCTGTAGAGGTATCCCATCAAGAGTCTCAATGGCAAGTGGAGTGTCACGCAGCTGCAACAGAATCAAGTGCTTTAATACAAAGGCAGTATCAATGAACAGGCCTACAGTCCCAGAGTCAATTAGAGCCTGTTTCTCGACGGACGACTCAGCCCAAGAAAGGGTAACCGAAACCGGGTGCTTATCCTTATGGATAACTGGGGACACAACAACGTCACCTAAGGTCTGTCCATGACAGGACCTCAAGGTTCGGGCGTTCCCTGGACGGATAGGACAAGACTTCAAAAAGTGACCTGCCTGGCTACAAAAAAAGCATAATCTCTCCCTCCTTCTAAGGCCGCGTACACACGAGAGGATTGTCCGTCCAACTAAGTTCGTCAGACAATCCGACAGACAGTCCGTCCTACTTTCGAATGAACGGACTTGACCACACACGATGAACAGACAGTCCGCCGAAAGCTTGCGCGATGACGTGTACACCACGTACGACGGGACTAGAAATACGACGTCCAATACATTGCAATGCAACCTTTCGCCGTGTAAATCCTTTCTGAGCATGCGCCATACTTAGCCTGTCGAACTAGCCTACTCACGAGCGGACTGTCCGCTGAAACCAAGTTTGGACGGACAATATTACGGAAATTCCGAAAGACTTAGTCCGCCAGACTGTCCGCCGAAAAAGTCAGCTGAAGCCCACACGCGAGCCCACACGCAAGCGGATTGTCCGCTGAAACACGTTTCACGTGTGTACGCGGCCTAAGGCTTTTCTCTTCCGCAGAGAGACACGTGAAGCTCAAGTGTATGGATTCATCTTTACAGACTGACCCGGCACCAGGAAGCATGGGAGGTGAGGGAGGCAAGGGTGGGACTGCAAATCTTGGAGACAAATGTTCAGGAGGCTTTGGCAAGCGCTCCTTAAAAGAGAGCCTTTCTCTGAGTCTGGAGTCAATGAGAATGGCAAACATGATCAACTTCTCCAGCTCAGTGGGTATATCTTGGGCTGCTATGTCATCCTTGACGGTATCCGAGAGACCATGAGAAAAAGGGCCTTATTGTTCCAAGCAACCTCAGCTGGTAGAGTATGGAATTCAATGGCGTAATCTGCAACAGTTCTCATACTCTGTTTGATGGACATGAAGCACTTGGCAGGAGAAGCGAAGTGCACGGGAACGTAAAATATCCCTTTAACCACTTAAGCCCCGGACCAATTTGTAGCCAAAGGACCAAGCCCCTTTTTGAGATTCAGCACTGCGTCGCTTTAACTGACAATTGTGCGGTCGTGGCTCCCAAACAAAATTGGCGTCCTTTTTCTCCCACAAATAGAGCTTTCTTTTGTGGTATTTGATCACCTCTGTGGTTTTTATTTTTTTGCGCTTTAAACAGCTAGATAAAAGAAACAAAAAGAGTGACAATTTTGAAAAAAATGCAAAATTTTTTACTTTTTGCTATAATAAATATCCCCAAAAAGTATATAAAAAATTTTTTTTCCCTCAGTTTAGGCCAATACGTATTCTTCTACATATTTTTGGTAAAAAAAAAATCACAATTACTGATTATTGATTGATTTGCGCAAAAGTTATAGTGTTTACAAAATAGGGGATAGTTTTATAGCATTTTTATTAATATATATTTTTTTACTAGTAATGGCGGCGATCAGCAATTTTTATTGTGACTGCGACATTATGGTGGACACATTGGACATTTTTGACACATTTTTGGGACCATTGTCATTTATACAGCAATCAGTGCTATTTAAATGCACTGATTCCTGTGTAAATGACACTGACAGTGAAGGAGTTAACCACTAGGGGGCGAGGAGTGGTTATGTGTGACGTTATGTGTTTTTTTTATTGTAGGGGGCGTGGCCTGGCAGGTGACGTCACTGATCGTCTTTCCCTATAACAGGGAACAGACCATCGCTGACAGCCACAGTAGGAAGCACGGGGAGAGGTTTGTTTACACAGACCTCTCCTCATTCTTCAGCTCTGTGACCGGATTGCAGGACACCAGCGGCGATCAGGTCCGCGGGTCCCGTGGCCACGGTCATGGAGCTCAGTACCCATGGCTGGGCACGTAAAGAGCCACGTACAGGTAGGTGATTGTGCCCAGCCGTGCCATTCTGCCAACGTATATGTGCAGGAGGCGGTCCTTAAGTGGTTAAAAGAAGCCACAAACTCAGGGTAACCAAAGACAACAGGTTTTTGCATCATCCATAGAGGGTTTGCCCAGGCCAAGGCTCTCTGAGAAAGCACTACTTTGCTTCTGTCTGTGGAAAAACGCCTGGGGCAGCATCTCGAAGTATATCTCAACCTGGTTGAGAAACCCTCTACATTGGACTGGATCGTCCCAAAATTGCTGGGGAAGCAGAGCAGAACCAGACATACCTCTTATAGAGGTAACACTTGAGGTGGGTGCCTGCGCAGAGACTGGATCAGCAGCAGGGACGGCCTGCAACACAGGTTGTACTGGAGCAGCCGGTACAACCAGCCGCTCCAGTTGGCTGACCGCTTAGCCGACAGCTGAGTGGCCAGCTCAGAGAAGGAAGGCCTGAGCCCAGCCTTGACAGCAGTACAAGGAGCCATTCAGTTCATGTGCTGAAAATAATATTTCTGAAAAAGCTGGCTTTGTTATTATTATAGGTACTTACAGTATCTAGCAGAGTCAAGTTAGGCAGCTCTCAAAGAGCATACAGTCTAAGGTTTCTAACACACATTCATACATACACATACTAGGGTCAATTTAGACAGCCAGTTAACCTACTAGCATGTCTTTGGAGTGTGAAAGGAAACCAGAGTACTCAGAGGAAACCCACGCAGGTACAAGGAGAACATGCAAACTTCAGTCAGGTAGTTTCATATTTGGGATTCGAAACTGACAACACCAGTACTGCTAGACTTTATTTTTTTGTTTTAATGGGCTATTTAGTTATCATGGTATTTATGGCTGAAGTTCTGCTTTAACAGAAAGAGATTGATATATTTATATTTTAAATAAAATCTAGCATTGAATCACCCTGATGATTGTGTTACCTTTATTTGAAAGATGAAAGAGAAAATTTTCAGTATTTGCTAAGTCTCTGCTAAAGCTTTACTTTGACGTTGATAGATAATCGATAAAGTGGGCAATTTAAAGCGCAGCAAAGTAAACATCAAAATGGCAAAGCGAACTGTAAATGTGATGGAAAACCTAAACAAGATTCTGTCAGTGATCAGAGCTGCTGGAAAAGGGCAAAGAATGTGTAAAATCCTGAACATTTCTTGAATGCTTTAAAATCCTGAGAATGTGTGGGCTGAACAGCGGGGCATGAGTTTAAGTGAGAAATGAACAGGCCTCACCATTTCAAGTGTTATTAGGATAAGGTCAATTCCTGGTTCAGTATGCATGAAGGACAAGTCAGTTTTAAATGAACAGGCTCATTTTTTACCTGCACAAACTGCACTGTGCCATTCCAGCTTATAATTTTTTATTTCAAACAATAAAAAAACTGCCCCTACGTTTCACCAATTTTGCATAAATCAAAAGACTGTGAAAACAGAATTCAAACTGTGTATATAACTGCTTGCTGTAAGAAGAGGGATATGCCAAATCGAACACAGAACACTGCGATATTATGACCGCATGCTGCATAATCTTGCACCATTTTGGAAAGCATTGAAACACTTTATTCTGGTGTGAACATGAAAAACAGAAAACTATTGTTTTCTGTGTCATTGCAGTTACCTGCATTTTTCCATGAGATAAAATGCAGGTGTCTACACAGGTGAATTGGCCTTAAAGGAAAGAATTGAACTCTGCAGCAAATATTTTTTAAGGGAAGTGGTAGTTCTACTTTAACAAATTATTATGTAGCTCTACCCCTGAAGGAGGCACTTGGTAATTTCGGTTCTCTGTTCTGCACCTCGACTCCAAGAACATCCTTAACCCCTCTGACACACCTGGTTAAATGAAAGTTACTGCAAGCACTAATAAGAATACAAGTATAGATACCTTCAACATGGCTGTGAATTAGCACCAGGAAATAGATATGAGTTAGTGGTAAATTAACTCAATGTGGGTAATTTACGAAAGGCAAATCCACTTTCCACTGCAAGTGCACTTGGAAGTGCAGTCACTCTAAAGCCGCGTACACACGGGCGGACTGTATGGCCTACTTAGTCCGTCATACAATCCGACGGACAGTCCGTCATATTTTCGAATGAACGGACTTGACCACACACGGATGCACAAACAGTCCGTCGAAAGCTTGCGTGATGACGTGTACAGCACGTACGACGGGACTAGAAATAGGAAGTCCAATACACAGCAATGCACCCTTCCGCCGTGTAAATCCTTTCTGAGCATGCGCCATTCTTAGTCCGTCGAACTAGCCTACTGACGAGCGAATTGTCCGCTGAAACCAAAGTATGACGGACAGAATTTCGAAAGATCCGAAATACTTAGTACGCCAGACTGCACGCTGAAAAAGTCCGCTGAAGCCCACACACGAGCGGACTGTCCGCTGAAATGTGTTTCGACGGACTAAGTAGGCCATACAGTCTGCCCGTGTGTACGCGGCATTAATCTAAGGGGTAGATCTGAAATGAGTGGAAGCTCTGCTGATTTTATCATCCAATCATGTGCAAGCTAAAATGCTGTTTTTTTTTTGCCTTGCATGTCCCCCTCAGATCTGCAGCGACTTTACTTCCAAGTGCACTTGCAGTGCAAAGTGAATTTTCCTTTAGTAAATAACCCCCAATGAATTGGTACAGGTTATAATGAATGGTAGTTTGAGCATAAATGAATACACAGAAGGTAGGTTCAGACACAGTCTGCTAGACATTATAATCACTACACCAAAGTAACAATATAGTTCTTCCACTAGACTGGAATTAACACACAAATCAACAAAAGCGGCATATGCAGTGCATATAAGCATTAACTGCAATGTGAACAATAATACTATAACTAGTCCTACTATAACACTCTGGGAGAGTGGCTAGTATATGTGTGAAGAGAGGTGCAGCATAGTGTGACGGCGGTAGACACTCCAATTGCAGAAATAGAGCTGTATTGTATTTACAGTTCAGCAAGTACAGTTAGCCCAGTGGGAAGACAACCTGACTGGGCGCACTCACAGAATGTACAGTGATAAGTAGTAGCAATAGATCTCAGGTGTGCTGACAGCATCTATCTTGAGGTGCCAAATGCAGTCTGGCTAGTCCGGACCCAAATGGGGAGGCTTCCAGGAAGGATGGTGTGTTCCTGCACGTTCCCTACTTTTTTGGAACCTCTCCTTGCTGCTAGCATTGTCCCTGACAGATGGGTGACCTGTCCTTAGGCTACCCACACGCAGAATGAACATCAAGCCCAGGAGTCTTAAATAGACTCTAGAAAAAAGAGGGCGCACCAGCCTTGTGCATTATCCTTATATTTATTAAAAGAAAAAGTATTAAAAACTACTCACAAGGATGGAAAGAAAACCACAATGTAGCAGTCTTTGGCGTATGACAATCCGTCTACTGGTAGCAGTCTCCAGATCCTAGAGAGAGGACATGCAAACCACTGCTGGCTGATGCGTTTCAAAGGATTACCTTCTTTCTCAGAGCCTAGCAGTGTTGTCTCCTACAGCTACTTATATAGATATGTTCATCTACAAGGCACATCTCTCCATATGTATGCTTATGTGTGTGTACGTTTGTGTATACATACAGGTGTATTTATGTGTTCGTGTGTATGTCTATATACATATGCACACTAGCCCCATACTCTTACATTGTACTACTAATGTCCCCCTTCCATATTCATTTGTTTCTTTTATATATATATATACATGTGCATATTAGTAACTATGTTTTTTATATATATATGTGTGCACGCTTTACATATATGCATGTGTATATGTATGTTAATATACTGCATACCATATATATGCATTTTTTTTATTTAACTTTTTATTGAATTGCATATGAGTGCAAAGGCGAGTATAAGTCTGGTGACATGTAATACTTTCATGAGTCACCGACTACACACTATGGCACAATCCCACAGAAGTTCAGGGACCCGCTTCCTATCTGAGGAATATGATACACTGAGTGTCATAGACTTGGTGTTCCCCCTTTTTCCATCCAAGGTGTGAGAGGTGAGGTGTAAGGTGTAAGAACTCTTTTGTGTGTTTTCCGTGTGTCTCTATGAATGATTGTAGAGTGGTGCATGAGGCAGCAGATCTGCCTGCTTTTGGCCTCTATAGGAAGTCTTCAGCAAAATGGTGGATAGTGTCCACAGCGGCCAAAGTCAATCCCGTGCGACAGCTGGCACACAGGAAGGGATGTCTGGACCGCATTTACAGTTTCTAGGGAAACAAGGATGTAAACACAGTGTGCATTCCACCTGCAGGGTTTGAGTATTGTTATGTTTCTGATAATGAAGCAAATGCTAAAACAAGCAGCTGGAAAAGGACCAGAATGTGTGTGATTGGTGGGATCTGGACCCCAATGTGACCAATATAACTATGTGGTATGATTGCTGCTACAATTATTGCTATTAGCACTACTACCATTTTAGAGTGCTTCTAGATACACTTCAATTGCAGTTTATATGCCATTTGTTTTTGCACACACTATATATATGGAGATCTGGTATGAGCACATACGTAGAAATTTTGGATCTAGTATATGTGTATGTGATGGTGATATGTGTGCATGCATGTATGTGAATGTGTTTTCATGTATATATGTATATGGTTAAGTTTGGAGCTTCTAGTTAAGGTTTGCCTCTCATTGAACCAGCCACGAATGTGAGTGGGGCACCGGAGCTGTTCAGGGATGTGCCTTGTATATGAACATATCTATATAAGTAGCTGTAGGAGACAACACTGCTAGGCTCTGATGAAGAAGGTAATCCTTTGAAACGCATCAACAAGCAACAAGCAATGGTTCACGTGTCCTCTCTCTAGGAATCTGGAGACTGCTACCAGTAGATGGATTGTCATAAGCCAAGGACTGTTACATTGTGGTTTTCTTTCCATCCTTGTGAGTAGTTTTTAATACTTTTTCTTTAATAAATATATCACAGGATAATGCACAAGGCTGGTGCACCCTCTTTTTTCTATTCTCTTTTTTGACTGTTACCTCTATCCTGGAGGGCAGCAAGGCCTAAGATATTATCCACTCTGAACTTTGGATTGCCTGGTCAACACATTTGTGTGCAAGAGTATTTGTTTTGCTGCTCTTAAATAGACTCTGCCTGATTCAAGACGGCCCAACAGAGTCATGTGGGGCACCATAATCTAAAGGATAGCTACCCCAGTGACCAAGAAACCATAGAGGAACCATGTTCCTCTTGACTTGGTATCCCTCTGCAATCCTGCTACGGTTTGAGCGCCACCTGTAGTGGAGAAAGCAGAAGACATCTGCCTACATATGGTGCAAAGTGTCCTAAGAGCATAAGCAATAGGTAAAGGTCTCTGTGTAGCAACTGTAAAGGGAAAGTCTTAAGTCCTAACTGTCATGGTTATGCAATAGAGTTTGTCTGCTTACCTGTCTCCATGTGTTCATTTCTAGAGACCAGCCGACCCTCACCTGACTGCTTTTATAATCCATCCTCTGGCATGGCTCCACCCTAGCTCCTATCAGAGAACCCTATATTAACCTGTGCACTGCAAGCCAATCCTGCTGATCAACCTTTGTGTGTTAGCTTCCTGTTACCTGCCGTGTGCTCTTCTACTGTTTTCCGTTACCGACTTTGGCGTGTCTTTGACTATCCCTGTTTGCCTGTGATCCTGACCTTTTGGCGTGCCCCTATCCTATTCTTGTCTGCTTGTGGCCCCGACCTTGGCTTTGTTCCTCACCATCCCTATCCTCCTGTTGCCTACTGTGGGTGTGAGCTGGGGGACCCTGGGGGTCGCAACCTGTAGCCAGTTGCAACCAAGTCCATCCTCACCACTCGAGGCTCTGGTGAACATCTGCTGGCTCTTAGACTCTGCGCCCCAGGGAATCTTACGCTCTAACCCCAGTGGGATCCATCTTGGTGTTCTGGCAGCCCTGCCTCCCTATCACCTTGATCCCCATCCACAGCAGTCAGCCGTAGAGTCCACAACCTTGCGGTGCACTCCTAATACCTACGGTGTGCATCTGTCACCTGGGCTCAAGGTGACCTGACACTAACTCTGTAGCTGGCTAGCATTGGGGCCCAGTTGTAATGTTGGTGCACATGAGAGTAGTTTTAGATCAAACTTGCAGGCAGCAAAAAGGTTACTAGAACTCTGTATGGACAGTTCCTAAAAGGCTCCCCACAGCTGCAGCTCATTAATCTCTTAGCGATTATGCAGCTGATCATCCAGTCACACACACACACACACGAGACTCTGGCTGTCAGCACTCCAAAACTTAGCCCTCCAGATCCTGCTCAGCCTGCTAATATGCAGTGGCGGTGCACACTGAACAGTGATGTGCACTCTCCGGTCTCCCTCACTGTAAAATAAAGCTGTTTTCTGTACAGCCTGAGAAAATGCAGCTCTTTTCCTCCTTCTAACAATCTGCCCCTGGGAAATGCAGTTCAAAAGCTCTTGATAGCAGTTCCCACAGTGCAGCATTGCCTATCTCAATCTATTGAACTCTTCCTGCTCAGCAGCTCCCTCCTCTTGCTGATATATCTGTTATGTTACCCAGTTCAGCGGGGTAGCAGCTACAGAGAGCAGCTGCAGCCAATGTTTCTCTAATTGTCCAGTCTTAGCCAAGCACCTGGCTACAATTATAACACAGATATAGACATCACCTTTTTTACAAGTATTTATATAGCACATTTATAGTCACATCAATCCCTACTCTCAAGGAACTTACAATCTAAGGTTCCTATTTTGCGTGCACATTCTAGGACCAATTTGGAAAGGAGCCAATAAACCTACACGCATGTCTTTGGAGCATGGGAGGAAACCCATGCAAGACTGCAGAACCCCAGTGCTGCAAAGCAGAAATGATAACCACTAAGATACTGTTCTGTCACTTTTTAAAAATAATGTAAACAATAATGATCATTCAATTTCAAATTGAAGCCAGCCATCATTTTGTCAGATATAAAATCAAATGTCATGTCCTTGAAACCATGACAACAAATGGCAGGACAATACTGACCCTATGTCTTAAGTCCTCCTAATACTCAAATCCTTGGATACCCATCCTTTAATCTACCACTGCATGAGGTTTCAAGCCTACTGTTTTAAGACGACTAGCTAGCATCTTTCAGAATACGAGTGGAGAACTTTTTACTGAAGCACACTTAAAACCCAACTGAAGTTACAGAAATCAATATTCAGTCATTCAGACATTGCAATAATAGCCTTCATTTTCATACTTTCAATTTACATTCTTGTTATGGCATTTGAGCAACGTCTCTACCCATAGTCCAATAGGAACCAGAGTTTGACTACATGCATTCTGGTTGACTTGGTTAGACGTGTCCATATCTTTCATTGCAGTGTGTGTGTGATGAAATGTTTAGCCATTACTATTCTATGCCACAGACAGAGTATTAGGGTGAGGCTAGGCACTAGAGTAAGGGAACAGGATGCATGTTTCCTGAAAAGAGATGTTAATGTAAGTAAATACATTAAAAAAGTATTTTAGGGAACTTTTAAATGAAAATCAGTTAAATCATAAGAGATAATGGTACAAGACTATGAGAATAAAAAAAAAAAAAAGATTTGAGACTTCATTTAAAAATTACCTTTAAATTTCAACGGTCAGGAAGCCACAATTTTCTAAAATATAGAAATAATCTAAATTTCACTTCTTTGAAACTATGGCAACAGCACTTTTTTAACCCTTAACCCTAGAGGAGAAGACTAAGATGGCGAAAGCATCGCACTGTTACAAATTCTGGGTATGGTATGCTAATAGTACGTGGGTATTTACATTACATGTAACGATCACCTTTTCAGCTATTACAAAGTCATCCATACATCATCCATTGTCATCCATATTATTATTTCTGCAATTAAAGCAGATATAAACCTTATAAAATAAAAAATAAATAAAAAAATGGGATTCTGGCGCTATGCCATAATGTGCTAACATAGAATGCACAGCATATTAGCACATTGTGACACACTTATCTGGCAAGTGATCCTTTACAGCTCTGTTGTGTCAGTGTTCTCACCTGTCATGGGTGCTTCCATCTTTTGCTATCTTCATTCCATCTTTGGACTCTTTGGCTGCTTTGCTCCCATAAATGTGCGTGGGGTCACATTGCCACTGCACTGTCATGCTGTAAGTGTGAGGGAGGGAGATAGGGTTTAGAAGAGACCAATAAGAACAAGAAAACAATAAACACAAATATTGTTTAGTGGCTGGTTAGTATGTAAGCAGCTTGGTTAGGTTGCAATATAAAAGGAAGAGACAAAGATTTTTTCTTGAAAAAAACATTAGATTGTAAAATTTTTAAGACAAAAACGACAATTATTGTACAGTGGCTGGACAGTATGAAAGCAGCTTAATTAGGTTGTGATGTAAGATGAAGAAACAAGGTAGGTTCTATCTCCAAATAAACATTACAACTAGAGGCAAAAATTAAAAACAAGAGCTTAACGGGACTTTATATGACTGCATGGCTGTATGTAAGTGACTATTAGGTGGGCTTTTCAATCTCCCTTTTGTTTCAGCTATTATAAATATTAATTGATTACTACCCTGTGTTTTCAGACCAATCACGAGCTTGCTCCTGATGAGCGTCAGTAAGCCACAAAACACGTAGAGCTACCAGTTGCCGTGTATTTTGGTACCCCAACTCTAACAGTATTTATTTCTGTAATATTGTATCAATTATGCTCGTTTAATTAATTTAATGTAACAATCATGAAGTCATAGATTCATGTAGCTGCAATACTTTATCAATTGTCTATTCTATCATTACCATTAGTTGTTTTTATGTATACAATTGAGGTGCGCTTTTATAACTTATTTTATATCGGTCGCCATGAGTGTATAAAGAAAAAAATTTGATATTAATGATATGTATGTCTGCACACCTCTTTAAATATATGTAATCATGCTTTGCTAGACAAATAAATAAGAAATCTTTTCTTCATATAAAGTTCGGTTTAAGCTTTTGTTTTTAATTTTTGCCTACATATTGATAGGGATGGAGGCTATGACATAATTTAAAGTCCCAATTTTTCCCTTTCCCCTTTCCCCATTATATGATTAAACATTACAACTAATTATTTCAGAGACAAGGTCAGCAGAAGTGGCACAAGCCAGTAATAATGGCAGTGGCAGACCAGGAGAGGTTTCACGAGCTGGTAATGGTGACAGAAACTGCTAATGGTGGTAGTAGCAGACTGGGAGAGATGGAAGGAGCTGGTAATGGTGAAGGAATAGCAGGGATGGGAGGAGCTGGTAATGATGGCAACTGCAGGGCAGGTTAGTTGGTAGGAGCTGGTAATAGTGGCAGGCCAAAAAAGGTGGTAGATGCTGGTAGTAGTGGCACACCAGCAAGTATGGCAGGAACTGATAATAATGGCAGGCCAGCAGAGGTGAAAGCAAAGGGGTGGTAATTGTGACAGTAACAGGCCAGGAGAAGTGTCAGGAGCTGGTAATTGTGGCAGGTCAACATAGGTTGCAGGAGCTGGCAATGGTGGCAACGGCAAGCCAAGAAAGAAGACAGTAACTGGTAATGATGATAGGCAAGCAGAGATGGCAGGAGCTGGTAATGATGGCAGCGGCAGGCCAGTAATGATGGTAGGAGCTAGTTTTGATGGCAGGCCAGTAAGGGTGGCACAAGCTGGTAATGGTGGCAGTGGGAGGCTAGGTGAGTTGGCAGGAGCTGGTCAAGTTCGTAAAAATAACTTAAATGCTAGAGCAGCCACAGCTGATCTTCCTTTCAGGGATCTAAGGATCAAAGGGCATATTGGGCATTAGAGGGGATCCTGCCATGATTTGGAAATATAACCAAGAGGTTATTTTACAGCACCACTTCTACGTAGTGCCTGTTGGCTCCCTCTAGGATAGTAGCATGAGATCTCAAATGTTCACAGTTTATTGGGGATCCTAAATCCTGGGGTTTTCCCTAGGTGTTCCAACATAAAAATGCCCATTTGCCATAACTTGCCTGCAGCAGAGAACCCTAGCTCTCAGTGTCACTAAGGACAGCAATCCTCCATGATCTCACCCTACTTAAGTAGAACCCCAAACATTATATATTGTTTTTTTCTAGCACCCTAGAGAATAAAATGGCGATCATTGTAATACTTTTTTTCACACCGTATTTGCGCAGCTGTCTTACAAGTGCACTTTTTTTGGAAAAAATTCACTTTTTTGAATAAAAAATAAGACAACAGTAAAATTAGCCCAATTTATTTTTATATTGTGAAAGATAATGTTACACCAAGTAAATTGATACCCAATATGTCACACTTTAAAATTGCACCCACTCGTAGAATGGCATCAAAATATTATCCTTAAAAATCTCCATAGGCGGCGTTTAAAAAATTCTACAGGTTGCATGTTTTGAGTTACAGAGGAGGTCTAGGGATAGAATTGCTCTCACTCTAACGATTGCGGTGATACCTCACATGTGTGGTTTGACCACCGTTTTCATATGCAGGCGCTACTCACATATGCGTTCGCTTCTGCGTGTGAGCTCGTCGGGATGGGGGCACTTTAAAAAATAAAATCTTATTTATTTTACTTAATTTTATTGTTATTGTTTTTTTCACAGTTTAAAAAAAATATAAATATAAATATAGTATTCCTATTACAAGGAATGTAAACATCCCTTGTAATAGAAAAAAGCATGGCAGGTCCTCTTAAATATGAGATCTGAGGTCAAAAAGTCCTCAGATCTCATATTTGGACTAAAATGCAATAAAAAATAAATTAAAAAGATGTTGTCATTTGAAAAAATGACTTTGAAAAAATGTACCTTTAAGAGCTATGAGCGGAAGTGACGTTTTGACGTCGCTTCCGCCCTGCTATGGTATGGAGACGGGTGGGAGCCATCATCCCTGCAATCACTTCCATACCCGGGCCCAGAGAGGACCTGATCGCCTCCGCCGCTGCCGACTGCTCTAGTAAGCGGTGGAGGGTGCATGAGAGCCACATAGACCACCATTATCATAAACATGACCGACTCCTGAAAAGACAGATATCTTGGTTGTGGCAGCAGCTGCCATTACCAAAATATCCATCTTCAAAATGCCGACATATATGTACAGGAGTCAGTTGGCAAGTGGTTGCCCTCAAATCTGCTCTACTTCATCCTTCACCACTCTGCCAGCACCCAACCCTCCTGCTCTTCCTTTTACTTACCTTCTTCTGTGGCCTATTGTTCTGCCTCACAGGGTAGGAGGAAGTAGTCAAAGGACCCTGCTGTGTGCTGCTATGTAGAACACAATAGGGGGAAGTCAGTACCAAATATTGACCAAAGAGAAGGCATCAGACACAGCTGATGACAGATCACTGTACCGGCCCGCTGCCGGTACCATGTGATCACTATGACCAATCACAACAGATCACATGACAATTGTATACAATTTATGGCTTTGGTTCATGCCATTCACTGTTTACTATTTTTATAAATTCTGTGTTCTGGTCACAGTGACCACATGGTACAGGCAGGGCCAATCACAGCCCATCTGTACCATGTGATTAGCTGTGGCCGATCACAGCTAATCACAATAGTAAACACAGAATGAATAGCTCATCAAAAAAAGGTTGCTTATAACTGTCAAATTCACAGTTATAAGCAATCTTAGTGTGTACATTTTTTAAAAAGGTGTAACAAAAAAATACAACTTCAAAAAACTTGTCATACTTCTTACTAAATACCTTGGACTGACTACTTTCCAAAAAGGGATAATTTGAGGGATATTTCATAGGTAAATGTCATTCAATGTGTGACATCGATGAAAAGTGTCTGGGACTGAGGTGGTTAAAGACTTGGAGAGGGATCAAATTCTCCTTCATTTCACTTAAAAAGCCCCACTTTAAATATCTCAGTCTCTAAGCAAATTGGATGTGCCATATTTTCTACTGTGTTTACCCAGTGTTATAAAATAATGCACACTTTTCAAAGAACAGAGCTTGCAGTAAATAAATCTTTATTACTGTTATGGAAACATCAAAGAGTTGGCAGAATATTGTGCTGATAGGGTCGGTATTAGATACAAGAGCCCTTGAGCAAAAAGCAAGCTTGGAGCACCAACTATTTAGCTGAGATCATGTGAGTAAAAAAGCCTTGACACGGATTTTTAAACAAAAAGAGGATCTAAAAATTAAGTACATACAAATGAAATATATAGTATGTTTGAATCAAAGACTAGATATTGCCAGGGCAATACAACAAAGGCCCTTTTGACTCAAAGAACCGATGTGCTTCTGTACTCCACTAGGCATCATTTTCCAGGCTTGGCTGATAAAAAACAAAACAAAAAAATTGATAGTTGTTTAAATAAGATAGCAGAACTTTCATCTAAACAAAAGCTTTTATATTTTAAATGGCAGAACTTGGATGCATATTGGCAACCAATAAAGTGTTTTGTTGCAGTTTCTGAACCTGGTAGGCCCACTGAAAAGCAAATTAACCACATCCAGCCTGGCCCATAGCAGAATAACAGTCGCAGCGGGGATCAGTTATCCTGACTTGGTGGCAGGATATGATGTCCAGCAGGATAAGCCGCTTGTGCGTGCCCCCAGGGGAGTGTATCACGTTGATGGGTGGTGCGATGTTTCTGACACACTGCATCTCTGATCTAGGTAAAGAGCCTATGACATAGTCTCTTTACCACGATTAGCTATGTCCAATTGCTCCAATTCTCACTGTGCCCATCAGGGATGCCAATCAGTGCCCATCAGTAATGACTGAGCAGTATATTTACAAAATTTTATAATTTTATTTTTTTATAAATGTTTGGTCTTTTTTATTTGTAGAGCAAAAAAATAAAAAGCCAGTGGTGATCAAATACCACCAAATAAAAGCTCTATTTGTGGTAAAAATTATATACATTTGATATGGATACAGTTGTTGCATAACCGCGCAATTGTCATTCAAATTGCGACAGTGCTGAAAGCTTAAAATTGTCCTGGGCGAAAAAGGGGGGGGGGGGCTCTTAAGTGGTTAAATAAATAAATTTCACTCCCATAATAATTTTTGTCCATCCTGATTTAAAGGGATGCTTTCATAATTTTTAATCGATTTTGTTTCCATTTTATAGGTTTATATTGTTTTTAAAAAGTTTTTTTTATTTCTTATAGCACTAATACCATCTTTTGCTCTTGTTAAAACTCGAATGCCACGTACACACGCCCGCTTTTCCGTCAGAATAAACTCTGACGGTCTTTCCAGCGGAGTTCTGCTGAAACAGACTTGCCTACACACGATTACACCAAAGTCCATTCTTTTAGAACGCGATGACGTACGATGGGACTAGAAAAAGGAAGTTCAATAGCCAGTAGCCATTAGGTGCCCTTGCGTCATTTTTAGTCCGTCGGAATAGCATACAGACAAATGGTTTTCCTGATAGGAATGTATTTCCGTCGGAAAGATTTAAAACATGTTCTATTTCAAGGTCCGTCAGAATTTTTGAAAAAAAAAGTAAGATGAAGCCCACACACGATCGGAATATCCGATGAAATTATTCTTTTCTGCCAGAAAGTCCAACCATGTATACACGGCATTATATTTGGAAATTCCCCTCACTTTCTGTCTTGGTGACAATAGTTACCAGAGCAAACAAAGGGATACATAAGGGACACAGACAGCAATTCTTTGTCCAAACACATTTGGTTTTTACATAACTTCAAGCTTCATAGATAACATCTGAAAGTCATTTTTCTGACATAATAACATAATAATAGTAAAATAATAATAATGCAAACCCATATAGTGTGAAATTACTTTTGTGTCTTATTTGCTATTAATGGGTCTGTTTACAGTATAATGTTTTAACCCAAGATTCACACAATTTTCTAATTGTAGACTTATTTATTCTATAACAAAGGCAAAATAATCACCTAAATCCCACAGTGTAGGTCAAATTGAGCAGGGGTTACAACAAGCTAATATAACAACAGACTGTTGTAATTTGATATACAGCATTTACCATTAAAGAAGCATTGAACCCAAAAGCAATCATTTATTATAGTGCAGCTTACCAACTCTTAGATATGATGGCTGTACTAGGATTTTTTTGCTTTCTTTCTTTTGTTTTCATCTGATGATCTGGAGAGTAAAGCCTGGTACACACGACCAGATTGTTGGCCAACAAAGCATCAGACTTTTGTCTGAAGGGCGTGTGTCGGTAACTTGTCTTGCATACAAACGGTACACAATTGTCAGCCAACAAACACGAACGTAGTGACATACTACGAGGGATTTCAGCTCTTGAGCACCACCCTTTGGGCACCTGCTGCAAATGTCGTGTTTGGTGAGCATTGATTTTGAGCATGCGTGTTTGTACTTTCAACTTTTGTGTGACAGACGTGCGTACAGACGAAATGAAAATCTGAAAACAGAATGTTGTACGCCAAAAA
This sequence comes from Lithobates pipiens, assembly GCF_037356315.1. Taxonomy (NCBI): domain Eukaryota; kingdom Metazoa; phylum Chordata; class Amphibia; order Anura; family Ranidae; genus Lithobates; species Lithobates pipiens. Next base: position 530,572,361 of record NW_027507758.1, on the reverse strand, counting down.
TTTACTAGCCTGCCATCCAACATTTGTTGGCGGAAAGTTGGACAACAGTTGTCTGATGGAGCGTACTAACAGTTGGATTTTAGGCCAACAGTCTGTCATCACAAAATTCCCTGCCGAAAATCTGATCATGTGTACGAGGCTTACGTTTGCTGCTTCTCACAAGCTCTCCAGCAATATGTATCAGTTTATGTAGATGAGACAAACCACTTAACACTGGCAGGGGTGATTAAAACTAACAGCTTTTTTTTTATTAATGAAACTCCTTTATCCCAAAAGGAAGAAAACCGTATGCTATAACTGATTAAAAAGTGTGAGATGGAGATTGGCTACAATGTGTTAGTGCATCTAAATCTGCTAATACATTTAACACTCTCCTCCTCCCAGACTGGCAATGCTGCTGGCTGCTGTGCCTCCCGTCTTCATTCATCCAGAGTTGTGTTTCTCTCTCATGAATACAGGAGGTGTGCCAGATCACCAGATAAAAACAGAGGGAAGTAAACCAAAGAGACAAAACCAATATAGACATCACAATGATTGGTAAGCCGCAGTATCATACATTTTCAGTTTTGGGTTTAATACCGCTTTAACTCCATGAAGTAGTATCCTAAAAACGCATTGATGGTTTTTCTCCTAGAAAAACCTGGAATTATCTTTTAATTTAATTTAATTTTTTAAAACTCATCCACATCATAATTTGTTTGGTGTATATCAAAAGCATTGTTTCTGGTGAAATATTATCAGTGGTTGACCTTAGACTATCTGAAAATTTACCAGCACACTAACTGAAATCAATCTGGCTGGAATAATAATTGTGTTTTGCTCTGAGATGCTCACACAGAATCCTTTGAAAGACTGTGAATTAATTAAATTCTTTCAAGTCATAGGGCAACAACTTGTAAGAACAATGATCACACTCTACTGGTGTATTTCATTAATTACTGTAGAAAATGTACTCTTTGCTTAATTGTCTGATAATGCAATGCTTATTTGTTCAGAATTATTAACCTTAGTTTGCATTCACACTCATTTTGAAATATTTTTTCACAAACATTGCTGGAATTTGAAAGATGAAAGTGATGCTATGTAATACTGCCACTAATTAACACAACAGCAAATGGTAACATGGTAACTCTCACATTTATTGCTGTAATGCGATTCATTTTCTAGTATATCTTTTTATCTAGTCAGCTGCAGTTATCAAATGCGAAGACTGTAATTTCAAAGTTATAAGGCTGGAAGGTGAGAAAGCACTTTGTTAGCGAAAGCAGGCTATTTAAAAAATAAAGGAGACATTGGTACCACCTGCCAGTGCTTGCAAGAGACATTATTACCACCTGTCACTGCTTGCGATGTGGCATAATAGCATAAGCCCATAATCCCATAAGGAATGTCAAGTGACTAGTATTCGGCCACCCATTTATTTGGGGGAAAAAAAAAACCTTTATATTTGTTGAGAAAAACAATCCACTCCATGTCAACTATATACAATTTGGCAGTGGCACATGTTGGTTCATTTATTTTAAAAATGGAATTTAGTGAAATATTTATTTTATGTAAGCATTTTGAGTAATAATATTTGCTGCTATGAAATTGCAGCTCCATGTGTCCATTCAGACACGGAGTTATGGTTCGGCCCCACCCCCTTTCTTTCCTCATTGGCTAACTGACTTTGATTGACAGCAGCAGGAGTCAATGGTGTTGCTGCTGTGTCTCAGCCAATGAGGAGGGTAGTCGGGAGTCAGCCAATGAGATGGCCAAGGCAGTCATAGACATTGCTGGATCAAGATGGGGGTCAGATAAGTATTAGGGGGGGACTGTTGCACACAGAAGGATTTTTATCTTAATGCATAGAATGTATTACGATAAAAAAACAATTTAAGTTCTGAGACAATTCTGAGGTAGAATTTGATCCCTAGATAAGTGTTTACAGTTGCTTTGGTCACAAAAGAAACATGAAGATTAATGCTAAAACAACTGTGTTAATGAATGTTCCCCGTGGGATTTTGGCAAATATTTTACAGATCCTTACTTATATGTTTACTGATGATATTGAGGGAGGCCATGCCTATGTACTCATTGAAACTAAGTGCTAAGTCATTGAGTCCTAAAAGCACATACACAGTCCCAAGGAATATTCCCAAACATTTCTTTAGATGGGGTCCATTGTTGGAAAGTATGTGTAGCATCTTCCTAGCTGAGTTGCTAGTAGGATTAAGGCAAATTTCATTTTGGCTCCACTGTAGCCAGTGGAGCAAAGTGTAATCGCACGTGGCTGTTCTGGGTTCTGCTGGTTGCAGGCTCAGCTACTTCCCCCCTTGATTTCTAGTGAGTTCTAGAATTTAGAGGGATGAAAGGGGCAGACCATTAACTTGCATATTCATACAGCTTCAGACAATCCTTGGGAGGAAGAATCATCAGTAAAGGGCTGAGGTGTGTATAAATAAGTTGGGGCCTGCAACAGCAGGGTCCTTGTCTTGTGGAAGAAGAGCCAGCCCTAGGGCTGTAGCCCTCTGGGCCACTTAGCTGAAGTCTGCAGGTGGCCATCAGGGTACCAGCTCAAGGACAGCTGAGGTACCCGTGTCTAAAGTTGCTGGTAGCAGTTTGCAGGAAGTCTACAGAGGATCTGGCCTAGAGACTCACCGCACAGAAGCTGGTTGGTACAGCAGGAAAGCATTCGAGTACACAGGGCACAGTAAGTATAGGCCTGAGAGAGATACTATAGACTGTCCTTGTTTACCCTTGGAGAGATTTTTCCAGATTTGCTGGCCCAGGTTTTTTTCTGGCATTGGAGTCCACAGACCTGTAGTTCACCTAGCACTAGTCTCAAGAGTGGTTTCACCTCAAAGAGTTAGTCATAGCTAAAAAGTGTCTCTATTAAATCTTGTACTAAATTTGGAATATTCCAAGGCTTACCCCACACCCTAACCAAATTCAACCAGAATTAAACTACAAAAAGACATGCACTGCAGTTGTGAAACTGCTGTGTGCCTGGCTACCGTATGCCTCATAGGGAATTGTGAAAAATGATTGTGCTATTTTAGCATGACGTCAGCATGTTCGTGACGATAGAGGGGCTGTAGCACTAACACAAACAATGTATTGAGGCAGTGGCAATGGAACAGCTGAGATCTTGTTCCAGGCGGGGATGACACTGGATCCAGCACCCAGATCATCTTCCCAAGGGGATAATCCGATGACTTCAGGAGTGGAGCTTGGCTCAGAAAGGATGGGTGGAGGTATGAGGAGACACAGATGTGGGTGAGAGTATCTAACATTGCTATCATTCAGTTGAACTTGCTGATTAGCTGTGGACTGACAACACCTCCCCAAACCTACTTGTGATAGATCAGTGAACTTTTAAATAAGTATTACACTTAAGAAGTTTTACCCCTGCAGCTTTGCTTACTGGACACTGCAGCCTATACAATTAAGCCACCTGTGCCTCTAATAGATAAATGGGAGCCCCTATTCCTAGGTGCTATAATTGAATTTGTGTACTAATAACTTAGGACGGCCCATGATATACCTACCTGTTTGTTTATGCACATCCACATCTTAATCAGTTTACAGCTACATATCCTGTTTGGGATGATCACAATCCACTGCTTAATTAGGATGGAGGACGATAGTATATGCAATATATTGATCAATAATCAACAATACTTCAATCAACTCCCATCCTTTGAGCTGTGTGTATGCCTGATTGTGTGGATGTATTGTAGCTGCGATCCCTCTTTTTAAATTACAACGTTGTCTTTTTCAATGTTTTGGAAGGTTATACTCATACCACTATTTTTGGTATTTTGTCATATTTGATATTATAGTGTGTTTTTTATAAATACAACTTAATTAAATTCCACCATAGTGTTCAATTACTGCGACCCCTTTGGAAGGCCTTGTCCTTTTTTTTTTCTCATAGGGAATTGTACCTGGGACAAAAGGGCCAGTCTTGTCAGGGGTCTTTGCTACCAAAGATAAAGCCTTAGGTAGACCTGTAGTTTAAATTCAAACTCTGCTTATACCTCTGGGAAAAACATCATGCCAATAAAAGGAGCAGGGGCAGGATAGTTCTGGGAAATTCTATCTACAAAGTAGGTGCTGCTGACATGGGCACTGTGCAAAGAAATTTAAAGTATTAGCACTGGATGCATTTAGAGATTTAGTATCTGTGTTATTCAGGCTATGTTTGGCTCACACTGTGATGGGAGGCCTACCGGGTAAAGAAACTGAAAATAACAAGCATTCTGGACAATGCATGCAACATTTTGGTCAGTGTAAGGCCCCATTCACACTTGTGAATGGGGCCATTAGCGATTACATGCTCAAGACCCAGCAGGGGTTCATGGCAATTGAAAGCAATGGAAGGCTGACAGCTTTCACAGTTAATCATTTCTGCTCCCATGTAATGGCTCATGGAGTGATACCTTGAGCGATTCCTTGCAAGCAGGTGTGATTAGCGATGAGGGCTGACAGCCTTTGCCATCTGATGGTAACCGTGAGGAACCCCCGCTGAGTGTCTCACATGTATTTGCTAACGGCCCTTTTCACAAGCCTGGATGGGGCCCAATGCAATCCAATGGGGGTCATTTACATAAGGTAAATCCACTTTGCACTACAAGTTGCACTTGAAATTGCACTTGGAAGTGCAGTCGCTGTAAATTTGAGGGGTAGAGCTGAAATGAGGGGAATCTCTGCTGATTTTATCATCCAATCATGTGCAAGCTAAAATGCTGTTTTTTCATCTTCCTTGCATGTCCACCTCGGATCTACAGTGACTGCACTTCCAAGTGCACTTTCAGTGCAATTTTAAGTGCACTTTGCACTTGTAGTTTGCCCTTGTAGTGCAAAGTGGATTTGCCTTTTGTAAATAACCCCCACTGCCTAACAGGCTCTGATAGGTGTACTGAGACATTTGGAAAAAGACATACTTTCAACCAGCACCTATAGGCACTTGCCAGGTATTTAACAAAAAAACATAGGGGGTTATTTACTAAAGGAAAATCCACTTTACACTGAAAGTGCACTTGGAAGTAAAGTCACTGTAGATCCGAGGGGGACATGAAAGGAAAGTAAAAAACAGCATTTTAGCTTTCACACGATTGGATGATGAAATCAGCAGAGCTTCCCCTCATTTCATATCTACCGCTTAGATTGAGAGGGACTGCACTTCCAAGTGCACTTGCAGTGCAAAGTGGATTTGCCTTTCATAAATAACCCCCAAACCAAGCACCCAGTTTTGAAGCTTTTGTTCATGCAGCTTAGAAAATCATAAATGGTTTCAGAATATGAATTTTAGGTAACATTTTATTTTATTTTAATTTTTTTTTTTTGTAGGTAACATTTGTTTTAAACATTATTTGTGTAGCAATTATTGGTCTATGTATTTATTTATTATTATAATTCATTTTTAGCAACTAAAAAAATATTTTTTTCCTATAATGTAGTAGATCCCATAAAAAAAAGCTATAATTTAATTTTAATAGTTCACAAAAGCTATCAAAAGGCACATTTTACCTGTCATTTGTGTCTGCCATTAGAGGGTCACTTTGCAATAGGGAGACCCATAACCTCTCATGCTGGGGCTAATTAGAGAGTGGTCTGTCCATTAGTCCTTGGCAAATATGCATGGTAAGTTAATTTAAGATTCCATAATGATCAAGCAGACTGTGTTTACCGGGTTTAATTGCATCCCTGTACAAAAGTAGACTTTAGGAACTGCTAAAGATCCCTTCTAAAAGTGCAGAGCGCAGTCTTGATAATTGCTCAAACATAGAGTCTTGGGAAAAAAAGAACCATTACAAAATGTCTATTACATCTAACATCAAGGTTCCAAAGCCAAGAACCATCTAAATGATAACCTTGCAAAATATCTCAATAAGACAAGTAATAAAGAATAGATAAACAACTTTAACAAAACAACACATGAAAAAGGGAAAAAAGAAAAAAAAAAGCATAAAACCCACTGTATTTCTGATTTCATATGTTATATGAAATCCATAATAATAATATAATATACATAATATGAAGTCCATAATGAATGCCAGACTCATCCACCTTACCAGCCATTCAGTGTTCTCCACCCCTCTCTGCCAATCCCTCCACTGGCTTCCACTCACCCAACAACTAAAATTCAAGGCACTAACAATAATTTACAAAGCCATCCATAACTCTGCCCCCAGCTACATCACTAATCTAGTCCCAAAATACCAACCCAGCCACTCTCTTCGGTCATCCCAAGACTTCCTGCTCTTTAGCTCCCTTGTCACCTCCTCCCATGCTCGCCTCCAAGATTTCTCCAGAGCTTCTCCATCCTTTGGAACTTCCTACCCCAATCTGTCCAACTGTCCCCTAATCTATCCATCTTTAGGTGATCCCTGAAAACCCTTCTCTTCAAAGAAGCCTATCCTGCTTCTAACACTGTTTTACTTCCTCCATCAGCTCATCCCCCCACAGCTATTACCTTTTGTATCAATTGGCCCTTCCTTTTTAGATTGTAAGCTCTAACGAGCAGGGCCCCCGATTCCTCTTGTACCAAATTGTAATGTAACTGTATTGTCTGCTTTCGTATTGTAAAGCACTGTGCAAACTGTTGGAGCTATATAAAACCTGTATAATAATAATAATATCACCAACAAACAAATATAATAAGATTATACAAACTAAAATAAAACCACAATCAAATTAATGCATACTTAAAATTGTAACAATAAAGAACTCACCGAGTTAGAAAATAGACTACTACACTACGGGGGTTATTTAACCACCTTCAGACCGGACCATTTTGCTGGTAAATGACCAGAGGTCTTTTTACAATTTGGCACTGCGCTGCTTTAACTGGTAATTGCGCGGTCATGCAATGTTGTACCCAAACAAAATTTGCGTCCTTTTCTTCCCACAAATAGAGCTTTCTTGTGATGGTATTTGATTGCCTCTGCGATTTTTATTTTTTGCGATATAAACGTAAAAAGACCGCAAATTTTGAAAAAAAAATGATATTTTCTACTTTTTGTTATTAGTAAAATCCAATAAACTCAATTTTAGTCATACATTTAGGCCAAAATGTATTCAGCCACATGTCTTTGGTAAAAAAAAAGTCAATAATTGTATATTTATTGGTTTGCGCAAAAGTTGTCACATCTACAAACTAAGGTACGTTTTCTGGAATTTACGCAGCTTTTAGTTTACGACTGCCTATCTCATTTCTTGAGGTGCTAAAATGGCAGGGCAGTACAAAACCCCCCCAAATGACCCCATTTTGGAAAGTAGACACCCTAAGGAAATTGATAAGTGGCATGTTGAGCCCATTGAATATTTTATTTTTTTGCCTCAAGCGATTTAATAATGACAAAAAAAAAATTTATTTTTTTTTTTACACAAAGTTGTCACTAAATGATATATTGCTCACACATGCTATGGGAATATGTGAAATGACACCCCAAAATAAATTCTGCTGCTTCTCCTGAGTACGGGGATACCACACGTGTGGGATTTTTTGGGAGCCTAGCCGCGTACGGGGCCCCGAAAGCCAAGAACCGCCTTCAGGTTTTCTAAGGGCGTAAATATTTGACTTCACTCCTCACTACCTATTACAGTTTTGAAGGCCATAAAATGCCAAGATGGCACAAAACCCCCACAAATGACCCCATTTTAGAAAGTAGACACCCCAAGCTATTCGCTGAGAGGCATGTTGAGTCCATGGAATATTTTATATTTTGCCACAAGTTGCGGGAAAATTACAAACTTTTTTTTTTTTTTTTTTTTTTCACAAAGTTGTCACTAAATGATATATTGCTCACGCATGCCATGGGCATATGTGAAATGACACCCCAAAATAAATTCTGCTGCTTCTCCTGAGTACGGGGATACCACATATGTGGGACTTTTTGGGAGCCTAGCCGCGTACGGGGCCCGAAAACCAAGCACCGCCTTCAGGCTTTCTAAGGGCGTTACAGTTTTGAAGGCCACAAAATGCCAAGATGGCACAAACCCCCCTCAAATGACCCCATTTTGGAAAGTAGACACCCCTAAATTTAGGGGTACACTAGTGAGACTAGGTAATAAATGGCGGGTGCCCTGAAACTATAAAAAAAATAACTAACCAACCAGCGTCACCTGTAACAGTTATATGGTGATCACAGGTGAAAGGGTTAACTAGGGAGCAATCAGGGGGCTTTATGCGGTAGTATATGGGGGTCCCTGGCGCTATAAAAAGCTGCGGCGAACCTAAATACCTACCTGCCTAACAAGCGTCACCTGTGACACTAATACAGTGATCAGAAAAACGATTGCTTATTAGGCTGGGTTCACACTGGAGCGATGTGGGAACGCCACGAATGCGCGGCGGGTTCCCGCATCGCATGCCTCCCGGCGGCAGTTCACACTGCCCTATGCGAACTGCTGGGAGTGTCAGTGAAATGTTAATGACACCCCCAGATCAGTTCGCATATCGCAGTGCGATCTGCAAACTCGGATCGCATGGTGTGAACACCCATGCGATCCGATTCTGCTGCGGACCAAAAAAAGGGTCCCGTGCGAGTTTGCGGCGGGTGCGGCGGGTGCGACACGAATTCAGCCATACTATCTGTATGGCTGAACTCGAATCGCACAGAGATCGGATGTGATTTGCACTGCAGTGCGGTGCGAATCACATCCGTTCTCATAAACCGCTGCAATGTGAACCCAGCCTTAGTGACACTGGCGACGGGGGGTGATCACGGGGTTAAACCTTTATTGGGGGGGTTAGGGGGGTACCTTAGAACTAAAGGGGGCTAACCCTAACTGCCCTAACAGTTATTACAGTCACAAATGACACCCGCCGGGTGATCAGGGGGTTAAACCTTTATTAGGTAATAAATGGCGGGTGCCCTGAAACTATAAAAAAATAACTAACCAACCAGCGTCACCTGTAACAGTTATATGGTGATCACTGGTGAAAGGGTTAACTAGGGGGAAATCAGGGGGCTTAATGCGGTAGTATATGGGGGTCCCTGGCGCTATAAAAAGCTGCGGCGAACCTAAATACCTACCTGCCTAACTAGCGTCACCTGTGACACTAATACAGCGATCAGAAAAATGATCGCTTATTAGGCTGGGTTCACACTGGAGCGATGCGGGAACACCACAAATCCGTGGCGGGTTCCCGCATTGCATGCCTCCCGGCGGCAGTTCACACTGCCCTATGCGAACTGCTGGGAGTGTCAGTGAAATGTTAATGACACCCCCAGATCAGTTCGCATATCGCAGTGCGATCTGCAAACTCGGATCGCATGGTGTGAACACCCATGCGATCCGATTCTGCTGCGGGCCAAAAAAAGGGTCCCGTGCGAATTTGCGGCGGGTGCGGCGGGTGCGGCGGGTGCGATGCGAATTCAGCCATACTATCTGTATGGCTGAACTCGAATCGCACAGAGATCGGATGTGATTTGCACTGCAGTGCGGTGCGAATCACATTCGTTCTCATAAACCGCTGCAATGTGAACCCAGCCTTAGTGACACTGGCGACGGGGGGTGATCACGGGGTTAAACCTTTATTGGGGGGGTTAGGGGGGCACATTAGAACTAAAGGGGGCTAACCCTTACTGCCCTAACAGTTACTACAGTCACAAATGACACCAATGCAAAAAAAAAAAAAAAAAAGCAATTGGTGTCACTGTGACTGGGGGGGCAGGGGTAATTGGGGGGTGATCGGGGGTAAAGGGGGGGTGTGAGTGTGCCTGGCATGTTCTACTGTATGTGGGGTGTGTTGGTGCAACTCACCGAACCTCTCTCCTCGGTGCCGGAACGAAAACTACCGACACGGAGGAGAGAATACATCACTTCCTCTCCTGTGTTTACATTACAGGAGAGGAAGTGATGTCACCGGACATTTTCATTCGCCGGGAGCGATCGAGAGGGGGTGGCCATGAATGAATGGCCGTCCCCTCGTCCGGGATCGCTCCCGAACGAATACCGACCGCCGCAGGCACCGGGCGGGGGCCCGATCGGGCCCACGACCGGCGGGCAGGCAAGGACGTACATGTAAGCCCTTATGCCTGCCCGTGCCATTCTGCCGACGTACATCGGCGTGCGGCGGTCGGCAAGTGGTTAAGAAAGGCAAATCCACTTTGCACTACAAGTGCACACTACAAGTGCAAAGTGCACTTGAAAGTGCAGTCGCTGTAAATCTGAGGGGTAGATCTGAAATGAGGGGAAGCTCTGCTGATTTTATCATCCAATCATGTGCAAGCTAAAATGCTGTTTTTAATTTTCCTTGCATGTCCCTCTCTGATCTACAACGACTGCACTTCCAAGTGCAATTTCAAGTACACTTTGCACTTGTAGTTTGCACTTGTAGTGTAAAGTGGATTTGCCTTTCTTAAATAACCCCCTATGTTTCTAAACAAACCCAAAGTACCCTTTAATTTTTCCATATTGTACCATGTAGAATATTAAAAACAGTCATTATTTCCCAAATCTGGTTCACAGGCAACTCCTTAAGCAGCAAGACGAGTTATTGAAATTGCATCCATTGCAACACTATCCAAAAATCCAGAAATATTTTAGTTGGAGAGATCGGGAACTGGTCTTGGTTATTAAGCAGACTTTTCCAAATCAAATTACCACTAATTATCAAAAAAGTGGCAGAACTAGTTTATATCAAATCTGAGACTGCACAATAAATGCTGCCTTGGAAAATGACCTGGAAAAAATATTAGTCCCCACACTCTATGTTTGTATAACTAGTAGGGACATCAATTATGTAACCACCATAGGGGGACAGAAATGAACTAATGCTTGCTGTAAAATGCTACTAACATGCTGATGCTACTCTATATAAATAAATATTTGATATGCCCATATTCTAAAGTATCACAAATAAAGTAAAAAATAGGTCAAATTATAACACTGAATAATTGTAAATCACTGAAGCTGTGATAATCACTGGATGATGAAAACTATTGTTTTTCTTTGAATAAGCCATTCATTTATAAATTCTTTTTTTTTTATCCTGCTGATTGCTCCATTAATAGGGAGATAATCTGAGTTTTGAATCTCCTCCAAAACACGGTGTGCGGTCTACACAGTGAGGCATTTAGGCTCATTATTGGCGGCTATTACTTATTTACTCCTGCTCATCGTTTATAGCAAATTCCATTTTGTGCTGGAGCACGGTGAGACCAGAATATCGAGCCTTTCATTTGTTCTTCTACTCATGCTCTGCTTCTTTTCTGATGAGCCAATCTGTAAGGGGAACATTGCCTCAGCTTAAAATTCAATTTTTGCAGAGCACTAAAAAAAAGATTAACTAATAAACAGAGTGAATATGATTCGTAAGTCATTGAGCGCGCATTGAGCCCAAAGGTCTCATCATTTAAACTACTTCTGCACTTTGCAATAATTCCTAGGGAAGCCACATTTGATGGTATTATAGCCATACGCTTCAGGGTTGTTAACAAAGGCTTCGTTTGATTGAAATGTTTTGCAAAGGAAGACAACTTGCTGATCCAAACATTTCTCAATTAAACTCCTATATTTTCTCCTTGCAGCTCGACAAAGGAAATTTCAGGGGACACATTTTAGACATCAGTTGTAATCTTCAAGAAGAACGTATTCCAGTTTTTTGTTTTCAACCAAGTTTTTTTTTTTTTTTTTTTTTGCAGACTGTGTCGATAATACAGCACACAATTCCCTTTAGCGACTGAGAGGAGAACATGAAAAATGAATGGCATTTAAAGTCCAAAAAATATTTCAAAAGCAGCTTGCTAGGCGGTTTTTACTACATGACATGTTAGTCGGATGTGTAATTTTTGATGTTATCTAGGTAACGTAACGGCTTTTGATTTCTGTCGTTATGATAAAATAGTTTGGAAAAAATCATTGAAAAAGGATTCATAAGCTGTCTTTTACTTTAACAGTTTAAATCACAATTTTCATTAATATGTATCTGCAGAATTTCTGCTTTTTTAAAACTGTAAATTGCAAGTTTTATTTTTTAACAAGATAAAGGTTGCAAAGAACCATTGTTTGTAAAAATAGAACAATAGTATAGCAGAGGTTTGGAGGATTTGTTTTGCAAATTTAACACTGCAGAAAAATGTATTTTACATGATGTCAGCAGTAAAGTGCATGTAGAAACTTGATAGCATGACAGCTATAGAGCTATATGCTTCAAACATGCTTAGACCTGCAGTAGGCATTGTCATCAGCAATTACAGCTACTGGAGACCCGTATTGGGTTGGGATCCATGGAGGCCTGCGCAAAACCTAAACTGCGAATGAATTCCAGCAACCACTGAAAAGATTTCAGAAAGGAAAGACTGGGAACTTTTGGCCTGGAAGGCAAATAAAAATAAGTCCACCTTATAATAGGTACAGATCTATCTTGTGGTTCCTTGCACAGGGATGCACTGGAGTTGGAGATACACGCCATTTGTGGGAGATTCCTGTAGATAAAATACTGCTGAACCTCAGCAGAAGTTATTTTCTTTCCTTTTTGTGTCCTCCCATTTACAAAAAAGTGTCTACCATATGCTTCAGTGCTGTCCCAAGCTTCCTGCTCTTTACAGCACCGCTGGTCCACTTTGGGCAGTACCACAGTCACAACATTTCTAGCCTGTTGCTGACATATCTCCTGGAGGGATTTTATTATGAAGGCTGGGATCACAGTATTACAGTTTAAAGAGAATGCCTGCCCCCACTGCTAGCCAAGGAAAAAGAGGAAACGTCCATGATGTCAACGGACCAGATCAGGAGTCTGCAAGAAAAAGATATGCATAGGGCTTTTACTTAACCACTTGGGTACCGCGCTATTGCAAAATGACGGCAACAGCGCGGACCCACATTTCCGGGACTACGTCTATTGACGTCGTCCCGGATACGAGCGGCCTGCGCGCCCCCTGAGGGGCGCGCGCGGCGCGCTCTGTGATCGGCGAGTCCGTGAGACTCGCCTGATCACCGATCCGTGTAAGGGGTCGATCCCGACCCCTTATCACGTGATCAGCTGTCAGCCAATGACAGCTGATCATGTGATAAAACGGAGCCGGTAATCGGCTAGTATTCCTCCTCGCGCTGACAGCGCGAGGAGAAAAAAAAAAGCCGATCGCCGGCGGCCGTGTTCGGGACATCAGTCCCGATCACGGCCAGCAATTCAAGCGGACACCTGCCCCCTGCCAGTGCCCACCTGCCACCCGCAGTGCCATCCTGAAATAAAGTAAGTGCCCCCCTGTCAGTGCCACCCAGCAGTGCCCATAGTGCCCACAGTGCCACCCAGCAGTGCCCACAGTGCCACCCAGTAGTGCCCACAGTGCCACCCACAGTGCCACCCAGCAGTGCCACCCACAGTGCCACCCAAAATCTGCCTCAAAGGTGCTGCACCCCAGTGCCGCCCATCAGTGCCCAGCAGTGCCGCCCATCAGTGCCCAGCAGTGCCACCTATCAGAGCCACCTATCAGTGCCACCTATCAGTGCCCATCAGTCCCATCTATCTGTGGTACCTATCAGTGCCCATCCGTGCCACCCATCCGTGCCACTTATCCGTGCCACCCATCCGTGCCATCTTATCTGTGCCCATCTTTGCCCATCAGTGCCGCCTTATCTGTGCCCATCGGTGCCGCCTTATCTGTGCCTATTAGTGCCGCCTTAACTATGCCTATCAGTGCCCACCAGTGCAGCCTATCAGTGCTCACCAATGCAGCCCATCAGTGCCCACCAATGCAGCCCATCAGTGCCCACCAATGCAGCCTATCAGTGCCGCCTAATCAGCGCACTTCAATGAAGGAGAAAAATGACCCGTTTGCAAAATTTTATAACAAACTATTAAAACATGATTTTTTTTTTATTTTTTTTTTGCATCTTTTTTTGTTTGTTTAGCAAAAAATAAAACTCCGAGCTGTAACTAAATACCACCAAAAGAAAGCTCTATTTGTGGGAAAAAAATGATAAAAATTTCATTTGGGTACAGTGTTGTATGACCGCGTAATTGTCACTCAAAGTGCATCAGCGCTGAAAGCTGAAAATTGGTCTGGGACTGAGGGGGGTTTAAGTGCCCAGTAAGCAAGTGGTTAAAAAAAGATCTGGAGGGCATTGGGGAGTGGGGGAAGCACTGACTTATGCAAATAAAGTTGGAATTCAGCTTTAACCCTTGTATATGTAAGTGTCAATATATACACTATATTGTCAAAAGTATTGAAATGCCTGCCTTTGCACGCACATGAACTTTAATGGCATCCAAGTCTTAGTCTGTAGAGTTCAATATTGAGTTGGCCCACCCTTTGCAGCTATCTTCAAATCTTCTGGGAAGGCTGCCCACAAAGTTCAGGAGTGTGTCTATGCGAATGTTTAACCATTCTTTCAGAAGCGCATTTGTGAGGTCAGGCACTGATGTTGGACGAGAAGGCTTGGCTCGCAGTCTCCGTTCAAATTCATCCCAAGGGTATTCTATCAGGTTGAGGCAAGCCAGTCAAGTTCCTCCACCCCAAACTTTATCCTCCGTGTCTTTATTTACCTTGCTTTGTGCACTTGTCCAAATCATTTGGTGGAGAGGGGATTATGGTGTGGGGTTGTTTTTCAGGGGTTGGGCTTGGCCCCTTAGTTCCAGTGAAGGGAACACTTAAGACGTTAGCATACTAAGACATTTTGGACAATTCCATGCTCCCAACTTTGTGGTAACAGTTTGGGAATGGCCAATTCCTGTTCCAACATGACTGCGCACCAGTGCACAAAGCAAGTTCCATGGATGAGTGAATTTGGGGTAGAGAAACTTGACTGGCCTGCAACCCAATAGAACACCTTTTGACAATATAGTGTACATAAACAGCAGTGGTAAATTTATTTCAGATTGCTGAGAACTACAGCAAGCATGGTATAAACCAACATCCCAAAGTTTGCCAGCAAACTATATCACAGATCTAAGAACTAGTCAAGATAAAGGACTCAATAAACAATAGGGATATCTCAAGCAGAAGATGGGGGGGGGGGGTATAATTATCAAATGGTAGAAGGAGGAGTTCGACCAGTAGGGGAGCTAAGGAGAGATCTTTCATTATCACACATACCCAACCTAACAGCAAAAGAAAAAAGAAGGGGGGGGGGGGGTTCCTGAACCCTACTCAAGAGTCAATTGCTTCGCCTTAACCCATGCAGCCCAGATCTTATAAAAAAAGTTCGGCCAATTGCGGCCCAAAATATGTCAGTTTGTATAAAGGCAGAGCAGCATTCACTAAGGACTTCCATAAATGTATAGATATGTAGCGGCCACAACCTTTGCTGTGTGGCCTTGATTTGCTGGGCTTACCAGTTACCTTCTCCTGGCCTGCTCCTCAGCATCTAGGGGTTCCCAGGGTTGATACCCAACGACTTTTATACTGACACAGATAAAGTCCTTTCAAAAGAGGTTTATTTTGCAGTAGAACTTTCACAAACAGTCTCTTAGGGAACAGAGGGCACGGGTGAAGAACTCAGGCACCTTGAACTGCAGGTCTAGCAAAGTCTCTATTTCCACCCAGAGAGTAGCCACTCGCAGCTGGGTACTTCAAGGCTGAACAGATCTCTAGCCAGAGATCATGGCAGTCAGCACGTTGACTCAAAACTTGAACAATCAACTGAGAGTATACAGGAACCTTTTTTAAACCGTACCTGGAACGTTTCCCATTTCCTTTGTGGTACTGGAAAAGTGTGAATTCGTCAATGTCCTTCCCAACTCAGTAATCATGCACTTCTCAGGATGCCACTTGCCGGCCCTCTTCCGAAGAGTCCTCCCCCGGTCACTTCCACAAGCTGTGGTGTCCCTCCAAGCCGAGAGCACACCCGGACACCTTGAATCCTCCCTCAGTTACTGCGCCTCGGACCAGCCGGTTCCGAGACTTGGGAACAGACGGATCCCTACCCCAGACCAGGCAGGTCTATCAGGGGCCACTGACAGGAACATGTTGCGGGATGTGGAACACCCCGTGACCGGGACCCCTCACGGGCTACCCCGGTCCTGGAACCAGAACAGACCACACGGGTCTCACGAACAACTCATGAACCCTGAACACGTGACCCACACCTGTTTAAGTATCCCCTCCCAGACTCCTCAGCGGGCCCTGACACTCCCGCTGATTGGCTCAGAGAGAGCCGATACCAAAACACCCAACCAGACTTGGTTTTGGCCCGTCATGTGCACCTCACCGTTCACATGACCAGGCAGAACTTCTAAACACAGCCTGGCCAGACTGGTGTTAGGCCTACCTACAATAATCAACCCTCAGAGCCTTTATTGTCCTAAGGTCAAAAACTAAATTTACAATGCGTGTGACATTTGATCCCAAATGTCAACTGCTACAGATACATGTATGTTTGCTAATGAGATATGTTAAGCATCCATGGATGGAAATATATGTTTATTGTTATTATGTTATTCGTGTATTTTCAGCAGTGTTAGACCAATCAAGTTGTTGCTCCTAACGACGCATTGAGGGTTATTTACTAAAGGAAAATCCACTTGCACTGATAGTGCACTTGGAAGTAAAGTCGCTGTAGATCTAATGGGTAGATCTGAAATGAGGGGAAGCTCTGCTGATTTTATCATCCAATCATGTGCAATCTAAAATGCTGTTTTTTATTTTCCTTGCATGTCCCCCCTCAAATCTACAGCAACTTTACTTCCAAGTGAACTTGCAGTGCAAAGTGTATTTTCCTTTAGTAAATAACCCCCTATGACTTTTACACACGTCATTTCTATATGGATGGTTCTGCTTTAAATGTTTGACTGTTAATGAACATGTATACTCTGGAACCACATAACATTTTTATAATGAATTATAATAAAAGAAATACCCTTTTACTCCAAATAGTTTTACTTAGAAGTTGTTATATGTAACCAATACATTTCAAAACATTTAATCGTTTAACTATGTAACCAATATATTTTATTTCACCAGGAATGAGTCAGATGAAAGCAAGTGATTTATTTTTATGGGCCCCCTTTTCAGGGAAATACATAGTTTTTTAAAAGTGAAATGACCATTTAAACTGGTTTCATAGAAGTCCAAAAATTAAAGTTATATTGATAAGTGTTGTACATACAGGGATGTAGATAACAATAGAACGGAAACTCTCTGGCCATCTGCTCTACTTGTCATATTACAGATGCATATCATGAAGTGTAAACTTACTTTGTGGCTTTTGGCATTTGATCACATGACATTTCACAAGTCAGTGCTGGAAGACTGCCCTATATCAAACGCTGTAATTTCTGAATAGGAGCAGAAAACTATATAATGCACACTGTGTAACACTGAATGTAGGCCCTCTTCTGATCAAAGTTTGAATTTTGAATTATCCCCACTAAGGGCCACCAACTTGAAAAATCTTATTAGGACTTTCCTAGGGGGAAAATGCCCACCTGTCCCTTAGCCCATCCTCTCCTCTATTTCAATCAGTAGATAATAATGGATGCTTACAAAAGTTGAATACTAAAGTAGAATCCAAGCTTATATTGTTTTTTTGTTTAAATATTTTATTGAATCAAAATATGAACAGAACTACAGAAGGACTGCAAAAAATAGGTTAGAATGCAGCCAACAACATAAGGTTCCAATAAAGAAAAAGATCACAGGAGCAGTGACACATACAACATTGGTGGTTCTTACTAGGGATGAGCCGAAACCCCCCCCCCCCCCCCCCGGTTCGGTTCGCACTAGAACCTTCGAACGGACCAAAAATTTGTACGAACTTTAGAACCCCATTAAAGTCCATGGGACTCGAACGTTCGAAATCAGGGCAGGTCAGGTATGGGGACCCAGCTCCTGCCCCAGGGGACATGGATCGAACGTTCAAAATCAGGGCAGGTCAGGTCTGGGGACCCAGCTCCTGCCACAGGGGACATGGATCAATGCAAACTTTTTTTTTAAAACTGCAGTTGTTTGGGGAGCACTGATTTTAGTGATGATTAAAGTGAAAAAAGTGAGATATTCCTTTAAATATCGTGCCTGGGGGGTGTCTATAGTATGCCTGTGAAGTGGCACGTGTTTCCCATGTTTAGAACAGTCCCTGCACAAAATTACATTTAACGGAAAAAAAGTCATTTAAAACTGCTTGCGGTTTTAATGTAATGTTTGGTTCCAGCAATACGGATGAAAATCATTAAGAAAAATGGCATGGGTAGCCCCCAAAAGGAAAGGCGTGGGACCCCCAGGCCCTATATACTCAGAACAGCAGTATACAGGTGGTGCAAACAAGACAGGGACTGTGTAGGTTTGTTGTGTTAAGTAGAATCTGTTTGTAATTTTGAAGTGGTACATTTTAAAAGTGTAGTTCCAGTCAAAAAATCTATTTTTAAGCTTTTTGGAAAACATAGGGAAGGGTTATCACCCCTATATAATTTTTTTGGCCGTCCGTCTTTTTTCATTTCACTTCCTGTTGTCTCCTTCCGTTTGCAAGTAGGAGACGTTTGCAAGTTGGATGTTTGAAAGTAGGGGCCTGCCCTATATGCTCTGCAGAAATTTGGCCCTAAGGTGGTGCTGCAACAAGTTAACACTGTAAGACCTCAAAGTGACTCTTGGTGGGCGCTGAAGCGCCCTGCTGTGAACTATTATATCAAGAATTGTAATTACATGCCATTGTTGAACAGTAGTAGAAAAATTGGGCCTTTGGTGGTTATGGTGGCGCTGGTGCCACAACACTGCAAGTCCTCACAGTTACCTTCAGTGGGCGCTGGAACGCGCCCTGCTGTGAAATATTATATCAAGAATTGTAATTACATGAACCTGTTAAACAGGGGCTGAAAAATTGGGCCTTAGGCACTGGTGCCACAACACTGCAACCCCTCGCAGATACTCTATTTGGAGTGCAGGAATGAGCCCTGCTGCAAAGTATTGCATCAAAAATTGCAATTACACGCCCCTGTTAAACAGGGGCTGAAAAATTGGGCCTTAGGCACTGGTTCTGGTGCCCCGACATTGCAACCTCTTCCAGATACTCTATTTGGAGTGCAGGAATGAGCCCTGCTGCAAAGCATTGCATCAAAAATTGTAATTACATGCCCCTGTTAAACGGGGGCTGAAAAATTGGGCCTTAGGCACTGGTGCTGGTGCCACAACACTGAAACCTCTCCCAGATACTCTAGTTGGAGTGCAGGAATGAGCCCTGCTGCAAAACATTGCATCAAAAATTGTAATTACACGTCCCTGTTAAACAGGGGCTGAAAAATTGGGCCTTAGCCACTGGTGGCAGCACCCAGAACCAAAAATGTTCTTCCAAGCTACCAGCAGGATCATTGAGGAGGAAGAGGATAGTCAGTCAACATAATAGGATAGTCACTCAGCATCAGCATAGGCAGTCTTGAAGGGATGTGACATTTCAAAAAAAATTATTCGGTTACATCAGCTTCAGGTGCTTGGTAGCTGGTGGTAATCCAAGACTGATTCATCTTTATGAAGGTAGTTGATCAACCGAGTCGGTGGACAGGCGCACCCTGTGATTGGTTACAAAGCCTCCAACAGCACTGAATGTGCGTTCCAAAGGAACGCTGGGTGCAGGACAGGCCCTGAGTTCAATTGCATACTGTGCAAGCTCTGGCCAGTGATCCATCCTCAAGACCCAGTAAGCCAGAGGATTTTCGGTGGGAAAGGTGTCCAAGTCTAACCTTGCCCCTAGGTATTCCTGCACCATGTAAATCAGACGCTGGTGATGGTTGCTGGAACCAATCATACCTTGGGGCTGCAGACTAAAAAATTGTCTGAACGCATCGGTCAGATGGCCACCTTCTCCACCGCTCCTTCTGTGACTGACCGAAGCCTCAGCAACACATTGTCCAGGACCAGGAGTTTGTAACCTTTCAGTCTCTGGGAACGCCCTGCACAGACCTTTCTGCAAGATCTCCCGGAGATGTCTCATCTTCTGCTCCCTCTGCAATTTCAAGATAAGGTCGGCAACCTTACCCTTGTACCGTGGATCAAGGAGAGTTGCCAGCCAGTAATGGTCCCTCTCCTTGATCCGAAGAATATGAGGATCCTTCCACAGGCTTTGCAGGATCAGGGAGGCCATGCAGCATAGGTTAGCTGAGGCATTCGGTCCGGAGTCCTCTGGGTCACTAAGGACGACATGTTTCGCAGCCACCTCCTCCCAGCTACGTACAAGTCCACGGGTTTCTTGGAACTGTAAATCATCCCTAAAAGACTGCTGCTGCTGATGCTGTGTGCCAGGCTCCACCTCCATGCTGACACAATCCTCCTTCTTCCAAAATAATAATAATAATGGCTCCTGTCCCCCAAACACACCAGCACAAGCACGGCATGGCATCTTTTTGCCTGCGTACTTGCGTAGCCCCTTGAACGCCTATGGAGCACCGCTGGTTCCAAAGACAAAGCACAGGAAGAAGCCATGGAGGTAGAAGAAGAGGAGGGGGTGGAGGAGAGAGGTGTGTCACAACCAGTAGTAGCATTTTGGAGGTGTGGTGGCGGAACAACCTCCAACACTACTGCACCTTGTCCTGCATCCTTCCCAGCTGCCAGAAGAGTGACCCAATGGCCCGTGAAAGATAGGTAATGTCCCTGTCCATGCCTGCTGGACCATGAGTCAGCAGTAATATGCACCTTACCACTGACCGCCCTGTCCAGCGAGGCATGGACATTGCCTTCCACATGCCGGTAGAGAGCCGGAATCGCCTTCCATGAGAAAAAGTGGCGTTTGGGAACCTGTCACTGAGGAACCGCACATTGCACAAACTCACGGAAGGGGGCTGAGTCTACCAACTGAAAAGGCAGCAATTGAAGTGCTAGCAATTTAGCCAAGCTAGCATTCAACCGCTGGGCATGTGGATGGCTGGGAGTGAATTTCTTTAGCCGGTCCAGCAGCTGGGGCAGGGAAATTTGCCTGGTACAATTGGACGTTGGTGTACTGCTAGCAGAGTGCCCACAAGTACTTGCCTGTGACACATCTTCATTCCTCTCAGTGCAGGTCTCAGAGAGGACTGAAGGTATAGTGTGGTTGGAGATCCCAGCTGATGAGGAGCAAGGAGAGGTCCGCTTTGTTCTTTGGTGTGGGTCTTTAAGGTACGCTTGCCAATGAGCTGCATGGCAGGTCAACATATGTCTGGTTAAGCATGTGGTGCCCAAGCGGCTGATGTTTTGGCCACGCGAGATATGTTTGAGACATATGTTGCAAATAGCAGTGGTGCGATCTGATGCACTGGTCTCAAAAAAGGCCTGCACCCAAAAACTTTTGGAATAACATGCAGAGGCAGCGCCCTGCACAGGCGGAGCTCTGCGGTGTGATTCAATCGGTGTGCAGCCCTTAAGCTGGCCCCCAGAGGGCATGCTGCCTCCTTGGAGATGTGCCTCCTCCTCCCCTCTCCTATCAGGCACCCACGTGGAGTCAGTGACCTCATCATCCCCTCCCTCTTCATCACTGGAGAAATCCTGGCAGTATGCTGCAGCTGGTGGTACATGACTCCCAGATTGCTGTGCTTCTTGAGCATCCCCTCTCTCTGCGCTCATGCTACTGCCTTCCTCTAGCTGGGTATCATCATAAGAGCCTTCAAAACGCTGGGCATCCTCCTGGAGCATGTACACAACACAGTGCTCAAACAGTTCGGGGGAATCCTCAGGAGGACATGGTGGATCTAGAGAAGGAGTGACTGATGACATTGAGACGAGCGAAGAGTACGCATTGGCAGATGCCAGTACCCTGAGCCTGGGTGAGAGAGGATGAGGAGGATGAGGAGGGCTTGGTCATCCACTCTATCAAGTCTTCAGCATGTTGCGGCTCAACACGTCCAGCTGCCGAAAATAAGAACAAGCGTGTCCCATGGCCACGTGCTGATGACGATGCACCGCGTCCACGACCAGCACTGTTGCCTCTAGACACAGAGCCTGCTTGCCCTCTTTTATTGGCTTGTGACTGTCTGCCTCTCCTTGTTGGCCTTGCAGACATACTAAAGCCTGCAGGGAGATGAGAACACAACCAATTGGTGGTAGCCTGTAACTGCTCCAGATGCCTGTGGTATAGAAACGGAACAACACCAGCAAATGAGGGTAGCTTCAGGAGTATACTGTGCAGGTGGCACAATACACCGACTTTAACTGCTCCAGGTGCCTGTGTTAGAGAAACAGAACAACACCAGCAATAAGGGGTAGCTTCAGGTGTATACTGTGCAGGAGGAACACTACACCTACTGTAACTGCTGCAGATGTCTGTGTTACAGAAACTGAACAACACCAGAAATCAGGGGTAGCTTCAGGTGTATACTGTGCAGGAGGCACACTACACCCACTCCAACTGAAGCAAATGCCTGTGTTAGATAAACAGAACAACACCAGCAATAAGGGGTAGCTTCAGGTGTATACTGTGCAGGAGGCACACTACACCCACTCTAACTGCTGCAGATGCCTGTGTTAGAGAAACAGAACAACACCAGCAATAAGGGGTATCTTCAGGTGTATATTGTGCAGGAGGCACAATACACCCACTGTAACTGCTCTAGGTTAACAAGCAAAGATGACACTCTCCCTGCCTATCTTGCTCTCTCCCTGCACGCCAACACACTACACAAGGCTGCCGCGCTGGCGGCATTATATAGTGTGGGGCATGTACTAAACCCCCTTGAGCTATAATTATTGCTCTCCTTGCTGCTGGCACTGTGATTGGCCAAGCTTGCAGGGTCACAGTGCATGCTTAGTCAATCATCAGCCAGCAATGCACTGCGATTGCTCAGTGCAATGTGGGCCATGAGCGCTACAAGAATAGGCACAAATGGCCCACAAAGTTCTGGATTCGTCGAACAGGCGAACAGCCAATGTTTGAGTCGAACATGCATTTGACTCGAACACTGAGCTCATCTCTAGTTCTTACCGTAAAATCAAAGTAATAGACAAAAAGTAGGAGTAGGTAGGTCATGAAAGTAACAAGTGCCGTATATGCAAGAAAGATACAATCCGGGGGTCGCATGAACAAAGACTTAGCGAAAAGAACCCTTGGTTGGATAAAGAAATTAAGGCTCAGAAAACTGAATAGGCAGGTGGTATACCAGAGGGGGGGGCTGCAATAGGCCTAGATTAGTGTAGGTAAATTTGTTACTGACTGACGGTAGTTGGTGAAGTCTGGTTAATTGGTCAGTGTTACTGTAGGTCAGACTGTAGGGCTCTACAGATCAGGTCTCTGGTACCTCCCCCTGGTTCTAGAAACTTTGAGAAGTTTCTAAAAGCTAGTGGATGGTGGCCAAGAGACATGGGTGTCCCCAGAACTTTTTTTAGGGGGAGCATCATTTTAAGGTCACCCATGCCCCCACAATGTCATGAACAGGAGGGGCTTAGGCATCATATAAACACAGCATGAAAAGGTTTGAGAAACCTGATGCAAAAGCTTAATAGAAGGATAAAGCTGCCATAGTCTGATTTGCAATTTCTAATCTGTTTTTAACCTCTACCCTGCCTCGCCCCTAAACAGGCCCTCGTAAATTATCTCATGAAATAACACTGTTAAATGTTTTATGCAGAATTAAATTTCAAAAATAAATATTAACAACTTTAAACCACTTAACGACCAGCGCACGCCGATGTACGTCCATTTTTTGAAGAGGGATATCTCGGTAATGGCAGCAGCTGCTGCCACAACCGAGATATCCATCTCTTCAGGCGCCAGTCATGTGTGCGATAACGGTGGTCTCCACGGCCGGTTCACCGCGAGATCACCGCTATCGGCGGCGGGAGAGGTGCCACCCCCTCACCGCTCTCCCGCGCCCTCCGCCGCTTACTGGAGCCGTCAGTAGTGGCGGAGGCGATCGGGTCCTATCGATGGCTGGGTATGGAGATGAGTGAGGCTAAGATGGCCCCCACTCGTCTCTATACCTTAGGAGGGCGGAAGCGACGTCAAAACGTCACTCACCTCTTAAAGGTATATTTTTCAATGTCATTTTTTCAAATGACATTTTTTTGTTCTTTTTATTGCATTTAAGTTCAAATATGAGATCTGAGGACTTTTTGACCCCAGATCTCATATATAAGAGGACCTGTCATGCTTTTTTCTATTACAAGGGATGTTTACATTCCTTGTAATAGGAATAAAAGTGATACATTTATTAAAATTTTTTTAAAACAGTGTAAAAATAAATAAAATCAATTAAAATAAAAAAGGTTTTTAAAAACACCTCGTCCCAACAAGCTCGCGCGCAGAAGCGAGCGCATACGTGAGTAGCACCCGCATATGAAAATGGTAGTCAAACCACACATGTGAGGTATCGCCGCGATTGGTAGAGCAAGAGTAATAATTCTAGTCCTAGACCTCCTCTGTAACGCATAAAAAGCAACCTGTAGAATGTTTTAAATGTCACTTATGGAGATTTTTGAGGCTAAAAGTTTGACGCCATTCCACTAGCGGGCGCAATTTTGAAGCGTGACATGTTGGGTATCAATTTACTTGGCGTAACATTATCTTTCACAATATAAAAAAAAATTGGGCTAATTTTACTGTTGTCTTATTTTTTTATTCAAAAAAGTGAATTTGTTCCAAAAAAAGTGCACTTGTAAGACCGCTGCGCAAATACGGTGTGAAAAAAAAGTATTGCAATGACCGCCATTTTATTCTCTAGGGTGTTAGAAAAAAAACAATATAAAATGTTTGGGGGTTCTAAGTAATTGTCTAGCAAAAAAAACTGTTTTAAACATGTAAACACCAAGTCTGAAAAAGAGGCCTGGTCCTTAAGTGGTTAACAATATTAACATAAAGCATATCAGTGCACCCGATTAGTGCCCCTCAGTGCAGCCTCATCAGTGCCCATCAGTGCCTATCATTGCAGCCTCATCAGTACCCATCAGTGCAGCCTCATCAGCGCCCATCAGTGCTGCTTATCAGTGCAGCCCCACCAATGCAGCTTATCAGTTCCACCTCATCAGTAACCATCAGTGTCGCCTCATTAGTGGCCATCAGTTCAGCATATCAGTGCCCATCTGTTTAGCCTATCAGTGGTCATCAGTGCAGCCTATTATTACATCAATGTAGCCTATTATTGTCCATCAGTGCAGCCTACCATTGCCTATCAGTGCAGCGTATCAGTGCTCATCAGTACAGAATATTATTGCCCATCAGTGCAGTGTATCATTGCACATCAGTTCAGCGTATAATTGCCCATCAGTGCAGCCTATCAGTGCCTACCAGTGCAGCCTATCAGTGCCCATTATTGCAGCGTATCATTGCCCATCAGTTCAGCATACCATTGCCCATCAATGCAACGCATCATTGCCCACTAGTACAGCATATTAGTGTCCATCAATGCAGCCCATTATTGCCCATCAGTGCAGCGTATCAGTGCCCATCAATGCAGCATAGCATTGCCCATATGAGCAGCATACTGTATAATTGTCCATCAGTGCAGCATATCAGTATCCATCAATGCCCAGCAATGCATCAGGGAGGAATCAGGAGGATCTGTCAGCCGGATGACACAGAACGGGGATTTCCCGCTGAGATGCGGCTTGTATATGAATAGCAGGCTGCTGTAAAATGAAGTCCCGCCTCCTAGACCAACTACTCTAATACACAGCACATTGGTCCAATACCTATCCAGCAGGTGGGACTTTGTTGGACAGCGGCCGGCTATTCATTGTCATTGTCATTGTGTAAATGGCTGCCCGATCATTCTGACAGTCTCCTGGCTGATTGCTTCTGGCAGAAGTCTTGCAGCCTTTTATACAGGACATCAGAGTGGCCCGGGGGGTCCAGGCCACTGTGATGGTCGCACCATTTCAGCCAGAAGCGATAAGCCAGGAAACTGTCAGCTCAGTCCACCCCTGCTCTGCACTCACCCTCTGCTAATTTCCACTCATCAAATGCATGCAGGCAAGTGGAAATTTTGAGGGATGCTTGTGTGGACACCTTGCTCCAGGGGAGGCACTTGCCTGCCCATGCCAGGAGATACTGATCTACATATTTATGGGAATCTGGCCACTCCCTGGGCAGGAGGCCTGGCAAGGTGGATAGATAAACCCATAAATATTGTGGAGCTTAGCCAGCAGAGGAATCGAGTGGAAGATGAAGCAAGGAAGCTGTGTCGTATAGCCTGGGAGGGGACCCTGGTTCTGAGGGGGCTCTGCCTCCAGGCTTGGAGCTGAGAAAGGAAGAATGACAGAGGAATCTCTACTGCCTCACAGTCTCTTCTAGGAGACACACTGGTTTGCAACAAAGGACCTGGACAGCATGAGGCCTGAACAGCAGTCTCTTCTAAAGCAGCAGGATTTCTAGTGTGAGTACCTCTACACCCCTAGAGACAAAAAGAGAGAGAGCTGTCCGGTGCAATATCTAGCAAACGTTCTGGGATACCAGACACCAGGACACCCTTGTCCTGGGACATTTCACCAAGCACACAAGTAGGCTGGTATCTTCAAGAGAAGGGACAAGGGAAGGGAATTTGCTAAAATTCAACCCAGGGGACACAGAGCTCCTAGAAGGGAAATTTCCATTACCAATTCCTGATCTGTTATTCTTGAAGTCAAGTTCGGCATCCCATAATCCCTATACCCTATCCAAGTTGTTTTCTCAATAAAACATCAAAAACAAGCTGATGGACAGATTCTTTGTCTTCATATGAGAGTTTGAAATTTCATTTTGCCTGGCTATGCAGGAATGGGGGGCCCAAAATCCAGCGACCCTCTCGAGGGTAGCTCTGCACTCCACAAAACCATAAGCAGCAAAAGGAAGAAAGTAAAGTTTGCATGTTGCTGACATAAACATGAGAAGGAGAAAAGGGAAACCAAAACAATAAAGAAAATAAATAAGAGAGGGGGAAAGAGAAAGAAGGGATGGGAGGATATATCCACAGTTTGGTAGGAAAAGGAGGGAGGAAAAGTGTTGGGGGAGAAGAGGGAAAGGGAGGAATCCCTGGAGCAAGGTAAGCTTACAATGGAATGTATGAATGAGGGTAGACGTGCCTCACATGGTCCAATATTGTTAGCTTAGCTTTGAGTAGAGTGATGAAGGATTATAACTCATCTGTCTAGTTTTTATTGCTTTCAATGTCCCCATGAATTAGATTTCAGCTTACTTTCTGTCCAGGTGACAATGCTGTCATGGAACAGGATGTGAAAGAAAAATTTCCTAACGGACACAAAACAATATACTGTATTTTTTAGAACATCGTGGAAAGCTTAAAACCCTCATGAGATCTTATTTTTTATTTTTTTTGTGCTGTATGTTTCCCTTTTAGATATTTCCCTTCACGTCCTGTTCTAGCAACAACACGATTATCTTTCCAATAGTCTTAGCTGTGACTGAAAGCAATAAAAACTTGACAATGTTGTTAATTCTTAAACACACTATATGGCTGCATAGCAAAACCCCAAATACAACTATTTCTGGTCTGCTGCACTCTCTTCATCTTAATGTAATTGCTTTATTAATTCAAAAATCAAAAAAAAAAACAGCATTGATGTGCAAAAAAGGCCACTGGGAGAGGGAGAAAAAAGGTTAACACATCTGACACTTGCTGTGCTTTGTCAACAAAAAAAAAAAAAAAATCAAAAAAATTCCTAGATTTTACAATATGTTTTCCCAGTAATTCACTGCTTTTCAGTACTGTGTTATTTTTACACCATCACACCCCAATTTT
Source organism: Lithobates pipiens (assembly GCF_037356315.1). NCBI lineage: Eukaryota > Metazoa > Chordata > Amphibia > Anura > Ranidae > Lithobates > Lithobates pipiens. The sequence goes on along the minus strand of NW_027507758.1, from coordinate 530,544,805 downwards.
CACGGTTTTACCACTTTTTCATTGTTTTGCCATCAGTTTTTACACAGCACTTTGCATTCACGCTTCAGTCTGGTGTCACTAATAGCCAGAAAAGGGCAGACAAATAGTAAAGGGGAAAATGTACTAATGTTATGAATTGTTTATTGAATTTCAATAACAGCTAAAGTTTTTCACAATTTGAAAAAATTAATTGTTGGACCTAAATGACCATTTATCTTCCTCAGCATGTTGTAACTCTCAGGCCTGAACAAGGCTGGAAATGTACCAATTTAAATTACAGAAAGTGACATATAGTTATTAGACCAAGGAGGGGAAGAGTTTCCACTATAAGCTTATTACAGTCTAAAAATCTCTTGGAATACCATGCTCCAGTGCCATAGTAGAGGTGGCTGCACTCCTGTCTTGCAGCACTAAGGTCATCGTCTGAGAACATTGTGGAAGGGATTCATTGCCTGAATCCCAACAACAACATTACTTGCATGCCATTGCATGCCATTGCTGTGCTTGCATGGGTTTTATAATGGCGGAGGCTACCTTTGCAGTCTACGTCCTGACAGGTGAAAATATAGCACCAGGCTGCCCACAGCTACACAGACCTGACTAGGATATTGCTCCTGCAGTATATGTCCTATGTAATACAATTGGAATGCTAATGCATTAGATATTTATCAACTGGGAGGCCACTGTGGTTATCAGAGAGGGTAAAACTTTCCTTACTAGTTTGAAACACTTTCCTTACTAGTACAGAGTAAGAAAAAATTGTTTTTTTGTGCGTTGCGCTGCTGGATTATATATGTCCTGGATGGGGGGAGTGAGGAAGGAAAAAAGAGGGGTTTTTTTTATGGTGGAGGGGAAAAAGGTTTGGGGGAAAAAAACCGCTGAAGTTGATAGATTGGTGTGGCGGATTTAGGGATGTCAAGTCTGCTTATCACAGAGTTTTGCAATCCTTGCTGTGTATGTCAGTAAATGCAGCAGAAGTAATGGATGGCTGGCAGGATCACAAATTATAGTCCACAGTTACTGGTTGTGGAAAATAGTCATAGAAAGGGGATGATTTCTTTAGCACAGGCAGGTAGGCAGCATGTTCAAGGGTAGAAGGTACCTTGTAAAAGACATATACACAGAAGAAAAAACAGCGCCAATCTAAGTGCAGTATTGTTGAATCAAAAGACATTTAATTTGTGAAGTTATGCACTCACACTCTACCAGAAAGTTTCAGGCACATCATGTATCTAGAGGGCATCGCAGGGCTCTCGAGGAGAAGCGGTAACTCGTTAGGCTGTATCTCTCGTCCGGTGGCGCCGGTGGTTCCCAGCGTCGCACGGCTTGGTGTAACAGCGTCAGGGAGGTCCGTTCGTCCGTTCGTTGTTATGTTGATTATTGTGTGTGTGTCCATCAATGTATGTGGATACAAGTTGGATAGTGTGGACAAGATGTGGGAAAAAGTGATAAGAGTTGGAACTTTTTTATTTATTTAATTGTTTTAGAAATTGTTTTAAAAAATTATGAAAATGCTTGTTAAAGGTATAAAATAGAAGTGGATTTTGCAAGAATTAAAAGAAGGTTGTTAAAAGTTGAAAAAATACATAGAAAATACATATAAAAAAATATATATAAAAAAAATATATATATATATATATATATATATATATATATAAAAAAGAAATTTTTTATATATAAAAAATATATATAAAAAAATATATAAAGAATCAATAAAAATAGAGGTAAAAATAAGGATAAAATTACAATAGGAATAAAAATAACAATAAAAATAAAGATAAAAATAAAAATAAAAATAAAAATAGAACTAGGAATAAAAATAAAATTAAAATGAAAAAAGGGGCAAAAAATTGTTAATTAAATTGTTGAAGGTATATTTCTATGGTGGGTATTATGACATAACATGGTGAGAGACATGTATATTGATAGGATTTGATATTGTGAAAATTTGGTACTGTAAAATACAATAAAATGGTGTTAAAAAGAGACGTGGATGTTAAAGCAGAACATACACATACATATATATATATATATATATATATATATATATACACATACACATACACACACACATACACACATATATATATATATATATACACATACATACATACATACGCATGCACACGCACTCGTACGTGTGTGAACCCACATATAGTGGGATCAGAAAGAGGCGCGTGGATACTGATTTTTGGAGGTGAGGGCGGGGGGGGGGGGGGCGGGGCGGGGGCGGCTAAGCAATTTTAAGTCTCATTAAAAAATCTCATGGAAAAAGTGTGATGGGTAAAAATTAGACAACTGAGTTGATTTCTATGTCCTCGTTGAGGCCTCCAGGCGTGAGGGTGTCTAACGTATATATCCAAAAAGTTTCCCTCTCGCAGAGACGTTTGAAACGTTCTGCGAGGGGGAAGGATCCAGGTATCTGTTCAAGGGCCCATACTTGCATGCCCTCTGTGGACCCTTGATGGTGTTCTTTAAAGTGTCGTGGGATAGTGAGATTGGAGTCCCCTTTTACTGATCGGCGATGTTCGCCAAACCTTTTTCTTAGGGTACGAATGGTACGCCCTATATAAAGTAGATTGCAAGGGCAGCGGATTGCATAGATTACAAACTCAGAGGAGCAGTTGTAGAACTCTTTTAGTTGGTATGTGTTGCCCTTTGTGGTAAAAGATTTTTGGCGGTGTTGGACAAATTTACAGGTGAGACATTTTTGTTTCTTGCATTGGTACATGCCCTTCAGGGTGAGGAATGTCCTGAGTGGCTTTGGTTTGTTATCGGTTTTTAATTTGCTCGGGGCGATAAAACTTTTTATGTTGCGTGCTCTACGATATGTTATCTTGGGGGTATCTGTTATGGAAGTTTTTAACAGAGGGTCTTCTAGAAGGATACTCCAATGGTTTTTGAAGATTTTTTCCATTTTTTTGTGTTGGGAGTGATATTGAGTAATGAATCTGGTGCTGTGAGTTTGGGAATGGACAGTCGGTTTGTTCGGTGTGGTTTCATGTGGTTGGGGTGTGACCGGGTGTGTTACTGGCTGGGTGTCCAGGAATTTGGTGAAGGCTTCATCTACTAGGGCGGGGGGATAGCCTTTGTCTTCAAATTTTCTTTTAAACAGAGTGCCCTGCTCGATATAATCTGAGTTGTGAGTACAATTTCGTTTTAAACGATTAAATTGACTCTTTGGGATATTGGTGATCCACCTTGGGTGGTGGCAACTTTGGAAGTGTAAATATGAATTTCCTGCAGTGGGTTTTATGTGGTTTCTTGCGAAGATGGTTTTATTGATATGACAGAGTTCAAGATCTAAAAAGGGTAAGGTATCTGGACTGGATTCAAAAGTGAAAGATAGGCCTAGATCATTAGCGTTACAGTGTGAGACGAAGTGGTCTATGGGTGGTCCGGTGTTGTCCCATATGATGATAATATCATCTATATAGTGACCTATGTATATAATATGCTCTGTATATGGGTTGTTGTTCCAAATGTAAAGAGTTTCCCAGAAGCCCATTGTCAGGTTTGCATAGCTAGGTGCAAAATTGGCACCCATAGCTGTCCCTTGGGTTTGTAAGTAGAATTTTTTATTGAAGGAGAAGTAGTTGTGGGTGAGGCAGAACTTTGTGGAATCTAAGATAAACTCTGCTTGTGCAGTTTTTAGGGATGGGTCTAGGGCTAAAAAGTGTTTTACTGCCTGAAGGCCAACAGCATGGGGAATTGAAGTATAGAGGGAATTGACATCTAAGGACACCCATTGGTAGGTGGGCTCCCAGGAGTAGGTTTTTGGGATCTCTAGTAGGTGTGTACCATCTCGTATGTAAGTTTGGAGATTTTGTGCCAGTGGTTGCAGGAAATGGTCAATGTAGATAGAAAAGGGGCTGGTTATACTTTCCATTGCGGCAACAATTGGTCTCCCCGGGGGATTCTCTGAATTTTTATGTATTTTGGGAAGGTGATAGAAATAGGGAGTGTTATAATATGTTTTGGATAGAAAGGAAGCTTCTGCTTTTGTAATAATATTATCTCCAAGGGCTCGTTTTATGAGTGCTTCAGCTTCTATAGAGAAGAGGGGGAGCGGGTCACTTTTTAAGGGCTTGTATGTGTTGTTATCGGAGAGTAGTCTGTTGGCCTCATTTAGATAGTCTTCCGAATTCTGGATTACTATGCCACCTCCTTTGTCTGCTGTTTTGATGACAATAGAGTTATTTTTTGCTAGACTTTGGAGAGCCCGGGCTTCTTGTGGGGTGAGGTTGTTCCTGTGGTGATGCAGGGGGGAGGGGGGTGGCCTTAATTTACAAAGTCGTTTGATATCTGCATACACAACCTGGTAGAAACTTTGTATGTAAGGGCCTTTTGCCTGGCTGGGGTTGAAGATGGATTTTGGCCTAAGAGAAGTGTGTTTTATTGGGGGGGAATCTGGTTGATAATAAATGCAAGAAGTGTCTGAGAGACTAATGGTGGTGACGGCGGGGTCTTCATTCATATTGTATAATTCTTCCAAAATGGCTAGGCAGGGATCATCTTGGTATATATTTTTTGTACATTGTTCTTGGGTACTTCAGCCCTTCCGGGCTCTTTCTAAGAAACCAACCCGTACGTGGTATTCTTCTGAAGAGTCCTCCCCTGGAATGCTTGAAGTCACTGGGTCTCTCCCAAACCGGAGACGGCACCCAACCACCTCAGAATCCTCCTTTAGTTTCCTTACTTAGCCCCGAGACATCAAGATTGGGTGGATTCACACCCCAGGCCATAGCCTTCCTGGGGGCTGGTCAGGAGGACCAGGACCATGAAGTCAGTAGATCATTCTGGACTGGAACCCCGAACCACGTGACGTCCACATCTTGAATACCCCCTCCCAGAAAGCACAGCTAGGGTGCCACTCTCACTGGGCGGGCTCCAAGAGAGAGTAACTTAAGCACCTAACCAGACCATAGTTCCATGTCTGCCAGAAAAGACAGTGCACCCTGTGGCCAGGCTGAACATCTCACAGTCCTGTCAGACTCATGCTGAAGTCTAAATTTAGACAATTGTACCCAAACCAAACTGCAGTTCAGGCATAACTTTAACTTTGAAAAACGCATAGCGCGTGCTTTTCAGGAGCCGCCGCTACAGGAGTATAAACGGGACCTGTCTTGACTCGATACATGTATAGGAGTATAAAGAGGACCTGGCATGGCTCTAAACATGTATAGGAGTAGAAAGAGAACCTTTCATGGCACTATACATGTAGAGGAGTATAAAGAGGACCTGTCATGACTCTATACATTTATATAGGAGAATAAAGAGGACCTGGCATGACTCTATACATGTATAAAGGAGTATAAAGAGGACCAATCATGGCACTATACATGTATATATAAGTATAAAGAGGACCTGTCATGGCTCTACACATGTAAAGGAATATAAAGAGGACCTGTCATGTCTCTATACAAGTTTATAGAAGTATAAAGAGGACCTTTCATGGCTCTATACATGTATGTAGGAGTCTAAAGAGGACCTGTCATTGCTCTATACATGTATATGTATATAGGAGTATAAAGAGGATCTGTTATGGCTCTATGCATGTATATAGTAGTATAAAAGGACCTGCCATGGCTCTATACATGTACAGTGGTGTGAAAAAGTGTTTGCCCCCTTCCTCATTTCCTGTTCCTTTGCATGTTTGTCACACTTAAGTGTTTCGGAACATCAAACCAATTTAAACAATAGTCAAGGACAACACAAGTAAACACAAAATGCAATTTGTAAATGAAGGTTTTTATTATTAAAGGTGAAAAAAAATCCAAACCATCATGGCCCTGTGTGAAAAAGTGATGCAGTCACCTTCATTTACAAATTGCATTTTGTGTTTACTTGTGTTGTCCTTGACTATTGTTTAAATTGGTTTGATGTTCCGAAACACTTAAGTGTGACAAACATGCAAAGGAACAGGAAATGAGGAAGGGGGCAAACACTTTTTCACACCACTGTATATAGGAGTATAAAGAGGATCAGTCATGGCACTATACATGTATATAGGAGTATAAAAGGACCTGCCATGGCTCTATACATGTATATAGGAGTATAAAGAGGACCAGTCATGGCACTATACATGTATATAGGAGAATGAAGAGGACCTGTTATGGCTCTATGCAGAGTATAAAAGGACCTGCCATGGCTCTATACATGCATATAGGAGTGTAAAGAGGACCAGTCATGGCACTATACATATATATATGAGTATAAAGAAAACCTGTTATGGCTCTATACATGTATACAGGAGTATAAAGAGGACCTGTCATGGCTCTATACATGTATATGGGAGTATAAAGAGGACTTGTTGCGGCTCTATACATGTATAGGAGTATAAAGAGGACCTGTTATGGCTCTATACATGTATATAGGAGTATAAGAGGACCTGTGCATGGCCAGCGGCCGTGATGTCCACCGGTCACACGCGATCATTCCACAGAGAGCCAGAATGGGGATCTGTCAATGTAAACAGACAGATCCCTGTTCTGACAGGGGAGGAGAGACAGATCTGCTGTTCCTAGTTCTTAGGAACAGCAATCTCTCTCCTTCTCCAGTCAGTCCCATCCTCCTACAGTTAGAAAAATTTCCCAGGGAACACATTTAACTCTTTGATCGCCCCTAATGTTAACCCTTTCTCTGCCAGTGATTTTTACACAGTAATCAGTGCATTTTTATAGCACAGATCACTGTATAAATGTCAATGGTCCCAAAAATGGGTCAAAAGTGTCCAGTCTGTCCTCCACAATGTCGCTGTCCCACTAAAAAATCGCAAATCACCGCCATTACTAGTAAAGCTTTACCTGTCTTCAGTTGCAAATTGTGACTTACCACGTCACCTGCCTTCAGATGCGGATTGTCACTTGCCGCGTCACCTGCCACACGTTGTGGATTGTCACTTGCCACGTGTTGTGATTAGTCAGTTGCCACATCACCTGCCACACATTGTGAATTGTCACGCATTGCAGATTGTCACTTGCCACATCACCTTCCACACGTTGCGGATTGTCACTTGCCACATCACCTGCCACATGTTGCAGATTGCCACTTGCTACACGTTGCAGATTGTCACTTGGCACATGTTGCGGAATTATTACTTGCCTCACATTGCGGATTGTTACTTGCCACATCAACTGCCACATGTTGCAGATTGCCACTTGCTACACGTTGCAGATTGTCACTTGGCACATGTTGCGGATTATTACTTGCCACACATTGCGGATTGTCACTTGCCACGTTACCTGCCACACATTGCAGATTGTCACGTGCCACATGTTGCGGATTGCTACTTGCTACATATTATGGATTGTCACTTGCCACGTCACCTTCCATACGTTGTGGATTGTCACTTGCCACAAGTTGCGGATTGTCACTTGCCACACATTGCGGATTGTCACTTGCCACGTCACCTGCCACACGTTGTGGATTGTCACTTGCCACACGTTCCGGATTTTTACTTGCCACGCGTTGTGGATTGTCACTTTCCGTGTCACCTGCCACACGTTGTGGATTGTCACTTGCCACATGTTCCGGATTTTCACTTGCCACACGTTGTGGATTGTCACTTGGCACATCATCTGCCACAAATTGCGGATTGTCACTTGCCTGCTACAATTGTCACTTGTTGTGTCACTTACCTGCTAAGGTGTACATTTCACTTGTTGTGTCCCAGAGTGAAGTCAGGCAGCAGAGAAATTATGTAATTTCTCTGCTGCCCACGGCTGTACAGTAAAGATGAGCCGAACACCCCCATTTTCGGTGCGCATCCAAAACATGCAAATAGGCAAAAAATTTGTTCGAACACCATTAAAGTCTATGGGACACGAACATGAATAATCAAAAGTGCTAATTTTAAAGGCTTATATGCATGGTATTGTCATAAAAAGTGTTTGGGGACCCAGGTCCTGCCCCAGGGGACATGTATCAATGCAAAAAAAAGTTTTAAAAATTGCAGTTTTTTCGGGAGCAGGGATTTTAATAATGCTTAAAATGAAACAATAAAAGTGTAATATCCCTTTAAATTTCGTACCTGGGTGGTGTCTATTGTATGCCTGTAAAGTGGCACATGTTTCCCATGTTTAGAACAGTCTGACAGCAAAATGACACTTCTAAAGGAAAAAAGGTAATTTAAAGCTACTCTCGGCTATAATGAATTGTCGGTTCAACAATACACATACAAGCTCATTGATAAAAAAGGCATGGGATTTCTTCACAGGGGAATCCCAAACCAAAATTTAAAAAAAATGCGTGGGGGTCCCCCTAAATTCCATATCAGGCCCTTCAGGTCTGGTGTGGATATTAAGGGGAACCCCGTGCTAAAATAAAAAAATAAATGGTATGGAGGTCCCCCTCAAAATCCATAAGAGACAGTTCAGGACTGGTATGGATTTTAAGGGGAACTCCGCACCAAAATTAAAAAATAAATGGCGTGGGGTCCCCCCAAAAATCCATACCAGACCTTTATCCGAGCTCGCAACCTGGCAAGCTGCAGGAAAAGAGGGGTGGACGAGAGAATGCGCCCCCCCCCTGAACCATACCAGGCCACATGCCCTCAACTTTGGGAGGGTACTTTGGGGTAGCCCCCCAAAGCACCTTGACCCTTTCCCAGTGGTTGTGGGGGTCTGCGGGCGGGGGGCTTATCAAATCTGGAAGCCCGTTTTAACAAGGGGACCCCCAGATCCCACCCCCCTGTGTGAATTGGTAATGGGTTACAAATGTACCCCTACCATTTTCACAAAACAAGTGTCAAAAAGAGACAGTTTTTGACAAGTCCTTTATTAATTTTGCCTTCTTTCTGCTTCTTCTTCCATCTTCTGTCTTCTGGTCTTCCTTCTGTGTTCTTCTTCTTGTTCCATCTTCTTCTTCTCCATCTTCTTCTTCATCTTCTTCTTCCTCCGCTCGTCTTGTCCCACATCTTGCTCCGGCTCCGCTCTGTCCGCACAATCTGCCTCAGTGGGAGTCTTCCACCGTGTGACGCTTCGGTTCTTCTGACACTTCTTATAGAATGGAGGACGGGGCCACCCAGTGACCCCGCCCCCTCTTACGCACGAGGACTTCCCTATGGCTTTCCCTGTGTTGTCAGAGGGAGCAGAGTCATTTAAACTGGCTACTGGCACCTAGAGTCCTTATCGGCCAGAGAGCCAGCTCATTATAGGTTCATGCTCCTGACACCTGCCAGCAACTTTTTTATTCTTTCAGGAGAATTTTTTTAGGGACAGAAACAGCAGTAAGAACAAATAATGGTTAACATAGTCATTGAATTCATCGAACAAGTGCACTAAGCGATGGGACAAAAGTATATTATAAATCACCAATTTACTAACAGACATATCAGCCTGGATGTCACACCACTTCCTTAAACTCAATCTAGTCAAAACCGAGCTCATGATATTTCCTCCCCCACGTGCGCTTTCACCTGACTTCTCTGTCAAGATCCATTGCACAACTATCAACCCGTCCCCAGGTTCTAGAGGGATGTATCCTGGACTCTGAACTATCCCTCAGCCCCATATCCATATCCAATCACTATCCGAAGCTTGCTGCCTCAACCCACGCAATATCTCCATAATACATCCTTTGCTTACCAATGACACCACAAAGCTTCTAATTCACTCCTGGTCATCTCTCTCCTTGACTACTGCAACTACCTCCTCATTGGCTTACCTTTACATAGGCTATCCCCTCTTCAGTCCATAATGAATGCTGCTTCCAGGCTCATGCACCTTACCAACCATTCAGTGTCTGCTACTCCTCTCTGACAATCCCTCCACTAGCTTCCAATTGCTCAGCAAATTAAATTCAAAATACTAACAACAACTTACAAAGCCATCCACAACTTGGCCCCTAGCTTCATCACTAACCTAGTCTCAAAATACCAATCAAATTGTTCTCTTCGTTCCTCCCAAGACATCCCACTCTCTAACTCCCTCATCACTTCCTCCCATGCTTGTCTCCAGGACTTTTTTCTGAGCCTCTGTAAGGAAACCACTGAAAAATGCCTGGCGCACACTTGTGCACATGTGCATGCTCACGGGTGACTGCAAATGCCCATAGGCACTTATGCGCCTGCGCATGCTCGGCAGACAGCGTGCACGCACATGAGCACGTCCCTAGTGCCAATTGGCGCCGGACGGCCTACTTAAAGGTTGCCCTAACCACTGATCATTGCTGACTGGTCTTCAGTTGTGCTCCTGATACCTTGAATCCTGTGATTATTCTGTTTGATACCCGTTGCTGAACTTGGCTTTCTTTGACCCTGCCTCTGGACTCTGCTATACTTGATTACTGGCTCCTGATCCCAGCTTCCCATTTGACCTTGCTTCTGCCTGATGCCTCGGTGCCTTGCTGCATGTCTGCTACTGAAGCCGGCTTGCCTTGTGACCTCGTTCCTGTTCCCTGGTTGGCTCAACCCTGCCACCCGAGTGTCTGCGACTACGGTCCTGCGACCAGCTGCAACTTCCTGCTACAAGCTTCTTGGTCTTCATCTGCAGGCTCTCATGTTCCTCCTGTCCCTTGGCTCCTTCTGTTCCATCCTCAGCGGGACCTGGGTTGGAGATACAAGAGAGGCTGACCTCGTAATTTCTGTGCATCTTCAGGTATGTGACAGTACCAGTCAGCCAATGATGAAGTCTGAAAGGGAGGTCTCTCTGCTGTCAACCCTCTGCCAGACTGTTACTGCACTTTCTCATGTAGTGCAAGGGTTGCATATGGATTTTGCTCAAATTCATAATCAACTGCAGCTTGCATCCAGCTTGGCCTCCACCTCCGAGTATGCCCATGCTGAACTATCTCATTCCCCTGAGCCCAAAGTACCATCAATTGGGCCACGGGGAGGTGACCCTCCCTTCCAATTATTGCAGAGAATTCTGTCTTCCTCCTACAACCAGTCCTGGAGAACCACTCCTCTGCATTGATATTTAAAATGGAACAAATGTGTATCTATCACAGGGTGGTGTCTGTGGATACAGTGATAAATAAAATGCCACGTCCTGGTTATCACTTTGTTTTTGTTTTTTTGTTTTTTTTTTAATCTTTATTTATTTATTTTTTCTTCACAAAATACAAAAAGAGAAAACAAATTTAAAAGAAGAGGAAAACGCATGTATCATGTTTACATACATATCTTCTTAGTTTACACATACATATACCCTCTTAACCTTATACTTCTTCTATTTTCTCCCTCGACCCTCCTCCCTCCCCCTCCCACCCATCCTTCCCAGCAGATATCGCCTGAGGTTCATAATTTAATTATCATTTACTGATTGGGGTTCTGTATCTTTAGTCTTATTGTGTTATTTCTTTAACAAATCTCCAGGATTTTTAAAATTTTTTCCAGGGTTCCCATTTCCCTCCCTTATTCTCTTCTACTGTTAGGTCCTCTCCCCCTTCATTTAGGCATTCCATATTTTGTATTTTGTTTACTCGGGATATCCAATCCTGTATTTTAGGGCTCTCCTTTTCTCTCCATTTTTGCGGGATTAGGCTTTTCGCGGTGTCAAGTAAGATGGGGACTAGCGAGGATTTATATTGTTTTATGGGTTCGTCTATTCTATGGAATAAAACTGTCCAGGGGTCCTCTTTAATATCTTTTTTAGTTACCTCTTTTATTATATCAATGATCTTCCTCCAGTATTCTTTAATAATGGGGCAATCCCACCATATATGACCCATAGTCCCTATTTTTTTACATCCCCGCCAGCAATCCGAGGAATGTCCAGCTCCGAATTTACTCAGTTTATCGGTGGTAATGTACCACCTAGCTAAACATTTATAATTCGTCTCTATTATTTTGTTCTCAAGCACCGTATTGTGAACTAATTTAAATATTTTCTTTTTATTTTGCCTGCTACATTGTGAGCCCCAATCATTTTCCCATTTTTTAATGTATGCCGGGTCCTCCAGCTCGTCCCCTTCTGAGAGTATTTTATATATTCGAGCAATATTATTTTTTGACTTTTCTCTCTGACAAAGGCGTTCAATAGGCCTTAGTTCTTCTACGCCTCTTACTGGTTGAGGGAGCTTTGCAACAAACTGACGCAACTGGAGGAACCGCCATTCATCCACCCTCATCAGTTCAGTGTCCACCCTCAGTGCTTGAAAAGTGACTAATTGGCCCTTCACCAATATATCTTTTAGTTGTGCATTATTTTTTCTTATCCAGTTACCTCCCACTTCCAACTTTCCCGGTAAAAAATAATCATTCTCTTTCAAAAAAATCAGAGGTGAGTTGTATCCCCATTTGTTTTGTGTATGGGTCTGATCCCACATTTTAAGTGCATATCGTGTTATTTCATGTGTATTATGTCCTAATGTCCTGTGTTGTGGAGGATTCCATATTAATCTCCCTAAATGTGCTTGGCAAATTGCCATCTCTAAATTAACCCATCTCTTGTCATTGACCTCTTTCGCCCATTCCACCACCCGTGAAAGTACCACCGCAGTGTGATATTTTTTTAAATCCGGAAGTGCTAACCCACCTTGTTTTTTCCCCCTTCTTAACACCGCGAAAGCGATTCTTGGCTTTTTATGTTGCCATATATACCTTGAGATTACATTTCTTAATATTTTAAAAAAGGCAGAGGGGAGTGAAATAGGCAACATTTGGAACTTATATATAATCTTCGGAACCAAAATCATTTTTACCACATTTATACGTCCTAACCATGAGAGAGGACTTGTTGAAATTTTCTTTATTTCTCGTTTAATTTCATCTAGTAAAGGAATATAGTTATTCAAGTATATTTTCCTAATCGTATCTGAGAGAGTAACTCCTAAATATTTAATCTCCTTACGCCAGGGAAAATGGAATTCTGCGCTGAGTTTCTTCTCTTCCATAATACTAATGTTGATGTTTAAAACTTCGGACTTGCCCAGGTTAACCTTCAAATTCGATATTTTACCAAACTTTTCTAGCAACCTCAACAAGTTTGGAATTGTTGTCCTAGGGTTGGTAATGAAAAAGAGCACATCATCCGCGTAAGCTGCGAGTTTGTGCTCCTCCTCTCCAACCCTGATCCCTTTTATATCCGGGTTATTTCGTACGGAGGCCAATAGGGGTTCGAGAGACAATGCGAACAGAAGGGGTGATAATGGGCACCCCTGTCTGGTGCCGTTTCCCATTTGAAACTGTGCAGATGATTCTCCGTTAACCTTCACCGCAGCTTGCGGGTGGTTATAAAGTACTTTGATCCACTGGATCATCCTTGGGCCCAAGCCCATGACTTCTAGCGTTTCTATCATGAGTCCCCAGTCTACCCTGTCAAATGCTTTCTCGGCATCTATTGACAGGAATAGACCGGGGGTCCCATTGTTTTTTAGGGCCTGTAGGAGGAGCAATGCCCTCACCCCATTATCCCTACCTTCTCTCTCGGGTATAAACCCTACTTGATCTGAATGTACCAGTTCTGTCATTTTTTCCTTTAATCTAGAAGCCAGGACTTTAGCATACAACTTTGTGTCAGCATTAAGCAAGGCTATCGGCCTATAGTTAGAGCAGAGCAGGTGATCTTTACCCTCCTTTGGGATCAACGTAATTGAAGCACGCAGGGCCTCTCTCCCCATTTCATATTTTGTCCCCAAGCCATTCAAGTATTTGCATAGCTTAGGGACTAAGATCTCTTTATATTTTTTCAAGTAAATAATCGAGAACCCGTCTGGCCCCGGGCTTTTACCCGGTGCTGTATCTTTTAATGCATTATAGATCTCCTCCTCTGTAATGGGTCTGTCCATATTATGCCTGTCAATATCTGTTAAGTGTGGAAGTTTTGCTTTATACAAGAATTCTTCGCTTTTCCCCTTTTCCTCTTTGCCTTGTACCCCTTTCTGGCCTACATTGTACAGGGCTTCATAGTATTGCTTAAAGGCCTCCGCAATTTCCTTAGTTGTATACACCGTCTTCCCACTTTTATCCTGTATTTTTTCAATGAAATTAATCTCTCTTCTCTTTTTAACCTGTCGAGCCAAGTATTTACCTGTTTTATTTTCTCCCAAGTACCTCTCTCTGGCTCTCCCCTCTAAAACCCTCCTTGCTTCCTGTTCATACATATCTTTTAATTCCTCTCGCTTATTGTTCAATAAATGAAAAAGTTCCTGATGATGCTCCTTTTGTTTTTTTTGTTCCTGTTCCAATCTGTAAACCTCCTTTATTAATTTTTCTTTTTTCTCTATACTTTCCTTTTTTTTTCTTGTCCCTATGGAGATGAGGATACCCCTAATATATGCTTTGTGTCCCTCCCAAAGGGAGGCCTCCGTTATCTCACCCGTATCATTCGTTAAGAAATAGAATTCTATTTCCTTCCGTATTATTTCTGCGATTTTTTTGTCCTGTATAAGGTTTTCGTTTAATCGCCAAGTAAATGGATGTCTATGTATTCCAGGTATCCTCATCTTCATTAGCACTGGGGAATGGTCTGATAGGGATATTATTCCTATCTCTGTTTCCATCACGGTCTCCAGCAGTCTATGGTCGACCATTATATAGTCCAGCCTGGAGTGCGTCCCGTGCACTGGGGAAAAAAAAGTGTAATCTTTTGTTTTTTCATGTTGTATCCTCCAAGCATCTATTAATTGATTTTGTCTCAGTTGGAGTTTTAATGCTTTCATATTTTTCCCACTTATCCCCCTTGCACGAGACGTACTATCCAGAGATGGATCCAAGCCAAAGTTGAAATCACCCGCCAAAATCACTTCTCCTGTTTTAAAGTTTGCAAGATTCTTCAAAATTTGTTTCAAAAATCTAGTAGGATTTTCATTTGGACCGTAAACATTGGCCAAGGTAAATATCCTATCCCCAAGTTTCCCTTTCAAGAACAGATAACGGCCCTCTGGATCAGTCTGCCTATCTATCACGGTAAACTTTGTGTGTTTCTCAAACCCGATCGCCACTCCCTTGGCCCTCCTTATTGGGGAGTCTCCATAGAACCATTTCGGGAAGTTATCGGAGAACAGCTTGACATTTGTATCCTGAGTTAGGTGGGTTTCTTGCAGAAACACCACCTCTGCTTTATATTGCTGTAATTCCTGTAGTAGTTTATATCTCTTTATAGGCGAGTTCAGGCCTTTAACATTATATGATACAAATTTCACCTCTGTCATCCGAGACTCCCAAGGGAGGTACTTGGTCCCCCCCTTTTAAACCTGTAAATCATTAGAACCCCCTTTTCTTTTCCTTCCTCTTTCCCTTTTTTTCCCCTTCCTTTCCCTTTCCCTCTTCTTCTTCTGCAAGGAATATCTTTTCCCCCCTTTCCCTCCAACCTCCCCCCCCCTTCCTTCCCTCCCCCCTCCCTCTGGCCCCATTCCGGCCTTTGCTTTGCATTATGGCCCTTACTCCCTTCTGCAAGCAATATCCATCAGGTTGTGGCTCAGGCTATGGCACTCCCCCTCTGTAAACCCTATCTCCCTCGCCTCAATGGGAGAAGGGGAACACCCTCCACAGAGTAAGAGTGATGGAGCCAGAGCCCCGCCCAGACCCTCCATCATACCATCCCCCCCTCCACCCGCTTCCCCCCGATCCCCCCACCCCCCCCTTATCCGCTCTCTCGAACCTGCAATAGGAGAAACACTGAACCGAATAGGATAATCAATACCGCCAAACTTATTTCTGTAAGCAACACTGAGTTTGCCTAACAATCTACCCGTGGCTCCACTAGGAACAGTGAGCCAAAGCTAAATATGGACAGAGAGGGAGAGAAAAAAAAAAAAAAAAGAGAGGAAAAGACAAAAAAAATCTCAAGAGCAATCATATCATATTCTCCCCCATCCCCATCCCCCAACACCACTTATTACTATATTTCATGGGGGTCTATGGGTATCTTTGGGGTTGGAATTCCCACTTGGTTACAGAAGTCCTCCAGTTCCTCTAGGAACTTTAATCTAATAGTTCTTCCCTCTTTCTGCACCATAAGGGCTGCCGGAAACCCCCAGCTATATCTTATATTAGCTCGTCTCATTTGTTCCAGTAAGGGTTTTAGTCGTCTTCTCCGTGCTAAAGTTCCCGATGAAAGGTCTGAAAAAACCTGTAGCGTTGTCCCTTCAAATTGAACTGGAGGTAGTCCTCTGAGTTTACTCCAAATCTTAGCTTTGTCTTCATAGAGATGGAATTTTATAATCACGTCTCTTGGTACCTCTTCCTTTATTCCTGGGGGTTTCCTCACTCTGTGCACCCGATCTATCTTTAACTCTACCCCTTCTTCTCTTCCCAGAATATGGTTAAATATCTTTCCCATTTTTGTTCCTAAGTCTTCTCCCTGTTGTTCTGGTAACGCTCTGATCCTCAGGTTTTGGCGTCGGTTTTGATTCTCCTGTTCCTCCATTTTGTAGAGGATATCCCTGTGTGCCACCTGCATTTTTTTTACCTGCGTTTTTAAGTCTAATATCTCCTGGGCCTGTCTACTTGTTTGTTCTTCAACTTCCTCTACTCTTCCTAATAAGTGCCCCATGTCCGTCCTTACTGTTAAAATTTCGGCTTTAATTGTGTTTTCTAATTTCATGAACATGTCCATCATTTCACTTTTGGTTGGTATTTGAGATATATCCCTCCGCTCTTTTCTTCTGCCCTCCGTGTCTGAGTCCCTCTCCTCCCCTGAGGTGTCTCCCCGCGTCTCTTCTAATTTTCCAGTGTCTTTCCTCTTCTCCTTAGCACCCTGTTTTCTTTCTATTCCTGGGCTTTTTTGGCTTGTCTCCTTGAGGTATTTCTGGATCGTGCTGGTATTTAGGCTTTCCCTCGGGGCTTTAGGGTCACTCATTTTTTGATTTCTTCCTTTCATGTTGCCACTCTTTATTTTTCGCTTCCCCAGCTTTCCCCTTAATTTAGCTGTTTCCAGAAAACAGGGAAGGAAGGAAGGAAAGCAAAGCCGCAGAGAGCCCTCCTTTCTTAGTGTCCTACCAGGACCATCTATTAATATCTATAGGGGTCCGGGATTAAATTCCTTTCCTCAGAGATATATGTGTTAGTGTTATACTGGGTGCTCTAGCTTCAGCCCACCAGTCCACCTGATCTTTACCACTCCGTTTACAGTCCTTTGTACGTAAACCTTTACGTTTTACATCACACTCTGTGGTGGATTGGTATATCTGCTGCAGGTATACAGTTCTAGAGAGAGATCACTTAAGACTTTTATAAGGTGCGGTCCGTCATTATCATTTCAGCATAAATCATGATAAATGCCGACCAGTTATTCACCACACACACACCCCTTTCTCTCCTTTCGGCACTAACGTTGCGTCTTTCTGGTGGATGTTTTGGTCTGAGATGCATGCGTTTTTAGGCACAGCAAAAACCTATATTAATTTAGGCTTAATTGATTTCAGAGCTAAAAAATAAAGAATAAAGAATCAACTACCAGTAGACCAAAGAAAGACAATACGTAGTAAAATTAAATTCGTTTTCAGGGCTTTAACGCATTTAACATGTATTTAACATGCATTTCCATGGAGTGCTTATTTACCAGCTCTTCTTAATCCTTCCATTCAACAGCTGTCTTTGACCTAAAGAGGGGCTCCTTACTGCTTTCAGACACACTCCTTCCACATTGTTGAGTTCAGGGTCCCAACTCTATATTTATTATACTTCTGTATGCTTTTGTTATACTGCCCGTATATCTCCAGTCCTTACAGTCCACAACAATCAGATCAATTAGGAAGGGATACTTTTAGTCTGACCTGTTCGTAGCTGTTCAATGCTCTTCCCTTCTGGTCTTCTTTCTGGGCTCTGTGGTCCACTGGAGGGATACGACAGCAGAGGGCAACGTGGGGGGGATCCGGGGGGGGATCCGCATGCTCCGGCGGGGTCCTCCGTCTGCCGTCACAGCTGGGCTCCAGGTCACGCTTATGCTGTCAGTCAACTCTTTCTCAGCTGTTCCACGGCTGGGACCGTTCGTGCGGCGTGCGGCGGGGAAGGAAGCATGATCGGCGGGGTCAGTGTGACGTCATTACGGGGCGTCGCGCTCTCTCACAGCGCTCTGCTCCAGCTGGCTCGGCAGGGCTTCCTCCATCTACTCGTGCGAGCGCCGCCGACTGGCCCCTCCCCTCTCACGTACGTACCATCCCTCCCATTGATATTTGGTTATCACTTTGTGAATGTAAATATTGACAAGGAAAAGGGGGAGTAAGGGAGAAAAATAAAAAATAAAAATAAAAGAACCTTCACATAAAAGACCTCAAAAGAAAAAATGTGGGTTCAATTGGACTTTTTAGGCATAAAGAAAGTTGTAAACACAACCAGTATATTCAAAAGGAATTATTTCTATTTATTTTTAAAACAAAAAATAAAAACAGAAAATAAAGAGTTCAATTTCCTTTTTACACACAAAAAAGAAATGTTTCCTCCTTATAACTACACATTTAAGACCTAATTGGCATCCTATCAAAAGTAGTAAAATCCATTTCAAATTTCCAAAAAGGAAAAAACAAAATATATATCTATATAAATATAGGATCAAGGATATCAACCATACAGTCAGCAATTACATATATTTTTGGTGCTCTACATGTTTCGCGTCTGTGATGACACTTCTTCAGGAGCTGATAACAGTGTTCTAAATTGTAAGGAGAGAATATAAATAAATAAAAAAGAAAAAACATATATGCATATAAAATACTAAAAAACACATATGTAAGCATACATATAAAATACATATATCCAAATATATATAACATATTTCGTTATATCACCCATCAGAGTACTGAGGTGTTTCAAAAAAGGGGGATGAAGGAGAGGAAAAAAAAAGGGGGGGGGAGGGGGGAGAGGGAAAAAGGGGGATTTTCTGGGACCACAATGTGGGGGCGGATATAACATTCCTATTTCATATCATATAGTGTCAGGCCATCAATACTTACATTCCTTCATAGAGTGTCTCTCTATATGGGACACACTCTATGAAGGAATGTAAGTATTGATGGCCTGACACTATATGATATGAAATAGGAATGTTATATCCGCCCCCACATTGTGGTCCCAGAAAATCCCCCTTTTTCCCTCTCCCCCCCCCCCCTTTTTTTTTTTCCTCTCCTTCATCCCCCTTTTTTGAAACACCTCAGTACTCTGATGGGTGATATAACGAAATATGTTATATATATTTGGATAAATGTATTTTATATGTATGCTTATATATGTGTTTTTTAGTATTTTATATACATATATGTTTTTTCTTTTTTATTTATTTATATTCTCTCCTTACAATTTAGAACACTGTTATCAGCTCCTGAAGAAGCGTCATCACAGACGCGAAACATGTAGAGCACCAAAAATATATGTAATTGCTGACTGTATGGTTGATATACTTGATCCTATATTTATATAGATATATATTTTGTTTTTTCCTTTTTGGAAATTTGAAATGGATTTTACTACTTTTGATAGGATGTCAATTAGGTCTTAAATGTGTAGTTATAAGGAAGAAACATTTCTTTTTTGTGTGTAAAAAGGAAATTGAACTCTTTATTTCCTGTTTTTATTTTTTGTTTTAAAAATAAATAGAAATAATTCCTTTTTTAAATGTATATTTATTGAAAAAAAAATTCTGTAAACAGTACAAAAATGTCATAAATACGGTACAGTAGTCAATAACATTGGGTGGACATAATATGGGCACCATATTGTAGGTTACAAACGGGTTAAGTGATAGGATACACCATGAAGCTGTATACAATGGTGATAGCATAACTGAAAAAGAAGGATAGAACGAACTAAGACATTGGAAACCAGACGTATGGGTGTTCTTGGTCTGATACGGTATAATACAGTAAACAGGATATCAAATCTCCCTAAGGTCACTTAAGGAAGGACCGGCAGAGGGGGTAATCAAAGATTCTGGGTTGAATATGGAGGCATCCCATGGGTCCCATGTCTTGGAAAATTTGGGCAAGGAATCATGAGCTATTGCCGTCAAATGTTCCATCCTACGCATGTGAGCAATGGACGAGACTACATGTGCTTGTGTGGGAGGTATGGGAGATAGCCAATGAGCTGGAATTACTCTCTTGGCAGCCAGGAGTATGAAAGCCATTAGTTTCCTGGCATATTTAGGGAGATCTAGGATCGGAAGGCCTAACAGGTAATGTGTCGGAGTCAGTGGGATATCTCTTTTCAATATTGATTGGAGAATGGATTGGACCATAGACCAAAAAGATGTGATACGTGGACAATCCCAAAAGATATGAAGGTGTGTGCCAATATCCTGTAGGCACCTCCAGCATAAACGAGACAGTGAGGGATCATATTTATGTAAAACTTCGGGGGTCCTATACCAAAACATTAGTACTTTATAAGCAGTTTCTTTCTGCTCAACACATCTCGAGACTTTGGAGATGGAAGTCCAGATCTCCTGCCACTGAGAGAGAGAAATAGTAACGGGTAGGATTTTGGCCCACTTCCGCATATAAAGGTGAGAGTCTAGAGTGGGGGGTAGTGAGTCATGTAGAATCCTGTAAATAGCGGATATGAGACCCTTCTGGTGTGAACCCTGGGTGCATAACATTTCAAAGGCGTTAGGTTTCTCTAGGCTCATGGCAGGAGATACGGAGCAAAAGTAGTGCTTAAATTGAAGGTAGGTGAAAATGGACCGTTGTGGAATGTCAAATTTGTCCTGTAAGTCCGGAAAAGATAAAAGTTTGCGGGACACTGGGTGAACTAAGTGGCGAAGTTGGAAAATGCCTGCTTGAGTCCACGGGGTCATAGCCATTGTGGACAAACTGTCAGGTATATCTGGGTTGTGAGTGACATTTAAAAGGGGTGGACAGGGGGAGGAAAGAGAGAACTTCTTGTGGCATTTTTTCCAAATATCCAAAGTAAATAGCATAGGAGCAAGGCAAATACGTCTGAGTTGTGATATAGAGGAGGATAGGTCAGACCAGAGCATAGAACAAGGATGGACCGGGTCAGTGATACTCATTTCTATCTCCGCCCAACGACTCGTCGCAAAATAGGAGGACCAGGAGACCGTCGTAGATAGGTGGGTCGCGTAATAATATCGTATAATATCGGGAGCTCCCAGACCCCCATGTGAGCGCGGTGCAAAGACAACCGTATGGGCAATTCTATGGGACATGGGAAGGGCCACAGGTAAAGTTTCGAAAAGATACAAAAATTTAGGGAGTATTGCCATTTTAAGGACATTTATCCTACCTAAAAGGGACAGGGGACATTGCATCCATTTACGGAGTAGGCCGTGTGTTTCTGATATCAAAAAGAAAAAGTTAGCCTGGTATAGTGTGCGATAGGATGCTGTTAAATGAATGCCCAAGTATTTGAGTGAGTCAGAACGCCACTGGTAGGGAAAGGTGTTGCGCAAAGCGGCGAGAAGTAGGGGAGGGATATGAATGGGAAGCGCTTCAGTTTTAGCTGTATTAACTTTATATCCTGATATATTACCGAACGTTTCTAGGAGGGCATGGAGGTTGGGGAGTGAGGTGTGAGGTTTAGTTAAAGTAAGCAATATGTCGTCAGCAAACAAGGACAGCTTGTATTCTTTCCGTCGTAAAGAGACTCCCCTGATGTTTGAGTCTTCCCGAATGCGGGCTGCCAGAGGTTCAAGGCATAATATAAATAACAAGGGGGAAAGGGGGCAGCCCTGTCTAGTTCCATTGCTATGTGTAAACGTTGGGGATTTGAAGGATGCCAATTGAACTTGTGAGGTGGGATGGGAATAAAGGGTATGAAGAGCCGATACAAAGGAGCCTGAAAAACCGTAGCGTGCAAGTGTGGCAAACATGTAAGGCCATCCAAGCCTATCAAAAGCCTTTTGGGCATCTAGGCTGAGAATAAGAGCAGAGCGAGAGGTTTTATCAAGCATGTCAATTAGATCAATGGTGCGTCTGGTGTTATCGCCCGCTCGTCTACCTAGAACAAAACCCACTTGATTGTTGTGAACAAGGGCAGGGATTATGGAAGAAAGTCTATTGGCTAAAATTTTTGTAAAGATTTTATAGTCTGAGTTAAGTAGGGCGATGGGCCTGTAATTATCTGACAGGGATGGGGATTTGCCCGGTTTCAGAAGGACTGTGGTATGGGCGTGTAGGAATTGCGAATGTGGAGTGACCCCTTTTTGTAAGGAGGAGTAAAGCTTTAATAAGTGAGGGCCAAGGATGGGAAGGAAAGTTATAATATTGATATGGTAGACCGTCAGGTCCAGGGGACTTATGTAAGGGCAGTTCTTTCACTACTGCTGCTAACTCTTCTGTCGAGATATCTGCATTAAGGGCAACTAGCTGTGACAGTGATATTTTAGGCAACTTTAAAGGGGAGCAAAAAGAATCAAAAGCCTCTTGAGTGAAGAGGTGTTTAGGGTCAGAAGCTAAACAGTTGTACAATTTGTCATAGAACGAGCCAAAAACTTTGGACATCTTCAAAGGACAATGGGTCGTGGAGCCGTCAGCCTGAAGGAGGAGGTCAGGATAAGATTGAAAGGGACGCGGTTTAAGCTTATTTACTAGCATCCTGTGGGGTTTGTTAGCGAACTCATAAAATTTCTGCTTTGCCCAAATTAGGGCCTTAGAACATTTTTGCATCTCTAGCGACCTCAAACGCTCACGGAGGGTCGTGACTGTGTGCAGACGGGTCACCGTAGGGGAAGCCAGGAGCAGATCTTCAGCCTTACGGAGCTGTAAGAGGGTGTCTTGCCTCAGGGCTGCCGAGTCCCGCTTTAAGCGGGCGCCGGCAGAAATACATGCACCTCTAAAAAACGCCTTGTGGGCTTCCCATAGGGTAGACACCTCTGCCACTATACCCTCATTCAGTTGAAAAAATTCTGATAAAGTTTGGGACAGTTGAGCTTCGACAATGGGGTTGCGGAGGAGAAAGTCATTGAGTCTCCAATGACAGGTTCTCGGCATGGAGCAGGCAAGGGCCAGGTTAAGCTGAACCGAGGCGTGATCTGACCAAGTTATGTGGTTCAGTTCTGAGGCCACCGCCGATGTCAGTAGAGGTGTTGATATAAAAAGGTGGTCAAGTCTGGAGTACATCTTATGTGGGGGGGAGAAAAATGAAAATTGTCTGCTAGTGGGGTGTTTGATTCTCCATATGTCCAACAGGTTATGGGTTCTAATTAGTTTATGAAATGTGGTGGACTGACGTTCCACTCTAGATGAGGGAATGGAAGGAAAAAGCGTCTGTCTGTCTCGCCTAGGAGACATGACCATGTTGAAATCCCCCCCCCATGATCATGAAAGGTTGAGCATAGTTACCTAAGCTGTCCAGTAAGTCAGAAAGAAATTGGATTTGGCCCGAATTAGGAGCATACACATTAATCACAGTAAGAGAGCGTGAGAGATACTCGCAGTCCAGGAGAATATATCTACCATGGGGGTCTATAAATGAAGATTTCACCCTAATCGGGCAAGATTTCCTAATCAGGATCGCAACCCCTGCTTTGCCAGAGGGGTCAGAAGCCAGAAAAGAATTTGGAAAGTGTTTAGCAGCAAATTTAAGAGAACCCCCGGGGCGAAAATGAGTCTCCTGGACCAGGACTATGTCCGCAGCCGAAGATTTGAACTCTTTCAGAGCCAGCCAGCGCTTATGAATAGAGTTCAAGCCTTTAACATTATAAGTAAGAACCCTTAAAGCCATCTTTATGGATTGGCATTAATGCAATGTAGGCAGAACAAACATGTATTAACCAAAAATACCCGTAAAAATTAACTAGGCAGTATAAACCATGGTGTATCCTGTGGAATAAAAGCAGATGTACGCATACAACATCGACTATAAGGAAAAAAGCTACACAATACCTTGAACTATGTAGGTCAAAAAGAACCAATAGGCCGAAAAAAAGGCCCATAACAAGAAAAAAAAAGAAAGAAAAAACCAGAGAAAAAGAGCCTGGGGGGTAAAAACCACCCAGGAGTCCACGGCCAAGGCCACAGAACAATCGAAGGCACACAAGGGGTTCCATCTCATCGGGAGTGGCTCCCCTCGCCACCTTCCGACAGCGTCTAGAAATAGCAAAAAACAATGTAACTTAGCTTGACTCTAGTCCAAAGGAGCAAAGAAAGACCCATAATTACGGGTATGACCAACCCCATAACAGGGGAAACATGGTGACTTAGGGGCCGAAGTCAATCCCAACCAGGGTTGGGGAAGGGGTCCATCTCAAGTAGGATGTCTGGCAAATGGCGAGCGTTGAGGAGTAGAAAAGTTCTTCTGCGACCTCTGCCGAGCGGGGGTCCAGAGTCGTCCTGGAATGGAAGTGGGTTTGGGTGTCACGGGAAGAGGAGTGGGGTCTTCATCTGGGATCGGTGGTAAACCAAGGCTGCGGAGAAAAGCTTCACTTTCCTGTAAGTCTCTCATGGAGTATTGAATTCCGTCTTTTGAGGCAGACAGGCGAAAGGGGAAACCCCATCGGTACGGGAGTTGATGATTCTGTAGATGCGTAGTCACCGGGCGGAAGCTTCTGCGTTTGGCAAGGGTGATCGGAGATAAGTCACTGAAAATCTGTATCTTCGCCCCCTTAAACTCTAGGCGGGATTTGTTGCGGGTAGCCACTATTAAAGCCTCCTTACTGTCATAGTAATGAAAACGTACTATGATGTCCCTGGGGTTGGCACCCGCTGGGGGCTTGGGGGCCAGGGATCTGTGCGCCCTATCCAGTCTCCAGTCAATGTCCGGAATCCGAGGGGCCACCACATTGAACAAGCTGAGGAGATATGGTCTAATCTCTCCCTCGCTAACGGTCTCCGGCACGCCTCTGATACGTAAATTTTGACGGCGTTCCCTATTCTCCAAGTCTTCTTGCTGGGATTGAAGCTGGGAGATTGATTGTTTCAGGCCGGCATTGTCTTCTTCCAATACGTGATCAGATCATCAAACTTCGTTTCCAAGACATCGTTGCGTTCATCGATTTGAGCTATCTCTCCCCGTAGTTCGTGTGCAAGTTTTCCCATTTCTTTAGAGACGTTGCTAGTCAGGTCTTGCAGTAGGGCCTTAAGTTTGTCATCAAGGACTTCTACCGTGACAGGGGCGGCCATTGTTTCTGGTGAGGAAAGCTGAGAAGCGTTGCGCGTCACCCCTTGAGAAGGCGTTTGTGTGGACAGGGTGGCCGTCGAGGTTGGGGAAGGGGATGTAGGTCTGCTCAGAAAACGGTCAAGTGTTTGTGAGGGTCGCAGGTCTGGAGATTGAGACTGGGTGGGATGTTTTGGCCCGTACTTCACCATGAGGCGTTTGGACTAGAAGTCAGGCAGTTGTGCTGTCCCCCGTTGTAAAGATGCTGATTATGCGTTGTAGGGGGAGTAGGAAGGCGGCTTAGGGCGTCATTTAATGGTTACATGGTGGTCATCCTATGGGACCAAATGTGTGGCCCCCACTGCAGAGAATGAAGCACATGAGCTACAAGGACCACACGGGTATAAAGGGTATCGTGGGGACCCGAAATGAGAAAGAGAATTCCAGGGGGGATATCGTGCTGGTGAGGTGGAAGGATCCGGGAGAATGGAGGAGCAGTGCTCACTGAAAGGGACTTGAGAGTCCCAATATGGCCGCCAGGTAGGCCAGAGCCTCAGTGTTCAGCTGAGGGCAGTGGTAGGGGGAGATGCAGAAGTCTATTGCCCTGCTTGCGCGTGCACAGTGCAGAGCCAAGCCAGCAGGGGTAAGCAAGCTAGTGAACTCCCAGGGCTTCTCCTCACCTTAGGCCCGGGTGTAGCAAGATGGCCGCCGGAGCTCCTCGGGAGCCTGAAGGACTGCTGCTGCTCCTCGTAACCTCCGGGAATGTCGCTGTGGATGCTTCGCCGTCCACGCGGTCACCCTCCGGTGCGTGCAGCGGTTCTACGGTGGGCAGATGTGTCTGCCTGTTCGGTGGAGCCCGGAGCCTGTAGGGCCCGTCGGAGGAAGTAGGCCGCAAGATGGCGGCGGCGGGACTCTCACTGTGGCGCCGGCCGCGCACTAGGCCGCGAATGGTGAGAGCGCCGGGGGATGGAAATATCGCCCGTAAACCGATCCGGGCGGCTTCCCCACTCAGGATGGGCTGTTTTGGGGCCTCGGCGGTCAATCCCGGGTGCGGATTGAGGTGGATGTAATCGGGGATGCACGGAGCTCTCCTCCAGTGCGTCCGTCCACCTCGGCTTCCGGCCACGCCTAGAAATAATTCCTTTTGAATATACTGGTTGTGTTTACAACTTTCTTTATGCCTAAAAAGTCCAACTGAACCCACATTTTTTCTTTTGAGGTCTTTTATGTGAAGGTTCTTTTATTTTTATTTTTTATTTTTCTCCCTTACTCCCCCTTTTCCTTGTCAATATTTACATTCACTCCTCTGCATTAACCACTTCAGCTCCGGACCAATAAATACCTTAAGGACCAGAGGTCTTTTTGCAATTTCGCACTGCGCTGCTTTAACTGGTAATTGCGCGGTCATGCAATATTGCACCCAAACGAAATTTGCGTCCTTTTCTTCCCACAAATAGAGCTTTCTTTTGATGGTATTTGATTGCCTCTGCGATTTTTTTTTTTTGCGATATAAATGGAAAAAGAGCGAAAATTTGGAAAAAAAAATATATTTTCTTCTTTTTGTTATAAGAAAAATCGAATAAACTAAATTTTAGTCATACATTGAGGGCAAAATTTATTCAGCCACATGTCTTTAGTAAAAAAAATGTCAATAAGCGTATATTTTTTGGTTTGCGCAAAAGTTATAGCGTCTACAAACTAGAGTACATTTTCTGGAATTTACACAGCTTTTAATTTATGACTGCCGATCTCATTTCTTGAGGTGCTAAAATGGCAGGGCAGTACAAATCCCCCCCAAATGACCCCATTTTGGAAAGTAGACACCCCAAGGAAATTGCTGATGGGTATGTTGAGCCCATTGAATATTTATTTTTTTTGTCCTAAGGGATTGAATAATGACAAAAAAAAAAAAATAAATTTTTTTTACAAAAAGTTGTCACTAAATGATATATTGCTCACACATGCCATGGTTATATGTGGAATTGCACCCCAAAATATATTCCGCTACTTCTCCCGAGTATGGGGATACCACATGTGTGGGACTTTTTGGGAGTCTAGTCGCGCACGGCACCCCGAAAACCAATCACCACCTTCAGGATTTCTAAGGGTGCAAATTTTTGATTTAACTCCTCACTACCTATCACAGTTTCGAAGGCCATAAAATGCCAAAATAGCACAAAACCCCCCAAAATGACCCCATTTTGGAAAGTAGACACCCCAAGCTATTTACTGAGAGGCATGTTGAGTCCATGGAATATTTTATATTTTGCCACAAGTTGCGGGAATATTACAAACTTTTTTTTTTTTGCACCAAGTTGTCACTAAATGATATATTGCTCACACATGCTATGGGCATATGTGAAATGACACCCCAAAATACATTTTGCTGCTTCTCCTGAGTACGGGGATACCACATATGTGGGACTTTTTGGGAGTCTAGTTGCGCACGGCACCCCGAAAACCAATCACCACCTTCAGGATTTCTAAGGGTGCAAATTTTTGATTTAACTCCTCACTACCTATCACAGTTTCGAAGTCCATAAAATGCCAAAATAGCACAAAACCCCCCCAAATGACCCCATTTTGGAAAGTAGACACCCCAAGCTATTTACTGAGAGGCATGTTGATTCCATGGAATATTTTATATTTTGCCAAAAGTTGCGGGAATATTACAAACTTTTTTTTTTTTTGCACAAAGTTGTCACTAAATGATATATTGCTCACACATGCTATGGGCAGAAGTCAAATTACACCCCAAAATAAATTCTGCTGCTTCTCCCGAGTACGGGGATACCACATGTGGGGGACTTTTTGGGAGCCTAGCCACGTACGGGACCCCGAAAACCAAGCACTGCCTTCCGGATTTGAATATAAAATGCTACCAAAAAACCTGTTAGCGATGGCAGGGATCAGGCCTGACTCTGCGATCGCTGCAGTTATGTGTTTAGTGTTTTGTAAGTGACAGTGATCGATCGATACTGCACTTGGGTGGGCTGGGCAGAGGGGCAAAACGCAGGTGCCAGCAGGTATTTGGGCTGATCCCGCTAACAATGCGTTTTTTTGGAACCCTAAACTGCTGGGGACGCTAGTATAGATCTGATCAGATCAGATATTGATCTGTTCAGATTCTATACCACTACGGGAGGTGTATGCTTTGTGTGTGGGTGTTAGCGGTACTGGCACTAACCTAGCGCTGCCTGGGGCGACGCAGACCCTGACCCTAAAACCTAATTGATATCACCCGCCGGGTGATCAGGGGGTTAAACCTTTATTGGGTAATAAATGGTGGGTGCCCTGATGCTATAAAAAACAAACTAACCAGAGTCACCCGTAACACTTATACGGTGATCAGTGGTGAAAGGGTTAACTAGGAGCAATCAGGGGGTTCAAATTTTTATTAGGTAGTATATGGGGGTCCCTGGCGCTATATAAAAACCTGACGGGGAACCTAAATGACTAACTGGCTAACCAGCGTCACCAGTGACACTTATACTGTGATCGCTGGTGAAAGGGGGTGAAAGGGTTAACTAGCAGAAATCAGGGGGTTAAAACCATTATTGGGTAGTATATCGGGGTACCTAGCGCTATAAAAACCTGGCGGTGAACCTAAAAAAATAACTAGCTACCTAGCGACTGTAGCGACACTAATGCAGCGATCAGAAAAACGATCGCTTAGTGACACTGGCAAAAGGGGGTGAAAGGGTTAACTAGCAGAAATCAGGGGGTTAAAACCATTATTGGGTAGTATATCGGGGTACCTAGCGCTATAAAAACCTGGCGGTGAACCTAAAAAAATAACTAGCTACCTAGCGACTGTAGCGACACTGATGCAGCGATCAGAAAAACGATCGCTTAGTGACACTGGCAAAAGGGGGTGAAAGGGTTAACTAGCGGCAATCAAGGGGTTAAAACCATTATTGGGTAGTATATCGGGGTACCTAGCGATATAAAAACCTTGCGGTGAACCTAAAAAAATAACTAGCTACCTAGCGACACATGCAGCGATCAGAAAAATGATCGCTTAGTGACACTGGCAAAAGGGGGTGAAAGGGTTAACTCTAGGGGCAATCAAGGGGTTAAATCTTTATTGGGGGGTGATAGGGGGCTACCCTGGACCTAACACTAACTGTCCTGACAGTTTTTACTGTCACAACTGACACTGAATGCATTGATCAGTAAAGAAATGATCAATGCAATCAGTGACACTGTGACTGGGGGGGGAGGGGGGGCGGGGGGGGGATCGGGGGGCGATCGGGGGGGGATCGGGGGGGGGTTTGTGTGCCTGTGTGTACCTACATGTCAGTGTAGTGTTGGTGCACACTTACTTTTACTTTTCTCCTCGTAGTCCGGTCAAAAAGACCGCCCCGAGGAGAATGACATCACTTCCTCCTTCCTGTGTAAACAATACACAGGGGAGGAAGCTTCTCATTGGCCAGGAGCGATCCAGAGGGGGTGGCCGAAAACCAACGGCCATCCCCTCATCACGGAGCGCTCCTGGACCGAATCGGACCGCTGTAACCAGCGGGAGGGGGTCCGATCGGACCCCCCACCCGCTGGAAGGCAATCACGTAGATGTACGTGATTGTGCCTGCCTGTGCCATTGTGCTGACGTACATTGGCAATACGGCGGTCCTCAAGTGGTTAATGTGGACTCTGAAACTGTTAAACTTGTGCCTTCTGTTTACCAGGACTTTCTGAACATTAAAAAAAAAAAAGAATGCTGACACTCTTCCCCCTCACAGACCACACGATTGTCCTATCAAACTTTTTCCTGGTGCAGAAATCCCCTTTGGCAGGATCTAGCCACTCTCTGAACTTGAACTAGAGGAGTTGTGGAAGTATATCGATGAAAATCTTGACAAGGGGTTTATCCGGCCATCTTCATTTCACACTGGGCTGGGAATATTCTTCGTTGAGAAGGATTGCACACTTCAGCCTTGTATTGACTATCGGGACTTGACTAAAGTAACCATTAAAAATTGGTACCCCTTACCACTCTTCCCTGAATTGTTCCATAGACTATGAGAAGCACATGTATTCTCCAAATCAGATTTAAGGGGAGCTTATAACCTGATCAGAATAAGGGTGGGTGATGAATGGAAGATGGCCTTTAGGTCTCGTTTTGGGCACTTTGAGTACCTGGCGATGCCCTTTTTGGCTCTGTAACGCACCAGCCAGCTTCAAGAATTTTGTGAACAATGTGTTTTGGGAATTTCTTGATTTGTTCACTATTGTCTATTTGGATGACATTCATTTTTTTCTACTTCTCTAGAGTCCCATCAAGTTCATGTGAAGAAATGTTAAGGAGACTGAGGAAACATCATCTCTATGTCAAATTGGAGAAGTGTGAGTTTGAGAATCTTACCATACAGTTCTTGGGTCTCATTATCTCCACTGATGGGATTGCCATGGATCCACAGAAGGTATCTGCAGTACTCAATTAACCTGCCCCTACTGATAAGAAATCTGTGCAGTGGTTTGTGGGCTTTGCCTCTTTTTTACAGGAAATTCATTAAGGACTTGTCTGGTATCATATCCCCTATCACTCAGTGAACAAGACTACGCACAACCTTCACATGGACCTCGGAAGCTCAAACTACATTTGAGAGGCTGAAGGGCCTTTTTACATCTGCGCCCATTCTGAAACACCCAGACCCTGCTTTACCTTATGTTCTCGAGGTTGATGACTCTAAAATTGTTGTAGGAGCCATATTGTCCCAAAGACAGGGGACAAAATCCCTATTTCACCCTGTCGTTTTTTTTCTCCAGGAAACTAAGTGCCCCAAAATAGGAACTATGATGTATGTGATCAAGAGTTACTTGCTATTAAATCAGCCCTCTCACAATTACTCCCAGAGGCATGATGGGACTTGTAGTTCTGCAACAACTGGAGGGTCCCAGGTTACTTACCACTGGTCTACAGTATACACAGAAAGTTGTGGTTTGGGACATTTATTAAGCACATTGGCACTGTTTGAGGGAAGATACCTTGGCCAGTAAATGTATCTAGAGAAATCCACAGCTTGTATACAGGAGGGCCCGCTCATTAAGCGACCTCCTGGTACACAGGGATATTTCTTGGAAACCCCCTTGCTATCCTGTGAGAACAGGCATGACACGATGTGGGAGCTGCAATTTTTTCCCCTGCATGATAGATGGTGATTCTCTACCACTACTGAGGAGCAGACTCTTGAAATGCAGGCAGAAGCCAAACTGTGGCACTATGGGGGTAATGTATGTGATTGCATGCTGCTGTAAATCATTCTATGTTGGAAAGACTATTAGACCTGCATTTAAGCCATTCCAGGAGCATATGTATGAAATTAAAACCTGAAGGCCCCAATAGTGAGACATGTGTGCCTACAACACGATAAGGACTTTCGCTGTCTCAAATGTTGGGTCCTTGAGGTGATCAATTGGTCCTCCAACATGAAGCCCATTGGATATGGGAGTTGGAGGCCACAAACACTCCAGGTTTGAATGACAGCCTAAGCTTTGTTCCCTTCCTGAATTAAACTCCAGCAAGCACCCACTTAATGTTTTGATTATTTTTCCTCTGATTTTTGTTCCCATACAACTCACTGTATATGTTAAGAATACTGATAAGTCTATGTTTTTTCTATTGACACTTAATATGGTACTGAAATATGGGAGAGGGTTTAGCCACCATGTTGTTACTAATACTTTGCGCCTTTTGGAAATACTAGACGTTATTTGTCTCCCTCTTGTGTAGACTTTGAAGTAAGCTTACACTAATGTCCTCATATTTAAATATCCACATTTTGTGGCATAGTCCATTGCACCTGCGCTGATGCGTTGGGTGCGAGGCAGCACCATTGCATCATGTACGTGGTGGAGCCGGTACGCATGTGCGATCACAGTGGGCGCATGCGCAATACGCTGTGGCCCACTTGTGATGCACAAAGACACACGAGATTGAAGCCATTTTAAGTCTGCAGAACATTGCACGGTGGTAGACCACTTTCCTTAACCTATGAAGCAGCCAGCAGAGACTGGCCAGGTTACGCCAGAGTCTACCCCTCTACTATGACCTGTTTGTCACCTACATGACACCTTTGGAACAGTATACTCTGCAATGGATGTCTTTTTCACCAATCCAAAGATATCTGTGAACAACATGACCTGATAAGTATATTTACTTCTTTTATAGATGTGAG
Organism: Lithobates pipiens; assembly: GCF_037356315.1. NCBI lineage: Eukaryota > Metazoa > Chordata > Amphibia > Anura > Ranidae > Lithobates > Lithobates pipiens. The sequence goes on along the minus strand of NW_027507758.1, from coordinate 530,512,693 downwards.
ACTTTTGTTGATCATCTTCTGTGCATTATCATTTTGGATAATAGTTGGTCCTCACAGGACTGGGACTGGTAGCTTGAGACTGTTGTGTAAACCTACTGAAGTTACTAACTTTGCAGTGCGAGGTAGATTTGTTCAGGGTATGGAATTTTGTGCTATTTGACCCTGTTGGTTACATCCATATGACACCGTACACCCAGATCCCTGAATATCGGACCTCCCCTGGACCACTGCATCTTCCTTGGTTACACTCAGCTATTTTACCACCATCCAGGCATATCGTTTTCTATATGAACTATGTGAACCTTCATTGATTACATCCAGGAAGTTCATATTCTGGCATATAGTGAAAATAACTATACTGGAACATCCGTTTGCAAGAGTATTAGCCCAATATTACTGGACCATGCATATACATAATCCCCAACAGTGGTAACACGAGCCAGGGGGCGGGCCAATACATGTGTTTTGTTATTTGTAGTCATGGATATAGATGAGCTGGACATGGCTTTTTAATAGAATGAATGTTACTGTATGATTGGTGCCAATTTTTAATCTTGGTTTTTCTTCTTTTTGACACCAATACATGTATATTCATTTTGTGGATACACTGACCTGTGTTAACAATTCTTTTTGACAAGTGATAGTTGCACTGAATTAGTTTTTTTTTTATCATAGTTGGAGTAAAACATGTTCTTTATATATACACAGGAAGTTTTTTAACTGAATTTTTGGCTGTGTTTTGGTCATAAATGGTACCAAGGAATCATTACAAATTGAACAAATGTTATTATTACATCTTAAAAACATTGTATATAAAAAAGTGGTTAGCAGATTGTCATTATATCACATCATAGATGGCATATTGAGGGTAGGTGAGGATAAGATGTATATTATCCTGACATGTTTCATCTAAATGGGCTTCCTCAGGGAAATAATTCAGAAAATCATCCCTATAAAGGAGAAAACAAAAACAAACATGATAACAGAAAAGATAAATATTGTAGATACTATAAACAGTGCCTAAATTAACAATTCAAGAAAATAAAAAATAAAAATAATAAATACAACAATATATATTCACCATGTCAAACCATTCAATCTCTTACCCAAGCCAAGCCTCCACAGTGGGCCCTCCTGTATACCAGCTGTGAATGCTTTTCTTTTTTTTCGAGATAAATTTACTGACCTTTTGACAAGGGATGGTTGAGCTAAATCAGGTTTTTTTTTATCATAGTTAGACTAATACGTGTTCTTTACTGATAGGTTCAGTCCTACTCACCTTCCCCCGTCCTTGCCTTGGGCACAAGCTCATAAGCATGTTTTGTATTTCTGTAATCTTGTATAAGGCAGTATCTTGAGGGTCATTTATTATTTTTAGTGCTTTATTTTGAAGGTGGACAATGAAAGAGCTACATTGTTGTTAGATGTTATTTGAAGGCCTCATGCACACTGAGTGTTTACCCAGCTGTTCTGAACGCCTTTTTTTTCCTGGCAGGTGTGTTTATTCATTTCAGAATATAAATTTATTCTGGCCATTGAAATAAATGATTACTCAAGTGCAAAATGTGCCCAGCACGTAGGCGCATTTAGATGTGTTTTTTTTTTGCCTCTAAACGCCTGTAAAGACCTATGTGTGCAAGGACTAATAGGCTAACATGGAGGGACATTTAGAGGCAAAAAAAAGTCAAACACCATTAAAAGTGGCTTTTTTGACAGCCAGTGTCCATGAGGCCTAAGGCTATTTTCTTATCCTTACATTTAAAACGTTTAAGGGATCTGAAAACAGAGAATTGGGCCACCTGCCGGCAGAGCACCTCTATCTGCAAGGAATCTGTACACAGCAAAATCATTTTACAGAATCTGACGGACAATAATTAACTTATAATTACTGCCAATTGTCCAGAGCATTAACCGCAGTGAGCGCTTCACTCTAGAAGTGATTATTACCATTATAAACGATCAACATTAAAAAGAAATTAAAATTATCCAGAGAATAGCCTGGCACATAAATTGGAGATGGCTGTATAATTACGTAAACTTGTGTCAAATGTTACCTAAAAGACATTGAAGTACCCGCTTATGCTTTTTTTTTTTTTTTTTTAACCTTATCGTATTTTTATCACAGGAAAATCAATGGTTACTCCAAGAATAATTGCAATAGATCTCTAATTGCTGAGGGAGTTGAACAGGGTGATAGGAAAAAAACACAAATTTTCATGCTTTATTGTCTTTTTACTTATTTACAGGCCTTGCTAATATTAGCACATACTTTAAACCTGAAAACAAAAGATACAATTTGTGTACAGAAGGATATTAAAGGTGACATCTGGCCTTCCCTTCAGTCATCCACTCTTCTTCTTGGCTATTCTCCTGTACTGAAATTGATTACTCTGATTTTTCTGTACACTCTGATCTTCTCACAGTGTGAATTAGAAGCTGTAGCAAATCAGGTAAAGCTGGTACTACATTCAATGGTTATCTCTAAAGATAACGAATACATACATTAAAGAAGACATACCGTATAGACAAAAAAAATAATAATAATAAAATATATATATATATATATATATATATATATATATATATATATATATATACACATGAAACAAATGTGCGGTTGGGTAATAGCAAATTTAAGGGGGAGGGAGAGAAGAAAGAAAACAAACGACAAAAAGGAGGGTTTTACCATGTCAGATTAAAGTGTGGTTGCCACATCCCTGATATGCAATTGAAAAAAAGAGAAAACCCCCTTCATTGGGACTTTGTAGGCAACACACATGTATTTAAGAAAAAAGTTATATTTATTGAATATACATAAAAACATATACGATCATGAGGCAATCGATATTAAAAGACATCAGAATATTACAAAAATGTGCAAACATAAAAAAAAAAAAAAAAACAACAAAAACAAAAAACGACAAGTTACATGATAAGTATGACAGCAAAATTACTACTCTCCGCTATATAGTAATCCCCGATACCCAACACGTTTCTGGTTAAAGCACCTTTGTCAGGGGTATAAGGTAGGAGTATGTATGGTCATAATTTTGTTTTTACTATAAAAGATAAAAAGGACATGTCATAATGCTACAGAAAAACAGGGATATTCATGATAGCCGCATAGAACATATAAACAACCACATTATCTGGGAAATAACTATGATGCAAACAATTCCTTAAAGAAAATGGGTGAAGAAGCCGTGCCAGTGGGGGGTCTAAGTGGGCGCCAACCAAAAAGCTGTAAAAGTATGGGAACCAAATGTTCCCTGCATTAGAGCTTGCCTGATGATCAGCAAAGGGTCAGTTATGGTCAGTTATACTATTCTTAAGTGTGAGACCCTTATCTTGAATATTAATGTGTCACCTATAGTATATTATCAAAATAATATTGATTTTGATAATATAGGTGACACATTAATATCAAAATAGGGGTCTCACACACCATGTGCTAAGGAATAGTTATTATGGCCTGTAATGAAATCTCATAGGCATACCTTTTAAACAGTTTTTTGATTTTCCTATTTTTTTTTTTTTAGTTTTTTTTTTTTACGGCTAGTTCTGTCAAATTCCCATAACTGACCCTTTGCTGATCATCGGGTAAACGCTAATGCAGGGAACATTTGATTCACATATTTTTACCGCTTTTTGGTTGGCACTCACTTACACCCCCACTGCATGGCTGCTTCACCCATTTTCTTTTAGGAATTGTTTGCATGGTAGGTATTTCCCAGATAATGTGGTTGTTTATCTGTTCTATATGGCTGTCCTGAATATCCCTGTTTTTCTGTACCATTATGACATGTCCTTTTTATCTTTTATAGTAAAAAAAAAATATGACCATACATATTCCTACCTTATACCACTGACAAAGGTTCTTTAAACAGAAACATGTCGGGTAACTGGGATTACTATATACCAGTGAGTACTCATTTTGCTGTCATACTTATCGTGTAACTTTTTTTTTTTTTTTTTATGTTTGCACATTTTTGTAATATGCTGATGTCTTTTAATATCGATCACCTCATGATCATATGTTTTTATGTATATTCAATAAATATAACTTTTTGCTTAAATATATGTGTGTTGCCTACAAATTCCCAATGAAGGGTATTTTCTCATTTTCTGCAAACAAACAAAAAACACACTACAGCCAACCCTCACTACTAACCCTCACATCAAGGTAGAGGAGAAGCTCAGCATTGTGGAGGGGACCCAAAGAAAAACAGGCATTTTGCTATTACCCAACCCCACAAATTTGTTTCATTTATATATATATATATATATATATATATATATATATATATATATATATATATATATATATATATATATATATATATATATATATATGGCTATATGGTATGTGCTTGATGTATGTGATGAATTATCTTTATAAAAAATTTTGAATGTGGTATCAAGGGGAGCGAGTCCTAAACAAAGCAACTTGTGTGTGAAATGCGTTGATCCGTTTTTAAGCCCATTGATAGAGATATCTGTCAATATATGTATATGCCATTTATTTTATAATATGCTATGTGTTTTTATTATTTGTAAATGAAAAAATGTTTTATAATATTTGCACTCTCTTTGGTGGCACACTTAAAGTCCCATTGTATTCCTCTCTACCCTTTCACTATTCTGTTGGAGTTTTGGTTGGGAGATTTTTGGTTGATTTGAGTAGGGATGGTGCCCCATTGAGTAGTGTTTTAGAGGGTCCACCATTACTGATTGTTCTATACAATTTAATATATGCAAGATCCATTCCAGACCACTGTTTGCATCAAGGTGGAGGGTGTTTAAGAGGAGTACGGAGGCACAATGCTGTAATATTTTAGGAAGATATGTACAGCATCCTGGTGGCTTCTTACACCAGCCATGATCTGCCTGCATTGCATACAGAAGCACAGAGCCCCAGAAATGTCATCATCATTACAAAATATAAAATAAAATTAAAATTTGAAAATGTCATTGACATGCAGATGGGAGGGGAGGGAATGACCTTGGAAGATAAAATAAGGAGATTAAACTTTAGCTGCAAGTTTGATATATATTTTTTGGGGTTTAGAAAGTTACATAGGTGCTTATCTAATAGTTTTTTTAAACTATCAATGCCCCCCCCTTCCCCCCCGCTGAGACCACTACCTATGGAAGGGAATTCCACATCCTTGGCGCTCTTACAATAAAGAACCATTTACGTAGTTTATGGTTAAACCTCTTGTCTTCTAATTTTAATGAGTGTCCACGTGTCTTGTTAAACTCCCTTCTGCAAAAAAGTTTAATCCCTATTGTGGGGTCACCAGTATGGTATTTGAAAATTGAAATAATATCCCCTCTCAAGTGTCTCTTCTCCAGAGAGAATAAGTTCAGTGCTCACAACCTTTCCTCATAACTAATATCCTCCAGACCGTTTATTAGCTTTGTTGCCCTTCTCGGTACTCGCTCCATTTCCAGTACATCCTTCCTGAGGACTGGTGCCCAGAACTGGAAGGCATACTCTAGGTGCGGCCGGACTAGAGTCTTGTATAGTGGGAGAATTATCGCTTTATCCCTGGAGTTAATCCCTTTTTTAATGCATGCCAATATTCTGTTTGCTTTGTTAGCAGCAGCTTGGCATTGCATGCCATTGCTGAGCCTATCAGCTTAGTATCGTCCACAAATACAGAGATTGAACTGTTTACCCCATCCACCAGGTCGTTTGTGAATACATTAAATAGGATTGGACCCAGCACAGAACCCTGTGGGACACCACCACCCACTCCTGTTCATTCCGAATATTGCCCATTTATCACCACCCTTTGAACTCTTCCTTGTAGCCAGGTTTCAATTCATGTACTCACCCTATGGCCCATGCCAACGGACCTTATTGTGTATAGTAAACGTTTATGAGGAACTGTGTCAAATATTTTTGCAAAATCCACATACACCATGTCTACGGGCCTTCCTTTATCTAGATGGCAATTCACTTCTTCATAGAAGGTTAATTGGTTTGGCAAGAATGATTCTTCATGAATCCATGCTGATTACTGCTAATGATACCATTTTCATTACTAAAATCTTGTATATAGTCCCTTATCATCCCCTCCAAGAGCTTGCATATTATTGATGTTAGGCTAACTGGTCTGTAATTCCCAGGGATGTATTTTGGACCCTTTTTAAATATTGGTGCTACTTTGGCTTTTCTCCAATCTGCTGGTACCATTCCAGTCAGTAGACTGTAAAAATTAGGAACAATGGTCTGGCAGTTACTTGACTGAGTTCCCTAAGTACCCTCGGTTGCAAACCATCTGATCCCGGTGATTTATTAATGTTAAGTTTCTCAAGTCTAATTATCTATTTCTGTCCTCTGTGAGCTATGAGAGTGCTTCCTGTGATGTGTTATGAGGATAAGCACTGCAGTTGTGGTTACTAAAGCCCCCCGATTCCCTTGTGAAGACTGAGGAGAAGAATAAATGAAATACCTTTGGCATCTCCCCATCCTTTGTAACCAGATGTCCTTTCTTATTCTATATGGAGCCAATATGGTCCGTCCTCCCTTTTTTACTGTTTTGATACTTAACCGATTCCCGATCAGCTCACGCATATATATTGCTGCAGAATGGCTCTTCTGGGCGAAATCACGTATGGGTACGTCCTTCCCCTTTTCTGCCACCAGAGGGCACGTGCTGCCGGAAGGAGCGCACATGCGCCCGCTGCACGACAGGGAACCTGATGCGTGTGACCAGCGATTGCAGCCGGCCACGCGCCATCGCATGCACACACAAATCCTTGTGTTGTCAAAGGAGAGGAGACATGTTGCTTGTTCCTAGTAAATAGAAACCGCGATATGTCTCCTCTCCTACTCAGTCCTATCCCCATACAGTTAGAACACACTGAGGGAACACATATTTAACCCCTTGATCACCCCTAGTGTTAATCCCTTCTCTGCCAGTGACATTTGCACAGTAATCAGTGCATTTTTATAGCATTGATCGTTGTATTAATGTCAATGGTCCCAAAAATGTGTCAAAAGTGTCTGAGCTGTCCGCCGCAATGTCAGAATACTGCTAAAAACCACAGATCACAACCATTACTAGTAAAAAAAATAATAATAATAAAAAATCCCATTCAAATACCATAAATCTTTCCCATAGTTTGTAGACGCTATAACTTTTTCGCAAACCAATCAATATACACTTATTGCGATTTTTTTTTTACCAAACTTATGTCGAAGAATATATAATTATAAACTGATGAAGAAATTCATTTTTTATGTTTTCTTTTTTAAATGGGGAAATTTATCATAGCAAAAAGTAAAAAAAAAAATTTCTTTCAAAATTGTCGCTTTTTTTTTGTTTATAGCACAAAAGATAAAAACCGCACGGGTGATCAAAAAACACCAAAAGAAAGCTCTATTTGTGGGGAAAAAGGACACAAATTTAATTTGGGTACAGCATTGCATGACTGTGCAATTGTCAGTTAAAGCGACGCAGTGCCAAATTGTAAAAAGTGCTCTGATCAGGAAGGGGGTAAAATCTTCCTGGGCTGAAGTGGTTAAAGAATTTCTTGGGATGTTTTTTGCTCTCCTCCGCTATGTGTCGTTCATGTTTTATCTTAGCTGCTCTAATTGCACCCTTACATTTCTTGTTTCTTTCTTTGTAAAGTCTGAATGCTGATGATGATCTGTCAACCTTGTATTTTTTTGAAGGCTTTCTCCTTTGCTTTTATATGCATTTTTACATTAGAGTTAAGCCATCCAACTTTTCACTGTTTTAAATGTATTACCCAATGAGATGCACTGGCTAATGGCCTCATTTAATATGCTCTTAAAGTGAACCCATCTCTCCTCCATGTTCTTTGTTCTAATATTTTATCCCAATTTATGCCTTCTAGCAAGGCTCATAGTTTAGGGAAGTTGGTTCTTTTGAAATTCTGTGTCTTTGTAGTCCCCTTATGTTTCCTGTTTGTATGATTTATACTGAAGTCATTTGACCTGTGATCGCTATTTCCTAATTGGCCTGTATTTCCACATCCGTGATCAGGTCTGTATTGTTTGTAATCATTAGATCTAGTAACACTTTATTTCTAGTTGGTGCATCTACTATCTGACCCATGAAATTGCCCTGCAAGACATTTACGAGCCTTAGACGAATGTGTGATTCCCTCCACTCAGTCTATGTCTGGATAATTAAAATCCCCCATTATGATGACACTTCCCATCCTTGCTGCTAATCCAAATTGTGATAGGAGGTCCACCCCTGCCTCCACCCTCAGGTTAGGGGGCCTATAGCATACTCTCAGTATTATTTTCCCCTTAGCTTCATCCCTTTGGAGCTCTGTACATAAGGATTCCACCTCCTCCCTAGTTCCCTTAGTGATGCCATCTCTCACATTCACTTGTACATTATTTTTGATATATAGGCATACTCCTCCACTTTTTTACCCTCTCTATCCCTGCGATAAAAGAAATACCCTTGAATGGTTGCCAGCCAATCTGTTGAGCTGTTGAACCAGGTCTCTGAAATTCCCTTAAAATCTAAATCCTCCTCGCACAACAGTATCTCTAGTTCACCCATCTTGTCTGCCGGGCTCCTGGCATTGGTGAACATGCCATATAGTTTAGACCACAAGTGCAGCTGCTCCAGAGCTTAGTAAATAAGCAGAAGCTCTGCTGACTTCCATCACCCAATTATGTGCAGGCAAAAATGCTGTTTTTCTAATTTTCCTTGCATGTGATTGGGTACTCTGTGCAAAGTGAAGATTTACCTAATTTACTAAGCTTTGGAGCAACTGTACTTGCAGAGTGCAACTGCAATTTGCAAAGTGCACAGTCTATTTACCTTTAGCAAATCAGCCTCAGAGTCCCTGTTGTTTTGTTTTTTACATTTTTGTCTTTTTTTGTCTTTTGTTCTATCACTACATACAATCTGACAACACAATTTGCTTTCAATCTTTATGTCTTTGTAAGGTGTCTTCAAACAGTCTTGATGTGAATGGGCATTTTAGTTACATCCTTGATTACCAAGACTGTATTGGCTACACAGGAGAGGGACAGTCACGATGTGTGGAATTTCACCTTGGCAATCTAAGGGTTAAACTGAGCTTTAGTCAATATTTAAATCATCAATTAATATCAATCAAAGACCAATCACAGACAATTGTATTGTCTGTGATTGGTCTTTGTATTCATGACTGTGGTCTGAAACAATGTCTGCAGTGAATTCGGTAAATCCCTTCACCGCAGCTGCTAATAATTTCTTCAAATAATAGAAAATGGATCTGAGGAAGAAGAGCTGGAGCGCACTTTGTTTTATGCAAGCAGACTGTTGTCTAAGAGGAGGAGCCTTTTATTACGAGATCAAACTTCCTCACAGAACTAGTACAGTAAATATATTGAAAGAAAACCTCCGTAAACCTCTAAATACAGTAAGTTGACCCATCCCCATCACAGGTGCTTACATAGGTCCTCCGAAGGCTGTGGCCTCCTCCCCTGTCTACATCGCAACTAGTAAAAATAGAATGCTGGGCTGTTCGAGCTTGGAGTTGTCTGAATGGGATATTGTTCCTACAGTAAGGATATGTTCAGTTCTAGTCTCTGGGAGGTAATGTGTAGGCCCGACACTAGAGTTTTACCAACTAGGAAGCCACTGTGGTCATTTGAAGAGCTAATTTAGCACCTGTGTAGGCTAAATCATGTATTTAGGGGAGTAAGATTGGTTGCTGTTATAACCCCTTATCACTGTCCAAAATGAAACAGTTCTGGATTAGATATACTTTATGGTGACTTAAAGCCCAATTGCAGGTCCTTTTTCTTTTTTTTTAAACATTGTCCCCCAGGTGTGATGTGTCCAAGAATGATTTGGGGGGGGGGGACCGAACTTCACCACAGATCACCGCAGCAATCTAAATGGAAGTAGGGAATGGATATCTGTCAAAACCAAGTTCCACGTCCCCCCAAAAAAGTGCCAAATGTGGCAGTGGAGGGGGGGGGGGGGGAATGCAAACAAGTGGAACTTCCCCTTTTGGATGAAATTCAGCTTTAAATTGCAATAAAAAAATGTAATGAGTAATTTATCAAGTATTGTAGCTGCTGATTTTTAATAAACAGACAATTCGAGTCTGGGAGTCCAGAACCGTCATCACCAGGGTCAGTTCTTAACAGGCCATCTGTGCATGTACGAGACAAGCTGCACTTTCGGACTGGTCGTGCAGCCTCCTGGAAAATGTGACGTGACCAGGAAGTTGTGGCCAGGGGTTGCTAAACTTCTACTCTTCTTGCCTATGGAAGAAAAGTAGAAGTGGGTGCAAGTACCTGTCAGAAATAGGTACCCACTCTAAGAAAAAAAAAAAAAAGGTTGGCATTGTCCTCACAGTTCCTCTTCTTAGCCACAAGAGATCCTCAGTCTTCTGAATTGAATAACACCCAGCGTCACTCAACCAGGGACACCGAGGACATACTGTGACTGCAGGGAGTCATAGGCCCACCCTCTGAAGGGGAATCAGTAAAGCACCCTGTATGTGTAATAGTGCAGAGTGCAGTGTTGATGCCATTGCATTAGTACCACAGTCTGCATCATATAAGACCACCCAGCCAAGGGAAGAGGTGATGAGGACATTGTTCATCACATGACTGGCCTGAAAACTTCAGAATAGTGACAACACCAACACTGAGTGAAAGATCTCTATATAGATTGCACTCAGCTCTTTGATTAGTTATATGTTACTTTTGTTATACCTTGTGTATTCTTCACCAGCAATACCTGTATATACTGTATCCTGAAACTATGTTCTCTACATTAGCAGGCCTTAGCTTAAACAGAGCAGAGGAACTCCGATTCTTAGCACTCCCCTCCCCATCTCACACTTTAAATGTCTCATTTTCTGTCTTCACACCCTTATCCGTGTCCGGGCACGTCTCCTATGTACTCCGCCTGTCCTTATTTCACATTGAAAAAATGCATTGTGCAGTTTCTATTTATGACTACCTTAAACACAACAGAATTAAGACTTTTTTGCTTTATTTAAAATGTCACTTCTCAGTGACTCAACAGTATAGTTAAGATATACTTGTTTATGTATTCAGTATGTGTATCTGTCTCCCACAGACTTTCCCAGATAGCTGAAAGGCCACTTTAGGATGTAAGTGGGTCCTGGGGAAAAACAGGGCAAGTGGGCTCTTACCAATTTTATGAAACACAATTTAAAGAAGCAATGAAAGGCAAAAGGATGAAACGAGGATAAAATCACATCATAATACAATATACCATAAATCACATGATTAAGTCTAAAAAGCAGTTAGAAAAAACATAGAATAACATAGTTCAAAAAAAGAACCCTAACCTTTAAAAACATTCAAAAACTTATAAAACCCTCAGAATGCATTTACAGGGTCAGGCCATTCAAAAACAGATATTTCAAGTAGTGTTAGATTCTACTTGAAACAATTGTAGCCATATTAGGCAACTTGTAACTAAAACAACTGAGTACTGTCCATCATACTTTTTTTAATTTGCAGTAGCATCCAAATTGTTAGGACACACTTTCAGGGTGTGCCCTTTCTTCAAGGTCCAAGCAGCACTTTTGTTAGATCCTAAAGTGTTAAACAGCATTATAGTTTCTGTTCTAGTATGACTCCATAGATTAGAGATCTGTGTCTTAGTTCCCGGGTTTGCGCACTTACTATCACCATTACAATGAGGTCTCGCGATCATGTTCAATACTTTATAAAATATCATGGAAAATATGAGACAAAGTGCTAGATCACTCAAAGGCTGTCAGGAACACCGATACCTCCCAGGTGAACTGGACTAGATCTTTATTTTGGAGTATCTGAGGCATTTCACCAGTCTGACTTCACTCCAACGAGACTGACCAAATAAGACAGTTAACTCTAGACTTGATGGTGGAGACATAGAAGTAGTAGACAGCTTGTTTCTCCTTGGATCAATTATTAACAAGGATCCATCAGTCAAGAAACACACAGACTGGCAACTGGAACAGCAAGGATAAAGCTCTTCATAAGTATTGATGTGTCTTTAAAATCAAGAACAGAATTGCCCAGGCCAGACTATGGTATCATCTGTCCCTGTCCAAGGATGTGAAAGCTGAACAATTAAAACACATGATAAGATGCCGTTAAACTTTGATGTTGACGGTGACGAATACCTCTAAAAATCCTGGGCAGGTATAAAAACAAATAGACAATGGTAACAATTGACTTCATTTATATTCCACTATTAATGTAGTATATATAAATTTATTTTATTTTGATTCAATATCTGTTATTATTATGTTTTATTTATTGCTTGTTGTGGTGACAAATGCATTAAATGATAGCTTGCCTTTTCTCTCCAGTAGAGTACCTTAATGGTTAAATGATTTATTGTGATACCAGCTCTGGGGGTTTGACTTGCTGTATATCTATCTAGTTGGTTATGTCAGACTAACTACTGTATGAGTAAGGCCATGATAGGTTGAAATGCGATAGTGTTGGCTCTGTTTGGAACAAAGAGAGATTGTATTCATCTTCACTTGGTTGCCGACTTTATATATATAGATGAAAACAAATAGTCCCTTCAACAAATCAAGCCCAACTCTTCACTAGAAGCCCTGATTACTAAACTGAATTTTTCATAAAAGAGCTTGGAAAGTTAGCTGGGAAATAAAACGAGTACCAAAAATAAGATGGATGAATACAGTAAAAAAATAAATGTGCGTGTGTGCATATATATATATATGTTATTTTATTAAACAAAACCTATGAAACATTATAGGCCAGGGGTTGACTTTGATTATCATGGGTCACCTATTAATAAATTGTATTTTTGAATAAATTGACAATTTAATCTTTAGTATTCAAACAAACTAAACAATATAAGGATATATACAAATATTTTTGAAGTGTTTTGCAGAAAATGTACCGTAATTGCTCTGATCGTTGGAACTAGGTAGATATAGGTTCAACATCAAGCTGTGTACATCTTGCCAAAAGGTGATACTCCCCATTTTTACAGTCCTTTGGCTTATAAATGTGCTCATATATGAACTTGTTTGCAGCATCAGTACTAAAACTCCATCATCTAAAAATGTTAAAATGCCGCCTGTCACCCGGAGGGCCGGGAAAAAATGACCTTTCTACTTATTCATTATTAGAACAAGACTTGAGCAATGTATGCAAAAAGTGTAAATAAGTCATGTGGTGTTTTTGTTTGACTTCCATAATGTATTTTATATTTCTTACTGGTTTGTAGGGCTCCTTGGTTAAAGGGCTTAAAATAAAATAAAATAAATACTACACTTTTATAATTTGTAACGTAAAAAGTCTATAGACATGAGGTGTGAAGTTACATCCTGTTGCATTAGGGTGTGCCCCTCAAAGCTCAAAGACACATGCGTGTTTGTTTATGTATATACAGTATCTCACACCCCTCACATGTTTGTAAATATTTTATTATCTTTTCATGTGACAACACTGAAGAAATTACACTTTACTATAATGTAAAGTAGTAGTAGTAGTAGTAGTAGTACAGCTTGTATAACAGTGTACATTTGCTGTTCTCTCAAAATAACTCAACACACAGCCATTAATGTCTAAACCGCTGGTAACCAAAGTGAGTAGACCCCTAAGTGTAAATGTCCAAATTGGGCCCAATTAGCCATTTTCCCTCCCCCGTGTCATGTGACTCATTAATGTTACAAGGTCTCAGGTGTGAATGGGGAGCAGGTATAAGTTTGGTGTTATCGCTTTCACTCTCTCATACTGGTCACTGGAAGTTCAACATGGCACCTCATGGCAAAGAATTTTCTGAGGATCTGAAATAAAGAATTGTTGCTCTACAAAAGGTGGCCTAGGTTATAAGAAGATTGCCAAGACCCTAAAACTGCTCTGCAGTGCGGTGGCCAAGACCATACAGAGGTTTAACCAGACAGATTCCACTCAATACAGGCCTTGCCATGGTCGACCAAAAAAGGTGAGTGCATGTGCTCAGCGTCGTATCTAGAGGATGTCTTTGGGGAATAGATGTATGAGTGCTGCAAGCACTGCTACAGAAGGGGTGGGGGGCGGGGGTCAGCCTGTCAGTGCTCAGACCATATGCCACACACTGCATCAAATTGGTATGCATGGCTCTCGCCCCAGAAGGAAGCTTCTTCTAAAGATGATGCACAAGAAAGCCCGCAAACAGTTTGCTGAAGACAAGCAGACTAAGGACATGGATTACTGGAACCATATCCTGTGGCCTAATGAGACCAAGATAAACTTATTTGGTTCAGATGGTGTCAAACGTGTGTAGCGGCAACCAGGTGAGGAGTACAAAGACAAGTGTGTCTTGCCTACAATCAAGCATTGTGGTGGGAGCGTCATTGGTCTGGGGCTGCATGAGTGCTGCCAGTACTGGGGAGCTACACTTTATTGAGGGAAACATGAATGGCAACATGTACTGTGCCATACTAAAGTAGAGCATGATCCACTCCCTTCAGGGACTGGGCCGCAGGGCAGTATTCCAACATGATAACAATCCCAAACACACCTCTAAGATGTCCACTGCCTTGCTAAAGAAGCTGAGGGTAAAGGTGATGGACTGGCCAAGCATGTCTCCAGACCTAACCCCTATTGAGCATTTGGGGGCATGATCCTCAAATGGAAGATAAAGGAGTACAAGGTTTCTAACAACCACCAGCTCCATGATGTCATCATGGAGGAGTGGAAGAGGACTCCAGTGGCAATCTATGGAGCTCTGGTGAACTCCATGCTCAAGGTGGTTAAGGCAGTGCTGGAAAATAATGGTGGTGAGAAAAGGTATTTAGCAGTTTATATTTACATTGCATCTCCATGCTCTGTGTACTGTGGGAGACCAGATATAGTGAATGCAGGGTCCTGGGTTTAGTAACACTTTAAAGCAGAGTTTCGCCAGGGTAAAAAATAAATAAAAGTCAGCAGCTACAAATACAGCAGCTGCTGCCTTTTAACCACTTCAATACCGGGCACTTATACACCTTCCTGCCCAGACAAATTTTCAGCTTTCAGCGCTGTCACACCTTGAATGACAATTGCGCGGTCATGCTACTCTGTACCCAAACTAAATTGTTATCATTTTGTTCCCACAAATAGAGTGTTCTTTTGGTGGTATTTGATCGCCTCTGGGATTTTTATTTTCTGCTAAACAAATAAAAAAATATTTTTAAAAGATTTTGAAAAAAACATGTTTTTTTTTTGTTTCAGTTACAAAACTTTGTAAATAAGTACGTTTTCTCCTTCACTGATGGGCACGGACGGGGCTGCAGTGACGGGCACTGATAAGGCAGCACTGATGGGCACTGATGATGTGGCACCAATGAAGTGGCACTGATAGGTGGCACAAATAGGCACTGATAGGTGGCACAGATTGGCAAGGATAGGCGGCACGGATGGGCATGGATGGGCATGGATAGGCAGCATGGATGAGCATGGATGGGCGGCACGGATGAGCATGGATGGGTACTGATAGGCGGCATGGATGGGCACTGATAGGCGCCATTGTAGTGTACAGTATTGTATGGATGATGCCAATCAGTGCCAAACAATAATGCATGCCAATCAGTGATGCCCATTGTGGGCACTGATTGGCATCCATTGTGGGCACTGACTGCCATCCCTGGTGGTCTGTGGGGGCATAACTGGTGCTGGGCATCCCCAGTGGTCTGGTGGCGTCCCTGGTGGTCCAGTGTGGGCATCCTCAGGGGGGCTGCACTGATAATCGATCAGCACAGACCCCCCCTGTCAGGGGAGCAGCCGGTCGAGTGAGGAAAAGCCAATCAGCAGCTCTTCCTATTTACACTGTGATCAGCCATGATTGAACACGGCTGATCACATGGTAAAGAGTTTCCGTCAAAGACTCTTTATCGAGATCGTTGCTGCGGTGTGTCAGACTGACACACCGCAACAATGATCGCACCGATGAACGCCCCCTGGGGGCGATCAGCGGCTTAATATCCTGATAACGTCATATGACGTCCGGTCAGGATATTAAAACCACTTTGCCGCCATCATTTTGCTATATGGCGGGCGGAAAGTGGTTAATATAAGGACACTCGCCTGTCCTGGGAGCCGCGATGTTGTCACCTGAAGCTGACCCGTCCCTCGGCTCCAGGTGCAGGCACCAGCATCATTACTAAGGGAAACAGGCTATAAACAAAAAAAGAGCAAAAATGTAAAAAAAAAAGCAATATATTTGACCTTTTTCTATAATAAATATAAAAAAATGAATTTCTTCCTCCGTTTAGGCTAATATGTATTCGTCTACATATTTTTGGTTAAAAAAAAAAATCGCACTAAGCGCATTTTGATTGGTTTGTGTAAAAGTTATAGTGTCTACAAAATAGGGGATATAGTTATGGCATTTTTACTATTCATTTTATTTTTAGATAGGGAAAAATAAAAACTCTGGACAGCCGCACTCCGGATCGAATCTGAGGTAATTTATGCCTTTATTTTCCAAGTAAAAAATCACTTCACACGAACCACAGTATTGCGTTTTTCACTGAAATCAGTGCTTACCCATAACTAACTAGCTACGAGTAAGCACTGATTTCAGTGTGAAACGTGTCAGTTTTTGTTCCATATTCTCTTTTTTGCTGTGGTTCGTGTGATGTGATTTTTTACTTGGAAAATAAAGGCACAAATTACTTCAGATTCGATCCAGAGTGCGGCTGTCCAGAGTTTTTCTTTTTCCCTATCTATTGGCTTGTGCAATTAGCCAGCACCTGGGACTCCCTCTGTCTGGAAATCAAGCTGTCTTTCGGGTGGATCGGCCTGGAGCGGTGGCTCTCTCTTTTCCTCATTTTATTTTTACTAGTAATGACTTTTGACACTTTTTTGGACATTTATACAGCAATCAGATCTAAAAATAGCCACTGGTTACTGTATAAATGTCATTGGCAGGGAAGGGGTTAACACTAGGGGGCGATTAAGGGGTTAAATGTGTGTCCTAGGGAGTCCACCTGTGGGGGGATGTGACTGCCTGAATGAGGGGACCGATCAATGTTTATACTTAATATGAACAGCAGATCAGTCTCCTGACAGAACGGAGATCCATCTGTTCAGGAGTGTTCGCGCTCCGTCGTCGTGCCGCAGGACCCCTAGTGGTCTTAAAGTAACCTAGCGTACAGCTACAGCGATTTGCCCAGGGGAGCTAACCTGCCGCACTATAAATTAGGTAATGGAATAAACCGGCAGTGGATAAACAGCAAGCCAGGGAGACCATCATTTATAGAATTTTTGTACACAACCCCTATGTTGGTATTACTTATAGATTATCCTCGCGCCACAATGAATAAACAACAGGAAAAAGAGAACTAATGGTTGCAGCAAAACACCGGCAGGGGTACAAACCCTCCCCTAGATGTGTATAGTTTCAAATTAATAAGTGGTGTTGCGCTCCACAATAAATAGTAAATGCAATAAATAGATAAATAAATATATATATAAATATATATATATATATATATATATATATATATATATATATATATATATATATAATAAATAATGCACAAAATAATATAAATAACTAAATATAACTACTCAAAGCTCATTAAATCAAATATACACCTTCTAAAGTGCATCAGTGCAAAGCAATATCCAATCCAGTGCAATGTGAATGATTGGGTACTCCGAACATGAAAAATAAAGTGCATACAGTGAAAATAAATCAGTAAAAAATCCAATAAAGTTCGAAATGTGTCTCAGTCCATAAAGTGCATACGGTGTCAAAAAATATTAGTAAAAAAGAATGAATGTGTCTCTCTCTATAACATCAACACAGTCCATATTCAATCACATATTGCATGATTCAATATGTGTTGATGTTATAGATAGAGACACATTCATTCTTTTTTACTAATATTTTTTGACACCGTATGCACTTTATGGACTGAGACACAATTGGATTTTTTACTGATTTATTTTCACTGTATGCACTTTATTTTTCATGTTCGAAGTACCCAATCATTCACATTGCACTGGATAGGATATTCCCTATGTTGGTATGCTCATTGAGTTTTTGGACCATATTTTGCCATTGAAGAAATGTTGTTGGGGTAGAAGACAACCATTTCTGAGCTATTCGTTTTCGTGGGGGGGGGGGTAACATATCCTCAGATATAATAGTTAAAAGTGCACTCTTATGCCCCGTACACACTTACGGTATGCCCCGTACACACTTATGCCCCGTACACACGGTCGGATTTTACGACAGAAAATGTTCGATGGGAGCTTTTTGTGTGTAGGCTCCATCGGACATTTTCCATTGGAATTTCTGTCACACAAAATTTGAGATCTGGATCTCAAATTTCCCGACAACAAAATCCGTTGTCGGAAATTCCGATCGCGTGTAAACCATTCCAGCGCACAAAGTTCCACGCATGCTTGGAATAAAGCAGAAGAGCCGCACTGGCTATTGAACTTAATTTTTCTCGGCTCATCGTACGTGTTGTATATCACCGCGTTCTTGACGTTTGCAATTTCCGACTTTGTGTGACCGTGTGTATGCAAGGCAAGTTTGAGCCAACATCCGTTGGAAAAAATCCATGGATTTTGTTGTCGGAATGTGCGATCAAGGTCCGATCGTGTGTGCGCGGCATTAGGATTCATAAGTAAACTAACATGACCAATGCCATTATTCATGTCAAAAAGGTCCAATACCAAAATATCGTGGGCATCTCCACAGCATATGTATCAGTGTACCTACATTGTTCATACACCTGGGACAATAGGGGATGGTGCACACCCCCACCGATGTAACTTAGCTTCACCTTATTTACTAAATGAAGTGAATATTTAATTTGCAAACTGATCAGCCTGTATTCCTTTATTAAATCAGCCTCGGCCAGTTATATCATCCTCCGGTAGCTGCCACTAGAGAGAGCACACTATCAGATATGATTCATGGTGTAGCGTTAGATTATTAATACAGTCTTAGTTCTGTGAAATGAAAAGCAGGAGGTCCATTATCGGAGGCTGGCATCTGCCTGTTTTAGTGAAAACATAGTGGCACTGTGTCTATCACAAGCCTCTCGCTGGAAGACTGCAGATGGCAAGAGAGGCAAATTTTCTCTTGTCATGAGATCAATGTTTGCACTGTCACTTGCAGCCTTCTGTTTGTCTTCCCCAATGTCTTTCATTGACTCCCGCACGCGCGCTCTCATCGTGTTGCCCATTTTATTTTCTAATGATCTTTGCTGCGAGCTTCTTCTAATGTAATAATATCACACATATTAATTTAAAAAGCAATTTCATTTCCGCGTAACCCGATCTCACATTGATCTGCAATTATACTCGCAGGACTTGTTTGTTTTTGGAAATATCACCGCTGAGTATAGAAGTTGAGAATTTAAATCTTCTAATACCTGGAGGCATTTATTTATTTCTAATAATAAACAGGAGGATAAGATGTTCTCAAGGAGTTTGATAAGAAGCTATTGTCAAAACAAACCTCAAACCCCTTAAGTAAAAAAAATAAAAAAAAAAAACAGAAAAAGACATTTCTTAACCATTTAAGAAATTTAGCTGGCTTAAGACCAGAGCACTTTTTGCAATTCGCACTGCGACACTTTAACTAACAATTGCGTGTTCATGCGACCTGGCACCCAAACAAAATTTACGTCCTTTTTTTCCCACAAATAGAGCTTTCTTTTGGTGGTATTTGATCACCCCTGCATTTTTTTTTTGCGCTATAAACAAAAAAAGAGCAACAATTTTGAAAAAAACGCATTATTTTTTACTTTTTGCTATAATATATATCCCCAAAAAATATATTAAAAAACATTTTTTTTCCTCAGTTTAGGCCAATACATATTCGTCTACATATTTTTGGTAAAAAAAATCACAATAAGCGATTTATTAATTGGTTGGCACAAAAGTTATAGCATTTACAAAATAGGGCATAGTTTTATGGCATTTTTATGAATATTTTTAATCGTTATTTTTTTACTGGTAATGGCAGCGATTTTTATTGTGACTGCAAAATTATGGCGGACACATCGGACATTTTTGACACATTTTTGGGACCATTGTCATTTATACAGCAATCACTGCTATATAAAGGCACTGATTCTTGTGTAAAGGACACTGGCAGTAAAGGGGTTAACCAGGAGGTGACAGTGTAGGGGTTAAGTGTGTCCTAGGGGCGTGTTTCTAACTGTGGGGGGGGCATGGCTGTGATTTACAGATCACTGATCTCTGCTCCAATCACAGGGAGCAGAGATCAGCGTCACTTGTTGCTAGGCAGAACGGGAAGATGCTGTTTACATCGGCATCTCCCCGTTCTTCCTCCCCGTGAGACGATCGCTGGCATCTCCGTGGCGATCGAGTCCGCGGGACCCACGGTCGGACTCATGGGGGTCCCGACCGGCATGCACGCGCACCACCAGCGGCACGCACACAATGGCACAGTGGCAATTTTAAATGGACGTACCTGTACGCCAATTTGCCTGTCCGTGCCATTCTACCGACGTACATCGTCATGCGCCAGTCGGGAAGCGGTTAAAGCAAAACTCCAGGCAAATACAAAAGGCACATATTAAAGTGGCCCTCCACCCTGAAGTGGAAGTTCCGCTCATCGGAACCCTCCCCCCCTCCGGTGCCACAATTGACACCTTTCTGGGGAGGGGGGAATAGCTAGCCGCAGCTAGCCGCAGATGCCTGCCCCCCCCCCCCCCATTGTGTTCTGGGAAACACACAAAAAAACACAAAAACACAAACAAGCAGTGAAGACATGCAACGCGACTCGCGCATGCGCAGTAGGGAACTGGGCAGTGAAGCTGCAACGCTTCACTTCCCGATTCCCTGACAGAGGATGGCGGTGGGGGCAGCCGAGAGACGAGTGATTGCTCCTCATCTGCTGCTGACATCGCTGGACCCTGGGACAGGTAAGTGTCCATTTATTAAAAGTCAGCAGCTGCAGTATTGTAGCTGCTGACTTTTAATATTTTTTTTTTAAGGTGGCGTTCCTCTTTAAGTGCTCATTAGACATTAAAATAACATTATAAACACGCCAGTAGCTTTGCAGTGAGTCTTTCAACATTTTATGACATTTTTGCAATAGCGTTTATTCACATTTTTCCATGCTAGAGTTTTTTTTTTTTAATGGATCAAAAACGCTAAAAAACGCTGGCGAGCCACGTTTTTGAGTGTTTATCAAAGTTTATCAGCGTTTATGAGTGTTTGACATTTTTTGTGGCCAGAAAAATGACTCCTGAAAGCGATTTTATGGCGTTCAAAAAACAGCTCATAAACTCCACTGCTGATAAACATCCAAAAACTTCCATGTTTGCATGGACACATAGAATAATATAGAGGGGGGTTTATGGGCCCAAACACCCCAAAACAGTCGTTTATGAGCTTCAGTGTGCCTAAAGCAGTTCTGTATTTATTTTATTTTTTAAAATGCAAGCAGTGTAGGCAGCTACATTTCACTTGGTATCATTCTCTTGTAGTCTCTGTACAGCAGAGCTCAGGCTGGAAGAGGGAGAAGCAGGACAAGAAACCACTCACCTGTGCTGTAGTGCAACCAAATTACTGATAGGAAGAGGGAAAAGACTGAGAAAGAGAAATGAGCTCATTAGGCCCCTTTCACACGAGGCGGTCTTCAGGCGCTACAGCGCTAAAAATATCACCTGTGTAGCGCCTGAAAAACCGGCCCCTTTCACTCCGGCTTTCACACTGGAGCGGTGTGCTAGCAGGATGGTGAAAAAAGTCCTGCTAGCCGCATCTTTGGATTGTTGATGGAGCGGTGTATTCACCGCTCCTAAACCGCTCCTACCCATTAAAATCAATGGGGCAGTGTGGCTATACCACCGGCAAAGTGTCACTGCAGCGCCGCTGCAGCGGGCGATTTTAACCCTTTTTCGGCCACTAGTGGGGATTAAAACCGCCCTGCTAGCGGCCGCATACAGCCGCTAAAACGATGGTAAATCACCGCTAAAAATAGCGGAGCTTTACCGCCGACGCCCACACCGCCCCAGTGTGAAAGGGGCCTTATGGGGGAGAAAGAAAGGGTCTGTAAGCATTACTGTTCTGCATCAAAGAAAGAAAAAAACAGGTCCCCTACCCTGCCAGGTTTGTGCTGTGTAACCAAGCCATGCAAATTTCATTACTGGATGGATAGATATAAAAATCAAGTAAAAAGCACCTATATACAGTATGCATTTCATATGTGTACTTTGTTTCTAGCCTGGAGCTCAGCTTTCAGAATTAATATGTTCTTTTACATATGAAATATTAAGGTTTCATTATCATTTTTCATATTTCTGCTTTCAAGACAGATATCGAGATCGAACCTCATGTGTGCTCTTCAAAGCAGACACTCTAGGAACACAGAAAATTTTGTGTGTTACACTGCGCTTAGGATTCCAAAAATTCACCTATAGTGTTTATATTTCAGTGCTGCTACTTAAATAAAAAATACCACAAAAATATGTTTCATTAATATTAGTGTATCAACCAATAATCCATTCCACAGTAGAAACAGAAGCGTTAATAGTTTATTTTTTTATTAATTAACAAAATGAAAAGTAAATCAACAGAAGATAAATCCAAATCAGCTCAATATTTGTGTGACTGCCCTTTGCCTTCAAAACAGCATCAGCATCATTGTTATATGTACACTTGCACACAGTTTTTGCAGGAACTCTACAGTGTCAAACATCTAAGCCCTTGTACACACGGTCGGAGAATCCGTCGGAATGTGTCCTATCGGACCGTGTCGTTGGATAATCCGACTGTGTGTGGTATGCATCGGACTGATTCCGTCGGAATATCCGTCTGACCCAATTTTCCAACATGTTGGAAATATTTCCCGACCAACTGGGCCGATCGGACATACTCCGATCATGTGTAGAGAATTTTGATCGGACCAAGTGCCACGCATGCTCAGATCAAATTCCTACATCAATGCTATTGGCTACTAGCCTGAATGTAGTCCCATCGTAACGAAATTACGTCATCACGTTCTGAAAGATCGGATTTTTCGCCAACTTTGTCTGAGTGTGTATGCAACAGTTTCGGACAAGATCCGACGGACAAAATCCGACGGGCAAAATCCGACGGATTTGGTTGTGGAAATCTCCGACCGTGTGTACAGGGGCTTAGAGAACTAACCACAGCTAGTATGTGGATGTAGGCTACTTTGAATTGTTCTGTTTCTTCATGTAATCCCAGACAGGCTTGATGATGTTGAGATCAGGGGTCTGTGGGGGCCAAACCATCATTTCCAGCATTTCTCAAAGATAGTTCTTAATGACATTGGCTGTATGTTTAGTGTCATTGTTCTGCTGCAAAATAAATTTGGGGTCAATCACATGCCTCCCTGGTGGTATGGCATGATGGACAAATATCTGCTGGTATTTCTCAGCATTGAGGACACCAGTGATCCTGACCAAATCTCAAAATCTATTTGCAGAAATGCAGCTCCAGACTTGCAAGGGACCTCCACCATGCTTCACTATTTCCTTCAGACACTCATTAAGTTGTTCTTCAGCCCTTTGGTAACAAACTTATCGGTCCAGAGCACCCAATGCCACTTTTATGCACCCCAGTTCCTATGTTTTCATGCATAGTTGAGTAACTTAGCCTTGTTTGCATGTTGGGGGTATGGCTTTTTTCCCACATGTCTTCCATGAAGACCACTTCTGGCCAGACTTCTCTGGACAGTAGATGGGTGTATCTGGGTCCCACTGGTTTCCACCAGTTCTGTTCTGGAACTACTGGACATCTTCTGATGTAAAAGAGAAGTAAGCATGATGTGTCTTCCATCCGCTGTAATGAGTTGTCATGGCTGATCACTGCATCTACGGTACTCAGTGTTGTCAATCAATGGTGTCCTCAATGCTAAGAAAATCAGGCATATAAATATTCATCACGTCATAGCATCGGGAAAGCATGTGATTGGGCCCAAATTTATTCTGCAGCAGGACAATAACCCCAAACATACAGACAATGCCAGTAAGAACTATCTTCAGCATAAAGAAGAACAAAGAGTCCTGAAAGTGATGGTTTGGCCCTCACATAGTACTGATCTCAACATCTATAAGTCTGTCTGGGATTACAAGAAGAGACAGAAGGATTTGAGGCAGGCTACATCCACAGAAGATCTGTGATTAGTTCTCCAATAATTTTGGAACTATCCACCTGCCCTGTTCCTCCTGTCATGAATCGCCAGTAATACCTTCATGCCCTGTCTGTCTGCTTACCTGGTCTGTGTGTCAGCCTTGGGCTGCACTCTCACACCTGCATGGTTAAGTAATCTTCCCTCAGCATGGCTCCATCCTAGCCTCTACAGGATACATTATTTAACACTGTGCTGTCCAAGCCGGCCTTGCCCGAGCAATATTGTTTGGATTCCTGTTTCCTGCTTGCCGTTTGCTCTACGTCTGTTTCTGTTACCGATATTGGCTTGTTCTTTGACTATCCCTGCCTGCTTGTTACCCTGACCTTGTCTACTAGTTGCCCCGCTCTTTGGCTTATCTCCTGACTATCCCTTGTTGTCCTGGGCTGCTGCTTCCTTTCTATCCTCCCGTAGCCTACTGTGAGTTTGAGCTGGGAGACCCTGGGGGCCACGACCTGGAGCCAGTTGCACCGCAGTTCATCACTAGAGGCTCTGGTAAACACCTGCTGGCTCTTAAACTCTGCACTCTGCAATCTTATGCTCTAGCTTCCAGTGGGATCCGTGTTGGTGCTCCAGTGGACCTGCTTTTCTGAACCACCCAGACTTCCATCCGCAGCTATAGGGTCCACTGCCATAGCGGTGCACTCCTGACCCCAATGGTGTGCATCTGTCACCTGGCCTCAGGTCACCTGACACCCGCAAAAGCTGTGTGCAAGTGTAAATAGAAGAATTCATTCTGGCTTGAAGCTAAAGGGTGATCACATCAAATATTGATTTAATTTAGATTTTTCTTCTGTCCACTCACTTTCCTTTTTGTAAATTGATAAAAATAAACAATTAGAAAAAAATATATAAATACACTGTATTTCTGAAAGTATTCTTAATGTACAGCATTTCTTCACACTTGATTAAAACGTTTGCACAACACTATATGTACATGTATATATATATATATATATATATATATATATATATATATATATATATATATATAAATATATATAAATATATATATTTGTAGTTCTGTCCAACCACCTCTGTGTTGCATATATGCAGATATAAAAAATATATGTTTAAGGCTGAACTCCAGGCAGAAATGCTTTTGTAAATTGGACTATTTTATATTACTACAAGGAGTTTAGTGTTTGACCTGATTTGCTGTTCTTTGGGTGCTGTTGAGATCCAATCCAGATTCAGCCCCTTTGCTTGAGCAGTGCTGTGTTCAAATATAAAACCCTCTAAGGAAAAAAAGCCTGCACTTTCACAGTAAGGAGTAGGACAACACCTTCATGCTATGGTATTACTTGTGTTTGTACACTGAGTCTTATGTTTTTATGAAGTTGAAGGTGTCTATGTATCGAGGTCATAGTATGGTTAGTAGTAGTTAGTCACATTCAACTAGACTTGTTATGTAAAGTTGGAGGTGTTTGGTTGTTCTTCCAGGGAGATGCAAAACATGAATATCTAAAACAGTTTCAACATGAAATAGTTCATTTAAATGTGACTAACTGCTACTATTTATTTAATACAGGTATTTGTATAACGCTAACAATTTATGTAGCATTAACATATTGTACATTCACATAAGTTTCTGCCCTCAAGGAGCTTACAATGTAAGATCCCTATTTCACATGCATACATACATATACTACGGCCAATTCAGACAACGTGTCTTTGGAGTATGGGAGGAAACCATAGAATCCAGATTAAACTCACATAAGCACAAGGAGAACATGCAAGCTCCATACAGGTAGTGTCCTGGTTGGGATTCAAACCAAGGAGCCTAATGCCAGGGCAATAGTGCTAACCATCAAGCTACTGTGCTACATGGCCTACTAGTCTTTAACCTATAAAAAACATATTTTGTTAGCTGGACATGAAAAGTATAAAGACTTTTTTATATTGTGTAGCACCCTACTAGTTAGGTTAGGTACATTTAGTTTCCGTAACTCTCCTTTAGTTAGTTGAACTGCTTGTGATTATTTTGGGCTTTTCTGGAAGGTAGTGGACTGGAAGAGTCAAATGAGCAGCCTGAATATTTATGTGGTCCCAGCCAATCCCTGAGGTGAAGTGCCCAGTAGGTGGTGGAAGAGTGCATAAATATTCAGAGATCTGAAGAAGCAGGGTTTTTGTCCTGTTAAGCTAGGGGCCTGTTTGATGAATTGCTGCAGCTATACAAGGGATTTTGCTGAAAATCTGGTTTGAGAGCTCACTAAGGAAATTCTGACGGTTATTGGAAGGTGACATCCAAGTATCCAGGGACACTGTGAGTACAGACCTGTGTGCAGGAACCTGATGACTGCTGCTTCTACCCTTTGCACACTAAGGCTAAAGATTGCCTAGCCTGGGAAATTGCATATGGTGTCCATCTCCTGGGCTATTACTAAAGGGACTGGTCTAAAGAGTAGCTACAAAGTAAATAGCAATAGATTTAGAGAAGCAAGCCCTAGACTGTTAATTGAGCCATAAAGAGTGAGACTGTTGCTGTGTGCCTTGCTGCCGCTACTTGGGAAAAAACCCTGGGTCAAAACAGTGGGCCCTTCAGGGGCTAGTGTTGCACTTGTTTAATGCCTAAGTGATGATTTGGAACCCCATGTTTTGCTAGTTATAAATCATTGAGCTGCCTGCCATTTCCTGTCTACCTGCACTAAGATGCATAGGTGTTCTGTGCATCCCCATGCAGGCAGTCTCATTGATGTCTATTGGGATACAGTGATTGCATGGACACAGCAACTGCTCCCAAATGGATATTTGTGCAGATGTGGATGCATAGACCTGAATGCAAGCAATGTGCATTCGGGCCGTGCACCTGAATGGATGTCAAATTGGGTGCAGCGTCTGTGTCCATGTAGCCGATACTTTAGTGGAACTGCCTGCATGGGGATGCATGGAACATCAAGAGACAAGTAACTCATTGCAGCCCATGAGATTTCAGTTCACTGAAAGGAGCTAGATGAATGATGTAATATCATGGTTACTAAATGAGCCCATGGTAAAAAGGGACTGGGATGAAATCCATAACTGAAGGTTAACAACAAATTTGGGCTTCCATAGTCTTTAAGTATAACATTTTAACTTTATTACAGGTAATGGCACCTGGACATATACAGGTATATTATTTTTCAGGACTTTGAGTTTGAGAACACATAATAATACAATATATTCTACAAAATTACTGAATTCATAGAATAAACCTGTCTGCGCTAGCCTCACTTCTGGTCCATTTTTCTGCAACGTTCTTCTCTTTCGTCAATAGTTTACAGCTTGTTTCATTCTGGTTTGCCTAAAGCTCCATATCAGATGGCTTGTGGTGATGTCACCTTGTTTTTCTGTTGTTGTTAAGAACATAATATGGTCATATTCTCTTCATCAGATAATCTACTCAATCCTACCTTGCGAATATTTCTACTTAAGACTGTGTTATCTAGGAGGGGCATATTTACTAGGAAATATTCTGCTTGGTTATATACAGTATGTTTGCATTAAAATAGATAAGAGAGCAGCTCTAGGCAGCAAATGGAATCAGCGTGTCAGTAAAAACTGTTAATGCTATCCAGAAATTATTTGAGTAAGACTGTAGAATTTACCTTATTCCATGTCCTCTGTAATCCATTGCAGCCGGATTCTGCCCAATGGAATCTTGGCTGCTGGTCACTTAACTCTGTACTAGTGAACGGAGTGAAAAATACTTTTAAAGTGGCTCTAAACCCTTCTAATCTATAAAGCCAAGGAAGCTGTCATATTAGCCTCTCTTTGATCTGCAGTTACCATTGTGCTGTACATGTTATCTGTTATTATACCTGACAGTTCAGTTGAGAGGTAACATAGGCACACTAGTAACTTTAACAGTTATAATTCACAGCATGTCTTGAAGGTAAATGTTTTGGGAAACAGTTAAATTGGTGGGTTTAGCTCCACTTTTACTACACATTGTATAACTTATGTCCAGGCCATGCCAAAGAAATGGGTAAGGCCTCAAATATGTTACCCAACTGTATGTGTGATCATATACTTAGGCCTCATGTTGGCAGCTTATAAAACTCTGTAAGAGGCTGACAGCTGCTGCTGCTGGACGGAGTACCCGGTGGTACTAACATTTAGGGCAGTATGCACTCAAGGAGGAATGCTTGGAAAACACAGCTTGCTGGATGATAAACCTGTGCCTTCCACTAGCACCTAAATGCCGAAGTCATATGCACTGGGGCTAAACATTCAGCATGCTTTATTCTTATGTAGCAAATGAGATGCCACTCAGACTGACCTAGTGCTTATACGAAGTCTAGACAGTGTGTGGCCAATGCTGCTCTGGCCATACCCCCTATTCCTTGCCTTATTCTTCTGTTACAAATATCATTCATTGGGATTGTCTTACCTACTGTTTTTTCCACCACTAACCTATGACAACTTAGTTCTCCTAATATTAAATCTGTTTATCCTACATCAAGTTGATGTGCAGAAGGCTAACATTGTGAATATAGAGGGCATTCCTAGGGTTTTCAAGACAACAAATAATCCCAACATTCTAGAACATCTTAAGCCTGGTACACAGTGCTAGTTTTTTTTCTTTCAACCCAGGGGGTTGACAGCTCCAGTCGGAGCCTCTGTACTACGGATCCAACATTAGTGCAACAATCTTCCCTGATGTTCTTTTGTGTTCTGACAGGGGGATGGCCCCCACCAGAACACTCCGCTGATCAGGAGCCAGTCTGCTGCTGGTTTTCCAGCATGCTTGTCTGACAGAAGCCAGCCAAATTGCCGTCTTCAGTCAGACCGGTTGCCATACACACATGCCGAATCTCAGACATTTTTTATTGAACCCGGCCGATGTTGCCCAATATTCAGCACTTGTCTACTAGGCTTTAAACAGAAAAAAGATAATGCAAACCCTGGTTCCATATAATTCAGTCAGTTCTCACATACTTTATTTATTATTTTAAGGGTATGCAGGGCTTTAAATGGCTCCTGAGGGTTATGAAAACTCATTACAACTATCCTGTCCTGTTCTGGTGCCAAGAAATAGCTTCTCATTTTACGTTTTTTTTTTTTAACTAATTAAACAGATGATGAAAAAAAAGTAAAAAAAATAATATATACCGTATATATATATATATATATATATATATATATATATATATATATATATATATATATATATATATATATATATATATATATATATATATATATATGACAGCACAAAAAAGGAAAGAACAAAACAAGAATATAAAGAACCTCCCAACCCCCCTAAAAAGTTCTAAATAAATTTTAAGAAAAATTATAGTGAATTTTGCCTTAGCAGCTTATTTTAATGAGGGAGGCGGTCACCCTCTCCTTATTTTTGTCACAACTGGACTTGATTACTGCAGAGTAACATTGTCACTCAGGCTAAAAAGGCTGGTCATGCCCACCAGGGTGCATCATACCCAGTACCACACTCCTTTCCTGGTGATTGAATGCAGCTCTTGAATTCCAGCAGCAAGTTGTGATATCGGCAGAAGATGAAGAATGATAGTGATGTTTTGATATACCCCCTGCAGATCACACTTCATAAAAGATTACGGTCACGTAGCCACTATGAATAAGGAAAAACATTTTTATTTAGATTATATTTTTTAAGAATATCCTTGACAGTGGAACTTTTGAAACATAATTTTATACATCTGCTTTAAGAGCAGAAACCTGCCTTACTGGTGGGTAATGCAGCTGGCCAAATGAATATGTATATTATGAACAGTAAACCCAAAAGTCAATCATTTGTATGTAAAATCAAGCAAGGTGGAAGGGACCACTCATTTCAAGACCATTTTCTTTGCCTTGAACCATGTGTTTGCTAATGCAAAGTACAGATCATTTGTTCTGCTCTACACAATGGTCGCTTGACAGGTTCATTTTAACAGGTGAAATTACATTTCATTTTCCAGGGCTGCATGTGAATAACCCTACAGAAAGAATGCTAATTGAATATTTTCATTTTACAATAGCGCAAAAGTTCCAATTAACCATGAATGCCATATTCTTCTTCACCAATGAACAACAAAGGCATCACTTCAGACCTATATTTCATTAATACGAGCCCACATCTGCAGCTCTATGTATAAAAATAAAAAGTTATATTATGATACCTACACAGCCTGATGGATGCGGATGAATTTATGCTTTATAAATAAACCAATTTGCGAATAGAGAACTTTACCATTATGTTTTCCTCAAAGCCCTCCGGCAACAACAGAGAAAAAAATATATATATAACAGTATTTGAGTTAGTTTAATACAGAAATTTTATTTCTCAAAAAGAAAAAAATGTTCACAATAAACAGAAAATGCAAGAACAGCGAACACAAGTATAAAATGATATAAAATGCAGTGAGCAACAAATGTATTTTATAGGAATTAGCTTGACATGGAAAAATATGTAATTTTTTCTTATAATAGCGGAGATAGTCTTTGAGGTTATAGGCTGCTCAGCGATGCAATAAAATCAATCTTATGCTTTAAGATGGAACACAATGCTGGATAGCGGAACATGTTGTCTCTTTGTGGCTGGGTAGCGTGTTAAAACTCATTTCATAATTTGCTCATTTTCTCAGTTTCTCCACAGTTAGTTCTGGTAATATATAAATATATATGTTTTACAGTATGCCGTTAAATCTACAGACGAAGGTCACATGTGGAGGCCCCAGAAACCATCAAGAAGAGCTGTAGATGTCACGGATGTCATTAACCTTGCCATCTCTATTCATGAAGAACAGGTGCATTCGGGATGAAATTTTGAAAGCCACAATATAGAATAGTAACAGAAAAAGATAACATTAGGATTAGGGGGGCAAAATCCATCTATATTAGTCCCTGCCTAATTGTCCTTAGCCTTTTCCTCACTGTGTATCCAAAAGATAGCTGTTGGATTTCACGAAAAAATTATAATGCATATATATATATATATATATATATATATGTATATATATATATATATATATATATATATATATATATATATATATATATATATATATATATATATATATATATATATGTATATATATATGTATATGTATATATATATCTATATATATATCTATATATATATATATATATATATATATATATATATATATATATATATATATATATATATGTGTATATATATATATATATATATATATGTATATATATATATATATATATATATATATATATATATGTATATATATATATATATATATATATATATATATATATATATATATATATATATATATATACATATATATGTATATATATATATATATACACTACCGTTCAAAAGTTTGGGGTCACATTGAAATGTCCTTATTTTTGAAGGAAAAGCACTGTACTTTTCAATGAAGCTAACTTTAAACTAGTCCTAACTTTAAAAAAATATACTCTATACATTGCTAATGTGGTAAATGACTATTCTAACTGCAAATGTCTAGTTTTTGGTGCAATATCTACATAGGTGTATAGAGGCCCATTTCCAGCAACTATCACTCCAGTGTTCTAATGGTACAATGTGTTTGCTCATTGGCTCAGAAGGCTAATTGATGATTAGCAAACCCTTGTGCAATCATGTTCACACATCTAAAAACAGTCTAGCTCCTTCCAGAAGCTACAAAACTGACCTTCCTGTGAGCAGATTGAGTTTCTGGAGCATCACATTTGTGGGGTCAATTAAACGCTCAAAATGGCCAGAAAAAGATAACTTTCATCTGAAACTCGACAGTCTATTCTTGTTCTTAGAAATGAAGGCTATTCCATGCGAGAAATTGCAAAGAAATTGAAGATTTCCTACAACGGTGTGTACTACTCCCTTCAGAGGACAGCACAAACAGGCTCTAACCAGAGTAGAAAAAGAAGTGGGAGGCCGCGTTGCACAACTAAGCAAGAAGATAAGCACATTAGAGTCTCTAGTTTGAGAAACAGACGCCTCACAGGTCCCCAACTGGCATCTTCATTAAATAAATGAATAAGGAAGGCTATCACTCCATTTTGCAACGCCATGCCATACCCAGTGGACAGCGCTTGATTGGAGCCAATTTCATCCTACAACAGGACAATGACCCTAAACACACCTCCAAATTGTGCAAGAACTATTTACAGCAGAAGCAGGCAGCTGGTATTCTATCGGTAATGGAGTGGCCAGCACAGTCACCAGATCTGAACCCCATTGAGCTGTTGTGGGAGCAGCTTGACCGTATGGTACGCCAGAAGTGCCCATCCAACCAATCCAACTTGTGGGAGCTGCTTCTAGAAGCGTGGGGTGCAATTTCTCCAGCTTACCTCAATAAATTAACAGCTAGAATGCCAAAGGTGTGCAATGCTGTAATTGCTGCAAAAGGAGGATTCTTTGACGAAAGCAAAGTTTGATGTAAAAACAATGTTATTTCAAATACAAATCATTATTTCTAACCTTGTCAATGTCTTGACTCTATTTTCTATTCATTTCACAACGTATGGTGGTGAATATGTGTGACTTTTCATGGAAAACACAAAATTGTTTGGGTGACCCCAAACTTTTGAACGGTAGTGTATATGTATATATATATATATATATATATGTATATCCCCTCAAAATAACTCAACACAGCCATTAATGTCTAAACCGCTGGCAACAAAAGTGAGTACACACCTAAGTGAAAATGTCCAAATTGGGTCCAATTAGCCATTTTCCCTCCCCGGTGTCATGTGACTTGTTAGTGTTACAAGGTCTCAGGTGTGAATGGGGAGCAGGTGTGTTAAATTTGGTGTTATCGCTCTCACTCTCATACTGGTCACTGGAAGTTCAACATGGCACCCCATGCCCAAGAATTCGCTGAGGATCTGAAAAAAGAATTGTTGCTCCACCTAAAGAGGGCCTAGACTATAACAAGATTGTCAAGACCCTGAAACTGAGCTACAACATGGTGGCCAAGACTAGGGATGAGCCGAACACCCCCCGGTTCGGTTCGTACCAGAACTTTCGAACGGACCCCACGTTCGTTACGAACGTTAGAACCCCATTGAAGTCTATGGGACTCGAACCTTCGAAATGGAAAGTGCTAATTTTAATGGCTAATATGCAAGATACTGTCCTAAAAAGGGTTTGGGGACCTGCCTCCTGCCCCAGGGGACATGGGTCAATGCCTAAAATGTTTTTAAAAATGGCCGTTTTAGCGGGAGCACTGATTTTACTGACAATGAAAGTGAAAAAAAAAGTGAAATATTCCTTTAAATATGGTGCCTGGGGGGTGTCTGTAGTATGCCTGTGAAGTGCCACGTGTTTCCCGTGTTTAGAACAGTCCCTGCACAAAATGACATTAAACGGAAATAACACCATTTAAAACTGCTTGCGGTTTTAATGTTATATCTGGTTCCTGCAATATGGTTGAAAATCATTGAGAAAAATGGCATGGGTAGCCCTCCCTGCCCATTACCAGCCTATTTGGGTCTTGTACGCATATTAAGGGGAACCCTGTACCCATATTAAAAAAAGGAAATGCGTGTGGCCCCCAGGCCCTATATACTCAGAACAGCAGTATACAGGCGGTGCAAACAAGACAGGGACTGTGTAGGTTTGTTGTGTTAAGTTGAATCTGTTTGTAATTTTCAACTGGTACATTTTTAAAGTGTAGCTCCAGTCAAAAAACTATTTTTAAGCTTTTTGGAAAACATAGGGAAGGGTTATCACCCCTGTATAATTTGTTTTGTCGTCCATCCTTTTTCATCTCACTTGCTGCTGTCTCCTTGCATTTGCAAGTAGGAGATGTTTGTAAGTTGGATGTTTGAAAGTAGGGGCCTGCCCTATATGCTCTGCAGAAATGGCGGAACAAGGTGTTGGTTTTGCCACAACATTGTAAGCCCTCAAAGTGACTCTTGGTGGGCGCTGGAGCGCCCTGCTGTGAACGATTATATCAAGAATTGTAATTACATGCCATTGTTGAACAGTGGTAGAAAAATTGACCTTTGGTGGTTGTGGTGCTGGTGCCACAACACTATAAGTCCTCACCGTTACTCTGGGTGGGCACAGGAAGGGGCCCTCCTGTGAAATATTATATCAAGAATTGTAATTACATGTCCCTGTTAAACAGGGGCAGAAAAATTGGGCCTTAGGCTGAGGTGAATATCGCGGTGTATACTGCGGTCAGGGCACGCAGACAATAACCAGAAAACAGCAGAGATAAAGGGGTATATACAGATGTATACTGTGCTGTGCTGGAGGCACACACAACTTCCAATAACTCCTGCAGATGGCAATTGGGCTCAAATAGAGAACAGCTATGTAGGTGGATTATAGCGGAATGTACTGGGTACAGAGCACGCAGACAGCACGCACTATCTCCTAACACTACTGACTGCAAGCTCTATTATTAAAGATAGATCACTAGCTATATAGGTGAGGTGAATATCGTGGTGTATACTGCGGTCAGGGCACGCAGACAATAACCAGAAAACAGCAGAGATAAAGGGGTATATACAGATGTATACTGTGCTGTGCTGGAGGTACACACAACTTCCAATAACTCCTGCAGATGGCAATTGGGCTCAAATAGAGAACAGCTATGTAGGTGGATTATAGCGGTATGTACTGGGTACAGAGCACGCAGACAGCACGCACTATCTCCTAACACTACTGACTGCAAGCTCTATTATTAAAGATAGATCACTAGCTATATAGGTGAGGTGAATATCGTGGTGTATACTGCGGTCAGGGCACGCAGACAATAACCAGAAAACAGCAGAGATAAAGGGGTATATACAGATGTATACTGTGCTGTGCTGGAGGTACACACAACTTCCAATAACTCCTGCAGATGGCAATTGGGCTCAAATAGAGAACAGCTATGTAGGTGGATTATAGCGGTATGTACTGGGTACAGAGCACGCAGACAGCACGCACTATCTCCTAACACTACTGACTGCAAGCTCTATTATTAAAGATAGATCACTAGCTATATAGGTGAGGTGAATATCGTGGTGTATACTGCGGTCAGGGCACGCAGACAATAACCAGAAAACAGCAGAGATAAAGGGGTATATACAGATGTATACTGTGCTGTGCTGGAGGTACACACAACTTCCAATAACTCCTGCAGATGGCAATTGGG
The DNA here is from genome assembly GCF_037356315.1 of Lithobates pipiens. Classification (NCBI taxonomy): domain Eukaryota; kingdom Metazoa; phylum Chordata; class Amphibia; order Anura; family Ranidae; genus Lithobates; species Lithobates pipiens. Next base: position 530,477,475 of record NW_027507758.1, on the reverse strand, counting down.
CTCAAATAGAGAACAGCTATGTAGGTGGATTATAGCGGTATGTACTGGGTACAGAGCACGCAGACAGCACGCACTATCTCCTAACACTACTGACTGCAAGCTCTATTATTAAAGATAGATCACTAGCTATATAGGTGAGGTGAATATCGTGGTGTATACTGCGGTCAGGGCACGCAGACAATAACCAGAAAACAGCAGAGATAAAGGGGTATATACAGATGTATACTGTGCTGTGCTGGAGGTACACACAACTTCCAATAACTCCTGCAGATGGCAATTGGGCTCAAATAGAGAACAGCTATGTAGGTGGATTATAGCGGTATGTACTGGGTACAGAGCACGCAGACAGCACGCACTATCTCCTAACACTACTGACTGCAAGCTCTATTATTAAAGATAGATCACTAGCTATATAGGTGAGGTGAATATCGTGGTGTATACTGCGGTCAGGGCACGCAGACAATAACCAGAAAACAGCAGAGATAAAGGGGTATATACAGATGTATACTGTGCTGTGCTGGAGGTACACACAACTTCCAATAACTCCTGCAGATGGCAATTGGGCTCAAATAGAGAACAGCTATGTAGGTGGATTATAGCGGTATGTACTGGGTACAGAGCACGCAGACAGCACGCACTATCTCCTAACACTACTGACTGCAAGCTCTATTATTAAAGATAGATCACTAGCTATATAGGTGAGGTGAATATCGTGGTGTATACTGCGGTCAGGGCACGCAGACAATAACCAGAAAACAGCAGAGATAAAGGGGTATATACAGATGTATACTGTGCTGTGCTGGAGGTACACACAACTTCCAATAACTCCTGCAGATGGCAATTGGGCTCAAATAGAGAACAGCTATGTAGGTGGATTATAGCGGTATGTACTGGGTACAGAGCACGCAGACAGCACGCACTATCTCCTAACACTACTGACTGCAAGCTCTATTATTAAAGATAGATCACTAGCTATATAGGTGAGGTGAATATCGCGGTGTATACTGCGGTCAGGGCACGCAGACAATAACCAGAAAACAGCAGAGATAAAGGGGTATATACAGATGTATACTGTGCTGTGCTGGAGGCACACACAACTTCCAATAACTCCTGCAGATGGCAATTGGGCTCAAATAGAGAAGAGCTATGTAGGTGGATTATAGCGGTATGTACTGGGTACAGAGCACGCAGACAGCACGCACTATCTCCTAACACTACTGACTGCAAGCTCTATTATTAAAGATAGATCACTAGCTATATAGGTGAGGTGAATATAGTGGTGTATACTGCGGTCAGGGCACAGACAATAACCACTACACAAGAGCAAGATAGGAAATCAGCCAAAAACGATCGGTGTGTACTGTGTTGAAGGTACACAGAACACCCACTGCTCCAGATGCCAACACACTACACGAGGCCGCCTCAATGGCGGCCTTATAAAGTGTGGGGCGTGCACTACACAGCCTGAGCTATGATTGGCCACAGGCATCCTGCCTGTGGCCAATCATGGCTCTCCTCGCTGCTGGCGCTGCGATTGGCCAAGCATGCGGGGTCACAGTGCATGCTTGGCCAATCATGAGCCAGCAATGCACTGCGCCATCGCAGTGCATTGTGGGCCGTGAGCGCCACACGAATTTTGACGCGAACGGACCAAGAGTTCGGATTTCGCCGAACGGACGAACAGCCAATGTTCGAGTCGAACGTACGTTCGACTCGAACACGAAGCTCATCCCTAGCCAAGACCATACAGTGGTTTAACAGGACAGGTTCCACTCAGAACAGATCTCACCATGGTCAAAGAAGTTGAGTTCACATGCTCAGCGTCATATCCAGAGGTTGTCTTTGGGAAATAGACGTATGAGTGCTGCCAGCATTGCTGCAGAGGTTGAAGGGACGGGGGTCAGCCTGTCAGTGCTCCAACCATACGCCCCGCACTGCATCATATTGGTTTTCATGGCTGTCATCCCAGAAGGAAGCCTCTTCTAAAGATGATGCACAAGAAAGCCCACAAACAGTTTGCTGAACACAAGCAGATTAAGGACATGGATTGCTGGAACCATATCCTGTGGTCTGATGAGACCAAGATACATTTATTTGGTTCAGATGGTGTCAAGCGTGTGTGGCGTCAACCAGATGAGGAGTGCAAAAACAAGTGTGTCTTTCCTACAGTCAAGCATGATGGTGGGAGTGTCATAGTCTGGGGCTGCATGAGTGCTGCCAGCACTGGGGAGCTACAGTTCATTGAGGGAACCATGAATGCCAACTTGTACTGTGACATACTGAAACAGCGCATGATCCCCTCCCTTAGGAGACTGGGCCACAGGGCAGTATTCTAACATGATAACGACCCCAATAACACTTCCAAGACAACCACTGCCTTGCTAAAGAAGCTGAGGGTAAAGGCGGTGGACTGGCCAAGCATGTCTCCAGACCTAAACCCTATTGAGCACCTGTGGGGCATCCTCAAATGGAAGATGGAGGAGCACAAGGTCTCTAACATCCACCAGCTCTGTGATGTTGTCATAGAGGAATGGAAGAGGACTCCAGTGGCAACCTGTGAAGATCTGGTGAACTCCATGCCCAAGTGGGTTAGGGCAGTGCTGGAAAATAATGGTAACCACACAAAATATTGACACTTTGAGCCCAATTTGGACATTTTCATTTAGAGGTGTACTCACTTTTGTTGCCAGCAGTTTAGACATGGTTATGTGTTGAGTTGTTTTGACAGCAAATTCACACTGTTATACAAGCTGTACCCTCACTACTTTACATTGTAGCAAAGTGTAATTTCTTCAGTGTTGTCACATGAAAATATATAATAAAATATTTACAAAAATGTGAGGGGTGTACTCACTTTTGTGTGATACTGTATACACACACATAAAAAAAATTCAAGTGAATAACGCCTGCGTTTATCAAATCAACAAAAAAATGTGTGTCTCTACATAAACTTCCACTGAATATCAAGATTGTAGATGCTGGGCACTGTCTTGTGTTCCCACAACCTCTTCCTAAAGTGTAATAAAGCTCTGTGCTGCCTATATCAGATTAGAATATCCTATAAACCAATCACATTTCCAAAAATCAAATACATGTATACAAAAACAACATAAGACCGGTGCTTACAGGGCCGTAGATAATTTTTTGCTCAGGGGGTTCAGCAGCAGGTACTAAGTAAAAGTATTTTTAAAAAAAACAAACTGTGCCACATTCATAAAGACTGGAAAAAGGAAAAGTTATGTATTGTTCATAGTAAGCAATCACATTCTTAATTCTATTTTCTCAGATCCTCTTGAAAATCTAACTTGATTCAGTTTTGCCTTTTTCTAGTTTTTATGAGCATTACCCAGTGTGGTTGGGTATTGTCCAGTCTATAATCTGACAGATCAATGTACTAAATGCACTCGGTGTTAGTACATCGATCTCCTCGCTGTGCTATTGTATTCTGACAGGGGACTGCCCCTCCCTCAAGACAGCGGTCAGTGCTCTCTGCCATTGGACTGGCTATCACAGGGTGGTGTACTGTAATAGCCGATCTTACTGGGCAGATGCAAAGGGCACCATCTTGTGGAAGGAAGCACACTTATCAGAGTTCCACTAACGAGGAGGAAGGTGAGGAAAGCCCGGAGACTGAAACGTCCCGATACAGGAAGAGAAGATTTAAGGCCTCAAAAATGTCTTTTGGAGAGATGTTGGAGATGGTGGACATATTGAACAGGATGGACTATGATAGGAAGTATGGACCTTACCCAAACCCAAATATCAGAAAGGCCAAGATCATGAATAAAGTTGTGAAGAGTCTTCATAAGAATTTTGGGGTACACGATCCATGGATCAACTGAGAAAACGCTGGTCAGACCTGAAACTGAGGGAGCACGAGCAGTACATAAGGATCAAGCGTGTTCTTCAAAAAAGTAAGTAGTTGTCGTGTGTTCATATGATTATTCTTACTTGAATACTGCTCCATGTGCTTTTATTTCATGTTGTGCATTTTAAAATGGCCACTTTCAAGTTCATGGTTTCATTCGTTCGTAAGATACATCGTTCTGCAGGTAAGTATTCCAGCTTAACAAAGTGTCCACAATAATGTTCTCACCTTGGAACTCGGCCAAAAAACACAATTGTACAACACTTCCAAGCAATGTTTCATATTCCTATTTCTGCCCTCTGTGTGCTAATTATTCTTTTTTTACATTCTCATAGGGGAGAGAAGACTCGGCAAGTATGAGGACACCAGGGACCACACCCCTCCCAAAGAAGGCCAAATTCAAAAACCAGAAGCAGAGGAGCAGGAGGAGGAGGAGGAGGAAGGAGAGATCGTTGAAGTTGGACAAATTGTCACCACAACAGGTGAGTGTCGGAGAACACAGCTTCCGGTAAGCTCATCAATGTATGTCACCATATTTATAATACATGGTGTGTTTTTTTGCTTTGTTTTGTAGGTGATGTGGAAGAAGAATCCCATTTTACCAGTGAAAGTGCCCAGATCCTGATTGGGGTGCAATCGGAATTTATAAAATATACAGCAAAACATCAATGATGTTAAAAATAAAATGAAGAACATCATTGATGTTTTGGGGAGAGTGTGAAACAGCCCAAACTAGCTAGGGTTTTATTTTTTGGAGTTTAAACCACAAATTTTGTAATTTTTGAAAATCCAAATTTGGAAGATGCACAGAGTGTGTCAACATGCGCTATCTCCCATCATGGGGGATCAATGATTTTCCAGGGGTGACACCCCATGTGATGAAGGCAATATCAGCCCAGTTTGTACATACTCATGTCTGATATTGTCTTCACTTTTCAAAGTTGAACTTTGTAAGTTCCTGTGTTCTGTATGTTACGTTTTGATACATGCCTGTTTACACAAAAACACAAAGTGTATAAAAAATTACCTGAAAGACTGTTTTTGATACACACAATTTGTTGGTTTGTTGTAAAACCCTTTTCTAAACGCACATGTGAATGTGCTTGGATTAAAAAGTTAAATCATCAACAATGTGTGGCTTACTTTTTCATTGCGCAAAAGATGTATTTGGAGTAAAATTGTTGTTTTCGTTGAGAATGGGTGTTATTTACTAAAGGTAACTCCACTTTGCACTCCAAGTGCAGTATCAGGTGTACTTTTGCAGTGCACTTGTAGTGCATAGTGGATGTGCCTTTAGTAAAAAACACCCACTGTGATGTGTTAATTTTGACAATCATGCCATTTTCCTGCCATGGTGCTGAAAATGAGCACAATTTTGGTCAGTAATGCACTACATACATTAGTTACCAAAAACAAGGTGTGAGTGTAGCAGACCCACAACATAATAAGCTTATCTGAAGAAGAGACTGTCACCTCATCTCGCTCAGAACTTGGGTTTGCACTGTTGGTGAAAAAGGCACAACAAGAAAAAACATAAATTTACCTAGGAGACACCTAAAACCAAGCCAATCAGTAAATGCAAACAAATATTGTAGTTTCAAAGAAAAATGTATTGCTAAAATATTTTTAAAATACCATTCTTGATTTTAGCAAAATGCTTTAAATGCATTTAAAGGTGAATTATACCAAAATTAGCGATTTCAACAACATCCTTTTGCTTATCCCTATTAGCTACACTGGGGTTGATTTACTAAAACTGAAGAGTGTCAAATCTGGTGCAACTCTGTATAGAAACCAGTCAGCTTCCAGTTTTATTTTTTGTCAAAACTTAATTAAACAAGCTGAAGTTAGAAACTGATTGGCTACCATGCACAGCTACACCATATTTTGTTCTCTTCAGTTTTAGTAAATCACTCCCACTATGTACTACAATATGTTCTCCTCTGTATTTGTGGTCTCCAAACTGAGGCCTGTGGGCCAAACGTGGCCCTTTGCTTGCCTGTATGCGGCCCTTTGGGCACTGTTACCCACAATGATACGAGGCACTATTCCTTCCACTGACGCCAATGATAGGGCACTAATCCTCCCACCAATATCAATGATGGGACACTATTCCTCCTCCTACTGACAAGGCGCTATATAACTTTTTTTACTCCCACTGACCACCAGATCTGACGCATTGTCTCAATTTCTACTCCAGTTGGCCACAATTCTATCCTCCTAATGTCTGATGGACAGTAAACTGGTCCTTTGTTTAGAAAGTTTTGAGACCCCTGCTTCACATAATATGTGGGATTGGAGTGAATACATTCAAGCAGTAGGTTCATTTGCAATGAACTGCGCAAGTCCAAAACTGTATTTTAGTGCATGGCAGCACACTTTATTCAACAAACGGAAAGTTCACATGTACATCAGTTTTCTTCCACACAATGTGCACAAACAAAAATACAGAGCCACCTGGCTCACATATTGACAGCACTGCTGCTCCTCTTACCAGTCCTTTTGACTGTGTTGTCTAGCTCTCCTGGAACATTTGGCTATCTAAACTTTAGTCGCAGCGTCCTGCTGCAAGGCCCACCTCTGGCCTATGGATTGGGGCTCTCCTGACACAACAATAGTAGCCATTCTGACTCAAGAAACTGAGACCCTTTGTCTCTTGAGTTCCAGCTGGGCCTTCTGATCCCTCAATAAGACCTTCCATCTCGTGGCTCCAGGCCGGGCCTTCTGACCCCTCATTACGAGCTGTCTCCAAACTCAGATTGCAGGCACCTAGCAAACCAGAACTACAGAATCTGGAGAAATGACAGTCCAGAACCTCGCATTAACCCTCAATGCGAATCCTGTGTAACATTTTCTTATATTCTCCCAGTGATAGAGCCCAGGGCCACTGATAAGCCAGTACAACTGGCCCTGTTGTACCAGGCCTGGCCTTCTCAGCTCAGTATGGGGGGCCCAGGCAGCCTCAAAGACAGTCAGTGCAGAATAAAAAAAAAACTTCCTTTCTAAATTACACCCCCACATGGCTGCTCCTACTACCTTGGGGGGAGGGGGTGTTTTATTTCCATTTTCTGGACCCTTCTCTGATGATGTGCTTGTGGGAGTGGGGGGACTTTTTTCATTTTCGGGCACATGTCTATTTAGTGCTGCATTCACTGAGCATGTTCTGCTGGATTGCTTGGCTCAAGTTCCAGCCACCTGCCTATTTCCGTTTCTAGCAGCGTGATCTTCCTTCAATCAGCTCTGCTCCCCACTCAGTAGTGGGGCCCGAGACAGAGAGCGACAGGCTGTGAGGCGGGCAGCGGCGGCAGAAGACAGAGGGCACCTTACACAGAGCCCAGGAGCAAAGAGGAAGCAGATCGTGGCAGCTTCAGCACAGGGGTGCTTGAGGGTGATTCCAGTGAATATTATATATACTGCATTGCACTGTCTGCAGCACATTACTAAGGATGACACAAGGATGGTATCTATAGCAAATAATACACAGGCAGCTTAGCAGTCAGCAGATTCTCTGTCACGGTTTGTCACACATGACATGGCTGTTGGGTGACAGGCCCGGACTGGCCATAGGGCAGACCGAGCATTTGCCCAGTGGGCCGGTGTAGCTGCAGGCCGGTCAGAGTGCTCATGCTGACCCGTGTCCACAGCCAAAAGCTACTACAATGGGCATGTGAGCATCAGAACTGGACCACAGAGCAATGGAAGAAGGTGGCCTGGTTCAATGAATCACATTTACTTTTACATAATGTGGATGGCCGGGCGTGTGTGTTCGCTTACCTGGGGGTGAGATGGCACCAGCATCCAGTATGGGAAGAAGGCAAGCCGGTGGAGGCAGTGTGATGCTTTGTCTAGTGGAGTCCATGCTTTGATGGGTTTTGGCAAGATCTCCTCAATATTAGCCCTTGTACACACGGTCGGAGAATCCATCGGAATGTGTCCTATCGGACCGTGTCGTCGGATAATCCGACTGTGTGTGGTATGCATCGGACTGATTCCATCGGACCCAATTTTCCAACATGTTGGAAATATTTCCCGACCAACTGGGCCGGTCGGACATACTCCGATCATGTGTATAGAATTTTGATCGGACCAAGTGCCACGCATGCTCAGATCAAATTCCTACATCAAAGCTATTGGCTACTAGGCTGAATGTAGTCCCATCGTAACAAAATTACGTCATCACATTCTGAAAGATCAGATTTTTCGCCAACTTTGTCCGACCGTGTGTATGCAACAGTTTCGGACAAGATCCGACGGACAAAATCAGACGGGCAAAATCCGACGGATTTGGTTGTGGAAATCTCCGACCGTGTGTACAGGGGCTTAGATGGGTGGTCATAATGTTATGGCTCATCGGAGTAGATTAACTACTAGCCGACTATCACATGACGTTGTACGTTGGCACAATGGCACGGCTGGGCAAATGGGCGTGCAGGTATTTCCCCTTTAAACTGCAGCATTGTGGGCACGCGCGCGCCACTGCGTGCTCCGTGACCATGCCTGCGGGTCTGCCAGGGGCCCGCGATCGTGTCACGGAGCAGAAGAACAGGGAGATGCCTTTGTAAACAAGGCATTTCCCCGTTCTGCCTTGTGACATGACAGAGATCAGTCCTCCCTGTCATCGGGTACGGTGATCGCTGTCATGTCAGTGGAAGCCCATCCCCCCCCACAGTTAGAACACCTCCCTGGGACACACTTAACCCCTTGATCACCCCCTTGTGTTTAACCCCTTCCCTGCTAGTGTAATTTACACAGTAATCAGTGCATTTGTATAGCACTGATCGCTGTATAAATGACAATGGTCCCAAAATGGTGTCAAAAGTGTCCGATGTGTCCGACATAATGTCGCAGTCACGATAAAAATCGCAGATTGCCGCCATTACTAATAAAAAATAATAATAATAAAAATGCTATAAATCTAGCCCCTATATTGTAGACGCTATAACTTTTGCGCAAAGCAATCAATATATGCTTATTGCAATTTTTTTTACCAAAAATATGTAGAAGAATATGTATTGACCTAAACTGAGGAAAAAACTTGTTAAATATTACTTTTTTATTAAAATAGTCGCTCTTTTTTTTTTGTTTATAGCGCAAAAAATTAAAAACTTAGAGGTGATCAAATGCCACCAAAAGAAAGATCTATTTGTGGGAAAAAAAGGATGTCAATTTTGTTTGGGTGCAACATCGCACGGCCGCGCAATTGTCAGTTAAAGCGATGCAGTGCCGAATCGCAAAAAGTGCTCTGGTCAGGAAGGGGGGTAAATCCTTCCGGGACTGAAGTGGTTAAACACATTTTGCAGGTTTTTGAAGAAACCATATGTAATATACTGACACGCAGATTGAATAAAATCCATACATTTTTTGCATAGAATACATATTAAAAAGGTCAACATATTTGTTACATCATACAACGTCCTTGTATATCTATATGTATATAAAAACCTCCTAGCTCAAAAATCCATTCTACATCCATTCTACATATTAAATGTAGGGATTCTATTTGATATAATGGGGGTTATTTATGAAAGGCAAACCCACTTTGCACTGCAAGTGCACTTGGAAGTGCAGTCGCTCTAAGGCCGCGTACACACGAGAGGATTGTCCGTCCAACTTAGTCCGCTGAAACGTGTTTCAGCGGACAGTCCGCTCGTGTGTGGGCTTCAGCGGACTTTTTCAGCGGACAGTCTGGCGGACTAAGTCTTTCGGAATTTCCATAATTTTGTCCGTCCAAACTTGGTTTCAGCGGACAGTCCGCTCGTGAGTAGGCTAGTTGGACGGACTAAGTATGGCGCATGCTCAGAAAGGATTTACACGGCGAAAGGTTGCATTGCAGTGTATTGGACGTCGTATTTCTAGTCCCGTCATACGTGCTGTACACGTCATCGCGCAAGCTTTCAGCGGACTGTCTGTTCGTCGTGTGTGGTCAAGTCCGTTCATTTAAAAGTTGGACGGACTGTCTGTCGGATTGTCTGACGAACTTAGTTGGGCAGACAATCCGCCCGTGTGTACGCGGCCTAAATCTAAGTGGTAGATCTGAAATGATTTTATTATCCAATCATGTATAAGCTAAAATGCTGTTTTTTATTTTCCTTGCATGTCCCCCTTGGACAGAGAGACTTTACTTCCAAGTGCACTTTCAGTGCAAAGTGGATTTTCCTTTAGTAAATAACCTCCAATGCGTCTGTATGTTACATTGCATAGTTGCCAACTGTCACGAATTTCCTGGGACATTCCCGGGATTAGGACATTTGTCCCGAATTAATTTTGTCCTGGGAAATGTCCTGGGAAATTCGGTTTGTCCCGGGAAATTCAAATTTCCAGTTTTTTGCCGTCGGCCGCTAGAGGTCTGCGGCCGGCGGAGACAATGTCTCCACCGGCCACCATTTTTAGGAAGACCAGAAGCTGGTCTTCAATAGAGAACCTGTGGCTCTGCCCACCCCTGCTGCCAGTGTGTGTGTGTGTGTGAAGAGCAGTGGGCGGCACCACAGTTCAAAGTCAGCGCGGCAACGACGGCTGCCGCTTGGAGGAAAGGAGATCATATGTCCTGTCGGGGACCAGTCCGTGCAGTGAGTATGTTGGGGCCAGTCTGTGCAGGATGTGGGGGCCAGTCTGTGGATGTGGGGGCCGGTCTGGAGATGTGGGGACCAGTTTGGAGATGTGGGGGCCGGTCTGTGGATGTGGGGGGGGGGCAGTCTGGATGTCAGAGGGGCACCAGATGTAAGGAGGGGCTCCGCTGATGGACACAGATGTGGGGAAGGTACCTCTGATGGGACACCTGATGGGACACCTGATGGAATCTGGTGGCAGGCAACGTGGCTAGTGATGTGCTCATGGCTCCCACTGATTCGGCATTATGGTGAGTTGAATGATTTAATTTCATATTACAATGTAATAATAGAAATAATGCGCTTCAATCATCCTGACACCATAACAATCATGGCGCCGGGATGATTGAAGCGCTAACACCAGGTATTTGAAGTATCTTTATCTGCTGATTGTCAAACTCTGGAAAAAACATATTGCTATTGTGGTGTAGGATCGGGGGGCTGCTGTCTCTCCTTTCCCTCTCCCCCCCTCATTCATCTCAGACTCTAACCACACCCATTTGAGCAACGCCCATCATTTTACATAAACCACACCCACAATGTTGCCCTTTTTCTGTGCCACACCTATAACCGCATGCCCCACCCCCTAATTATAATACAACTCCGCCTACTGCCAAAAAAGTGTCCCGATTTTTTTTTTTACAATGTTGGCAACTATGACATTGGTGTCTTAAAAGTCCAGCAAATTGTGCCTAATCTATGCCTAGTAGCCTGGGATGTTTGGTACCTAGATGCATATAGATTTTCACATTGTCCATATATTTTTAATTTGTTGAAGTTTTTTTTTCTCTAGTTACGCTTTAACATCCAGTTTATTCAATAAGACAATGAGCAACACACAAAATTCAGTTGTATATAATTATGGATTTTCTATTTTGTAGTTACACAACTAGGCTAAAATAGATATGAAGTGGCCCCCATTCCACTGCTTTGGTTTCAGTAAATTGATATCATGGTTAGATCTCAGTATAAAATGTCATTTACGTAGCTTATGTGTACAATGGAGGAATAAGCAGAATCATGCTTTTCCGGAATGTCTGCCAGGGATTTCACTAGAAATCCTCCCTTTGTTTGTTCTAAACTTTCACAGGTGTGGTTTGCTAAAGGCAAAACTGTCATGTGAACTCACCTGATGCAGGTGTGTTGTTTCTTTAACCACTTGCTTACTGGGCACTTAAACACCCTTCCTGCCCAGACCAATTTTCAGCTTTCGGTGCTCTCACACTTTGAATGACAATTACTCAGTCATGCAACACTGTACCCAAATTCATTTTTTGTCCTTTTTTTCCCACAAATAGAGCTTTCTTTTGGTGGTATTCGCTCACCTCTGGGGTTTTTATTTTTTGCGCTATAAATGAAAAAAGACCGAAATTTTTTTAAAAAAATGAATTTTTCTTTGTTTCTGTGCCAAAATTATGCAAATTATTCATTTTTCTTCATAAATTTTGGCCGCAATTTATACTGCTACATGTCTTTGGTAAAAATAACCAAAATTAGTGGATATTATTTGGTCTTTGTGAAAGTTATTGAGTACACAAGCTGTGGTGAAAATCATACAAAATTGATCACATCTGATGTACTGGTGGCCTATCTCATTTCTTGTGACCCGAACAAGTCAGGAAAGTACAAATACCCCCCAAATGACCCCTTTTTGGAAAGTAGATATTCCAAGGTATTTAGTAAGAGGCATGGTGAGCTTTTTGATGTTGTCATTTTTTTCCCACAATTCTTTGCAAAATTAAGATTTTTAATTTTTTTTATTTTTTTCCACAAAATTGTCATTGTAATAGGTTATTTTTCTCACATGGCATGTGTATACCACAAATGACACCCCCAAAAAATTCTGCTGCTCCTCCTGAGTATTACAATACCACATGTGTGGGACTTTTTCACAGCCTGGCCACATAGCGAGGCCCAACATGCAGGGAGCGCCATCAGGTGTTCTAGGAGCATAAATTACACATCTAACTTGTTGACTACCTATTACACTTTTGAAGGCCCTGGAGCACCAGGACAATGACACGTGACACTGATGACAGATGGCACTGATACGTGGCAATGATGACACTTATACGTGGCACTGATGACAGATGGCACTAATATGTGGCACTGATGACAGATGCACTTATACGTGGCACTGATGACAGATGGCACTAATATGCTAATATGTGGTACTGATGACAGGTGGCACTTATACGTGGCACTGATGACAGATGGCACTTATACGTGGCACTGATGACACGTGGCACTAATAAGTGGCACTGATGACGGATGGCACTAATACGTGGCACTAAAACGTGGCACCGATGACAGATGGCACTAATACGTGGCACTGATGACAGATGGCACTGGGGACAAATGGTACTGACAACAGGTGGCACTGGGGACAGATAGCACTAACAGGTGGCACTGGGGACAGATAGCACTAACAGGTGGCACTGGGGGCAGGTGGCACTGGGGGTAGGTGGCACTGGGGAGGATGGCACTGGGGAGGATGGCACTGGGGTGGATGGCACTGGGGTGGATGGCACTGGGACGGATGACACTGGGGCGGATGGCACTGGGGCGGATGGCACTGGGGGAGGATGGCACTGGGGGAGGATGACACTGGGGCAGATGGCACTTTTTTTTCACTTACGGCCGCTGCAGCCGTTCATCTCTCCCCTCTCACACGCTGTCTGTGTGAGGAGAGAGAGCGGCGCTGAGAGATGATCTCATATGTTTACATGAGATCATCTCACATTGGACACGCCGATCGCGCTGTAAACGGCCGCTGTGATTGGCCGTTTACAGCAATCTGTGTTTGCCTTTCTCCGGGGGACACAGCAAACACAAAACTTCCCTGATGCGTGCCCGCAGCGGCATGCATTGCGGAAGTAAACACGAGGATGTCCAGGGACGGCCTCCCGGACGAGAGCGCCCACTCTATAGCCGTCATTCGGGCGGGAAGCGGTTAATAAACACTCTGACTTTATTTGGTATTTACCATATTTACTGTATTTTTTTGACTGTGAGTACAGTCATAGGCCGGCCATACATGGCAAGAATTTTTTTCCTTCATTCATAGGATGCAGGAAAGAAATTTGCACGATTCCCCCATAATTCTTAGAGAATCCAGCAGGTTGGTTGTACACAAGTTGATCGATCGTTCAACTTGGTACATTTAGCCTGCCTACTAAACATTTAAATCTCGGTCGGTTTCTGGTGAACTGGCTGACAATCTAACCATGTATGGCCGGCCTTAGGAAGCAGAATGAGCAGAGGCGTAGCGTGGGTTGACAGTGTCCGGGGCAAGCCAAGTAATACTCCCACCATGATCACACCCCCAGATACCCCTCCCACACTCATCACACTAACCAAATACCCCCAGACACTTACATTCTTATCACACCCCCCAGATACCCCCTCCCTGATACCACCCCCACTCTAATCACACACCCCAGTTACCCCGACTCTGATCACACCCCCCCCCAGATATGCCCCACCCCTATCGCACGTAATACCTCCAACATTTCACCGATCCTGCAGCGCCAGGGACATGAGGGTTATCTGAGTCCCACGCAGGCAGGAGAATATCTCCAGCAGGATGTCCGGTGGCAGCACAAGCAACTCCTCCAGTGGCCATACCTTAGGAGGCCAATGCTCCAGGGAAGAGGCGGGCCATTGCTTCTGCTCCTGGCCGAACAGGGAGTGGGTGCTCTGCGCAATGAGCCCTCCCTTTTTTGAAGCCTATTAGAACCTCTGGCTCTCATAACCCGCTTAAAAAAAAAAAAACATTGGAATCCACGCGCCCTGCATGTAGATTGGGGGCCAGGCCCAGGGATTAGTGGGGCAGTGCCCATGTGCCACTAATGAAGTGGCCGACACTGATTGAAAGTATAGGTCATATGGAAATATGTAGCACAGGGGAAATATGTATATATAATACATAGAGCAATATATGCAAGATAACAAAAATAATTTCAAGTTTCTAGTATATGTATAGTGTTGTGATGATTTTCCTCAGCTTAAGTGCATACTAGGACATTGATTGGTTGGTAGATGGAGAAAATGAGAGCTGATGATGTGATGTATTTAGGAATACATTGCTTCAGTCAAAAAGTTTTTTACCTTAATGTATTTTCTGCATTAAGGTAAAAAGTGCTAGCCACAACCTATTCCCCCATCCGTAAACACTTACCTGTCTCCTCTTACAATCCTGGGCGGTCTCAGTTTCAAAACCGCTCTCCCCTCTTCCTGCTGTCACTGGAGACTCTGAGAGCAGAGGGAGCCATAGGATCCTGCTGCTGTCAGTTGAACTCTTGTGAGGAGTGAGGGGGGAGCAGGGCTTATCGATGGGGGATTACTGATGAGGGAACCCAGAGGAGAGGAGAAGCAGGCAGCAACAGCAGGGGACTCCAGAAGAGGAGGTAAGGGATTGTAAAAGTCAAGCAAGCATAAAAAAAAAATAATATATTGTTAAAAAATGCCTTTTACAATCACTTTAACCTCCCCGGTGGTAATCCAGAGTGTGCCTTGGGGTTTAATTTCTGTACTATTAGTGGTAACCCCGAGCCACACTGAATCCTGGTTCAGGTTACTTACCTTGTCACCAAGATCCTGCAATGTACCCCCGCTGTGTCCTCCACCCAATGCTCTTTGTCCCGAGCTCTGTTCCCTGCGAGCATCGCAACGCATTGGGGTGAAGCCCAGCGGCAAATTCAAAAAGTACACAAAACATGCAGTAAAACATACAGTACACTGTAATCTTACAGATTACATTGCTGTATCAAATCATTTTACCTACCTTTTGTCCTTAGTGCCTTGTCCAGTGCCCTGCATGCAGTTTTATATTATATGTACTGTTCTTTCTGCCTGGAAACTGGATATTGTCCATGGCATACAAAAAGTGTCCAGCTAAAAAACAGCGATAGTAAATTAGAACATTTGCAGAATTGAGTGATAGTGAATCGTGGGGAAATTTATTTTTTTATTATTATTATATATGTTTTTTATAATTATTTATAGTAATTTATTATATTATAATTTATGGTTTCATGTTTCAAACTTTATCATACCCGAGATGTCTACTATACTCTG
The DNA here is from genome assembly GCF_037356315.1 of Lithobates pipiens. NCBI lineage: Eukaryota > Metazoa > Chordata > Amphibia > Anura > Ranidae > Lithobates > Lithobates pipiens. The sequence continues at coordinate 530,461,923 of NW_027507758.1, read as the reverse complement.
GTTTGGACAGATTTAAGTGTGTTATCACTAAGAATTACAGGCCTACAATATAAAACACCAAATCTCTATGTAAAACATTGTACCACTTTGCGATTCAAAAATCTGACATAATCATGCCGCCAGGGAGGTTAAATGTGCCCTATTTTAGAATGAGAAGAGTATGAGGGATTAGGTGCATAAGGGAGATATATGATTAGTGGAAAGGAGATATAGAAAATAAGAAAGGACAGGCAAGATGAAAAGAAAAAATAGGACAAGGATTATGGTATAATGAATGGGTGAATGCAGGATAAGGCATGGGGGTTAAAGGAGGGTCAGGGGGTATAAGGGTACATATTCTTGGCCTTCACTCAATTTACTATTGGATGGAAAAGGTTCCTCAGTTCCAGAAAAGATTCTAGGGATTCTTGCCATTCTCTGAATACAGTCCAGGTTGCCCATTTTTAGATGTTAGAATTTTATGTACCCTCTTTATGGGCCTAAGACCCCTTTCACACGTGCGGACAGTATGTCCATATTTCATCCATCCATTTTCATATGAAATACGGACATACATGCATCCTTATGGGATAGCGGGTGTCAGCGGATGAACATCCGCTGACACCCGATATCATCCGCCCCTGCTATGGTCCGATTCTGAAAACGGAGAAAAATCCTATTTTTCTATCCGTCTGCAGAGCGGATCGGATGAACACAGACAGATAGTCCGTGTTCATCCGATCCTCCCATAGAGGAGAGCGGACAGTGTGCAGGGACCGCCCTGTCATCCGCCGGCTCAGCGGGGATAAACAAGCTGAGAAAATGGATGTTCACAGGCAGATCATCACGGATCTGTCCCGTGTGAAAGGGCCCAAAAGGAGTTAGAGCCATGTGATATGGTTCAGCTCAGTAACCCACTTCCAGGAGGTCTTTGGCGTGAACACCAGTGGCATGGGATTACTGTTTAGCAAAACACAATAATAACATGTGCTATGTTGAAAAAAAAAAATGTATATGTCATCAGCACAGCATGGATCCTTTAGAAAGTCTAAAGTTTTATTAAAACAATCGCATCACATCAAGTGTAGGTGAAATGTTTTGTAATTGTGCAAGACCCTTTTGTCAGGCATGTAAGGCTGAGTTCACATGTCTCACGAAAGGGTCCTTTGTGACTCCAAAACATTGCACTTGCATTCGATGTGATGTGGTCATTTCAAAAAGACTTTGGACTTTAAAACACATTTGCAGTGTGCTGACATAGACTTCCTTGAATGTTGATTTACGGTTAACCAACTGATCATTGGTGCGGTACCCCTATACCCCAGGCTCCACCCAGAACTAAAGAGAAAAAGATGCATGTCGATTTAAACCTGCACAGCTGTGCATTGATAGCCTATTCAAAAAAAGAAAAAAATGGGCTCCCTTACTGAACCATACATTATTGCACAACCTAACACTGTAAAACACCAAAAAAGTGTGAATCTGGCCTTAACCTCCCTGGCGGTTTTCCTGAGTGTGGCTCGGGGTAAATTTCAGTACCATTAGCGGTAATTCCGAGTCTCGGGATTGCATTGCAGGATACTGGTGCAGGTTACTTACCTTGTCCCCAGGATCCTGTGATGTCACCCCACTGTGTCCGCGGGCTGTGTCCTCCGCCCGATGCCTCTGTGTGCTGGGCACCGTTCTCTGTATCGTGATGCACAGGAATGGAGCCCGGTGGAAAATTGAAAAAATAGAAAATCCATAACACATACAGTACACTGTAATCTTAGTACATTACTGTATGAAATCATTTCACATCCCTTTTGTCCCTAGTGCTTTGTAAGGTGCCCTGCATGCAGTTTTATATTATATATACTGTTCTTTCTACCTGGAAACTTGAGAATGTCCATAGCAACTAAAAAGTATCCTTTTACGTCAAAAGGGGTTTTAGGCCAGCTAGAAAACCACGATAGTAAATTAGAGCAGAATTGAGCGATAGTGATTTGTGGGGAAATGTATTTTATTATTATTATATTATTATTTTTTATAATTATTTATAGTTATTTATTATATTATAATTTATGATTTTGTTCATACCCGGGATGTCTACTAGACTCTTATTTGGACAGATTTAAGTGTGTTGTTGCTAAGAATTACAGGCCTACAATATAAAATGCCAAATTTCTATCTAAAACAATGTTCAGCTTTGAGACCCAAAAATTTGACATAAGCATATCGCCAGGGTGGTTAAACGAACTGTATTGTAAAAAAAACAAAAACATTATAGGGCTTATATACTAAAGTAATACCACTTTGCACTGCAAGTGCACTTGAAATTGCACTGAAAGTGCACTTGGAAGTAAAGTCGCTGTAGATCCAAGAGGGACATTCAAGGAAAATAAAAAACAGCATTTTAGCTTACACATGATTGGGTGATAAAATCAGCAGAGCTTCCACTCATTTCAGATCTACTCCTTAGATTTAGATCGACTGCAGTGCAACATGGATTTGCCTTTCGTAAATACCCCCTATGTTCCAATAACTATAAATGGTTAATACAGGTAATGATTTTATCCAGTATATGTCCTCATGCATGTGTGTAAGCAAGTGTTGGGCTGTAATTTATTTGCAGACCTAAGGGTGGCACTGCACTCGTTTTTCAGACTGGAAAAAAACATTGGAGACTAATTTGTCCGCTATTATAGGCTCTTGGTGGCCACCTTGGGGATGCTGGTATCTCCTACTAGATGCCAAAATTTTGCATAATCTGGGAAGCCATCTTGACACAGAAGGGCCTAAATAGCAGTTTCTGTGTCATTCAGTGAAGTATGGATGTAGGTCGGGTATAGGACCTATAGTGACAGAGTTGGAGAAGTGTTAGGGAGTGGAATCTGGAAAAGAGTAGTTTTTCCTTTATACGTTATTTCTTCTGTCAGCTTCTTTCTCCCGCCATCAGCCGGACTTTGAGGATCTAAAATCAACCCTTTAATTTAGTTACTCCCTCCAAAGGAAGCAGGATTGCCAACCTCCTGCAGACTTTTTTACTGAAAAAACATGGAAAATTTACTTGCGGAGCATCTTTTTTACTGGCAACCTGAGAAATGAAAGAACTCCTATTGAAAACACAGTGAATATTCAAACAGTATAAACATGATATGGAAACACTGACAACACTTATAACAAAGTCATTTGCTTGATATACACATAAAAAGTCAACACTGCATTAAATTATCGGCCCCTAATATTTACTGGCAGTTCTGTGGTCTGTAACTCATATTATATTACTATTAAAAAATATCTACTTATTCACTGACTCAAGTGAATCTCACTAAGTCACCCCTGCAGGCACTACTGGGACGCTCAGTGGAGGCGACCTCGATACACATGAAGAGACTCATTGCTTTCATATTTGTTGCAGCAAGAATAGCGATAGCCAAATCTTGGATATCCCCAATGATCCCTTTTCATTTGCTAAAATCTAAACTGTCATGGATCATGGTGAACAAATGCCTCTTGGCAATTTTAAATGATAAGATAGCTGTGTTCAACAAAATATGGGACCCTTGGATTAACTATCTCTCGGTTACATAATGAGATGGGAGTGTCTCGGGAGTACTTTTCTCCAAGGCCAGAGTGCACCCCCCCCCCCCTCCACTATCCTCTACTCTTCTTTCTATCTTTCCTTTCCTCTCTCTCTTTCCTTTTGACCGGAATTTTCCTCTGAGTGCCCATGGACCAATAGAGGCCCCTGGGTTCACTTAGAGGTAAAAACAAGTTAGTTACACCTAGTGGAGGTGACAGAGGGAGTTGGGGTTTCCCCTCACGGTTCCCCGTGCTACTTGTTGGAGCACTCCTGTGCACCACCTAGGGGAGGTTTCTCCTGTTTATTTCTCTTTGTTACCTTTTTTCGGTTTAGGTTTGACCTTTATTATATAAACCTAAAATAAGGAAAAGGATACATAAAACATCACATAAACACAAGGTAATTTGTGATGTAATTGACTCATAATTGATTTGTTATCTGTACCATTACTTCATACTAAGATGTCGATATTGTACTATTGAGTTTAATAAAAATATTGGAAAAGAAGAAATATCTACTTGAAGAAAGGTGCAACCTGCAACATTTGTCATACATTTCTGTAAACTACCCCATTTCTGTGATCAATTTATAAAATATAAAGCATTTTTCAGGTACACTGGTTAAGCTCCACCTAAACATGGACAGTTTGAAGCTTAAAATACATTTAGCATAAAATCCTGGTGTCTTTCGCAATCGAAGAGTTGCTGGTGACCCATTCAGCCAGCAATGGAAGTAGACGTGCACTACTGAAAAATGTGTTTCGTTTTGTTTTCGTTTCATTCATTTGTTTGTTTTTTTCCTTTATCGGATCATTCATTATCATCAGCATTCGTTACTTCGAATCAATCGTAACTGAGATGCATTTGTTTTTTGATCCTTCGATGTCGGCTCTTCCTATCATTGTGAATCAGAATTCACCAAGCGTTGGATTGTTCATCCACTAATAGGGAACGTGAGCTGGGTTTGTTTAGACCATTGTGAGACAGGTTAGTTTTACCCTACTGATGATGTGTTGTCACAATAGTAATCATGTTCCTTTCCATTAGTTTAGCGGCATTTGTTACTTCGGATAATTTGGAACTTCAGATGCATTCGTATTCATTCCGTTCCATTCATTTAGATGCAAAATTTGTTACTTTGGATAATTCCTAACTTTGGATGCATTCATATTTGTTACGTTCACTAACAGCTACTTTAGCCAAATTTGAAAGGCAATTTCAATAAAAATGTAAATCGAATATATCCAAAATGAGCTTCTATGGAGCAGAGACCTGAATAGAAGAATTACTGACTTGAGCTATTTTACCTATATATTTTACTATAATTTCCTTTAAATTATTTTCCAAATTTGAATCTATTCTTTTTAGTCAATAGATTCTTAATGTTTTAACATATATGTAGCACACCATTTTTTACTGGTCATAGAAAACATTTATATTTTATATTGAAAAGAAATACAAATTAATTCATCAATTATTTCTTTATATTCAGCAATAAGGAATAGTCGAAAAGACAAAAATACAAAAAAACAAAAATATCCAATTGTAATCCATTTGTTAAATTCACAGGTTGAATCTTTTTCGTTCTTTCGGATTTTCATAGTTTTGGATTTTCGTTCTTTCTGACAATTCGTTTTCGTATGCATTCGTCAAAAGAGTCTTGTTCATTCAGATGTTTCCGAATATGCCGGATTTCATCTGAAAACTGATTTGTAACAAAACGAATTGCACATGTCCAAAGCCTGATTTACACCTGTGCAGGTTGCCGTTTGCATATTGCAGGTGCATTTTGCGTTTTTCAATATATACGCTTTTGATCCATTGAAGTCTATGAAACCAAAAACCAGAAAAGATTCCCTTTCCATAAAGTGCACAGATGTGAACTACATCCATAGGAAACTATGTTAAATGGACTGTAGTGTGTTTCTGCAAAACTGAAAACACACTAAAAAATGCATAGGTGTGAACCAGGCCTAAATAGAAGTGAATGGCTGTCCACGGCTATACTTTTGTCCATAATTGTAAACATGCATGCACATACAGTATGACATATTTCCAATTTTGTAGGAAATGAAGAAAAAAAAAAAAGCTGAATTATTTCTTGCACGTAATTGGATGGAATGCGGCAATCTTCACTTATTTAGTAACCTAAGTAAATGTTTATTTCGAAAAGAGGACAGATCCTTTCATTAATCAATCTCTCTATACAAATATCAAAAAAATAAAACCTGCACCACCGAGTGTAAAACAAAATGATTTACATCAAGCTGCTGCTCCCACCACACTGATTATGTGGAGTAATGCAATTTACCCAACTCTAAGTGGAAAATCAAATCATCATCCTAATAAAGAGTAAAAAATACCAACTCTTCCATACAATATATATAAACAAGTGAAATATCATAAACAGGTACCTCTAGCTCTGGAGTCACACAGCGGGATGAAGTCACTTTTTGACAGCCCGCCCAGACGCGGCATTTTGTCATGCTGACATCTTCAGGGGGCGTGAAGAGGCCAGCATCACAAAATGGCATGTTGAGGTGGGCCAACAAGAACTGACATCATCCCGCTGTGTGACTCCAGACCTAGAGTTACCTGTTTGTGGAGCAGGGCTGGCGCTGCAGATAGCAAGCAGTAGCCCCTTTGACCGGGGCTCCAATGAGATTGAGCATGTACCTCCTGGTGCAGGGCTGTGCACAATAAGATGTGAGTGTGCATTTCTGTGATTTTAAGGCAAGTTTTGATAAACTAAGGATTTATACCATGCAAGCTGTTTTTTTTTTGGTATATGAGCAGTTGAGAGAATTACATCTGGAGAGAGATCTGGGCTGGCCGGGACCCCCTTCTCTTAAAAAGTAAGTGGTATTTGATCACCCCTGCCGTTTAAATTGTTTGCACTATAAACAGAAGGGATGGACAATTTTTTAAAAAAAAGCAATATTTGTTATTTTCTGCTATAAAACATACACAATAAAAAAATGTAAAAAATCTAATTTCTACATAAATTTAGGCCGATATGTATTCTGCTACATATTTTTGGTAAAAAAATCACAACAAGCATTGGTTTGCACAAAATTTATAGCCTCCACAATGTATCAGATATTGTTTGTTTTTTTTACTAGAACAGGGACTTATTGGGGACTTATTGGACAAATCAGACACCTAACTGATACTTTTTGGGGACCAGTGGCACTTATGTAGTAATCAGTGCTAAAAAAAGGCACGTTCACTGTACTAATGACACTGGCAGGGAGGGGGCTAACATTGGGGCGATCAAAGGGTTAACTGTGTGCCTAGCCTGTGCTTACCCACTGTGTGCGAGGTGATTTGACTAGAGGAAGGCATTGATCCATGTTACTGCTTTGCAGGAAAACAAGATCAATACCTTCCCTTCTGATTGAATGGCAATCTGCCTCGTTTACATAGGCAGATTGCCATTCTGCCTATGTACTGTCTAATCGGTGGGTGCCAGCGGACATCGAGTCTGTGGTACATGCTGTTGGCCTCCCGCTGTGAGTGAGCCAGCGGCAGTGCTTGCGCCTCAGACCCGGAAGTGTCATATCACATAGTAGGTACATGATCTGGTGCAGAGCGGCCGCCCTGCCGTAGTATATGTAGGGTGGGCAGTCTGCAAGTGTTTAAGGTCAGTAATGGCTCTTGTGTAAAAATCATGTATATGCACTATAATATGGTTTGACAGTAATGTTATGTATTTTGAATTGTAGCACATTTTGTATTCATAGAAAAGTACCCCTTAGGAAGAAGGTGACCTTGAAACGCGTCAGTTGCTGGATCTTTGTATTATGTAGTTGGATATGTATGATGTTCTAATCTATACGTGTAATTTTTGTATGGCCGCACCTTTTGACCCTTAGGGCCCTCCAGTTTTAAATATTTGTATTAATAAAAACCTAAATATTTTTATACAAATTATTTGTTGTTATGCAGCCTAAAAAGTCCCATATATTAGAAGGTATTCTTTGTTTGTGCAGTTTTAAGGATGATGGCTGGTTGCTAGAACCTTATTCTATTTTAATGCCTCTTCCTCTAAAAAGGGGAAAGGCAAGCAGTTCAGTATTTCTTTGGTTTTAGGTTGTAGCCAGTTGGTATATACCTATATTTCAATGCATGTGCCGAGCCGGGGAATGCCCAGAGGCTCTATTTTGTTAACTTTTTGAAAATCAATAAATAGAATTTTCAAGACAAAAAATGGGGAATCGGGGGAATCTGGTGAGTGTGAGCCACTGAAGAGCTACTTGAATTCTTTTGGATATTTTTTGGATATTTTATCATTTATATTTAATAATATAGGATTTTTCACTTGTTTATATACACTGTATGCAAGAGTTGGTACGTTTTGCTCTTTATTAGGATGATATTTGATTCTACACCTAGCGTAACTATCTTGGGTTTATTGCAACCCCTCTATACAGTATATAGAATACTAAATAAAAAGCTCTAACTCACAGAAAAAAAAATCTATTTCAGCTAGATCAGTTACAAAAAAACAGAATAATTTCAGCACAGTCTATGACAACTCAAAAGTTTAAAAAAACCTCTGCGGTCATAAATGTAGTACATTTACTGTTCGAGAAGTGGCTTGATAAGCTGCCACAGACAATTTCAGCTTTTATTTTTATTTTCTCTTTAATCAAATATCTGCCGTTTTGCTTTTTGATTTAAAATAAGCATCCTTTTATTTTTTTAAACCAGGGACATTTACCCAGCGATGAAACCAAGATGTATATTGTTTGAGAAGCATGAGAAAAACAAAATACACTTCAAAGTGGCTCTTCCCGTCTCATGTAAATTTCCATACTATCCCTTATTTCCAATTTATGCAGTGTTTAAATGAAAGCAAACTGAATTAAATTCCACAGCAGAGGCGCACAGCCCAGTGCCATGCAGATCGGCTTATGAGAGGGGTTTTTTTTCCAGTGAGATTTGGCAAGAACACAAGAAATAAATTTATATATAGCCATACGTGCTGTGAATCTTAATTAATTTTCCCTATCATTTTTTGTTCCGGAAATGAAAAAAAAAAAAACTTTTCTATCACATTTCACAATAAGATACTTTCTCTGAGTATATAAAGCTACTATATATTTTTATCAGGTACTTTTTTATTTAGGACTAGTATTCAATACTGATTTTTTTTTTTAAATAAAATGTTTTTTCTATGAACTTAAAGAACTCCAGGAAATATCACTTTAAAAAACTTACTGTGGGCCAGTTTGGATAAAATGAAATCTCCATATTCCATATGGGTATGGCCGCTGGGTATGGCACAATACCACTGTAGTAGCATTTGCACCAGTAAGGTGTGTTCCCGGAGGGTTAGGACTGACTTCCCCTCTCTCGCCAGTAGCATAAGAGAGTTGATGAAATGGCACCTCAGTTTTTCAGGATGCAGCTTGTATTGTACCAATTAGTACAAGGTGTACTATTCTGTACATTCTAAACATTATGCTGTAAATTCCTTATTCTACATAAATAAGAAGTGCAGCGCTAAAAAATATACTTGCAATATATAACACAATGCATATAACAGGTGCAAAGACTACTAAAGTGCATTCAGTGCAATCAATAGTGTATGAATATAGAAAATCAAGAGCAAAATATTGCATAAAAAATAAATATGCAAAAAATAAAATAAAACGTACTAATTAAAGTGCAATAAGTGCCATCAATTGTGAAAAAACGAATATTCAGCTAGAGCTGAATTTCAAGCATAAACATCAGTGAAATATATAAAAAGTGTGCAGATCTCTGCAAAAAATCATATGGGACTAAAGTCCATGTGTAAAGTCCATTGCTAAAACAAGTTGAAATGATCACCCAGTTGTGTGACACCCATCACCAAAGTAAAAATGGGGGCTTACCAGGAAACCTGCGACCCCCCTAACTCAGAGAGGTCATACAGTGCTTGACTGGATCTTTGATTTACTGAAGAAAAGCCCAAGTGCTCTCAGGTGTCCTTAAGACCCCTTTCACACTGGGGCACTTTGCATGTGATACATCGCTAAAAATAGCACCTGCAAAGCGCCCTGAAACAGCCGCTGCTTTGTCTCCAATGTGAAAACCCCGAGGGCTTTCACACTGGAGCGGTGCGCTGGCAGGATGGTAAAAAAAAGTCCTACTAGCCGCATCTTTGGAGTGGTGAAGGAGCCATGTGTACACCGCTCCTTCACCGCTCCTGCCCATTGAAATCAAGGGGGCAGCACCGCTGGGTAAAACTGAATAGAGCCACAAATCTGACGGTAAGGTGCAGCTAAAAATAGCGGCGCTTTACCACCAGCGCACCTCCCACCCCAGTGTGAAAGGGGCCTAATTGGTAAACCAGAAGGCTTTCAACAGACCAGAATTCCTTATTCCACGCTGGCACATTTCTTACACTGTGCTGTAAATTCCCTTTTCCATACAACTTCATTCTGTTCACAGTACTGTACATCCTCTAATCCACAGCACTTTATTCTGTACACTGTGCTGTACATTCCTTATTCCACACTGTCTCATTCTGAATCTGTACACTGTGCTGTACATCCTATATTCCACATCACTTTATTCTGTACACTGTGCTGTACATCCTATATTCCACATCACTTTATTATGTACACTGTTCTGTACATCCAATATTCCACATCACTTTATTATGTACACTGTTCTGTACATCCAATATTCCACATCACTTTATTCTGTACACTGTGCTGTACATCCTATATTCCACATCACTTTATTATGTACACTGTTCTGTACATCCAATATTCCACATCACTTTATTCTGTACACTGTGCTGTACATTCCTTATTCCACACTGTCTCATTCTGAATCTGTACACTGTGCTGTACATCCTATATTCCACATCACTTTATTCTGTACACTGTGCTGCACATCCCCTATTCCACACAGCCTCATTCTGTACATTGTGTACACATCCTATATTCCACATCACTTTATTCTGTGCACTGTGCTGTACATTCTCTATTCAACACTGCTTTATTCTGTTCACTGTATTGTACATCCCCTATTCCACATCACTTTATTCTGAATCTGCACTGTGTGCTGTACATTCCCTATTCCACCCAACCTCATTCTGTACATTGTGCTGTACATTCTCTATTCAACACCTTCTTATTCTGTATACTGTGCCGTACATTCCCTTTGCCACACTCTCTATTCCGTACACTGTGCTGTACATTCTCTGTCCTACACCACCATATTCTGTGCACTGTGTTGTACATTCGCTGTCCTACACCACCATATTCTGTACACTGTGCTGTAAATTCCATATTTCACACAATCTACTTCTCTAAAAAAATTTACCGCCAGCCACCACTGCTCTGCTAATAGCACTAGGGTTGTTGCTTTGATTGCCAACCATGGCACTGCCTGCCTGGAGTTTGCATGTTCATTTTCCCTGTGCCTGTGTGAGTTCCTTCCAACCCCCCAAAGACATGCTGATAGATTAACCGTCTCCAGTCTAAATTAGCCATAGTATGTGTGTATGGATTGTAAGCTCCTTGAGGGCAGGGACTGATGTAAATGTACAATGTAAAGCGCTGCGTAAATTGTTGTCACTATATAAGTACCCATAATAATAATTTTCTTTGTTTATCATAGTTAGGACTAAAAAGTTAAGTTTATATACATACATACATATATACTGCTGCAGGGTGGCCCTTCAGCACAAAATCACATACCTGTACGTGACTTTGTTCCTGGGCCTGTGGGGTATGCGCGCACACCGCCGGCGATCAGCTCCTACAGTGATTGGACACAGTGGGAGCTAATCAACGGGTCCGGCAGACCTGATGTCTGCGGAACCCACCAATTGTTTCCGAGGCAGACAGAACGGTGGTCTGCCTATGTAAACAAGGCAAATCACCGTTCTGTGACAGGAGAAGACAAAGCTCTTGTGTTTCAGCACTGATCACCGTATTAGTGTCACTGGTCCCCAAAAAAGTGTCAAAAGTGTTATTGTCCATTTTGCCTGCCGCAATGTCAGTCCCGCTATAAGTCACTGATCGTCACCATTACTAGTAAAAAAATAAATAAATATTCCATAAAAATATCCTATAGTTTGTAGACACTATAACTTTTGCACAGACCAATCAATATGCGCTTATTGTGATTTTTTTTTTACCAAAAATATGTAGCAGAATATATAATGACCTAAATTGATGAATAAATTAGATATTTATTTATTTGTTTTTTTTTTAATTCTTTATTTATATCATCCAACAAACACATAGCAGCAGATTCCTTTAGAAGATGAATACATAAATAGAGTACACAGAGGCTAAACTACAAAGAGCAGTGTATCAACTTAACAGTTATACCATAAATATACGGAGAACCATGTTTTGACATTTCTGATTCTTAAACTATCAATTAGGGACTCGGCACTCTAAATTTAATTAGTCATTGTCACCATGGGTATAGGGATAACATGATTTTCCAGATACCATAGAAATAGAACACTAAGCCCCGAACACCTTTGTAATATAAACAGAAAATACCATAGAGAGTAAACAGAAGGAAGAAAAAAAAAAGGAGCAAGATAGAAAAAGATAGAAGAAAAGAGAGAGAAAAAAAAAAGTATAGCCCAAGTTTAGTACAAATATAGCCAACAGCAGGGGATTAGGTGCTCTCGATTATGTTCAAACCCTGTTTAGGCTGTCTTAGGGAGCGAACAAAACCTTTCTCTCCTCTGAAAATGTAAATATATTTCACTGAGCCCAGGTTTTAAAATACATCTCGTGCCGATTTTGGGCCAAGAGTATCAGGTCTTCCATCCTATTTACCTCTTCCACTCTTGTGACCCAAAGCGAAATAGAAGGGGGTCTTGAATCTCTCCACTGCCAGGCGATACACGATCAGGCCACATTAAAGACATGGCGCAATATTAAATTATTATATGTCTTTTCTGGTATGTTTGAAACATGTAATAAAAATAGTGCCGGATCCTCAGGGAGGATGTAATCTGTAAACTTCTGAGATATACGCTGTACCTCTCTCCAAAAGTGATCTAGCTTCAAGCAAGACCAGAAAATATGAAATAAAGTCCCCCTGTCTTCCAGACATCTCCAGCATTTGTCTGGAATCAAGGGGTAGTATTTATGAAGTACTGAAGGTGTACGGTACCATCTCGTCAAAAGTTTAAAATTTGTTTCCTGAACCCGAGTACAGATGGATGATTTTAAAGCCAAGCGTATAGTCCGTCTCTGTTGTACCGGTTGCAAAGTCCTATCTAATTCCCTTTGCCATTTCCATATAAACGGGGGATGTACCCTTCAAGGGGGGCAATCAGTAATGTGTACATTTGTGAGAGTGTATGGAAACAAGGGCCGATAGCCTCACATATTTGTTCTAAGGGGGTCAATGGTCGTTGAAACCTGTCCGGGGGTGGAAAAGTATTGAGAAAATGTCAGCGTTGTGCACCACTCCAGAAGTCAAGGTCGAATCTGTCCTTTGACGAGGTCAGCTTTGGCAATGATGGCCAAGTCCTAGATCGTGCAAAGTGCGAGGCCTGGTAACATTGCGACTCTAGTAATTTTCTAAACGGGCCCTCTTGTAATCCTGGGGGGAAACGGGGGTTCCCTCTGATAGGATAAAGAGGAGAATAGGAGGATGATAATGGGGTAGTAGAACATATTCGAGAACATATTCGTAAGGTAGGTCCCATAGTGGGATTAAAAGACTTTTAATATCACGTTAACTTACAGCAAACTTTTTTTTATCCTTTTTGGAAAAATGTGTATTACGTTTCAGACAAGCAGTACAAAAGAAAACAAAAATGTTTATGTATAGGAAATTCCCAAATACACAGTAACATGTACACAGTGATGTACCATGCATCTCCTTTTGAGGTTTTACATAAATAAATAAAAGCTGACCATTCCAAGCACCCTTGTCAGTGGTAAATGATTTGTCTCAACCTCTAAACTTCTACATTTGCATGCAGGGCAGGTTTCAGACTATTGGGTAGATCACCAGGTAAAAATAAAGGAAAGCAGCCTGAAAAAGAAAATGAATGCAGTCAACACGACCATGAGATGGTAAGCTGCATTATAATACAATTTTGAGTTTAACCGCTTTCCGCACACCAGCCGTCAAATGACGGCTGGGCAGAGCGGTTCTTGTTCTGGGTGGATGTCATATGACGGCCTCCCTGAACGACTGTTCTTGTGCACCCCGGGGGCGTGCATCTCGTTGATCGGTGGTGCAGTGTGTCAGTCTGACACACCTCTACACTGATCTCGATAAACAGCCTCTGATAGAGGCTCTTTACCACGTGATCAGCCATGTCCAGTCACAGCTGATCACGATGTAAACAGGAATAGCCTTTGATTGGCTTTTCCTCACTCGCGTCTGACAGAGGAGAGCCGATCGGCTGATCTCCTGACAGGGGGGGTCTGTGCCACCAGGATGCTGCCAGGACCACTAAGGATGCCACCACACTGGACCACCAGGTATGCCAATCAGTGCCCAGGCAGCTGCCAATTAGTGCCCGTCCCCAATGCCTGCCAGTGCTATCAGTGATGCCCATCAATGGCATCTATCAGAGCTGCATATCAGTGCCCATCAGTGCTGCCTATCAGTGCCCAGCAGTGCCGCCTACCAGTGCCACCCATAGGTACCCATCAGTGCAGCCTTTCAGTGCCCACCAGTGCCACCCATGAGTGCCCATCAGTACCGCCTATCAATGCCCATCAGTGCTGCATATCAGTGCCACCCATCAATGTCCATCAGTGCCACCTATCAGTGCCCATCTTCAGTGCCCGTCAGTGCCCATCAGTGCCACCTTATTGCTGCCATTTCATCGATGCTGGCTTATCAGTGCCCGTCAGTACTGCCTTATCAGTGCCCATCAGTGAAGGAGAAAACGTACTTATTTACACAATTTTATAACAGAAACAAAAGAAAAACGTTTTTTTTTTCAAAATTTTAGGTCTTTTTTTATTTGTTAGGCAAAAAATAAAAACACAGAGGCGATCAAATACCAACAAAAGAAAGCTCTATTTGTGGGAACAAAATGATAAAAATTCTGTTTGGGTACAATGTTGTGTGATTGTGCAATTGTCATTTAAACAGTGACAACGCTGAAAACTGGCTTGGGCAGGAAGGGGGTGTAAGTGCTTGGTATTGAAGAAGTTAATACCACTTAGCAGCTATCCCATAAGATAAATAGGGTGGCTGTATTGCTTATACTTCCCACCTGTTACAAATGCCTAGGTCATCCTCATTCTTTTTTTAAAATTCCTGAATTTGTTCTCCTTCACACTTATTTCTCCTCTAAAACTCTATCACTTGTCAGAGTCAGGCGTTAGATTCAGGACTGTCTGGGATTTGGGGGATAAATGAGTGATGGTAGAAGGAGAATTGCCGTAGGGCAGGAGGATTAAGGATGACAGCTTATGGCCAATCGAGGTTTATAGGGGAAACAAGGAGGCAAACGAAAACATATATGGATGAGGAATAATTGGGATCTTTAGTCAAAGTGACAGAGTTTGAGAGGAGGCTGATGGAGGTTTGGAGAAGTGAGGAGCATGCTGAAGAACATCCTTTACTGTACTGATAACATTCTTACTACAGATAATAAGAGTGTTTCATGGACTGTTATACGGTATACATGGAAGTCTAAACTTCATCCTTTTTCATAATGGGGTTGATTTACTAAAGTCAAATGATCTGTTCGCTTTGCAAGAGCATTTTAACTTTGCAAGGTAAATTTTCTGTAGCTTAGTAAATGTGGTGAAATTAGCAAAGAATACCCAATCACATGCAAGGAAAATAAAAAATAGCATTTTGCTTACACATGAATGCATAGATCCCAACTGTCCCTGATTTCGAGGGACTGTCCCTGATTTGGAGCAATGACCCTCTGTCCCCCTCATTTGTCCCTCATTTTTGTCTGATCTATATAGATGTATATTTTATTTTTCAAAAAGTGTTCCCCAGTGCTAAACCTTTCATCCAATTTCTAAATTTCTGCATTTGTAAATTTTAAAAGCCAATATAAGGAATAATAGTGGTAAAAAAAAAGCACTTATGGATTTAATGAAACTTTTTTTTGGTTAATTCTCCTTTAACCACTTAATAACCGGCCTATAGCCAAATGACGGCTATAGGCCGGTTTGTTATTTGTGGGAGGCCGTCATATGACGTCCTCCCGGAACATCCGTGCTCGCCGGGTTCACGGGACCCGGCGCAACACGGATCGCGGTAAAGGACCAATAGCAGCAGTCCTTTACCACGTGATCGCTCCGTCCAATGACGGAGCGATCACAAAATATAAACAAAGAACGTCACAGGTCACGCAAAGTTCACTTCTCTCCTCTCCTCACACCGATGCAGCGTGAGAGGAGAGGAGAGCTACATACGTATATGTGAGTGAAAAAAACAGTGCCCAGCAGTGCCCCAGCAGTGCCCAGCAGTGCCCTAGCAGTGCCCCAGCAGTGCCCAGCAGTGCCCAGCAGTGCCCCAGCAGTGCCACAACAGGGATCAGCAGTGCCACAACAGTGCCATCTGTCACCTCTGTGCCATCTGTCACCTCTGTGCCACCTGTGCCACACCTGTGCCACCCCTGTGCCACCAGATCCACACCAGATCCACACCAGTGCCACTACAGTGCACACCAGTGCCACACCAGTGCCACACCAGTGCCACACCAGTGCCACCTGTGCCCATCAGTGCCACCTGTGCCCATCAGTGCCACCTGTGCCCATCAGTGCCACATCAGTGCCGCCTGTGCCCCACCAGTGCCGCCTGTGCCCCACCAGTGCCGCCTGTGCCCCGCCAGTGCCGCCTGTGCCCCGCCAGTGCCGCCTGTGCCCGCCAGTGCCGCCTGTGCCCGCCAGTGCCATCTGTGTGCTAGTCAGTGCCACCAGAGCCACACCAGTGAAACCAAAGCCACTATAGTGACATCAGTGCCGCCTGTGCCCACCAGTGCCGCCTGTGCCCACCAGTGCCGCCTGTGCCCACCAGTGCCATCTGTGTGCCCACCAGTGCCATCTGTGTGCTAATCAGTGCCACCAGAGCCACACCAGTGCAACCAAAGCCACTATAGTGCCCAGTGCCGCCTGTGTCCACCAGTGCCGCCTGTGTCCACCAGTGCCACCTGTGCCCACCAGTGCAGCCTCACCAGCCACCAGTATGGCAAAAAAATATTTTACTAGCGAGGAGGCCTACCAGCTTTAAAGTATAACCGATGAGAGCAGCGCGGAGCTCTCTGATTCTCTGTCCAATTCGGATTCTGCCTATGAACCCGTTACAAGCAGCGGGTCTGATACTGAATCAGAAGAAGAATATGTGCCCGTCAAAAGAATGCGTTCTGGCGTGGAGCAGCAGCCTACTACCAGCAGCGCAGTGCCGTCCACCTCGAGAGCAGTGCCGTCCACCTCGAGAGCAGTGCCGTCCACCCCGAGAGCAGTGCCGTCCACCCCGAGAGCAGTCCCGAGAGCAGTGCCGTCCACCTCGAATAGGGGCCATGCCAGCCTTCCCTATGCCCTTCAACGCCCCCTGTGGCTGCCCTCTAATTCCGGAGAAGCAAATATCCCCCCCTTCACCGCCCAGCCAGGTGTCCAGGTGAACACCGATGATTTTTCAATGCTAGATTTTTTTAATTTGGCTTTCACTGAAGACTTACTATCATCCATTGTGGCCCAGTGCAACCTCTACGCACAGCAGCACATAGTAAGCAACCCTGGCTCTAGTTATGCCCGTCCCTTTCAGTGGAGAGAACTAACTGTAGAGGAATTCAAAATTTTCTTAGGCCTAACATTTTCTATGGGACTTTCAAAAAAAAACCAATTGTACTCCTATTGGTCTACCAAACCTGTCCACCACATGCCACTCTTCTCATCCCTTATGCCAAGATCACGATACGTAATGATTATGCGGTTCCTCCACTACAATGACAACACCCAGTGCCTTCCCCGAAATGACCCAGCTTTTGACAAACTATTTAAAATTCGGCCACTTCTAAATTATTTCTCTGAAAAATTTCCCCAATTATATACCCCCGATCAGAACATTTCCGTGGATGAGTCCCTTGTAAAATTCTCAGGCAGGCTTGGCATCAAACAGTTTATCCCCAGCAAAAGGGCCCGATATGGGGTTAAAATGTACAAACTTTGTGACCGAGCCACGGGATACATCTACTCCTTCCTTGTGTACGAAGGAAAGGACTCCCAACTGCACCCCCCTGAATGCCCAGAGTACATTGGAGCCAGCGGAAGAGTGGTCTGGCATCTTGTCTATCCACTCCTTGGAAAGGGATACCACCTTTATGTGGATAATTTTTATACAAGCTTGCCCCTCTTCCGCAATCTTCACCGGAGAGACACCCCAGCATGTGGTACAGTGAGAGCCAATAGAAAGGGCTTCCCGCAAAAACTAGTCAATGAAAGGCTACAACGAGGGGAGACTGCATCTTTGCGGAACCAGGAGCTATTGGCTGTCAAGTGGAGGGACAAACGAAACGTCCACATGCTGACGACAATACATAATGACACCTACATAGAAGTCTCCAGAAGAAACGACCCAATCCAGAAACCAGCCTGCATCTATGATTATAATTTGTTTATGGGAGGAGTGGACTTTAACGATCAGATGATTGAACCATACCTTCCCACAAGAAAATCCCGCCACTGGTATAAAAAAGTGTCCATTTATCTTTTCAGTTTGGCCATGTATAACACTTATGTCCTTTACCAAAAATCTACAGAGAACCCCGTATCCTATTTGTACTACCAAGAAGAAGTTATTTCCGCCCTTTTGTACCCTGAAGGCCCACCAGAAACTATTCGCTCTGATTGTGTGAGCAGACTCCACGAACGCCACTTTCCTGACAAAATCCCCCCCAGTGAAACAGGCTGCAGACGTCAGAAAAAATGCCGGGTGTGCTCCAGAAGAGGAATTAGAAGAGACACCACATTTTATTGCCCCGATTGTCCTTCCCAACCAGGCCTCTGTATAGGTGAATGCTTCCGCCGTTACCATACTTCTCTACATTATTAGGGAAGTATGGTAAAGGTAATTCTCATTTCCTGTCATTTTCCTCCACACCCTTTATGCCACTGCACTGAACTGTACATACCTCTGCCTTCTCCGACACCGACCCTGGCCTGTTATACGACCAAGCTTTTGCCTAACGCTAAACATACCTCTGCCTTCTCTGGAACTGACCCTGGCCTGTTATACGACCAAGCTTTTGCCTAACGCTAAACATACCTCTGCCTTCTCCGGAACTGACCCTGGCCTGTTATACGACCACGCTTCTGCCTAACGCTAAACTGTACCTGCCTCTGCCTATTCTGGAACTGACCATGGACTGTTTGACCACGTTTTTTGCCTGCCTCTTGGATTGATCTTTTACCCTGCTATGCTAGTGGGAACAAAAGGGGTCTCACATATGTGAGGGGCTCCAGAATAGTTTTTCTGGATGAAGAAAACTAATTTTTTAGTTTTCTTATTCCCGAATTAGGGACTGGAGACTCAGAGGCTTCAAAGAGATTTGGGCGGGAGAAGCCTCTACCCCTTTCCCCATTATTTCATAGCCTGCTACTTGGACCATGTTCCTGCTTACTACCAGGATGGACAATATTCCTGCCTGCTACCTGGACAATTCCATTTACTGTCGCTGACCATGTCCCTGCCTGCTGCCTGGATCAGGGCTCTCCTGCGGACAATTGGACTACTAAAACCACAGGTAATTTTTTGTTTACCCCTTACTTGGTATGTATGTGCTATGTTAGAAATATGAAGGGCCTTCAAAAATGTGATAGATTGTAAGGAAATTGGATGCGCAAGTTATGTTCCTAGAACACCTGATGATGCTTCTAAGATGTTGGGCCTCTATGTGGCCAGGCTGTGTAAAAGTCTCACACATGTGGTATCGCCATACTCAGGAGTAGTAGCAGAATATATTTTGGGGTGTCATTTTTGCTATGTACATGCTATGTGTTGGAAATATCTTATAAATGGACAACTTTTTGTAAAAAAAATGCATTTTCATTTTTTTCCCACATTTTCCAAAAACTTTGGGAAAAAAATGAAACATTCAAAGGACCCATTATGCCTCATAGATTATACGTTGGGGTGTTTGTTTTCCAAAATAGGGTCACTTTGTGGGCGTTTCCATTGTCCTGGTGCTCCAGGGCCTTCAAAAGTGTAATAGGTGGTTGAGAGATTAGATGGGTAATTTATGCTCCTAGAACGCCTGAAGTTGCTACTTCAATGTTGGGCCTGTGTATGTGGCCAGGCTGTGTAAAAGTCTCACACATGTGGTATCGCCATACTCAGGAGGAGTAGCAGAATATATTTTGGGGTGTCATTTTTGCTATGTACATGCTATGTGTTGGAAATATCTTATAAATTGACAACTTTTTGTAAAAAAAATGCATTTTCATTTTTTTCCCACATTTTCCAAAAACTTTGGGAAAAAAATGAACCATTCAAAGGACTCATTATGCCTCATAGATTATACGTTGGGGTGTTTGCTTTCCAAAATGGGGTCACTTTGTGGGCGTTTCCATTGTCCTGGTGCTCCAGGGCCTTCAAAAGTGTAATAGGTGGTTGAGAGATTAGATGGGTAATTTATGCTCCTAGAACGCCTGAAGTTGCTACTTCAATGTTGGGCCTGTGTATGTGGCCAGGCTGTGTAAAAGTCTCACACATGTGGTATCGCCATACTCAGGAGGAGTAGCAGAATATATTTTGGGGTGTCATTTTTGCTATGTACATGCTATGTGTTGGAAATATCTTAGAAATGGACAACTTTTTGTAAAAAAAATGCATTTTCATTTTTTTCCCACATTTTCCAAAAACTTTGGGAAAAAAATGAATCATTCAAAAGACTCATTATGCCTCAAAGATTATACGTTGGGGTGTTTGCTTTCCAAAATGGGGTCACTTTGTGGGCGTTTCCATTGTCCTGGTGCTCCAGGGCCTTCAAAAGTGTAATAGGTGGTTGAGAGATTAGATGGGTAATTTATGCTCCTAGAACGCCTGAAGTTGCTACTTCAATGTTGGGCCTGTGTATGTGGCCAGGCTGTGTAAAAGTCTCACACATGTGGTATCGCCATACTCAGGAGGAGTAGCAGAATATATTTTGGGGTGTCATTTTTGCTATGTACATGCTATGTGTTGGAAATATCTTAGAAATGGACAACTTTTTGTAAAAAAAATGCATTTTCATTTTTTTCCCACATTTTCCAAAAACTTTGGGAAAAAAATGAATCATTCAAAGGACTCATTATGCCTCATAGATTATACGTTGGGGTGTTTGCTTTCCAAAATGGGGTCACTTTGTGGGTGTTTCCATTGTCCTGGTGCTCCAGGGCCTTCAAAAGTGTAATAGGTGGTTGAGAGATTAGATGGGTAATTTATGCTCCTCGAACGCCTGAAGTTGCTACTTCAATGTTGGGTGTGTGTATGTGGCCAGGCTGTGTAAAAGTCTCACACATGTGGTATTGCCGTACTCAGGAGGAGCAGCAGAATTTATTTTGGGGTTTCATTTGTTGAATGTACATGCTGTGTGAGAGAAATAACCTGTTATAATGACAATTTGGTGTGAAAAAAAATTAAATTTAAAAAAATCTTCATTTTGCAAAGAATTGTGGGAAAAAATGACAAGTTCAAAAAACGAACGGTGCCATGTACTAAATACCTTGGAATGTCTACTTTCCAAAATGGGGTCATTTGGGGGGTTTTTGTACTTTACTGGCTTGTTAGGGTCTCAAGAAATGACATAGGCTCTCAGTACATCAGGTGTGATCAAATTGATACATTTTCAGCGATTGGCACCATAGCTTGTACACCCTATAACTTTCACAGAGAATAAAAAATTTCCACTAATTTGGATTATTTTTACTAAAGATATTTAGCAGTATACATTTTTGGCCAAAATTATGAAGAAAAATTACTTATTTACAAAAAAAATTAATAGAAATGAAGAAAAAAGCATTTTTTTACAAAATTTTCGGTATTTTTTCATTTATAGCACAAAAAATAAAAATCCCAGAGGCGACCAAATACCACCAAAAGAAAGCTCTATTTGTGTGAAAAAAAGGACGAAAATTTCATATGGGTACAGGGTTGCATGACTGAGTAACTGTCATTCAAATTGTGAGAGCACTGAAAGCTGAAAATTGGTCTGGTTATTAAGGGTGTTTAAGTGCCCAGTTGTCAAGTGGTTAACCACTTGCTTACTGGGCACTTAAACCCCCCTCAGTCCCAGACCAATTTTCAGCTTTCAGCGCTGATGCACTTTGAATGACAATTGCGCGGGCATACAACACTGTACCCAAATGAAATTTTTATCATTTTTTTCCCACAAATAGAGCTTTCTTTTGGTGGTATTTAATCACAGCTGGGAGTTTTATCTTTTGCTAAACAAACAAAAAAAGATGCAAAAAAAAAAAAAACATGTTTAATAGTTTGTTATAAAATTTTGCAAACAGGTCATTTTTCTCCTTCATTAAAGTGCGCTGATGAGGCTGCACTGGTGGGCACTGATAGGCTGCATTGGTGGGCACTGATAGGCTGCACTGGTAGGCACTGATAGGCATAGTTAAGGCGGCACTAATAGGCACAGATAAGGCGGCACTGATGGGCAAAGACGGGCACAGATAAGATGGCACGGATGGGTGGCACAGATGGGTGGCACGGATGGGTGGCACTAAGGGGCACTGATAGGTACCACTGATAGATGGGACTGCTGGGCACTGATAGGTGGCACTGATAGGTGGCTCTGATAGGTGGCACTGCTGGGCACTGATGGGCGGCACTGCTGGGCACTGATGGGCGGCACTGCTGGGCACGGATATGTGGCACTGGAGTGCAGCACCTTTGTTTAGGCAGACTGTGGGCACTGCTGGGTGGCACTGTGGGCACTGCTGGGTGGCACTGTGGGCACTGCTGGGTGGCACTATGGGCACTGCTGGGTGGCACTATGGGCACTGCTGGGTGGCACTGACAGGGGGGACACATTGTTTATTTAGGCAGGCAAAGCAGGGGGCAGGTGGGCACTGGCAGGGGGCAGGTGGGCACTGGCAGGGCTGGCCGTGATCGGGACTGATGTCCCGATCACGGCCGCCTGTGATCTGCTTTTTTTTTTTCTCCTCGCGCTGTCAGCGCGAGGAGGAATAATAGCCGATTACCGGCTCCATTATATCACATGATCAGCTGTCATTGGCTGACAGCTGATCACGTGATAAGGGGTTGGGATCGACCCCTTGCACGGATCGGTGATCAGGCGAGTCTCGTAGACTCGCCGATCACAGAGCGCGCCGTGTGTGCCCCTCGGGGCGCGCAGGGTGCTCGTGCATGGGACTATGTCTATCGACGTCGTCCCGGAAAAGGAGATCCGCGCTGTAGCCGTCATTTGGCTATAGCGCGGATCTCAAGTGGTTAAGGAGGTGTGGCGGGGCGTGTCCTATGCCTACATACATTTGTTAGTAGGTGTCCCTCATTCCCATATCAAAATGTTGGGAGGTATGTGAATGGATGATGGAAGCCAACAGAGCTTCACCTCATTCCCTAAGGCCGGCCACAAACAGTTTGAATCTCCCACTATCTCCTTCCTACTGAACCGGCCGAGCTTCGAAGCATTTATGGGCAGTCGGAATGTACCAAGTTGATCGAGCAAAATAACTTGGGTACATCCAGCCTGCCGGATTTTAAATGCAATGTTCGCTAGCATTTAGTATAGCCGCTAGCAACAATTGGGGGAATCCAATGGGGCTGATTTACTAAAAATGGAGAATGCTAAATCTGGTGCAGCTCTGCATAGAAACCAATCAGCTTCCAGGGTTTTTTTGGTCAAAGCTAATTTTTTGCATTGTCAGTAAAGTAGATTAGTGTAATTTAGTGTATGTTTAGCCAATATATGAGTAGGGAAGGATTAGAACCTCTGATAAGGTTTCTTGATTGTGGTCTGTGTCCCGCTTTGTTTGTGGTACCTTTACCCACTTTGTTTGTCCTGGGGTCCATTGTCACTCAGTAATGGGGAATCCTACATCTTCACATTTTTACTAGAATAAGAGGTGAGAGGAGATCTTCCCAAAAGGTTGCCTTTTGCAATCACAACTGTCTAAGGCTGGATTCACACCTATGCATTTTTAGTGCTTTTTGCATTTTGCCGATTTACACTACATAGCGTGTTCCATAGGAAACCATGTTAAATGGACTGTAGTGCAAATCTGCAAAATGCAAAAAGCACTAAAACTGCACAGGTGTGAATCCAGCCTAAGAACAGAATTCCCATTACTCTCAACTTCTGTTGAATTTCCAGAATAGAGAGTAGTAGTAATGGAAATTCTCCCTAAAGGGACATAAATAGGAAAAAACAGACTGACAAGAAGTTTAAAGTAGTTCTAAAGCCTAAACATTTTTAAAATGTAATGCATTCCTTGTATTAAGGTCAAAAATGTTTAGGCATCAACACCCCCCTCATCCCCCTTTTACTTACCTGAGCCCTCTTTTCGATCCAGCGTCATGCACATCTACCGCTCTTCTCTCCTTTCACTTTCAGGTCTCATTGGTTTTGCTGGGGCACTGGGAGCCATTGTGCTGTCAATCAAAGCCAGTAACAAGAGAGTGTGGGGTGGGTCCGAGTCCTGCTGTCTGTTTCAATGGACGCAGCAGCGAGGCTCGGGAGAGAGCATACACTAGTGCCCCATGGGAAGCTGCTTCTCATGGGGGAACGGGACAGGGAGGAGGAGCCAGGAGCGCCAGCGGTGGATCCAATAAGAGGAGGTTCCAGGCTGCTCTGTGCAATTCCATTGGGTAAGTATAGACATGTTTGTTATTATTTTTAATTATTTTTATTTTACCTTTACAATCACTTTAAAGTTTTCCTACTTTAGCCAGAACTCAAATAAAAAGTATTTAAAAAAAAAAGAAAAGAGCAACAGGCGGGACTTTATATGAGGCACACGGGGGCAGAAGCATAAAATTTGGTAAAAAACAAGTTTTTAATAAATACAGGTAATCATATATTTACATGTTATTGCACAGTCATAAATTTGTATTTTCTATTTCATCAATATATACACATTCCAACAAGGACTTAATAGTAAAATATGAAGAGTTGAGTGTTCAATAAACACAGATTATATATGAATACATATTTTAATAAAAAAAAAAAAGAAATAGACAAATGTACAGACATGGAGAACCCCCCACAAATGCACATTCGGCCCACAGACTTACATATATATCTGCGCAGAGACGGCACAGCACACCGAGAGTTGGGCCGGCCCAAAAATGTCACGGACTGGGGCTGAGGGAGCACACCCGGGCGACAACCAAAACGCACAAACAACACCCCCGGCAGGTTGATGTATGGGATGTGGCTAGAATTTGGTGTTAAGAGTGGGGTGGCCCTCATGGGGGTACCTATGGAGAATAAGCGATTAGTATTAATGTGTATTAAAATGTGTATGGGAAGTTAATAAAGGTGTAAACTAAAAGAAAAAGAGCGGGAAACTAGAGTGGGAGAAGAGGGAGATGTTGTGGAGAGGGAAAATAAAGAATACCTCGTGCTATGTGAGTAAGGGCAAAGAAGCCATAGGTCATGTAGTTGCAATTAGGAAGTGAGGCAGGGAAATCCAGAAGGTGAGACCCTGCACAGGGGGAAGCCAATGCGGATGGCGCCGCCACAGACCCGCTCCCAGCATCATGCATCCGAAATCCAAGGGGGCTAGGAAGGAGTCACACAGCTGCCAGCCATACCGACCAAGCTAGACAGCTGCACGCGCCAAACCCAGCCCCCAAATGGTCAGAGATGGTTAACCCGGCAGCCAGAACAAGCACGCCAGAAGGGCGTCACTTATCCGGCGCCGGAAGCATGACGTCGACGAGCAGTGGAGGAAACTTTACCCATCCCACGTCAGAACGGGGTGGGGGGAGATCCCTAGTGCACATCGCAACCCCGGGTCATGACAGGAACGAGCACAGTCACAAAACAGACAGCGCCCGACACCGCCTATGCGCACATACAATGAAGTCAGCGGATTAACAAAAAATAAAAATAAAAGGATATAGTCTCCAATTGATAGTTTCTACACACAAATAATCAAATTCATACCAAAATAAATAAATAAATAAATAAATAATAAAAAAAAAAAAAGATGAAAAGTTATAAAAGGATATAAATTAAATTAAATGTTAGTGCTACCGCGTGCCTCCATCCCTAATTATTTAATTTGACAAAAGGAGAAAAAAATAAAATTGTAAAATTGTTTGGGACTTTAAATTAGGTGATAGGGGCCGTTCACATCCCGTCCTCCATCCCGATTTAGTATTTAAAAAAAAAAAAAAAAAGAGCAACAGGCGGGACTTTATATGAGGCACACGGGGGCAGAAGCATAAAATTTGGTAAAAAAACAAGTTTTTAATAAATACAGGTAATCATGTATTTACATGTTATTGCACATAAATCATAAAGTCATAAATTAGTATTTTCTATTTCATCAATATATATATACACATTCCAACAAGGATCTAATAGTAAAATATGAAGAGTTGAGTGTTCAATAAACACAGATTATATATGAATACATGACACATTTGAAGCGTCATTTAAAGAAAAAAAACCCACAAAAATAAGAGGACAAAAATCAAGAAGGAACGTTCATGCTTTGTTGAAAATTGTATACACAAAACGGCAGTTGAAACCTCTACGCGTTTCGTGACCTTATAGCCACTCGTCAGGAGCAACACCGTAGTGGTAGCCTATGGATAACGTAAACAACCATATTTTAATAATAAAAATAAAAAAGAAATAGAGAAATGTACAGACATGGAGAACCCCCCACAAATGCACATTCGACCCACAGACTTACATATATATCTGCGCAGAGGCGGCACAGCACACCGAGAGTCGGGCCGGCCCAAAAATGTCACGGACCGGGGCTGAGGGAGCACGGTCCGTGAAATTTTTGGGCTGGCCCGACTCTCGGTGTGCTGTGCCGCCTCTGCGCAGATATAAATGTAAGTCTGTGGGTCGAATGTGCATTTGTGGGGGGTTCTCCATGTCTGTACATTTCTCTATTTCTTTTTTTTTTTTATTAAAATATGGTTGTTCACCTCATTTAAAGTCCCAAACAATTTTCTTTTTTTCTCCTTTTGTCAAATCAAATAAAAAGTGTTAGCTATACATGCTTTATTCATGTAGTTCCTATTATTGACAAGTGGGCATTGTACGTATGAGTGTGATTGTGTATTAATTATTGTCCATTTTCCTTTTATTCCCTAATTATTGTCCATTACCCATAGAGTACAAGGTATGACTAAACTAGGGAAAAGGTCCCTCAAGGTCAATCTGTTGTAAAACAAACAATGTCGATACTGGAGAATGTAAATCAAGACCTCGGAGAGGCATCTGCTAAACTATCCTTCAAATAGGCAGAAAATGCCTTTTTTCACTGCTTCAGTTGGACTTATTCCCTGGATCAATCACTCGACTGATGATGTCTACTAATTATAGCAGGAGATGCCAGTTTTCTAATGAATTCTACAAATTATTGCTGGAGATAACTAATTTAGTTAGAAAAAGCATCCTACTACTTCTTTATTTGATAAAGAAACACCATAGCATGAACACCCATATATAAGACTCCCTTTCTTCATTGCTCTTGATTATTTTTCTTTGGAAGTGATGTCCTCTTTCACTTGCGTTGCCCTAGGAGTAAAAATCTTATTACACTTTTTTTTTTTTTTTTTTGATGGATGTCTAGACATGGAAAGCTTCTTGGAGCTGGCTTATATGGCCTGGGCTCATAGAGGAGGCTGAATGACTGCATTTTGGACATATGTCACAGAATGAATATTGGAACTGTGCTTGAGCTTGAGTATTAGGCTACTTTCATATGTTTTCTAAAGATTCATTAACCTCTCTGTTGTCTGTTTACAGATCTCAGTAGCTCACGTTGAGTTGTACACACTGGGGAATAAGTCAGACTGGTGACTCCTCCATTTTTGGACCATTAAAGGTTACAGTCAGACAAATCAAGTCCTGATGCATGTGCTAGGGTGATGCCTGCAGTTGCAACATTTAAAGTTGCAGGCATCACCCCATTTTTTAGAGCTGTCAGCCGGCTCTCTTGTAATGGCAACTGGATTGGCTAACCAGGCGGTCGGTTGTTATTACAAGCAGCAGCAGGAGGGGACATCAACCCTTCCCCCGGCACGTCCGCCGGCTAGTCAGAGACCCGAAGAAAACCTTCTTTGATCTGGTCGCCGCTACGGTAACCCAAAAGCGATGACATGACATTGCTTCTGTTTTACTGGCATCTTAACCACGTAATTTACTGAACATTGAGTTTTTTTTTTAGAAAAGGCCTATCTTGGCGTGTTGAATGCTTTTTAGTGCAAAGGAGTGATACACCCCAGATCCCTTCATATCATCCCATCCCACCCCAGATCCCTCCATAAAGAGCACTTGTCACGTCCCAATTGCTGTCACAAGGATGTTTATATTCCTTCTGACAGCAATAAAAGTGATAAAAAAAAATAAGCAACAGTGTAAAAATAAAAAAAATTCTTAATTAAAAATTAATAATTAACATTTTTTTTTAAAGTTCCCCTGTCCCCCCGTGCACGTGCCCGCACGCATGCAAACCGCGATCGTCCCACACAGCAAACATCAGATCATGGGCAGTGATTCTAGCACTAGACCTCCTCTCTACATCTAACGTATGGATAGTAAATTTTACGTCATTTGTTGCCGTTGTGCAGGCCTGTGCAGTTTTAAAGCGTGACATGTTTGGTATCTATTTACTTGACATGACATCCTCATTTATATTTTACAAACAAATTTAAATTTTAAAAAGTGTATTTTTTTCCCAAAACCCACCAATTTATTCTCTAGGGCCACATCTTTAAGACCCCTTTCACACCACACCGCACCTTGCGTCGGCGGTAAAACGCTGCTATTTTTAGCGGCGTTTTACCGCCGGATTTGCGGCGCATTTCGGCCGCTAGCGGGGCGCTTTTACCCCCCCTAGCGGCCGCGAAAGGGTTAAAACTGCCGACAATACGCCGCAATAGCGGCGTATTGCCGGCGGCATTACAGCGCTGCCCCATTAATTTCAAACACACCGCTCCTTCGCCGCTCCAAAGAAGCTGCTGGCAGGACTTTTTTCTGACGTCCTGCCAGCGCACCGCTGTAGTGTGAAAGCCCCGGGGCTTTCACACTACAAACAATGGTGCAGCTTCTTTAGGGCGTTTTGCAGGCGCTATTTCTAACGCTATAGCGCCTGCAAAACGCCCTGGTGTGAAAGGGGTCTAAAAATATATATAAATATAATGTTTGCGGGTTCCAGCTAATTTTCTAGCAAAAAAAAAGATTTTAACATGGAAACAAAAAAGTGCCAGAAAATGCCTGGTCTTCAAGTTAAAATTAACTGACATTTCATTTCAAGTAATAGAAAAAAAGAATAAGAAAAAAAAATGTAAACAGCACCTTTTAACATGTAATCAGTGGTAATGGTGCAGCGCTGTGCTAAATAATGTCCATAATAATAAGTTCATAAGCTTTCAAAGTGATGTTCCTGAACTGTGTAACGATAATAGATGGAAACCATCACTAATACCGGATTACACTGACTCTTACCCTAAGGTAAAGACATATGGGCAGTAAAGAACATCCCATGGCAGTCTCATCAGCAATCCTCAGCTCCAAGAATATCACCTCCTCCTGAGTGAGATTAGAATAGCACCGATAGACAGTTAATGGATGCCAAATCAAATGTGTAGTCCTACCAACAGCGCACACAAATGTCAATTGGAGCTTGCAGCACAATAATACTCTCAAAAAGTGAATGAAATAATTCTCATTGAGCAGACACCCCAAATAAAGATTTAATAAAACAAAGAATATAACTCACATTCCCATGGTAGAACACACACATATAGGAAACAATCAGCGTTTCCAACCAACAAGATGGCTGCCATGTCCCAGCAGGTAATCGCATCACACATTCCAGCTCCTCCCTACGCATTTTGCCATCAGATGGGAGTATCATTGTGGTGGAAGCTTCAATTGGCATTCGTATGCACTGTTGGTAGGACTACACATTTGAATCGGCATCTATTACCTGTCTATCGGTGCTAGTCTAGTCTTGCTCAGGAGTAAATGATATTCTTGGAGCTGAGGATTGCTGCTGAGGCTGCCATGGGATGTTCTCTACTGCTCATATGTCTTTAGCTTAGGGTAAGAGTCAGTGTAATCAGGTGTTGGTGACGGTTTCCATCTATCATCATTAACCAGTTTAGGAACATCGCTTTGAAAGCTTATGAACCTATTATTATAGACATTATTTAGCACAGCACTGCACCATTACCAATGATCATTGTTTATTGTCACCAACAATACTGTGCTAGCTGCTATCTGTTAGGACTTTTAGTATAGCCTAAGTGCAATAGATCTGTGTTTTTACCTTTTAACACGTGGACTGGTGTGGATGAGCCCTTAGAAATCATGAGTTTTTATCTTATGGCTGCCAATATGCATATTCACATGCCACTTACAATTATAATATCTACAGTTTGTATATAGATCTAAATGTGACCGGTTCACACTGAGATTCCACAAGGACGAGTGCCGCGCTCCTGCATGTTCTGTGTGGTACGATTTTGCAGCCCATTCATTTGAATGAAATACTATAAAAATAGAACCCTGAGCTAAGGAGTCAAACCCCAGAAAATGTTCACATAAGTATAACCAAAAAAATATTTTCCTGACAGACTCCATGGCAGCCTACGTATGGGTTAATCCCGCCTCTCATAC
Organism: Lithobates pipiens; assembly: GCF_037356315.1. NCBI lineage: Eukaryota > Metazoa > Chordata > Amphibia > Anura > Ranidae > Lithobates > Lithobates pipiens. Next base: position 530,431,583 of record NW_027507758.1, on the reverse strand, counting down.
CTCATAGGACCCCACTGCCATAAATCTTTGCTTCTGAACAGAGACTGTGTTCCTTTTTTGTCCTCCTCCTAGGACCAAGGTGTTTGCTTACCTTATGAAGAGTTCCGGTCCAGTCCTGTTTGCACGAAGATCCTGAGGGTGATTATGGATTCCAGCAGTCTCAGCTATTAGCCGTGTGGAGACGGGCGATATATATGATGCCATGAAGAGCTTACTAACCTGCCATTGGCAGGCAAGCGGCAATTTGGCCATACATCCTTTGCTATTAGCAGGAGGCCTCTATTTTGATGTCCCGTTCGTGCAGTGGGTGGAGTACCCCCAGTCAGGATGGATCGGGATCGTGCTGTGGCGGTATCGTATTGATTTAATCATTTATCATTATGGCAGCCTGTTTTTGTGTGTTGTTTGTCATCTCCTTTTTTTCCATTTCCTGGTACATATGGCGGCTGGAGCGCATCTGCGTTCCAGTCCGCCGCCTCTTCCGTTCATTCTGCGCAGGCGCATGCCTCGTTCGGATCGAGGCTTGGTCCGAACGTGCGCAGTTTTCGGAAGACGGCGGTGATCGCGCATGCGCGCGAACTCCACTGACCGATGCCGGGGGGCGTGGTGACGTCACCATCGGCGCCAACATTTAAATAGCTGTCAGATACAGCTATGGTTGGGATTGCTCTGCGGGAGAAAGGCGGCTTCCCGGTGTGCTGTGTGTCTTGCTTGGAGGTATGTTCTGTTCGCCAGTAAGCTTTACTATTTGATTCCTGTAGGATGTTTATGGTGTTTCGAATCTCTACAGCATACAGACTTTTTCATTATGGACGTATCATCGCCCCCCCAGTGGCCAACCCTTACGCTGCAGGTAGGAATATTATTTCCTTCTGCTGGTTTTATTTTGGGTAATTACTTTTGTTTTTTCTTGCTGTAGTCTTTTCTTCTCTATTTAGCCCTTCTAGGACTGAACGTCATTTGTCGGCACGCAAAGATACTGACCAGTCTAGGTTACAACATCGTCATTCTACGTCAAGTTCTAGACGCTCTAGATCACCCTCCAGACACCATAGAGATCGGTCAAGATCTGGATCTGGTCGTCATTCAACCCACCGTTCCAGCCGCTCAGAGAAAGCCTGCTGGGGTTGTAAAACTCACGTTCCAGAGGGTAAATTTCTCTGTGAGTCTTGTTATTCCACAGCTATGAAGGAAAGAGGAGCCGGAGACCAGCAAGTGGAAGCATTGGTCAGGAAGGTGGTTCAAGAATCTCTGAACAAAGCAGAGTCTGATCGGATGTTTAATCCTCCTTCCGTTACAGCTCCAGTCGATGTAGACGCAGACCCTGTAATTCCGGGTCCCTCCAGACACAGTGTCTCTCCAAGTGAGTCTTCGGACAGTGAGATTGATGAATCAACTGCAGGTTTTGATTTTTCTCTTGTTCCGCAGCTAGTCAGAGCGGTCAAGGATGCTCTAAAATGGGAAGATCCAGTTGAAGCACCCTCTAAACAGAGGAAGTACTTTAAGCACCTTAACCACTTCAGGACCGCCGTATTGCCAATGTACGTCAGCACAATGGCACAGGCAGGCACAATCACGTACATCTACGTGATTGCCTTCCAGCGGGTGGGGGGTCCGATCGGACCCCCTCCCGCTGGTTACGGCGGTCCGATTCGGTCCAGGAGCGCTCCGTGATGAGGGGATGGCCATTGGTTTTCGGCCACCCCCTCTGGATCGCTCCTGGCCAATGAGAAGCTTCCTCCCCTGTGTATTGTTTACACAGGAAGGAGGAAGTGATGTCATTCTGCTCGGGGCGGTCTTTTTGACCGGACTACGAGGAGAAGACAGAAAGTAAGTGTGCACCAACACTACACTGACATGTAGGTACACACAGGCACACAAACCCCCCCCCCCCGATCCCCCCCCCGATCGCCCCCCGATCCCCCCCGCCCCCCCTCCCCCCCCAGTCACAGTGTCACTGATTGCATTGATCATTTCTTTACTGATCAATGCATTCAGTGTCAGTTGTGACAGTAAAAACTGTCAGGACAGTTAGTGTTAGGTCCAGGGTAGCCCCCTATCACCCCCCAATAAAGATTTAACCCCCTGATTGCCCCTAGAGTTAACCCTTTCACCCCCTTTTGCCAGTGTCACTAAGCAATCATTTTTCTGATCGCTGCATGTGTCGCTAGGTAGCTAGTTATTTTTTTAGGTTCACCGCCAGGTTTTTATATCGCTAGGTACCCCGATATACTACCCAATAATGGTTTTAACCCCCTGATTGCCGCTAGTTAACCCTTTCACCCCCTTTTGCCAGTGTCACTAAGCGATCGTTTTTCTGATCGCTGCATTAGTGTCGCTACAGTCGCTAGGTAGCTAGTTATTTTTTTAGGTTCACCGCCAGGTTTTTATAGCGCTAGGTACCCCGATATACTACCCAATAATGGTTTTAACCCCCTGATTTCCGCTAGTTAACCCTTTCACCCCCTTTTGCCAGTGTCACTAAGCGATAATTTTTCTGAACGCTGCATCAGTGTCGCTAGTGTCGCTAGGTAGCTAGTTATTTTTTTAGGTTCACCGCCAGGTTTTTATAGCGCTAGGTACCCCGATATACTACCCAATAATGGTTTTAACCCCCTGATTGCTGCTAGTTAACCCTTTCACCCCCTTTCACCAGCGATCACAGTATAAGTGTCACTGGTGACGCTGGTTAGCCAGTTAGTTATTTAGGTTCCCCGTCAGGTTTTTATATAGCGCCAGGGACCCCCATATACTACCTAATAAAAATTTGAACCCCCTGATTGCTCCTAGTTAACCCTTTCACCACTGATCACCGTATAAGTGTTACGGGTGACTCTGGTTAGTGTGTTTTTTATAGCATCAGGGCACCCACCATTTATTACCCAATAAAGGTTTAACCCCCTGATCACCCGGCGGGTGATATCAATTAGGTTTTAGGGTCAGGGTCTGCGTCGCCCCAGGCAGCGCTAGGTTAGTGCCAGTACCGCTAACACCCACACGCAAAGCATACACCTCCCGTAGTGGTATAGAATCTGAACAGATCAATATCTGATCTGATCAGATCTATACTAGCGTCCCCAGCAGTTTAGGGTTCCAAAAAAACGCATTGTTAGCGGGATCAGCCCAAATACCTGCTGGCACCTGCGTTTTGCCCCTCTGCCCAGCCCACCCAAGTGCAGTATCGATCGATCACTGTCACTTACAAAACACTAAACACATAACTGCAGCGATCGCAGAGTCAGGCCTGATCCCTGCCATCGCTAACAGGTTTTTTGGTAGCATTTTATATTCAAATCCGGAAGGCAGTGCTTGGTTTTCGGGGTCCCGTACGTGGCTAGGCTCCCAAAAAGTCCCCCACATGTGGTATCCCCGTACTCGGGAGAAGCAGCAGAATTTATTTTGGGGTGTAATTTGACTTCTGCCCATAGCATGTGTGAGCAATATATCATTTAGTGACAACTTTGTGCAAAAAAAAAAAAAGTTTGTAATATTCCCGCAACTTTTGGCAAAATATAAAATATTCCATGGACTCAACATGCCTCTCAGTAAATAGCTTGGGGTGTCTACTTTCCAAAATGGGGTCATTTGGGGGGGTTTTGTGCTATTTTGGCATTTTATGGACTTCGAAACTGTGATAGGTAGTGAGGAGTTAAATCAAAAATTTGCACCCTTAGAAATCCTGAAGGTGGTGATTGGTTTTCGGGGTGCCGTGCACGACTAGACTCCCAAAAAGTCCCACACATGTGGTATCCCCGTACTCAGGAGAAGCAGCAGAATGTATTTTGGGGTGTCATTTCACATATGCCCATAGCATGTGTGAGCAATATATCATTTAGTGACAACTTGGTGCAAAAAAAAAAAAGTTTGTAATATTCCCGCAACTTGTGGCAAAATATAAAATATTCCATGGACTCAACATGCCTCTCAGTAAATAGCTTGGGGTGTCTACTTTCCAAAATGGGGTCATTTTGAGGGGTTTTGTGCTATTTTGGCATTTTATGGCCTTCGAAACTGTGATAGGTAGTGAGGAGTTAAATCAAAAATTTGCACCCTTAGAAATCCTGAAGGTGGTGATTGGTTTTCGGGGTGCCGTGCGCGACTAGACTCCCAAAAAGTCCCACACATGTGGTATTCCCATACTCGGGAGAAGTAGCGGAATATATTTTGGGGTGCAATTCCACATATAACCATGGCATGTGTGAGCAATATATCATTTAGTGACAACTTTTTGTAAAAAAAAATTTTTTTTTTTTTTTTTGTCATTATTCAATCCCTTAGGACAAAAAAAATAAATATTCAATGGGCTCAACATACCCATCAGCAATTTCCTTGGGGTGTCTACTTTCCAAAATGGGGTCATTTGGGGGGGATTTGTACTGCCCTGCCATTTTAGCACCTCAAGAAATGAGATCGGCAGTCATAAATTAAAAGCTGTGTAAATTCCAGAAAATGTACTCTAGTTTGTAGACGCTATAACTTTTGCGCAAACCAAAAAATATATGCTTATTGACATTTTTTTTACTAAAGACATGTGGCTGAATAAATTTTGCCCTCAATGTATGACTAAAATTTAGTTTATTCGATTTTTCTTATAACAAAAAGAAGAAAATATCTTTTTTTTTCAAAATTTTCGCTCTTTTTCCATTTATATCGCAAAAAAAAAAAATCGCAGAGGCAATCAAATACCATCAAAAGAAAGCTCTATTTGTGGGAAGAAAAGGACGCAAATTTCGTTTGGGTGCAATATTGCATGACCACGCAATTACCAGTTAAAGCAGCGCAGTGCGAAATTGCAAAAAGACCTCTGGTCCTTAAGGTATTTATTGGTCCGGAGCTGAAGTGGTTAAGAAGGATCGCCCGAATTTCCCCTTCTTGGGTGAGCTCGGTGAGATTATTTCAGACGAATGGGGAAAAGTGGAGAGGAAGAACTCCTTGATTTCCAAGATTGCCAAAATGTACCCGTTTAAGAGTGAAGACGTTAAATATCTGGACTCAGCCCCTCTTATTGATGCGGCACTGATGCGTCTGGTCAGGCATGTTACACTCCCTCTTGAAGATACCGTTTCATTCAAGGATGGTTTAGAGAGGAAGATTGACACCGACCTAAAGCGCATTTATATCACTGCAGGCATGGCCTGTAAGCCAGCTCTGGCTCTTGCAGCATTATCTAAAGCCATGGAGTCTTGGACGGATGATGTTGGTGCGGCTTTGGGAAGCATTTCGGAAGAACTTATCCGGAGTTCACCAGTACATGAACTGAAGTTAGCATCAGTCTTTTTGGGGGAAGCATCCCTTGATATTATCCGCCTAGTGGCACGTGTCATGCTCTCCTCAGTTACTGCGAAGCATGCTTTGTGGCTTCGTCCGTGGGTTGCAGATCCTGCCTCTAAACAGGCATGGTGTAAGATTCCCTTTGAGGGGCCCTCCCTCTTCGGGAATAAACTTGACTCTGCCATTACCCGTGCTACTGGGGGTAAATCAGGGTTCTTACCCCAGGATCGTCGCCTCTTGAGTCAGAGGAAAGTTCAGCCCAGACAAGAACAAGAGCGTGCTATAGATGCTCGCCGTTACAGGCCTGGTCGGGAATTTAGGAAGAACTGGAGAAGAACTCAGTCTTCAGGCCAAAAATCCTCTAAGGCAACTACATCAGGGGGTAGAGAGGCTTCTAAGTCCTTTTGATGTGGGGCCTGTCCAGACGGAGCAAGTAGGGGCTCGGCTACTCCATTTTTGGCACGTCTGGGCAGCCTCGATTCAAGACTATTGGACTGTCAAGACGGTTTCCTCAGGTCATTCCTGGGTGTTCAACAGTCCGCCCATTTATCAGTTTGTTCCTACAATCCTACCACTTGTGGAAGAAAAAAGAAAGGTACTCCTGTCTTACACAGATTCCCTGTTTGCCCAAGGCGCTGCCTTTCCGGTCCCAACCAAGGAGAGATTTCAAGGGGTCTACTCCCCCCTTTTTATGGTCCTCAAAAAGAATGGCTCCTGGAGACCAGTCATCTGAACTCCTTCATCAAGAAGGAAAAATTCAAGATGGAGACATTACTAACAATACGTCAGTCAATACAACCAGGCGACTGGTTGATTTCCATAGACTTGAAGGATGCTTATTTCCATGTTCCGATCGCAAAAGAGTTTCAGAGGTACCTTCGGTTCGCAGTGGGCGAATTACATCTTCAATTTGTATGTCTCCCGTTCGGGCTTACAACATCGCCTCGAGTGTTTTCGAAGCTCTTACTGGCTGTGGTAGCACTAATCAGGATCAAAGGTATACGATTACACCATTACCTAGACGATCTACTGTTGCTTTCTTTCAGCTACTGTTACATCGAACTCAAGTCATCTCGACACTCACGGAATTCGGTTGGCTGTTGAACCGGGAAAAAAGTCATCTGGACCCAACTCAGTCTTTGATTTTTCTCGGAGCCCAGTTCAACACGGTCGAAAGTACCATTTCCCTGCCGGTGGAGAAAATTCCAGTGATCCGAGACAGGATTCAGCCTGCATTACATTCTCCTCTTCTCAGAGCCTCGCAGTGCCTCAAGATAATTGGCACTATGGTATCCACAGCCCCCATGATAAAGTGGGCACAATGGAGGATGCGTCCCTTTCAGAAGGGTTTTCTTCTACAATGGGACCAGGGGTCTCGAGACCATCTGGTCAGGATAACCCCCTCCATGCGGGAGAGTGTCTTCTGGTGGCTCCAACGAAAGAACCTCCTCAATTGCCATTCCATAGCTCCCGTCTCTTGGATCACAGTAACGACGGACGCCAGCAACAAGGGCTGGGGCGCCCTGTGTCTGTCAGAAATAGCCCAGGGCGTATGGGCATTTCCAGCCCAAGAGGTAGTATCCAATGTTCTAGAGCTTCGTGCTGCTCTCCGTGCTCTTCAAGCCTTTTCTCACCTGATTTCGGGGACCTCGGTTCTCCTAAGGATGGACAACACGACAGCAGTATCTTATATCAAGAGACAAGGAGGCACCCGCAGTCTCTCTCTGCTGAGGGAAGTAAGCCCGATCATGTCTTGGGCTCAGATGAACTTGTCAAATCTGACGGCGGTTTAACCCCCCCGGAATTCAGAATGTCCAGGCGGACTTCCTATCAAGGTTCTCCCTGGACAACAACGAGTGGTCTCTCCATCCCGAGATATTCACATGGATTCTGTCTCTGGGTATCCTGCCAGAAATGGACCTGTTTGCCTCCCCGTGCAATTTCAAACTGGAGAAATGTTATACGAGGTGTCGTTGTCCCCAGGCCTTCGGTATGGATGCACTGACGGATCAGTGGAGGTTTCGCACGGCTTATGCCTTTCCCCCAGTTCCAGTCATCCTGCGATTCCTTTCAAGACTCAGGTGGGAGAAAGTCAAGGTGGTGACAGTTGCTCCATTTTGGCCCAACAGGCCGTGGTTTCCGCTCCTAATGCAGCTGAGTTTTTGGGATCCAGTTCCTCTCCCTTCCAGGGCAGATCTCCTGCTACAGGGAACATCTCTTCACCCATGCCCGGCCCATATTCATCTGATGGTCTGGTTCTTGAAAGGGGAAGGTTGGAAGCATTAGGATGTCCAAGTACTGCTATCGCTACTCTACTGAATGCTAGAAGGCCAGGTACTAATAAAGTCTATCAAAGAATCTGGGTGAAGTTCGCTGACTATATTTCTTCCGTTGGCAGTTCCTGTAGTAATCCGAAGATTCAAGACATTTTGGGTTTCCTACAGACGGGACTAGACCTGTCACTATCAGTGAGTTCCTTACGAGTTCAAATTTTGGCAATTTCTGCATTTACTGGCGTTTCCTGGGCCAAACACCGTCTTGTCAGACAGTTTTTCAGGGGAGCAATAAGACTCAGACCCCAGAAAAAAACAAGATTCTCCAAATGGGATCCTTTTGTCCTGGATTCCTTTTCAGAGGAAAGGCCTGAGCATATGGTTCAATCATCTATCAAGGCTCTTTCTCTCAAAGCTGCCTTCCTGGTGGCTATAACATCGGCCAAGAGGGTCTCCGAGATCAGCTCTCTGGGTTGCAAAGAACCCTTTCTGACGTTCTTTCCGGATCGTGTGGTCTTGGTTCCCATGTTAGGGTCAAATCCTAAGGACACATCTGTATTTCCTGAGAACCAGGAGATTGTTCTTCCTACTTTTCAGACTTCCGGAGATTCTAACATTCATCCTTTAGATGTTGGAGAAGTTCTAAAACAGTACTTAGAATCCCACAGCTCCCTTTCGGACTTCTGATCATCTCTTTGTTTACTTCCATGGAAAGAATAAGGGATTCCAAGGGAGAACCATTGCAGCTTGGATTGTTCAGGCTATTCAAGGGGCTTATAAAGATAAGGGTTTGGCTCCTCCAGAGGCGGTGACAGCTCATTCTACCAGGAGCGTTTCAACATCATGGGCGGCTGCTCGTCATGTTTCTCCAGAAGTGATCTGTAAAGCGGCCTCATGGTCATCAATTAATACCTTTATGACACATTATTGTGTTGAGCCGGCTTCTTTATCTTCGGTTAATTTTGGTTTACATGTCTTATCTGTTGACGGTGCCAATTAAACCTTTTTTTCTGTTAACCGGCAATTTCCCACCCGGGTGTGTATGGCTAGTTATTTCCCATACGTAGGCTGCCATGGAGTCTGTCAGGAAAATGGAAAATTTATATCAAATACTTACCGTACTTTTCCTTACCTGATGGACTCCATGGCAGCAGGAGTTCCCTCCCATTTGCTGGAGTAGGCTAAGTTACGGAACACAGTCTCTGTTCAGAAGCAAAGATTTATGGGAGTGGGGTCCTATGAGGTATGAGAGACGGGATTAACCCATACGTAGGCTGCCATGGAGTCCATCAGGAAAGGAAAATTACGGTAAGTATTTGATATAAATTTTCAGTTTTATTCATTTGAACGGAAATCAAATCGAACATGGAAAAAGTAGTGCATGCACTACTTTTAAAAAGGGCCATACCATATCTCATGGCACTGCGTTTGCGATCTGCATTTGGGTTCCTTAAACATCACATTGGTACCCGCATGCAGATGGCAAGGGGCAATGAGTTTTAGCGTGGTGCAGAAAGCAGGCACTGCGTTCTGGTGTGAACCACCCCTAAATGATTTGAATAGACTATGGGGGTTATTTACAAAAGGCAAATCCACTTTGCACTACAAGCGCAAACTACAAGTGCAACGTGCACTTGAAATTGCCCTGAGAGGGCACTTGGAAGTGCAGTCGCTGTAAATCTAAGTGGTAGATCTGAAATGAGGGGAATGTTTTTTTATTTTCCTTGCATGTCCCCCTCGGATCTACAGCGACTTAACTTCCAAGTGCGCTGTCAGTGCAATTTCAAGTGCACTTTGCACTTGTAGTGCAAAGTGAATTTGCCTTTAGTAAATAACCCCCTGTGTTTATGTAGAAGTGATTTATGGGGAAGATCTTCAGCTCGGACATGATGGTGAGATCTTTTCTACAAATGAACTGTTCAGTACAGCAAAACACAAATGAATGCAGATCAATACGTCTCATTCCTGAGAGCACATTCATTTGGTGCTGTTCCAGAAACTGTTTAGAGTTTTGCAAGCGGCTTCTATTTTAAGAAACATAAAATATTGGCAGAGATGCCGCAACCACACGAGTTATCAATCTTGCATGAATAATGTGAAAATATCCAAAGCTAACTCCACAAGGCAGACTCCTTGTATCATGGTGTGTATTAGAGTCATTGTAGATACCTCATGCTGGGAAAACAACACTGCACCTACTTTACATGGAGAAAAGATCCAGGAGTAAATATCGTCTGTAAACAGCATGTGGGAGGAAAGTACTGTTTGTTCCTCGCCTAGTGAAGTTTTTTGCTTATTTTGGAATTGCTACGTATACCCACTTGACTTCTGGAAGATTTACCCTCCTTCATGACCAGGCCATTTTTTGCTATACGACACTGCATTACTTTAACTGACAATTGTGCGGTCATGCAACGCTGCACACAAATTATTATTATTATTATCATACACAATTTATATAGCGCCAACAGTTTACACAGCGCTTTACAATATATAGGGGGGGGGGCAACACAATTACAGTACAATACAAAAAGGTACAGGAGGGCCCCCCACAAATCGAGCTTTCTTTTGGTGGTGTTCTATCACCATTGGGTTTGTTATTTTTTTTGCAAAAAAAATGAAAAAAAGGCCGACAATTTTAAATAAAAAAAACAATATTTTTACTCTCTGCTATAAAATATATCCAATATTTTTATTTATTCTTTTAATCAATTTTTTTTTCATAAATTAAGACCAATATGTATTCTGTTGCGTATCTTTGGTAAAAAAAAACAAAAAAACAATGAGCATGTATTAATTGGTTTGGCAAAAGTTATACCATCTACAAACTATGCAAAAAAACAAAAGAAAAACAAAACAGCAGATTTTTTAAAAAGCTAAATGTAGTAAACAGGCTTATTGCATGCTGTTGACCCCCATAATTCACACTGATTGAAGAGGACATACCATAGGATATATTTATCATATCATATATATATATATATATATATATATATATATATATATATATATATATATATATATATATATATATATATATATATATATATCATGTTAAAGAACAACTCTCACTTTAATTTGTTTTTGTATTTTTTCCCCCAGGGGACAAAGTACATGTTGTAGATTGTCCTATGTTCCTACATGCTTTGTAAGTCTAGCTATGAGGTCAGATGGGGTACCACCTCCCTAATGTAGCTTCTTGATAACTGTTGCTTGCCAGTGGCTTCAAGCACTTGCATGAGAAAAGCAGCCACAAGAATAATGCAGGAGCATTGTGTCAGCCTCCCATCACTTTGCATTCTTCTTGCCGCCTCAAGTCTCAGGTTTTCAAGTAACTACCTTCTTGCTAGTTATGTTGTTGCTGTCTGACCCTGTAGCTAGACTTACACAACACGTAGGAACATGGGACAAAGTAATACTGTGCATGTACTTTGTCTCCTGAGGGACAGAACACTGAGAGTTCTTCTTTAACCATTTGACTGGCCAAAGACCAGAGCACTTTTTGCAATTCGGCACTGCGTTGTTTTAACAGACAATTGTGCGGCCGTGCGACGTGGCTCTTAAAATTGTTACCACAAATAAAGCTTTCTTTTAGTGGTATTTGATCACCTCTGCGTTTTTTATTTTTTGTGCTATAAACAAAAAAATTGCGACAATTTTGAAAAAAACGCATTATTTTTTACTTTTTGCTATAATAAATATCCCCCAAAAATATATAAAAAAACATTTCCTCAGTTTAGTCGATACATATTCACCTACATATTTTTGGTAAAAAATATAGAAATAAGTGTTTATTGATTCTTTTGCGCAAAAATTATAGTGTCTAAAAAATAGGGGATAGTTGTATGGCATTTTTATTTATATATATTTTTTTTTTACTAGTAATGCCGACGATCAGCGATTTTAATCCTGACTGTGACATTATGGTGGACAGATTGGACACTTTTGGAGCGATTTTGGGAACATTCACATTTATACAGCGATCAGTGTGATTAAAAACGCATTGATTACTGTGACTGGCAGTGAAGGGGTTAACCACTAGGTGGAGCTGTAGGGGTTAAGTGTTTCCTAGGGAGTGATTCTAACTCTGGGGGGAGGGGCTATGTGTGACACATCACTGATCACCGCTCTTGATTACAGGGAGCACTGATCAGTGCCATTAAGCAGAATTGGGGAAATGCTTGTTTACATTTGCATCTCCCCATTCTTCCTCACCGTGAGACAATTGCGGGTACCCGCGCTCACGGAGCTCCCGGTGTGCGCAAATCCGTTGTTGGAAATTTCGATCGTGTGTACACAGTTCCGACGCACAAAGTTCCACACATGTTCCACACATGCTCGGAATCAAGCAGAAGAGCCGCACTGGCTATTGAACTTCATTTTTCTCGGCTCGTCGTACGTGTTGTACGTCACTACGTTCTTGACGTTCGCAATTTCTGACCATGGATTTTGTTGTCGGAATGTCCGATCAATGTCCGATCGTGTGTACGCGGCATTAGTGTGAATGGTGGAATCAGTTAATTTGTCGCCTTCTCCAATATTCAAGTCGTCTATGACCAGCATAACACTTCCAGATATTCATGACCTCTGACAGTGTAATACAAGTTTAATATCTAACTCCGTACCAAGCTGTTCTCTTGAACTGCACTTCAACCGGGAATAGAATTCTCAAAAAAAACAGCATAATAGAGAAATGAATTTAGTAGCTGACCACGTAGCTCAGTATTATATTAAGCTTCTGGAGTGGAGCTGAGGCCTTCATCAGTTTAGAAGTACAATACTACATGGGGGAGTAGGGGGGGGCTGAGTCATTGATATAAGCAGCTTAAATGAGCAGTTCATATTCCTTCCTGATTAGAGGCACTGTGATGGGAGAAATGCCATCATGACTATTGAAACTTAAGGGCTTGCAGAGCGAGATGATCGTAGGTCGTCCCTGCCGAGGAATGGACAAGACGAGATCTGAGACTTCTATTTCTGTATCTCATCATCTGTAATCAAATTAAGTAAAATGTTACTTTTCATTTGGTTTTAATTGTGAGTATGTTATTATTTACCGGTACTAAATCGAGAGACTTCAATTGCATATATCATCCTTTTCCATGAGTTCTCTGCAAATTAATTTTAAGGCGAATAGTGACAAGTGGCAAAAAACTGTATCAGACACCAATCACTATCATGGCTCCCAACTGTCCCTGATTTCGAGGGACTGTCCCTGATTGGAGCAATGCACTTTTTATTTTCAAAAAGAGTTTCCCAGTGCTAAACCTTTCATCCAATTTCTAAATTGCTGCATTTGAATATTTTAAAAGCCAATATAAAGGAATAACAGTGGTAAAAAAAAGTCCTTGTGAATTTAATGAACCTTTTTTTTTTTTTTTTTAGTTAATTCTCCTTCAAGGGAGTGTGGCATATGTGTCCTATTCCCACATACATTTGTTAGTAGGTGTCCCTCATTCCTATCTCAAAATGTTGGAAGGCATGTACTATAACAGTGATGGCGAGCCTTGGCACTCCAGATGTTTTGGAACTACATTACCCATGATGCTCATGCACTCTGCAGTGTAGTTGAGCATCATGGGAAATGTAGTTCCAAAATATCTGGGGTGCCAAGGTTCGCCATCACTGCACTATAACCTAATGGTATATACAACTAGCACACCAGAATCATGCGGCCTATAAAACCAACAGAGTATAATATTGGAAATAGCTTAAAGCACAAACCACAAAGGCGCAAAGCTGCTGGTTACAAAATCACAGGTACTAGTAGCTGATAAAGGATGTACATACATGTATACATATATGTGTCAGAAAGCAGTCCTAAGATGCCTGAGGCAAACCCAACAGTCCATAGAATCTAAAAAAACCTTGCTTGTTCCAACTGTGATTTTTGCCTCTTCTGCGTTGATTGGCCACAAGGCAAGAAGCTGGATGTTCCTCCACCACACCACTCTTTCTAAATGTAAGTGGATACTATTGTTCAAAAAGTTACTTTATTCTCATCATTAGGCTGAGTTTACATACAGTATATGCGAATTGGATGCATTTTTAACTACACTCAAGTTGCATAACATGTGAATTTGACGGACTCTCAATGGAGCCAGATCACATATGTTCAGGGTGGCCAGGGGCCTGTGCATTTCCTTGTCCGGTTCAGGTGCGAATTCAGGCAAAAATTTGCACATGGCTCGCACTTGAACTGGTGAACAGAAACACACCAAACTGCTAACCGCAGATATGTGTGAACCCAGGCTTACTGGAGTTCCACTGTTTCCTTATCAGTCTTACAAAGCTTGTTCTGTTTGTTACATTGAGTGTTTCTGCAGTTGGAGATTTTTTTTGACCGGCTCTAAGGACTGTCGGGATTGCCCCAAGCATCTTGGCACTTCCTTTCTTAACCTTTTCAGCCTCAGTAGGATTTGCCCCCTTAATGACCAGACCATTTTTTACGATACGGCACTGTGTTGCTTTAACTGACAATTGTGTGATCGTGCGACATTGTAACCAAAACAAACTGAAATCCATTTTTTCACACAAATTGAGCTTTCTTTTGTTGGTATTTGCTCATCTCTGCGTATTTATTTTTTGCACTATAAACAAAAAAAGTGACAAAAATATATACTTTTTAACTTTTTACTATAATAAATATCCAAAAAAAACAAACAAATGTCTTCATCAGTTTAGACCAATATGTATTCTTCTACATATTTTTGGTAATAAAAATCCCAATAAGCGTATATTGATTGGTTTGCGCAAAAGTTATAGCAAAGTACATATAAAAAATAGGGAATTGATTTGTGGCATTTTTATTATTATCCTTTTTTTACTAGTAATGGCAGTGAGCTGCAAATTTTAGCAGGACTGCAACATTGCGGCAGACAGATCAGACACTTTTGACACCTTTTTGGGACCAGTGACATTTATACAGTGATCAGTGCTATAAAAATGCACTGATTACTGTATACATGTCAATGGCAGGGAAGGGATTAACACTAGAGGGTGCCCAAGGGGTTAAATGTGTTCCCTCGTCAGTGTTTCTAACTGTGGGGGGATGGGACTTACTGGGGGAGGAGACATATCGCTGTTCGCAATTACTACAAACAGCAGATCTGTCTCTTGTCTCCTGTCAGAACGAGGACACACAAAAAAGAAAAAAAAAAAAAAGAGGGCACACTGACCTTGTGCATTACCAATGCTAAATTTATATTTAAAGCATAAAATCAATGTAAACTCACAAACGAGCAAGAAAATAAGGCTTGTCAATTGGTGAGACACCAAACACCGGCAAACTGGACCTGATGTTGAGGGGATCAGATGACATCCCAAATGGCTGACGCGTTTCAAGGGCGTACCCTTTTCCTCAGAGACTAAATGGACAATGGCTTGTCTCTCGCAGGTACTTCTATATATATATCCATGTGCCCATGCACCAAAATGACACCCACCCAATTGAGACACACCCATCAGCATGGGCTAACTCCACCCAGTAGGGCAGTTACAGCACATACCTATCATCTGATACGATAGGAAAGGATAGGGTAGTATAGTATATTATATTGTATTGTAGCCCCCATTAGGTATTCAAAGATACATATAAATATAAATATTTTTATTTTGCAAGCTGGGGTTGGTAAGGGTGTATCCCCCCCCCCCTCCCCCCACAAAAGAACATTAATAGCAATGGGTCAGCCACATCCTACCTTAACCTCACAATCCCCATTCTGGCTCTCGTGCCCATGATCGCGGGTGGCCGGCCACGCACATTGGGTCCCCTGCCGTGCAGTGGGCGTGTTTCCAGCGACGCGCACCACCTGCTACGGGTATTAAAGGAGCCGCCGTACATATACGGCAATTCGCACAGGAGAGCCAACCTGCTGCCATATATGTGCCAGTCAGGAAGTGAAGTGGTTAAATAATATTTATTACTTAAGGTCGAATTTCGAAAGAATTTTTTTTTCAAAAATCTTTTCTAAGAATTTTCATTCTAATTTCACACAATTTCACACCATTAGTGGGCTGCAGCAACATCCGATTTTTGTGCAGCCATCAAATTTGAGTAATCGGCATGTTGGAAAAGTTACTAGCACAAGTGATATCGTAATCAGCAGGTTTGTGCCTTTGTGGTTTGTGTTTTGAGCTATTTCCAAAGGGGACAGTTGGAAGTCCACTGAGACCTTATAAGATTCCAAAGTGTTGAAGATCTTTATCTCAGGTCATGGGATCAAGCTCAAACACTACAGCAGGAGATCCCACCAAAATGTGATTAGTGAATTGAGAGTCCAAAGTGTTACGACTAGTTATCTCAGGTCATGGGATCACGCCTAAACACTACAATGGGATATCCCACCAAGATGTGATGATTAAATTTAGAGTACAAAGTGCATGACACTTTATCTCAGGTCATGGGATCAAGCCTAAACACTACAATAGGATATCCCACCAAGATGTGATGATTAAATTCAGAGTCTAAAGTTCAGGACACTTTATCTCAGGCCATGGGATCAAGCCCAAGCACTAAAATAGGAGATACCACTAAGATGTGATGATTGAATTGAGAGTCCAAAGTGCAGGACATTTTATCCCAGGTCATGAGATCAAGCCTAAACACTACAATAGCATATCCCACCAAGATGTGATGATTGAATTGAGAGTCCAAAGTGTTACGACTATTTATCTCAGGTCATGGGATCAAGCCTAAACACTACAATAGGATATCCCACCAAGATATGATGATTAACTTCAAAGTCCAAAGTTCAGGACACTTTATCTCAGGTCATGGGATGAAGCCCAAACACGACAATATGAGATCCCACTGAGATTTGATGATTGAATTGAGAGTCCAAAATGCTGGGATATCACCTCAGGTCATGGGATAAAGCCCAAGCTATAAAGTCGATCAAAAGTTTTTGGAACATTTGTTCGATATTCTAAAAGATAATGGGGTCAAATAAATGATTGTGTTCGACTGTAGTGACTAAACAAATCAAAGGGTTGGGATGGAAAATTGTTCTTCAACAAATGTACTTCTAACAGTGAATGAGGTTTTTATCCATGCTTGTCAAGTCAGTGATGACATTATCAACTGCACTGATGAGATTTTTCATATGAACATTCATATGGAAATCTACCAGCATATGGCCTGCTTTATGTTGGAGGTCTCACTTACATCTGATGATTAAATTCAGAGTCCAAAGTGCTGAAACTCTATTTCAAGTCATGGGATTAAGGCCAAGCACCACAGTCAGAGATCATAGTACTTCCCCTGACAATGCCTTCATCTGGAACCATCTTTGTTTAGGCACCTTCCACAGTCACATCTACTTCCTGGACTGAGATGCTGGCTCAGAGTCGACCCATTCATTTAAATTCTGGTTCCTGTGCAGTTATTGGCTCTGTTCACAAATGTCTGAGGCAGATAAGCCCCGGTTGCAGCTTTTAACCTTGTGATTTGCTACAGAGTTGCAAGGTTGCAGTCTGATTATTAACGGAAAGGTGACAGAGGAAATGCTTCCTCCTGCCTGCAACAGACAGATGACACCATATTAGCATAGGCAATGTCACTTGGCTGGAGTTCAGAGACTGCTTTTTAATTATGAAAAAAAAAGAGCTTTTTTGGAAACTTATATTGCTGCCGTTAGGAATTTATTCATTCAGACTTGTAAAGTTACTGAAAGGTCAACTTTAAATGTAGAGCTATTTAAACGACTTATCAATATCATGTTTTTCAGCTTTATCTATTTCCCTTGAAGTGGAGCAGAGCAGTTAGGATTAAAAAAAAAATGTCTATGATCAACACCACAACAGACTCTACATGCATGAGACCACCCCCACTACATGTGAATAGAACACGTCATGCTGGAGCAGGGCAGGGAAATCCTATAAATCATAAGAGCTGAGCTTGTATCTGTTTAAGACCTTAACAGTTGTGGAATATTGAACATGGCATATTTTTAAGAATCCCAGGATTCACCCTAATTTCAGAAAGAGGATTGATTTTTTAAATCATAGTAGGTATGTGTTATATTTTTGTAAAGTGATCAGTTACCAGGCAGAATTCTTTATCAATATGAACTCTCTAATCTTCATTGATTGTAATATTTATGATTAAGCAATCATGTTACCATTTTGTCACACCATGTGTTTCAAAACACACGCAAGAATACACACTTTCCTGCTATGCACAAAACTGCTGTCTCTTTGCAGACTCACTGTGGTGCCATTAATTCCTAATGACACCATCAACATGTGCTTCAAAATGCATGATACCATACCACAATACCATGCTTTTGGTGTGGTGAGATTTTTTAAAATAGGTCAGGCACTTCTTTTGCACATTTCATGTGCATACCTCAGCCTATTAAAATTAAGTATGAAGCACGGAATTATGCAAAAGAAAACACGTGCACTCCATCACACCTGCAAGGTGAGAAAAGAGCCTCAAGCAAACCTTTGCTTGGCCTGAGACTATCTGCTTTGAACGTTACAATCTTGATCCAGTAGAGTTGGGGAATTCTACTTCCTCAAGACACTAAGTTAAACTGGGCTTGTTTAGTGCAGTTGTAGCCACTAGATGGGGTTGTGCCTTCAGTTTTGCCTAGTGTCCAACCTTATAAGCAGTGGTCTCCAAACCATGGCCCGGGGGCCAGATGTGGCCCTTTGCTTGTCTTTTTCTGGCCATTGGGGCACTCTTCCTCTCACTGATAGGAGACAATATTTCTACAACTGACACTGACTGTGGGGCACTATTCCTCTCACTGGCACCAATCATGGGGATCTAGTCTTTCCATTGACACCAATGATGTGGTACTATTCCTCCCACTGACACCAATGATGGGGAACTATTCTTCCCATTGACACCAATGATGGGGTACTATTCCTCCCTCTAACACCAACAATGGAGTATTATTCCTCCCCCTAACACCAACAATGGAGTATTATTCCTCCCACTGACACCAACAATGGAGTATTATTCCTCCCCCTAACACCAACAATGGAGTATTATTCCTCCCCCCTAACACCAACAATGGAGTATTATTCTTCCCACTGACACCAACGGTATATTATGCCTCCTACTGACACCAACAATGGAGTATTATTCCTCCCACTGATACCAATGATGGGGTATTATTCCTTCCACTGACGCCAACAATGGGGTACTATTCCTCCCACTGACACCAACATCCAGACCTCCTAAAGTTTGAAGAACAGTAAACTGGCCCTTTGTTTAAAAAGTTTGGAGACCACATCCTAGAAGCAACAGCTATACCCCAGGCTTAGAAGACTGACTGCGTACAAGCTAACACAAGGACAAATTTAAAGTGGTATTAAATCCATCAACAAAAATGTATTCTATTGCAGCAAATGCAGTTGCTGCATTTTGTTGGAGCTTTTTTTCTTTTATTTTCATCTGGTTTCTAGCAAATAAGTCTGTTATTTTATGTCCTTTAACAAAACAAACTGTCCAGCAAAAGTAACAGTTAGTGGGTTGAGACAAACCATTTAGCACCATAAGGGTGCTTACAATTATTGGCTTTTATTTAGTAAAACCTTTATCTTAAAAGGAAAAATAAATTGTTGCTGTAACTGTAAAAAGGGTTAGCTGGAGTTCAGCTTTAAATTGTTAGTCGAGTCCATTTAAATCTGCTAGTCTAACACTATCCTCCCCCCAGACTGACAACGCTGTTGTCCAAAGGGGTCTCCGTTGCTTCCTCATCCAGAGTGGAGACAACCTAAGACAGGAAGTTACTGGCTGGATTACCAGTTGAAAATAAAAGGGGAAAAAAGCATAAAAATAGAAAACAAACCCCATTTAAGGAATGGTAAGCAGCAATATATTGCTTTTTGTCTTTGAGTTTGATATCCCCTTAATTACACTGTTTTCATTACTCATAATGACAGAATGATATTGTGTCCCAAGGACTCAAAGTGACAACTGAGTCAAGGTCACAGAAAGCTGGCACACGCCATACTTGAATATATATATATACACACAGAAATGTACTCCGAGAACAACCACGCTTCTTTGTTCAGCAAACTATCTTTAACAAAGAACAATGCTTTTTGGTTACAGCCTCGAAGTTTGCTGCCAAAGCTGTAATTTAGGGCTTTATTGCCATGCAAGAGAAATATGCCAAGAGAAAACCACTTTATACCGGCCGCTTAAACCACAACCCAAGACTGCTGTTTTAATAAGGTGGACATTACACGGAGTGATATACAACTGAACTACTGTAATAAGAATATGGGGCGTATTAATAAGAAATGAGCAGTAGGCTCAATATAATAACCAACCCAAGATATTTTATCATTCTCAATGTTCTATACTGCTGAACGGTAAAAACTGGATGACAAGGGGATTTAACTAGTGGTTAACTGAATCATAGCACATGTTGTTAAGCATATAGGTTTTCACGTTAAGTACATGCATGCTAGGCAATGCACAGTTATATCTTACCTTGTTATAGTGCTCCCCCTGACAACAATGCCTACATCTGCTTTTTTTCCCTTAAGACAGGTGGCAGCTGTGTTCACCATCTACTTTCTGGACTAAGGTTCTGTCTCAGAGATGACAGTCAGGGCAGGGACAAGAGGTGGGCAAGAGGGGCAGTGGTGGGGGTGGAAGGGCAGGCACCATCTTACTACATTCTCCAGATCAGTGGCTGGCAACCAGTGGGCCATGGCTCTATGTCTGCTCCAGCAGCTGCTGCTATCACACCATGCTCCAACATACCTACTTTTACCCCGGCCACCCACAGCCGACATGAAAACCACACTATGCATGTGCAACTAACTTCTACCTGCCAGATAAGACTATAATTCTACCACTTTACAAAACTCTGGTTTGGTCACATCTTGAGTTTGCTGTCCAGTTCTGGACACCAGACCTCAGGAAGGATGTGTTGTAATGGGAGAGAATCCACAGAAGAATAACAATGCTAATAAGGGGGCTGGAGGGCCGCAATTATGATAAACAGATTATACTTCAGATTTAAGGGTACTGAAGTTTAGCCTTTCTAATCCAGGGTTCTGTAGAGCTTCAGGGTTTCCTCCAGCGCTTTTTAGGGGTTCCATTAGCAGTGGCTGATTTTCCCACCTTAACCTCCCTGGTGGTACGATTATTTCGGATTTTAGGTGCTAAAAGCGGTACCATTATTTTGCATGAAAATTTGGCGTTTTATATTGTAGTCCTGCAATTCTTAGGAATAACTCTCTTAAATATGTCCAAACCAGAGTCTAGCAGACATCCCGGGTATGATAAAGTTTGAAAAATTAAATCATAAATTATAATATAATAAATAATTATAAATAATTGTACCAAATAATAATATAACAATAATAAAAATTATTCAATAATGTAATCAAATCAAAAACACTGAAATTTGCTCAGTTGCAGAATTGTCACTGTCATTACTTTTCAGTATTTGATGACGGATCTCCCCACAAATCGCTATCGCTCAATTCTGCGAGTGATTCTAATTTATTATCGCTGTTTTCTAGCTGGTCTAAAATCATTTTTGATGTACAGTGACAGTTTTGGTTGCTATGGGCAATCTCCAGTTTCCAGGCATAAAGAACAGTTTTTATTATATAAAACTGCATGCAGGACACTGGGCAGACCACTAGGGACAACGGGGATGTGAAATATTTACATACAGCAATGTAATCTGTAAGATTACAGTATACTGTATGTTTACTGTTTCTTTCACTTTTTGAATTTGGCGCCGATCTCCGTCCCCGTGCGTCGCAACGCTCGCAGGGCACGGAGATCGGCGATGTGATGCATCGAGCGAGACACGGCTCGCTCGTACAGCGGGGAGACAACGCTGGATCCGAGGGAGAAGGTAAGTAAACCTCCTCCTGGATCCAGCGATGCAGTCCCGAGTCTGACTCGGGGATACCGCTCTTGGTATAAAAAATCCACCCCGAGTCAGACTCGGGAATACCGTCAGGGGGGTTAAAGGTGCCATTATAGTTGTGGCATTATTATTCAGCAGAGCAAATGGCGAAGAACCAATGGAGTCTCCATCATCTCTCTCATTGACATCCATGATCATTTTATTTGAAATTTTTTTCCACTGACCACCATTGCCATGGGTTGTTGCCCCACTGGTCACCAATGTTAGGGGGTCAATGCTACACTGGCCACCAATGTCAGGGGGCATTGCTACGCTGACCACCAATGTCAGGGGGCATTGCTATGCTTGCCACCAATGTCAGGGGGTCAATGCTATGCTGACCACCAATGTCAGGGGGTCAATGCTATGCTGGCCAGTGGCCACCAATGTCAAGGGGTTAATGCTACGCTGGCCACCAATGTCAGGGGGAATTGCTATGCCGGCCACCAATATCAGGGTGCCAATGCTACGCTGGCCATCAATGTCAGGGGGCACAGCAATCTTGTAAGTTCCAAGGCCGAAACGCTTCAGTTTTTGGATGAGGTTATTGCTGTAATGCTCAAATAAATATTTTCTATGGAGAAACGAGTCAAGTTGCCGGCCTGTACTTTCTATGGGCACAGCAATCGGTCTTACTTTGCACAGCCCTGACAATAATGTTTCTCTGAAAACATACAGTACATAGGAAGTCGATTTTCTTGTAGAACCCATTTCTAAGCTGGTCAAATATTACAATCACCTTTGAATGTATAAACAATTAACTGATGTAGATATCGGTAAGTTTTGGTAGGTAAGATCTCTCATTGACCCCAATTTACTTAAGGAGTAGTGTGTTCATTTTTTTTTTCACTTACCTCAGTAAATGAGGTGAAACAAAGTGGAAATTTACTTTGCAAGACTAATAAAATAACTAATAAAAAAATAACTAATAAAAAAATAAAAAATATGTATTTTAGCTCACACAAGATTGAATATTTGAATTAGCACAACTTTACCTCATTCACCAATATACATGAAAATTTACTTAGCAAAGAGAAATTTCTCTTAGCTTAGTCAATAAGGTTAAATTGTTCTGACTTCAATAATTCAATCATCTGCAAGAAAAAATTAGATTTTTCTTTTACGTTTCTTGCACAATTGGGTATTCCTCGCAAAAGGATTTTTATAAGAGATTGCACCAGATTTAAAACACTAGTTTCCCCAATATACACATATACAGCATATGCACTAAAAAGTACAACTGGAAAACTGTAGACGGGATGAAATCAAGAAAAATACAGAATAAAATGAATGTAAAAATTGTGTCAAATCACATAAACTTCCTATTGCATTTAATGCTGTAAAACAGGACAGTTATTGTTATGCATTGCATGGCAAAACCTTTTTTTTTTCCCTTCAGAAAACATTTCAGCTTTTTTATTTAATGTATAGTTCTTTATTTAACCATCCTGGAAAAAAAAATCTTAATGCAGCTTTAAGATAAAGTGGAAATCC
Organism: Lithobates pipiens; assembly: GCF_037356315.1. NCBI lineage: Eukaryota > Metazoa > Chordata > Amphibia > Anura > Ranidae > Lithobates > Lithobates pipiens. The sequence continues at coordinate 530,408,650 of NW_027507758.1, read as the reverse complement.
ACAGCTAAAATATATACAGCAGAGGTTCACTTTTCCTATTTGGCACAGAATTTGTAATTCTGTTCAGCCAGTCTTGTGATTTACACACCTTTGCACACTGCATGATTGGAAGACCACAGTGATAAATAACATGTACTCAGACTGGAGTGGTAAGTGGGGTAGCCCAAGGCTCTGTCTTGGGACAAATTCTATTCAACATATTCATAATTGATATAGAGTGTATGTGATAACTAGTTCAGTCTCAGTTTTTGCAGATGACACAAAGATAAGCAGAGTAATAAACTCTCATCGGGACATAACAAAATGATGAGGTTTAATGTGGAGAAATGTAAAGTAATGCACTTGGGATCAACGTAAATTTCAAATATTCACTAGGGGGAGAACATCTGGGAGAATCAAGGATGGAGAAAGATCTGGGGGTGCTAATAGATGACAGATTGAGCAACAGCATGCAGTGCCAAGCTGCAGCTACCAAAGCTGTCAGATTATTAGCATGTATAAAAAAAGGGATATACTCCAGGGACAAAACTATATGTCTGGCACAGTGGCGGAACTACCGCCATAGCAGCACATGCGGGCGCTATGGGGCCCGCAGTCAAATGGGGCCTGGTGAGGACAGGCGCTATGGCTCCGCGGGAGATAGCGGGCGGCTCCGCGGGTGGCCCGCGGGCAGTCCGCGGCTCCACGGGTGGTCCGCGGGCGGCTCCGTGGGTGAGAGCTGGCGGTCCGCGGGTGGCCCGCGGGTAGTCCGCGGCTCCGCGGGTGGTCCGCGGTAGTCCGCGGGTGGACCGCGGGCGGCTCCGCGGGTGAGAGCGGGCAGTCCGCGGGTCCGCGGGGGGCTCCGCGGGTCCGCGGGGGGCTCCGCGGGTGATAGTGGGAGGCAGATGAGAGTGGCCGGTCCGCTGGTGAGAGAGTGGGCGTGAGCGGGCTGGCCATTTAGGGAGCTGACGGGCGAGGGAGCATAGAGATGACATCATCTCTCGCCGCCCTCTCATCCCTGCAGTGCAGTTCCCCCCTCACTGTGCAGGCAGCCAGGAAGCAGAGAGATGACATTATCTCTCTGCTGCCTGACTGATAATCTGCTGGCTGACTCTGTGACACAGCAGGAAAGTGGCAGAGCAAGTGACAATCCATAATGTGTGGCAGGCGACGTGGCAAGTGACAACCCAGGACGTGGCAAGTGACAATCCGTAACGTGTGGCAGGTGACGTGGCAAGTGAAAATCCATGACATGGCAAATGACAATCCATAATGTGTGGCAGGCAACGTGGCAAGTGACAACCAGGGACATGGCAAGTGACAATCCGTAATGTGTGGCAGGTGACATGGCAAGTGATAACCTGGATGTGGCAAGTGACAATCCGTAACATGTGGCAGGTGACGTGGCAAGTGAAAATCCGTGACGTGACAAGTGACAATCCGTAATGTGTGGCAGGTGACGTGGCAAGTGACAACCCGGGACGTGCAAGTGACAATCCATAATGTGTGGCAAGTGACAATCTAGGATGTGGTAAGTGACAATCTGTAATGTGTGGCAATCTAGGACGTGACAAGTGACAATCCGTAATGTGTGGCAGGTGACGTGGCAAGTGACAACCTGGATGTGGCAAGTGACAATCTGTAACATGTGGCAGGTGACGTGGCAAGTGAAAATCCGTGATGTGACAATCCGTAATGTGTGGCAGGTGACGTGGCAAGGGACAACCCGGGACGTGCAAGTGACAATCCATAATGTGTGGCAAGTGACAATCTAGGATGTGGTAAGTGACAATCTGTAATGTGTGGCAATCTAGGACGTGGCAAGTGACAATCCGTAATGTGTGGCAGGTGACGTGGCAAGTGACAACCTGGATGTGGCAAGTGACAATCCGTAACATGTGGCAGGTGACGTGGCAAGTGAAAATCCGTGATGTGACAAGTGACAATCCGTAATGTGTGGCAGGTGACGTGGCAAGTGACAACCCGGGACGTGGCAAGTGACAATCCGTAATGTGTGGCAGGTGACGTGGCAAGTGACAACCTGGATGTGGCAAGTGACAATCTGTAACATGTGGCAGGTGACGTGGCAAGTGAAAATCCGTGACGTGACAATCCGTAATGTGTGGCAGGTGACGTGGCAAGGGACAACCCGGGACGTGCAAGTGACAATCCATAATGTGTGGCAAGTGACAATCTAGGATGTGGTAAGTGACAATCTGTAATGTGTGGCAATCTAGGACGTGGCAAGTGACAATCCGTAATGTGTGGCAGGTGACGTGGCAAGTGACAACCTGGATGTGGCAAGTGACAATCCGTAACATGTGGCAGGTGACGTGGCAAGTGAAAATCCGTGATGTGACAAGTGACAATCCGTAATGTGTGGCAGGTGACGTGGCAAGTGACAATCCGTAATGTGTGGCAGGTGACGTGGCAAGTGACAACCCGAGACGTGGCAAGTGACAATCTAGGACATGGCAAGTGACAATCCGTAATGTGTGGCAGGTAATGTGGCAAGTGACAATCCGGGACTTGGCAAGTGGACAATCCGCAACATGTGGCAGGTGACATTCTGCAACGTGTGACAAGTGACAATCTGCATCTGGTGGCAGGCGACGTGGCAAGTGGACAATCTGCAATGTGTAGCAGGTGATGTGACAAGTGACAATCCTTAATGTGTGGCAAGTGACAATCCAGGACGTGGCAAGTTACAATCCATAATGTGTGGCAAGTGACGTGGCAAGTGACAATCCAGGACGTGGCATGTGACAATCCATAATGTGTGGCAAGTGACAATCCAGGACGTGGCAAGTGACAATCCATAATGTGTGGCAGGTGACTTGGCAAGTGACAATCCGCAACATGTGGTAGGTGACATTCCGCAACGTTTGACAAGTTACAATCTGCATCTGGTGGCAGGCGATGATGGCTAGTGACACGCTCAGGGATCCCACTGATTTTGCATTATGGTGAGTTGAACTATTTCATTTTATATAACAGAACAGAAATTGGTTAAAAGGCCTGGAGGTCAGCAATGTGTTCCCTTCAGGGGCTGCATAGAGTATACTGCATACTTTGTTGTTCAAAATTAATATAAGCCGTTGCCTGGGTACTGTGCCACATGGGTGTGGTAGTCTGTTGTTTAATGGCATTAGTTCATTTTTTTTGGTGGGGGGGGGGCCCATACAACATTTTGCTATGGGGCCCTGTGATTTCTAGTTACGCCGCTGGTCTGGCACTTTATAATACTCTGGTTAGGCCTCATCTGGAGTTTTCCTTCCAGTTCTGGTCACCAGTCCTCCGAAGGGTTGTGCTGGAACTGGAGAGAGTCCAAAGAAGGGCAATGAAACTAATAAGGGGTCTGGAGGACCTCAATTATGAGGAACGACTGCAAACACTAAATTTATTCTCGCTGGAGATGAGACGCTTAAGAGGGGACATAATAGCGATCTACAAATATCTCAATGGGGACCCCAGCATAGGAAATAAACAATTCAGTCATAGAGATTGTAAAAGGACACGGGGCACACAATGAGACTGGAGGAGAAGCAGTTTAACCTTAAACTGCGTAGGGGGTTCTTCACTGTTAGGGCAATAAGGATGTGGAACTCTCTTCCACAATAGGTGGTGGATGTGGGGAGTATGGGTATTTTTAAAAGACTCTTAGATGTACATCTTAAAGGGCACAACATACAGGGATATGGGAAATCATTATAGACACTGATACACATACACCTACACAGGAACTGGATGGACAACAGTATTTTGTCAACCTTACCGACTATGTAACGATGTCCACAGCTGTGGCCATATGTTTTGAGAATTACATAAATGTTCATTTTCACAAAGTCTTCTGCTTCAGTGTTTTTAGATCTTTTTGTGAGATTTTACTATGGTATACGGAAGTATAATTACAAACATTTCATAAGTGCCAAAAGCTTTTATTGACAATTACATTAAGTTTATGCAAAGAGTCAATATTTGCAGTGTTCTTATTATTTCAATACCTCTGCAAGGCCACATCCATTTTTGCTTAATCAATTTTCATGGAGTTTGACAGAATTTGTGAGTTTTTTTTGTTCACCCGCCTCTTGACGATTGACCACAATTTCTCAATGGGATTAAGGTCTGGGGAGTTTCCTGGCCATGGACCCAAAATGTCCATGTTTTGTTCCCCAAGCCACTTCGTTATCACTTTTGCCTTATGGCAAGGTGATCTATCATGCTGGAAAAGGCATTGTTCATCAAACTGTTCTTGGATGGTTGGGAGAAGTTGCTCTCAGAGAATGTTTTTGTACCATTCTTTATTCATGGCTGTGTTCTTAGGCAAAATTGTGAGTGAGCCCCTTCTCTTGGCTGAGAAGCAACCCCACACATGAATGGTCTCAGGTAGCGCTCAACTTTTCTTCTTTGGGCAAGGTTTTTTTTCTGGATGCTACAAACAACTGGAAAGGGGATTCATCAGAGAAAATGACTTTACCCCAATCCCCAGCAGTAGGCCTGTACCTTTTTCAGAATATCAGTCTGTCCCTGATGTTTTTCCCGGAGAGAAGTGTCTTCTTTGCTGCCCTTCTTGTCACCAGGCCATCCTCCAAAAGTCTTCTCCTCACTGCGTGTGCCGATGTACTCACACCTGCCTGCTGCCATTCCTGAACAAGCTCTGCACTGGTGGTGCCCCAATCCCACAACTGAATCAACTGTAGGAGACGGTCCTGGCGCTTGCTGGACTTTCCTGGGCACCCTGAATCCTTCTTCACAAATGCAGTGGAAATATTTTTTATGGAATTAAGTTTTTTCCTCCGTCTGCAGAATCGGACCGCTATCCCATAGGGATGCATGTATGTCCGTATTTCATCCGCAAACGGATGGATGAAATATGGACATACTGTCCGCATGTGTGAAAGGGGCCTAAAATTTTTTTTTTTGCGTTTTTTGTGCACGTCTAAAAAATCATTTTGAAGATTACACAAAATCCCCCAAACATTATATATTTTCTGAAAGACACCCTAGACAATAAAATAGTGGTAGTTCCAATTTTTTATGTCACATATTATTACTGCCAAAGGTGTAGGAAATTCTAACGTACTGTAAATATTAGGGAAAACAAAACCAATAAATTACCCACATTTTTGGTAAAATATAGATGACAAGGTTGCACCGAGTAATAGATACCCAACATGGCAAACCTTAAATTTTAGTGCGCCCGTGAAATGGTGTCAAACTTCCGTACCCTATATTTTCTATAGGCAGTCCAAAAGCCCCCTATAGGTATAAGTTTAGTGCAAACATAGGTAACCTGGGGCCCTCCAGCTGTTGCAGAACTACTAAGTCCCATCATGCCTCTGGGAGTAATTGTAACTGCCAGCCGGGCAATCCCTTATGGGAAATGTAGTTCTGCAACAGCTTGAGGGCCCCAGGTTGCCTATATCCCTGGTTTAGTGTTATGGAGGAGGTCTTGTGTTAGGATTATTGCTCTCACTCCGATGTGCGTGGTTATATGTAACCTGTGTATCGCAATCAAGGTTTTCACGTGTAGGTGCCTCGATGCATGCGCTTATGTTTGTGTGTGTGTGCGTGCGCGCATGTGGGGGCGGGGGTGGGGGGGGGGCTAAAAAAAAATGTATGTGCTTTGGTGTAAGTATTTAAAAAAAAAAAAAAAATATATATATATATATATATATATATATATATATATATATATATTTTTTTTTTTTTTTTTTTTTTACTTCATTTTCTTTTTTTTTTTCATCACATGGGGACAAAAAGTCCCCAATGTGATGTTTTTGGTGACAGGTTCTCTTTATTGAGATATGCAGGGTCTTGATTTTAATTGGCTGCCCAACACGTAGCAAATTAACTTATGGAACACTATCAGGTCCCATTCAGACCTAGTGTAGTGAGAGCACACTTTATTTTGGTGTGTTTTTCTTGTGACGCACATAGGGCAGCCGTAAATTTTAATTGGTTGCCCAACACGTGGCAAAGTAGCTCATGGGACATTTTGGCGTGTTGTGGGTTGCATGTTTTTTATTGTGCGTTTTGCGCAATTTTTCACTCGCTTTTCCATGTGGCAAAATATGTGTTTGCTTCTGTGTTTGGTGTGCCGTTAACAATGAATGGCACCGAAAGTGCAACTAGTTAATTTTAGGTCTATAAAGGTAGCCATACACTGTACAATCAAATTGTACAATCACTATACAATCTCCTTTAGATTTACTAAAACTATATAATAGGAGGAAATACCATCTATCCAATCACTATATATCCAATCAGGCAGGCCTTTGCACTACATAGATTATGGTCGATCTAAAAAGAGGTTGTACACACAGGTTGTATAGTATATGGTGAGCTTTACAGAACCCAGGACATACTTCTGTTTTCAACATTACAGCTCTATATATAGGCCGTTATCTGATTGCTCAGCTCCTGCACACCCTGTCAAATGAACAATCTATGGCTGTGTATTTAGTAAGAACAGTGGTCACTGCATTCAGGAAAACATGCACCTGATTAGGAGTGGTAGTGATCTGCTGGAGTAGGAGGGTAGATGATGCAGGGTGTGTGCTAATGAGGTCAGCTGGTAAACTCCTTCCTGTGTCACAACCCAAGGACTGTCCAAGAAGTAAATGAGCCTTTTTTTTTACAGACAGCTGGACACTGATGCAGGGGGTGTATAAGGTAATTAGAAAGCTTTTTTATTTCTGTAAAAGTAGTAATCTATAATATATTGGTACATAGAGCAGCTGGACTTTAGAGGAAAAAAAAAAAGTGAACTTATCCTTTAGGGGTCACTTCTTTGAAGTTGGTTAACCCTTTTGGGACCAAAGTCCCTGTAATCAGGCTTTGGAGGTTTTTTTCAAGCCTTCAAATTCCGTGTCCCAAATGAGGATCCACCAACTCGTGCTTTTCCTATTTAAACCAAACTAACCTGGAACTCCTCACCCTGTATGGGTGAGAACTCCTAAATACTCAACATGTCTCTTATCAACCTCCTTAAAGGGACCACAACTGAAATAATGGGTAAATGTAGGGGCTGATTTACTAAAGGCAAAATTACTGTGCAGTTGCTGCAGAGCTCAGTAAACATGGTAAAGCTTCAATTTGCAAAGAATACTCAATCACGTGCAAGGAAAACAGCATTTTTGCTTGCACATGATTGGATGATGGGAGTCAGTAGAGCACCTCCCCTCCCGGCCAATATTTACTAAGCTCTGGAGCAACTGCTTTTGCAAAGTGCACAGTCTATATTTGCTTTTGTTAGATCAACCCCTTAGTGTTCATCCTGGACAGGCGTCCTGCACAGGGGGGGGTATACACATCCCACGGTCATGGTGCTTTGCACTGCCCCATGCCAAAAAGTATTCCACCCTCATCACATTCGGTGGGCAGTATCGCACACCAAATGCAGCCGATTTAAGTGACTAGAACTGCGTCGCAAGCACATGCAATGCTTGTGTTTGCAGTGCTGGCTTTTAGGGGTTAAAACAGACAGTGAAGAAGTGACATAACACCTCCTGTCAAACTCCCTCTAAAAAGCTATCCACTGTAGATCACTCTTCAGACAGCTACTGCTCGTGTCAACAAGCCCTTTATACTGGTGGATCACGGTGATTATTTCTGAATAAGCAGAGAAGTGACATTGGAAGCTGCACTACTCAACCAAGAAATCCATCCGTCACCCGCTTGGCTGTGCGGTGTTGCAGCACAGCGAAAAATCACAAAAGTGCCTGAACAGAATCACAAAACCTTTACCGGGTTGTCAAAGAGTATAAGTAGTATTTCACCTGTCATGAATCATCTGCCTGGAGAACTTACTTTAGCACCATGGGTCAGATTTAAATATAAATGATGTAGCACCTCCTGGTTCATGAAATATTCATGGGACTCCAATTAGAAATATTCACATTTTTTGTATTTGTAGATTTAACCCTTTAAAAGAAGAACATTCTAAAATATTTGATATCATGAAAGCTTAGTACATCTATTTTTTCCCCTTAAACACTTAAGGACCAGCCTTGTTTTGAGATTTTGGGGTTTACATGTTTAAAACATTTTTTTTTTGCTAGAAAATTATTTAGATCCCCAAAAATATACTTTTTTCACACCGTATTTGCGCAGCGGTCTTACAAGCTTTTGTAAAAAATGCACTTTTTTGAATAAAAAAAATAAGACAACAGTAAAGTTAGCCCAATTTTTTTTTTATATTGTGAAAGATAATGTTACGCCAAGTAAATTGATACCCAACATGTCACACTTCAAAATTGCGCCCGCTTGTGGAATGGCGCCAAACTTTTACCCTTAAAAATCTCCATAGGCGATGTTTAAAAAATTCTACAGGTTGCATGTTTTGAGTTACAGAGGAGGTCTAGGGCTAGAATTATTGCTCTCGTTCTACCGATCGCAGCGATCATGTGTGGTTCGAGCACCGTTTTCATATGTGGGCTCTACTCACGTATGTGTTCGCTTCTGCGCACAAGCTCGTCGGGACGGATCGCTTTTAAAAAATTTATTTTTCCTTATTTATTTTACTTCATTTTATACATTTTTTCACCGTTTAAAAAAAAAAAAAAAAACATCCCTTGTATTAGAAAAAAGCATGACAGGACCTCTTAAATATGAGATCTGGGGTCAAAAAGTCCTCAGATCTCTTATTTGGACTAAAATGCAATAATAATAAAAAAAAAATTGACATTTGAAAACATTTCTTTGAAAAAATGTGCATTTAAGAGCTATGAGCAAAAGTCAGATCGGATCATGTTGTCGGAAAATTTTATATACAGCTCTGAAACTTTGTTGGTCGGACATTCCGACTGAAAAAGTCCGATGTAGCCCACACACGGTCGGATTATCCGACAACATGATCCGATAGGACCTTTTCCGTCGGAATTTCTGACCATGTGTACAGGGGCTAATACTTCATAAGCAGTTAGAGCAAACTGTTTCTTTTGGTATAAATGTTTTACATATAGATACAAGCTGATCATTGTAAGAACCCCTGTCAATGTTAAAAGAGAAGTATATGGGGGGGGGGGTGTGTTTCCCCCTTTTATACTTACCTAGGTGAATGCAGCATCAGTCCGATGCTTCATCTGTTCCCCCACACCTCTTCTCTGAGAATCAAGCGATCGAATACTGCCGGTTCACTCAGCTGCCTGAGCAGAGAGCCAGTGCCTGTCTATCAGCAGCTCTCCTCTCTGCTCCTCCACGCTCATTGGAGCGCCGAGCTATGGAGGGGTGGGGAGCGGCCATCTCTATGGCTCGCTGAGAGGCTGAGACTGCCATCAGTCCAGATAGCTGTTGGATCCAGACTTTGTCAAGACGACGCGGTGCCTGGACTGATCTTTGTAACGTCAGCAGAGAGCGGACATTATCGCGCTCTCTGCTGAAAATGGGGTGCAGGAGTGAAATAGGAATGGCACTCCTATGAGCTAGAGGAGAAGCCCAGCCAAACGAGCTCAGGGTGGACTTCTCCTTTAAGGCCTCATGCACACTGGATGTTTTTGCAGCTGCTATTAGGGGCATTTGACTTTTTTCCTGCCTCTACTCATGTGTTTCCTCAACCTTTCTTCCAGCAAGGCACCCTTTAAAACTGTGCAAAATCTCACGGCACCCCATTCTAAAATTTAAAAAATGAAATGAATAGTTTTACGGAACGTGGCAACATCCACATGTGTAGGACACCAGACATTAGAGGTGATTTATTCACACACACACACACACACACACACACACACACACACCTTTGCACACTGGTACTGACTAGTATGCCAAGGTTTCTCTTCTTCCTCACTCAGCTAATGTGTCTCTAATGTTGACAGAGAGGGGAAAATGAGGGGCACACAAGGATGCCTGGTGACCTCCTTATAAACCGGACGATGTAATTGGTTATTAGGACACAGGCAGCCAGAAGGTTATAATGGTGCACAATGAAAACCCGTGGCTTTGTTTAACTAAAAAGGCAGGCTTATTCCACCCTCTGGCTTGTATACAATTTTTGGTTAATTTCTAAGCATTTTGCCAAGGCACCCCCGAAAACACCCTGGTTGAAAAAGCCGGTCTTTGCATGTTAGTCTATGTGTTCATTCACACTATGGCTTTTAACAGCATTTAGAGGCAGGAAAAAAACAAAAAAACAAACACACTACTAATGTGTCAAGGAGCAGCAGAGTTTGGACAGAAAAAAGCTGCTAAATGCGCCTAAACATTCGCGCTTGAGCATTCATTAATTTCAATGGCCAGAATAATTTTTTCATTCTGGCCAACTAAAACGCCCAAGAGCTTGACGCTTGTAAAAGCTCCTAAAAGCTTTAGACACTTTTACAAGTGTCAGGTGTTTTTTTTTTCTGCAAAAACGCTGCTGGCTTCTAGGAGAGTAAAGCGAGGTAAACGTCAGGCAAACGATCGTCCTAAGTTTCACAGTCAGAACCGAGGAAGGAAATAATGTATGAAAATTCTCGTACGAGAAAATGCTTTTTTGTTGTTTAGGGCTTCTGATCTTGCACAGTCTTTTTCTGATCTTTCTAAGAAAACGGTACACATTAAAAACAAAAGTGGTGTACACATTGTAAGAAAATCGTACGATCGTTCCTCACACAGAAATGTTCTTGTAGTGTGTACAAATAAACATCCTTTGTGCATGGTTTGTCTTAACACTCTTAACCGCTTGCCGACCGCCTCACACCGATATACAACGGCAGAAGAGCTCGTACAGGCAAACTAACGTACCTGTATGTTGCCCTTTAAGAGGCGGCCTGTGAGCGCATGCCTTTTGGCAAGCTCCGTGAGTCGGGTCGCGGGATGAAAATCGTTGATCGCTGCCATTACTAGTAAAAAAAAAAAAAAATTTATAAAAATGCCATAAAACTATCCCCTATTTTTCAAACACTATAACATTTACGCAAACCAATCAATAATCGCTCATTGAGATTTTTTTTTACCAAAAATATGTAGAAGAATACATATCGGTCTAAACTGAGGAAAAAAAAAAAAGTTTTAATATATTTTTGGGGGATATTTATTATAGCAAAATGTAAAAAATGTGTTTTATTTTTTAAATTGTCTTTTGTTTATAGCACAAAAAATAAAAACCGCAGAATACCACCAAAAGAAAGCTCTATTTGTGGGAAAAAAAGGACACTCAATTTTGTTTGGGTGCCACATTGCACGACCGCGCAATTGTCAGTTAAAGTGACGCAGTGCAGAATCACAAAAAGTGCTCTGGTCTTTGGACTGCAAAATGGTCCGGGGCTTAAGTGGTTAACTGAAACATTTGTAGGAGAGATTATTCTGTTGAAAAACAGACTTACTGGCCAGATCACCAGGTGAAAATGAAAGGAAAGAAAACCTAAGGGCCCTTTCACACATGCGGACTGTTTAGGTTCGCCTGTCAGTTTTTTCAGACGGACCTGAACGGACGCTCCATGTACCTCTATGAAGCGACGGATGTCAGCAGTGACATGTTCGCTGACATCCGATCCGCTCCACTAAATCCAGAAAGATGGAAACCCTATTTTCCATCCGCCTGGAGGATCGAATGTATAACGGACAGGCAGATCTGCTTTCATTCGATCTCCCATAGAGCAAAGCTGAGATCTGACAAGTCCATCCCTGCACAGTGAGCAGAGACGGACCTGTCATCTGCCGGCTCAGCGGGGATCAACGGATCGATCCCTGCTGAGCAAGCGGAGTCCATGAAAGCGGATCCGCATGTGTGAAAGGGGCCTTAAACATAAAACAAAGGTCTCATGCACACTGGACGTTATAAAAAAAAAAAAAAAGCAAGGAACGTTAGCTATAGCCGTAGAGTGAGTTTTTCAGCTTTTATGCACTAGGGTTTTTCAGCTTTTTCTTTTAGCAAAACTATACTCCTATAAAAGCGTATGCCTCAAAAACGCTCATTAATGCAGAATAGCCACATTTTTAAGCTGCGATCAGCTTTTTTGGAGCACTTTTACAGCTGAAAAACTCCACTCAAAACTTGCTAGTTCTGGGATTTTTCTTTCCAGCCAGAAAAACACCTGTCAAAAAATACTGATAACAGCCTGTGTGTGCATGGACACATAGGATAACATACTGAGGAGTTAATTGGCTGCAGAAAAAACAAAAAATACACCTGAAGACAAAAAACAGCAGTTGTAAAAACATCCAGTGTGCATGAGGCCTAAACCTGTACATCCATCACATCCAAGCCCTTGTACACACGGTCGGAGATTCCGACAGAATGTGTCCTATCGGACCATTTTGTCAGATAATCCGACTGTGTGTGGTCTCCATCGGACTGTTTCCGTCGGAGTATCCAACGGACCAAGTTTTCCAACTTGTCCGTGAAATTTTCCGTCAAAATGCTCCGATCGGACATACTCCGATCATGTGTAGCCTACTCCGACAGACATAGTGCCACGTATGCTCAGATCAAATTCCTAGATCAAAGCTATTGGCTACTAGCCTGAACATAGTCCCATCGTAACAAAATAACATCATCACGTTATGTACAATCGGATTTTCCGACAACTTTGTCCGACCGTGTGTATGCAACAGTTTCGGACAAAATCCGTTGGACAAAATCCAACGGATTTGGTTGTCAGAATGTCCGACCGTGTGTACAAGGGCTAAGAATTGGTACATTGCAATATAATAAATGTTTGGTTTTGGCTTAATACCACTTTAATCAGTGGAGAAACTTGAGTCAACACGAAAACGCCTGGATAGTAAACAGAAGCCGTGGCCTAGACTGTGTACATATATTATAAGTAAATATACTGTATAGAAGATTAAAGAACATGTCGAACCAAATGTTATTTTCTTAGTTCTAGACGCTGTGCATAACCTCACTTCCTGTCCTGCTGGCAATGGCTTTATCACACAGGAAGTAAAAGAATCTCTTCAAACAGCAACAGACAGAAGTTTAAAAACATATTGTTTATTTTATTAGAGTGGCAGAAATTAGCACCCCTGTTATAGATTTTTTTTTCTGTCTGTATTCATGTCACAGATTTCCCCTCCTGAAAAAAAAAAAAAAAAAAAAGAAGAAGAAGAAGAAGAGGAAAAAATTACCAGAGGGACAGAAATAAATGTGAGGAACCCCAGGTCGCAGTACAAGACAGACCGAGGATTTAAGAATTACCCACTTCATCTTTAATCTTGAATTTTTCACTTGACATAGTTAAAGAGGAAGAGACATCTCTGCAAAAAAATACACCCTGCAAGACAAAGGCATAATGAGCTAGTATACTAGCTCATTATGAATTACTTACCTGAGATCAAAGCCCCCGCATCGGCCCTCATTCGCCTTCTCCGACGCTGCCATCTATCCTGGAGTGACTTCCGGAGCTGCGATGATGTCACTCCCATGCATGCCCGCTGGTGCCGCCACTAACAGCATGACCACCGCTAGAGACGCACGCCTGCGCCCGATATCTGCGGCGCATGCGCCGTAGACATCTGTGCCGCTATTTCTGCAAACATCTCCTAAACCTTTTAGGTTTGGGAGATACTTTTGCACCTACTGTACAGGTAAGCCTTAATCTAGGCTTACCTGTAGGTTAAAGTGGTTGGAATGGGTTTACAACCACTTTAAAGTGGAAAGAAAATAAAAAGGTCAAGATCTGATTTGTTATAGGGATCATCTAGAAGTGTTAATTGTGCCTAAGTAGTACCCTTTTGTTGGAAGTTCTTCCTGAAAAATAGGACCCCATACGTGAGGGTGCCTAGGCCACCTATTTGCCTTTCGTAAATCATACCCACAGTGCAGAGCTAGGCATTGTAAGTCTCAGGGCCGGTTCACACAGCAGGCGAGGCGAGGCGTCTCCGACTTGCCTCGCCGCGACCTGCGGCGACCTCAGCGGCGACTTGCAGATGACTTCTGTATAGAAGTCAATGCAAGTCGCCCCGAGGTCGCCCAAAAGTAGTACAGGAACCTTTTTTCTGAGTCGGAGCGACTGGAGTCGCTCCTCTCAGAACGGTTCCATTGTACAGAACGGGGGCGACTTGCGGGAGCGAGGCGAGGCGAGTTGTGTCGCCTCGCATCGCCCGCTGTGTGAACCGGCCCTTAGAAAAGCTCTGCAGGGCACAGCTTCAAGGGTTCAGTGGGACATCTTAAAGTGGAGTACCACCCAAAAGTGGAACCTCCGCTTATCCGCCTCCTCCCCCCTCCGGTGCCACGTTTGGCACCTTTCAGGGGAGAGGGGGGAAGGGTACCTGTTTTTGACAGATACCCTTCCCACTTCCGGGAGACTGTATAGCGGCGCCGTCCTTCAGAATTTTCGCCCCCCCCCCCCTCCTCCTTTCTCCACCGCCGGGCCAGATAGAAGGCACAGCACGCTTTGTGTATGCACAGTAGGGAACCAGCTGTGAAGCCAAAAGGCTTCACTGCTGGTTTCCCTTACCAGGAATGGTGGCGGTAGCACCCAGGAGCCGATCCAAAGATTGGCTAAGGTGCCAATATTGCAGGCTCCCTGGACAGGTAAGTGTCCATATATTAAAAGTCAGCAAACTACAGTATTTGTAGCTGCTGACTTATTTTTTTCCCCCAGGCGGAATACTACTTTAAATGACAGGGTCACTTTGATACAATTGATGTGCATTTTTAGAAAAGTTTGTACTATTGTAACAAAAATGTAAAGAAATGTTCCTTAACAATAAGTAATTGGGTATGATAATGCCATGTTACCATTCACTCCTAAGGCTGGACACACAAGGGATTCTGGCAGTGTGACCATGCTATTAAAATTGCCAACAATCACAAAATGCTCCAAATCATATACTTGCCACACTAGTAATTAAATCTAGGCGATTTTAGTAGCTCAACTACAAGCTAAACTTGGCCCAGCCCAAGAGGCCCTATAATTTACCCAACTGTAGATGTATAGTACAGGGACCTACTCTATATGCCCAACATTTGAGGACACCTGACCATAACATCAATACATTATGTTGGACATCCCATTCACAAATCATGGGCATAAATACAGTCACCCTTGGCTGCTTTCACACTGGGGCGGTATTCAGGCGTTACAGCGCTAAAAATAGCGCCTGAAAAAAACCAGCCCCTTTAACTCCAGTGTGAAAGCCGGAGGGCTTTCACACTGGAGCAATGCGCTGGCAGGACGGTGAAAAAAGTCCTTCTAGCCGCATCTTTGCAGCGGTGTATTCACCGCTCCTATACCGCTCCTACCCATTGAAATCAATGGGACACCGCGGCAATACCGCCGGCAAAGCGCCGCTGCAGCGGCGCTTTGCGGGCAGGTTTAACCCCTTTTCGGCCGCTAGCGGGGGTTAAAACCACCCGGCTAGCGCCCGCACACCGCCGCTAAAACGACGGTAAAGCGCCGCTAAAAATAGCGGCGCTTTACCGCCGACGCTGCTCCCGCCCCAGTGTGAAAGCAGCCTTTGCAGCTATAACAGCCACCACTCTTCTAGAACGGCTTTCCACAAAAAAGTGGATGTGCGTCGGTAGCAATTTTTGCCAATTCAACCAAAATAGCATTTTTTATT
Source organism: Lithobates pipiens (assembly GCF_037356315.1). Classification (NCBI taxonomy): domain Eukaryota; kingdom Metazoa; phylum Chordata; class Amphibia; order Anura; family Ranidae; genus Lithobates; species Lithobates pipiens. The sequence goes on along the minus strand of NW_027507758.1, from coordinate 530,393,182 downwards.
TACTGCTGCTAAACAAAAAGCCTTACTGTAGCTTACAATCAGCCTTCCAATTCATCCCAAAGGTGTTTAGTAGAGTTTGGGTCAGGGCTCTGGGCAGGCCACCTGAGTCCACCCCCCAAACTCATGAAACCTTGTCTTTATGGACCTGGCGAACCCAATCTGCAAAGCAACAATCTGGCTAAAATATCTTGTGTTGCAGCATTACCCACTTGTGTCTTGGATGCCTTTGTAAAACAGCACAAGCACAGCAGATATTTGTTCCAGTGCTGCTTTACAATGGCATTGGGATGCAACAGATCCTATGGGTCCCGGCAGATTCTAGCGTTGGAACCACTAGCCGTCAGTGGCAGATAAGGTCATGCACTTTTACAGCCATCAGCTACATAGGAACAGGCTGTAGAAGAGTGAAAAAACACCATGCATGTTGGTTGATTTACTAAAGGCAAAGTGCAGTTTCTCCAGAGCTTAGTAAATGTGGTAAAGATTCACTTTGCAAAGGATACCCAATCACGTACAAGGAAAACTGAAAAAACTATTTTTGCTTGAACATGATTGGATGTTGGAAGTCAGCAGAGCTTCTGCTCATTTACTAAGCTCTGGAGCAACTGCACTTTGCAATGCGCACAGTTTGCCTTTAGTAAATCACCCTATGGTCTTTTCATCAGCGTGCAGGGATATCAATTATTCTCTAAGTAGCAACAATGATGTTGGATTATGGGTTTATTGAGCAAGTATCAACTGCTCATGTAGGTGAACATATGATCATTCACGTTTTCAATGATCGCAAATCTGTGAAAAAGGTCACTAATGTGCTAAATGTGTTCCCTCTTCAATCTGACTTAAAGTGATTCTAAAGATTCTAAATTCTTCTAAAATGAAGGTTTTTTTTTTACCTTCTAGCATTGAATGAAAGGTAGAAAAAAATCTTCAGTGCATGGATTTACCCACGGCCCTCCCCACTACTTACCCGAGCACAATCCAGCAATGGGCACAAGAGCAGCTGCTCTCCCAGGTCTCTGCCTCCTCGTTGGCTAAGAGACAATAGCGGGAGCCATCACAGCCAGTAAGAAGGGAGCAGAGGGCGGGGCCGAGCCTCCTTCTGTAAGTCTTATGGACACACAGAGCAGGGCTCAGGAGTGAGCATGCACGAGTACCCTCATACCAAGCGGCTTGCTATGGGGGCACTTTGAGAAGAGGAGGAGCCAGGAGCACAAGAATAACATTTGTTAATTTTTTTTGTTTAATCCTACCTTTAATTTCACTTTAATCTAACCATTACATAATGATCCCCCTCCCCCCCCCCCCTTACATGGGTTGCAGTGTAGCATTTAAAGAGGAATAAAGCCATCCTAAAGTAAAACTTGTACGTTCACATTGAGTGTTACTATTCTGCTATGTCAAATAAGTTGCACTAATGTGAAATTAGAATCAGCAGACATAGGGGTTGATTTACTAAAACTGGAGCATGGGCAAGATGTATATGTTGAAATGTTGAACCTAAAAAAAAAAAAAAATAAGGCAGGATGTATAGAACTAAGACATCATCAAATCCCCAAAAAAACAAGCATTTTTAAAGGAGAAAGTGACCCAAGGAGTCAACTGCAACCTTCACTTGAAATACATGAACCCAATCTGGAAGGATGTTCACGTTACCCATATAGTAGGTGTGCTGGTCAGCTGTCCACAAACTTTTGGACATTTAGGCCCCTTTCACATGGGCTGTCCCTTTCACATGGGCTGTCCCATGTCACATGGGCGAACAGGCCCGCCTGTCATTTATTCACTTGGATGTGATCGGACCCTGCAGTCTCCTCTATGGAGAAGCGCATGTCAAGCAGACACATGTCCACTGATACCCACCACCATCCAATCCAGTCCGCCAAAAAAAAAAAAGAAAAAAGGCGGTCTGTTTTCATCCGATTGCCGGGACTGTGGGCATGTCTGCTCTGCATAGCAGAGTGGACACAGACCTGTCATCTGCCAGATCAGCTAAGCTAGTGGAGTCCGCTTAGCGGAGGTGCCTGTGTAAAAGGGGCCCAAGTGTATTTAAGCAAACTACAACACAGATGGAACCAGCCTTAACATTTAAGTAATGCTCTGCTGATAGCTCACCCTAGGGGTGGCTAGATCATACACACATTAACAACCATCCTTGCAAGCCCATAAGTGACCTTAGGTTTATAGGTTGTTTTTTGAACAGTCTGCAAATAACAGCTACATCACAAAAACACAAACACAGATTTTATGATAGCATGGCTTGTTCTCCGAGTACTGTGCTAAATTTTATTTATAACCTGAAAATGCTAATATTGCAGTAAACAAGAAGAAATGCATTGGAACAAAACACTAAATATTACCCAGAAGCACTTGAGGGCATTTCATTTCCCATGACATTTAAAAAAAAAAAAAAAAAAAAAAAAACACCATTCTCTTTAGTTTGATATTTCCTCGCCAAAGTACAGAAAGAAGGCACTCATCGGCTGTGTCAGATGGATTGCGGCATTTGTCATTTATGAGATCTCTAATGCTCAACCAGTAGGTCAGAGCCACACTGTATGCATGACTGAAGCAATATGTCTGACCTCCTGAGAAATGCATATGTCTGACCCCGTAAGAAGTTCATCCTTTATTTTATTTACCACTGCGGGGCCTGCGGTGATAGACTACCACAAGTATACCAGTTCAGAAGAAAGAAATATAGTCTGAAGAATATACCAAGATATAAAGTACTGTACATGTAAACCCAATAACAAAAATCTCATATTAGCTTTAAATCCCAGCTTTGAAAGTAACTTTTATTTTTTGTTTTAGTAATATTGCTGCAGCCTTATGCCAAAAGTCCCTTTTCTTAGCAGCACATTGGAGATCAGGACCACTGGGGGTCAATTTACTAAAACTGGAGAGTGCAAAATCTGGTGGAGCTCTGCATAGAAACCCATCAACTTCCAGGTTTTATGGTCAAAGCTTAATTGAACAAGCTGAAGTTAGAAGCCGATTGGCTACCATACACAGCTGCACCACATTTTCCACTCTCCAGGTTTTAATAAAATCAACCCCACTATGTTCTGTGCAAAAACAGTAATCCAGATCTGCAAATGGTCCCACACGCCCCTGCACAGTCAAAACCAGGCAATGTTCATGCTGTCTGGGCAGGGAGATCAGAGTTGTTTTTAGCACCTTGCTTTTGCAGAATACACATGTTAAAATGAAAGAACCAAATAAACAGCATTTGCAAATAGAGAAATTCGATTTATTGGCTCTGTGGTTAAACAGTCATGGATTAAAGCCATGAAAATAAAAAAATTTCAATTTGAAATTTTATTTAGCATGTTGCTAAACGCTTAATAAGACATCAACACTACAGCCAACATACTCAGGATTTGTTGTTGCTTTTTTTGTTTTGATTCTTTAAATACTTGGTGATAACCATGTTGTAAAAGCCAAAAAAACAAATAGTGGCTATGGTGTAATGCTGGTTTTAGGAATGTTGACATGATCCTTAGAAAGATGTCCATAAATGTGCAACCTCATTTGGCAAGTCTGGGACTGGAGTTGTCATCCCCAGATGTCATCATGGTCTCTCCACCACGAAGAGATCTACATGTTCTTACTCTTTGTTCTCCATCATGGAGAGTTCCTTGATGACTCTTAATTTCCCGCTAGCGTCCAAATTTCGCTTCTCCCGTATAAGCTCCTCCAGGCTGTGGAACCTCAGGGTATGAATGTTATTTTCTTCCAAGTGGAGCTTCAAGAAATACTGAAGATTGCCCGAATGGACCTCCCCACCTGCTTTAAACTCCCTGTTGCCAAACCTGCACCAGGCAGCAAAGCTCTCAGAGTTAGTCCAGCAGATCTCATCACTTCTCAAGCCAAGGTGTCCACATGCATTCTGAAGGACCAGCTCAGCAGTCAGGGGCCTGTATCGATACCAGCTACTCACCACCCTGCCCATACACCCTCCGCCTACCTCGAAAACATTGTCTTTGCGGATCTCCCCATGGTGCAAGTGTATGATCTGTCCCTGACCAACGTAGACTGCCCAGTGTGGTGATGGGGGAGGAGGGTGGTCTGCAGCAGGGCAAATAAAGAGCAGCTCCAGGAGGTCTCCTGGTTGGCAGAAGGTCAATAAGCCTTGCATAGGATAGACACTGAGGTCCTGACCGTCCCTGAGCTTGGAAAAGATGCATTCCTGACAACTAAAGGCTGAAAACTCAATTTCGTTGAGCAAAAGGTGCCCTTCACATTCGCTGGGACTTTGGTCCCTCACAGTGTATCGCTCAGACTGCCCTCTATCGTCCAGGTCCTCCTCCTCATCCGAGAAAAAATATGCCACCCCAACTCGCAGCTCGTCCTTCTCTATTCCAGAAGGGTCCCCTGTTGGCAACTCGCTGTAATTCAGGTGGGTGATGCGATCCAGTTGATTTCCCATCAATGACAGGACAAGGCAATAACAGCAGGAACACCAGTTCTGCAAGGAGAAAACAAGAATCTGGTTTATTTTACTGAAGGAAAAAGCCCAATAGAAAAGTCCTAAACGATCAGAACAGCAATTAAAAAAAACATGTCAAATCTTCAGAAGCATATTAAGAAGGTAATCAATAGACAGATCTTGATTCACATAAAAAGACATTAATTCAGCCCTTAAAATTTATTCTTTCAATATCAAGCAGCACAAGTACCTGAAACAAACCTGGTATTCAGCCTTTTGCAGTCCCTGGAACAGTAGAAATCAGATTGGAAAAGAGTGAAAAAGCACAAGGAAGCAGTTTGGCTGCAGCTATTCTATGCTAACAAAAGGAAATGGCGATAGGAGGAGAGGGCAGAGTGATCCATAGATATGAGCGAATCCATCTGCCGCTCCTCCTTCCACTATGCAGTCACAGGCTGAGGGAGGGACAAGACCTCTAAAGGTTACCCAACTGCAACAAAGAAAAAACAAATCTACTTAGCTGCAAGACAGGGATGTGTTATGTGGCACAGCTGCGTAAATCTCATGACTGGATGGTGATAAATACAAATCATTTCCAAGGTAAGCTTCTCCCTTATCGGTCTGTATTACAATTGTGTATTTAGCAGTTTATCAGGTGTATAGCTTTGGCTTGGTTTAACGAATAAATGTAATTTATGGATTTATAGGGGTGATTGACATCATAAGTGCTACCAACTAGGTATTTGAGAAAGATCAGAGTGAAGTTTGAGAGTTTAACTTTGACTTCGTTAGTAATCCAAATAAAGAATACTGGGGAAGCCTCTAGCAAGCCTCCCTTAGGCCGCGTACACACGGGCGGACTGTTCGTCCAACTTTGTCCGCTGAACAGTGTTTGGGCGGACAGTCCGCTCGTGTGTGGGCTTTCAGCGGACAGTTTCAGCGGACAGTTGGACGGACAAGGTTTTTCGGAAATTCCGTAAAACTGTCCGCTGAAACCTTGTTTCAGCGAACAGTCCGCTCGTGTGTAGGCTTGTTCGTCAAACAAAGTTGCGCGCATGCTCAGAAAGGATTTTCACACCGAAAGCTATAATGCAGTGTATAGGACGTCGTATTTTTCGTCCCGTCGTACGTGCCGTTCACGTCATCGCGCACGGTTTCAGCAAACTGTTCGTCCGTCGTGTGTGGCCATGTCCGTCCATGCTAAGTTTGAGCGGACTGTTTGCCGAAACTGTTGGACGGACAAAGTTGGGCGAACAGTCCGCGCGTGTGTACGCGGCCTTAGGCTGTTCAGTATTCCACAATCCATGAGATCAAACATCACTTGACACTAAAAACAAATATAACCCTCAAAGACTGAAATATAAATGCAGTTATTATAGCTAAAGGTAATATCTGATTTGACTTTATATTCCTGGATTGCTGTTCTATAATTTGATTACTGTATCTCAGTATATTCGGGAAATCCTATAGCCACACAGATTGAATTACATCTGGTCAGTCTTAAAACTTGGCATCGGACAAAACGCGATGGATTTGGTTGTCGGAATCTCCGACCGTGTGTACAAGGGCTAAGGGGTAGATCTGAAATGAGTGGAAGCTCTGCTGATTTTATCATCCAATCACGTGCAAGCTAAAATGCTGTTTTTATTTTCTTTGCATGTCCCCCTCGGATCTACAGTGACTTTACTTTCAAGTGCACTTTCAGTGAAAAGTGGATTTTGCTTTAGTAAATAACCTCCAATGTCTTGAACTGTCTTCAGTGTAAAGAAGAACAAGGAGTCCTGGAAGTGATGGTTTGGCCCCCACAGAGCCCAGAACAACATCAGTCTGTCTGGGATTACATGAAGAGACAGAAGGATTTGAGGCAGCCTTCATCCACGGAGGTTATGTGGTTAGTTCAAGATGTTTGGAACAACCTACCTGCCAAGTTCCTTCAAAAACTGTGTGCAAGTGCACCTAGAACAGTGATGGCGAACCTTGGCACTCCAGATGTTTTAGAACTACATTTCCCATGATGCTCAACTACACTGCAGAGTGCAGGAGCATCATGGGAAATGTAGTTCCAAAACATCAGGGGTGCCAAGGTTCGCCATCACTGACCTAGAAGAACTGATGCTGTTTTGAAGGCAAAGGGTGGTCACACCAAATATTGATTTGATCTGGACTTATATTTTGTACAATTAAAGGGATACTAAAGTCCCCCAAAAATATATAAACAAAACATTTGTTTACTCAGTTTAGGCCGATACGTATTCTTCTACATTTTTTTATTTATTTTTTTGTAGAAAATATCGCAATAAGCGTTTATTGATTGGTTTGCACAAAAGTTATAGCGTCTACAAAATAGGGGATAGTTTTACGGCATTTTTATGAATTTTTTTTTTTTACCAGTAAAGTACTAGGATTATGGTGGACAGATAGGACACTTCTGGCGCTATTTTGGGACCATTCACATTTATACACCGATCAGTGGGGTGGGGTTAATCCAGGGGTGCCCAACCTTTCGAAGATGCATGCCTGGATCTTAAGCGACTTGGTAACCAGTCGCGGGCCACAATGAGCAGAGAAGGCGGATGAAAGGTCCGTACAGAGCGGACACAGCCCACTCTACTCTATGGGTCCTCCGATCCACCCTGACCGAAGGGGATTGATCCCCTGCTGTTTTTTTTTTTTTTAGCGAATCAGATTGGAGGTAGGCGGGTGTAAAAGGACACAAATCCGTTTACATCTGCCGTTTCATAGAGGGGAATGGAGGGTCCGATTGAGTTGTACCGATTGTGTGAAAGAGGCCTTTCACACTAATGCAGCGCAGTGCACCTGTGTCTTTCCTGCGGGTTTGCTACACTTTGTCATATACTTCTGTTATAGCCTGCAAGTGTGGTGCACTTTCTGAAAGCTCACTAAATCTGCAGGCAATAACAGAAGTCTATGCCTCAGTGCAGGTAACCTGAAGGTGCACTGCACCTGCGGATCAGTTTGAAAGCAGCCCAGTAACCACTGCGCAGATATGCCCATATATACACTGCAATTTTAGTAATAAACTGACCATTAATAACAGTCTTCCATTCAGGTATCACCTGCTGTTGCTGTTCCCGGCAGAGTGCATTTGGTATCACTCCGCCTGTGGCAAGATATGGCGCTATACAGGAAGCATCAGCTTATACAGCTCTACTCCACAGCTGCTTGCTTTGCCGGCTTCATTAACAACACAGATGCTCTGTGATGGTGGGTCTGCAACCCATGATCTGGGGTTGCCAATCTGCCATCCCACAGAAGGAGTTTGCGGGCCACATCAGAGGGCTCTGCTGGCCACATGTGGCCCCCGGGCCACTGGTTGGGCACCCCTGGGTTAATCAGTAGGGGACACTGCAGGGGTTAAGTGTGTCCTAGGGAGTGACTAACTGTAGGGGGGGTGGGCTACGTGTGACATGACACTAATCACCGCTCCCCATCACAGGGAATGGTAATCAGTGTCACTAGGCAGCACCGTGAGGCGCGATCGTCTCACGGAGAGGAAGAACGGGGAAATGCTAATGTAAACAAGCATTTCCCCGTTCTTCCTCTCCGTGAGACGATCGCGGGTATCCCTGCGGACATCGAGTCTGCGGGACCCGCAATCACACCCACAGAGCTTGCGGTGGGCACACGTGCCACTGGTGGCGAATGCGTGCCCACAATGCCGCGTTTTAAAGAGCAACGTACAGGTACATTGATATGCCTGTACGCGCCCTTCTGCCGACATATATGGGCATTAGCCGGTCGGCAAGGGGTTAAACATTCTCCTTCTCCTTGTAGGGGAGCAAGATCACTTACACAATGGGGGAGGTTTACTAAAAAGAAGAGTGCAAAACCTGGTGCAGCTTTGCATAGAAACCAATCAGCTTCCAGATTTTATTATCAAAGTTTAATTGAACAAGCTGAAGTTAGAAGCCGATTGGCTGTATGCACAGCTGCACCGGATTCTGAGTGCTCCCATTTTTAGTAAATCTTCCCCAATAAGTTAAGAGAGTTAATGTTTGAGAATTGTGGTGCATGTGACTGCGATATACGGGAACTGCTCTTACTCCGTCAATGGAAGTTGCTGTAAAAGAGCCACAGTGGGAGTACAAGGACGACCCAAACAAGTTAAAAGAATATATAAGAAACACTTTTTTTTTCTTTCCTGTTTTCAGTAAAAAGGTGTGCTTTATAACAGTGTGCTGGATTATAGACTTGGTAAAGCTGTATTATTTAGAAACAGCAAGAACTAGATTGCTTCTCCCACCCATAGTTCTCTATGAGAGATCTGCCTGTATGGTCAGCCCTTTATAAATGCAGGCTGCACTTCTTCCTTCGTAGTTCTGTGGTTAGCCTGTGCTATGGGTTGTATATCTATAGGTTAGATCTTATCTGATTAAACACAACAGGCTCTCTAATACTCTACAATTATATAATACTCTTATTTTTAAAACACACCTGTCATTACCTAGACAGACATACACAAAATACAGAAACCCTAAAGTGCTGACGTTTATGAATGGCTATTGTAAAACAGAGAAAGACTTGTTATGCGACTTTGATGTCCAAAGTTACATGACATGCGACACAAGTGTGAACGGAGCCTTAGGGTTTCTGGGGTGCTCAAGAAGTCATTGATGCATGCCTGGATCTAAGGGTGCATTTAAATTTAAAGGCTTTGTTTTTTTTTCTTTTGTTAAATTAAAAAAAACTTAAAGCGGAGTTCTACGCAAAAGTGGAACTTTCGCTTATCCATCTCCTCCCCCCCTCCAGTGCCACATTTGGCACCTTTGGGGGGGACGGACAGGTACCGGTTTGACAGGTACCATTCCCCTCTTCCAGGAGACAGGGCCGTGGCCCGATCTCCCAGAAGTTCGGCCCCCTCCTTTCTGCACCGCCGGACCAATTAGAAAGAGAAGTGAGCTTCGAACATGCACAGTATGGAGCTCAGCTGTGAAGCCGAAAGGCTTCACTGGTGGGTTCCCTCACCAGGAATGGAGGCGGCTGCACCAGAAAACCCATCCGAAGATCGCCTGGGATGCCGACCCATCATTAATAAAAGAAAAGAAAGGAGCGCAGCTATACACGGTCATGCGTTCCTTCATCTACTGTAAACGAAATGAAATAAAAGCGATGTGCTCTCTTTCTTACAATATATAAGCAGTGGTGCAACCTCTATTATTGCATTACCAAGCAATAGGACATCTAAAACCAACAACATTTCCAGTGTGCAAACCTAAAAGGCCACAAACTAAAATAACATAAAAACCAAGAAAGGGAGGACTTCACTTTTATTTTATCATCCTATGGAGTCACCTTTGTTCGCAGGGACTAAAATGGTGTCTCCTTAGACCATGTGCATCAATAGACACACAAATCCCCATACCCTAGTCTGTCAAAGGACTCCCCTGCTCTTCCTTCCCCCCAATTTCTCCAAAATAACAGACAGACTGGAGACTGCGTTGTCCACTGGTAATGTATTCTCTAGAACAGTTTTTCAACCTTTTCAACACAGAGGAATCCTTGAAACAGTTCTCCGGTCTCAGGGAACCCCACTCTAAAAATTAGAAAATCTACAACTCATGATACATTAATGTGATGGTCAGTGGGAATAATGGTCCTTACACTTGTGGTCATTGGGAAGAATTACCTCCTTACAGATAGCTAAAAAGATCAATGGTGTCAGTGGGAACTTATCTGAGAGGCAGAAATTGCCCCAATGTTGAAGGAACCCCTAGCAACCTCTGGAGGAACCCTAGAGTTCCATGGAACCCTGGTTGAGAATCGCTGCTCTAGAAGATCTGATCTTCAGAGAAGCAGCAATGGAAGGGCTAAAGCCAGCAGTATTTAAAGCTATAAACTGGAAGTGGTCGAGTGAGAATTATGGTTATTCTATTGTGCTCAATGTATTCAGTTAAAAACTCCTGAAGGTTTATTGCTACGCTAACTATGTGGTGTGGTAAGAAGTTCCAAAAAAATTTGGAATATCTGGATGGAGTCTTCAGCTACTAATGCAGATTCTCTGGACGACTAATGAGTTTCAGGCTATGAAATTTGTTCCTCCTTAAAGCGGAGCTCCACCTTAAAGTGGAACTTCCGCTCATTGGAACCCCCCCCCCCCCCTCCGGTGCCACAATTGGCACCTTTCAGGGGGGAAAGGGGTGCAGATACCTGTATAGTACAGGTATTTGCACCCACTTCCGGCATAGATAGCAGCAGATTCTGCGGGTATTTACGCCACTTCCTGCCATCCTTTGCGATTCGGCACTGCATTGCTTTAACTGACAATTGCGCGGTCATGCGGCACTACACCCAAACAAAATTGATGTCTTTTCCCCACAAATAGAGTTTTATTTTGGTCGTATTTGATCATCTCTGTGGTTTTAATTGTTTGTGCTATAAACAGAAAAAAAAACGACAATTTAAAAAAACAAAAAACAAACACACACACACACACACACACACACACACACACACACACACACACACTATTTTGTACTTTTTGCTATACTAAATATCCCCATTTTTTATTTTAAATTTCTCAGTTTAAGACAATATGTATTCTACATATTTTTGGTAATAAAAATTGCAATAAGCGTATATTGATTTGCGCAAAAGTTATAGCGTCTACAAAATAGGGGATAGATTTATAGCATTTTTATTATTATACATTTTTTTACTAGTAATGGCGAGGCGTAATAACACTAGGGGGCGATCAAGGGGCAATTGTGTTTCCTGTGTGCGTTTCTAACTGAAGGGGAGGGGACTGACCCAGAGGAAATGACAGATCGTGTTTCCTAGCTATTAGGAACACACGATCCGTCACTCCTCATAGAACAGAACAGGAATTTGTGTGTTTACAGAGTTAACCCTTTAATAGCCCTCGATGTTAACCCCTTCCCTGCCAGTGTCATTAGTAAAGTGTCACTGGTGCCCAAAAAGTGTCAAAAGTATCAGTTAGTGTCCTGACTGTCCGTCGCAATCCCGCTCTAAGTCGCTGACTGCCGCCATTAATAGTAAAAAATAAAATATCCTATAGTTTTTAGATGCTATAACTTTTGCGCAAACCTATAATATACATGCATACATATATTTTGGCCTCAATTGATAGAGAAATTAGAATTTTTACATTTTTTCTTTATTGGATACATTTTACATAGGTTAGACTTGATGGACTTGGAGTCTTTTTTCAACCTCACCTACTATGTAATAGCAGAAAGTAAAATAAATAAAAAATATAAGAACCACAGAGGTGATCAAATACCACCAAAAGAAAGTTGTGTGTGTGTGTGTGGGGGGGGGGGGGGGGAGAGAAAGACGCACATCCATTTTGGGTACGGAGTTGCACAATCACGCAATTGTCAGTTAAAGTAATGCAGTGCCGGTATCGCAAATAATGGCCTGGTCATCAAGGTAAGCCTTCCAGGGCTGAAGTGGTTAGAGTGTTGCTAAACCCAGGACCCTGCATTCACTATACCTGGTCTCCCACAGTGCACAGAAATGCAATTATTTTAGTTAATATAAACTTCTAAATACCTTTTCTCATCACCAGTATATATAAGTCTTGTGACTTCTATCAGTGGCTGGTTAAAGCTTGTAGGAGTTTTTTAATTCTACTCTGACTGTCCTATGAGGCTGCAGGACCCCCAACTTTGTCTGGGGAGTGCTGATTGGTCCAGTGCTGATCACATGCACCCTCCCAGGAAGAAAAATACAAATAAAAAATAACACACACACACACACACACACACACACACACACACACACACACCTTTAGCAATACACACCAAACTGAGCATGTGCAGAGTGACTCCAAAGGCTCTGTCTTATCAAGAGATGGATTGGGGACTATAGTGTGGAAAAAAAGGGGAGGATGCCTTTTTCAGATAATTTTAGGGAATGATGAGTGAGTGAGATTTAAAGGTCATGTCTGGGCAATATACAAAAAAAATGCAGTGCATCTAGGCTGTATGTAGGTACATACCCCCATGTTTATCTCGGCTTGCTACAATACAGAAAAATGGCAGTTGATCCTGCCACCAATATAATTGAGGTTTTAACTTTATGTGCACTCTTCTCTGTGGACTACAGAACGCCCCACCCCATGTATGTTGATGAGAAAAGAAAGGGGGATTCTGCAGTTCACCAAAAGAGAAAAAAGGAAAAGTCTGATAACGCAGACTGGGATTTCAGAGCAGAAAGGGCATTGGGGTTGATTTACTAAAACTGGAGTGCAGTACAGTACTGGTTCAGCTCTGCAGAGAAATCAATCAGCTTCCTGGTTTTATTGTCCAAGCTTAATTAAACAAGGTTAACCACTTCAATTACGGGCACTTTACCCCTTTCTTGCCCAGGACAATTTTCAGCTTTCAGCGCTGTAGCACTTTGCATGACAATTGCGCAGTCATGCAACACTGTACTCAAACTGAATTATAATTTTCTTCCCACAAATAGAGCTTTTGGTGGTATTTGATCACCACTGGGGTCGATTTTTTGCTAAACAAACTAAAAAAGACCAACATTTTTGAGGAAAAAAAAAAAAAAGGATGGGCACTAATAGGTGACACTGATCAGGAGCTACTGACAGGCATTACTGAGTGGCATCTGAAGGGCACTGACAGGCATTACTGATGGGGCACAGGCTGGCAGCTGATGGGCACCTCTGATGGGGTTGTGCTTCACTGAGAGGTTCCCTTATCAGGAATGGTGGTGGCTGCTCCATGGACAGGTAAATGTCCATATATTAAAAGTCAGCAGCTGCAGCATTTGTACCTGCCGACTTAATTTTTTATGCGGAGGCTGGACCTCCTTTTTAAAGTGGAGTTCTAGGCTTATTAAAAGTCAGCAGCTACAAAAAGTGTAGCTGCTGACTTTTAATAAACAGACACTTACCTGTTCCACAGTCCAGCGATGTGGCCGAACGGGGGTGGGGGGGGGGTCACTCCTCTCCCCCTCCTCTCCGCCGGCGCCTCCATTGCCACTCTGGGAACCCAGCCGTGACAGCTTTTGGCTTCATGGCCGGGCACGCACGGCGCATGCGCAAGACGTGCGCGCTCCCGGGGTGGATAGGCGATCTCCTGGGACACGTGACAGATCGCCTAGAGGGAGGGGTCGCCTAAGGCAAAAAGAGGAGTCACCTTGACGGTCCCTGGGCGGAAGGAGGAACTGGGACAGGAAGTCCATCTCCTAACAAAGCCCCCACTCCCCCCTCAAAAGAATTACGTGACAAAATGTGGCATGTAAGGGGGTGAGGAGTGCTTAAAGCAGAAGTTCCATTTTTTGGGTGGGACTCCGCTTTAAGATCGTGAGGGGGGGTTGAATTGAGATTGCAGCTTTTTAGCGATTAATCGTGCAGCTCTAATCAAAATGTGGGTTTACATAAAGAAAACTGTAGCTTCTGCTTACAATAAACCTGTCCATTGGTAATGAGTTTCTAAACTGTCCATACAATAAAATAAATAAATAAACCACAAACAGTATGTTGGCGTGTGGTGGATGTATCTGTACGCACGTTGGAAGTAGTGGGGGGGCCTCAGGTCAACTTTTGCATCAGGGCCCACAAGCTTCAGGCTACGCCTCTGGCTATCACTATATTGAAGCCGGAGATGAAACCAGGTTCCTCTGCTGACGCTGGCCGTTTCATCACTTGGCTCGACTACTAAGCTTACCTGTATCAATTTACACCTTTAAAAAAAAATAAAACAGAAGTGCTCACTTCTGACCTCCAGGTTGGTGTTCAGTGCAGTGCCAGGTACCGGAGGAGTCGACACTGTGTGACTTTGTAGACGTTCCTATTTCCCCTGGGAGTGGGCAGAACAATGGCCCCTTCACATCCCACACTTCTGGTAGTAATGTCAGATTCCTGTGTCCCCTGTTGTGCTCTGAGGTTCCTTTTGATAGCTGCTATATCACTAGAGGACACAGCAGCAACTTAGGGGTTGACCAGAGGAACCACAGAGAGTGGCAGTTGACGCAGGAATCTGACACAACCAGAAGTGTCAGGTGATTATGCTAGGGAGGCTGCAGCATAGATCAGAGAAATTGGCAGCAGGACAAGCAATTATAAAGCATCTATTTTTGCTCAAGCCATGTTTCCTAAATGCTTTAAGGTCAGGAGTAGCTTTAAATAAAAAATGGTCCAATAATAAGGTGTCCAACACCTGTTAAAATAGAAAAAGCATATTTTTCTGCAATACTTACCTTGTCTTTGGCGTTGTCCCCACAGGCACTCCATGTCAACCCCCAGTTGTTAATGATGGCCAGCATTCTTCAGTTACTTCTAGTGAACCAGAGCATCAAGGACCTGTCCCCTAGGGGGTTCATCATCATGTCACTTGGGCTTCCTGGAGAATCAAAGTCGATTTCTGCTGAGGCCAACAGATGGTAGGCCAGTCACCAGATTTCAGAGATTTGCAGCATGGATGTGTAGCTGACAAACTGCAGAAACTTGCTTGAAGCAATCATGTTAAAAAACTATTTGTGGAATGTGGAAAACACGTCTGGAAGAATTGAAGGAGGCACTACCCAGTATTAGTATAGGAGTTTCTAATGTCACTCCAACTGTACACTACAAGACCTGAAGACAGCAGTGCGCTTTGGTCTCTGAACTTAAAGCGTTTGTTACCCTGACACTTCATATTCCTGATATATGCCTGCTGTAGGATGTACCTGTATGAGAAAGTATCCTGTTCTTTGTATTGCTTCCTTTATGTGAAATCTCTGGTGTTTCTGCCAGTCCCTCTGCTTTCCTATTAAAAACTGACCATACCAAGCAGGAGAGCACACCGTGGTCAGTTCTCTAGCTATGCTGGGAACTCTGCGTGCCCTTCTTCAATGATTAGACTTGTCCTGACACCCCTTCCCTGCTGCACAACCATTGACTGGAAAGTTCAGTGTGCTGCTGCTTCTATTCCCCCAGCTCTTACGCAGCTGAGAACAGAGGGAATGTGATCACTTATAAAAAAAAAATTTTTTTTTTATATATATATACAATATAAAAATATATTATATTTTTTTTTATGTCCGGTACGGATAAGGATGACAAACAGGGTTAACATAAACTCACCACTTGAAATAGACCTGAAAGTGTGCCTTGGTCTAACGTACGGTATACCAAAATAAGGGGGCATACCCTAGATAAGAAATGAGGATTAAATGAAATGAACATGAAATGAAGTGAAATGAGTACTCTTGTGAGGAGTATGATGCCTTGAGAAATGCCCTAAAAAGGGGATGGGAGGGTGGGTATCGCACACAGGAACCGACAAGGAACACAGCAGAATGGGCTGATTAAATACCCCTCCGGGCTCCTCCCATAAATTCCGGCCACCATACTGGCCGACAAGGAACACAGCTGAACGGGCTGATTAATTACCCCTCCGGGCTCCTCCCATAAATTCAGGCCACCATACTGGCCTTCTAACACACACATATACATACATATATATATATACATATACATATACATATACATATATACACACATATACATACATATAGTAAGTGGGCTTTCGATTAAATGATTGCTAACTAGAGGTCAATGGTCATGATAGGGAGCCCATCCTTCCTGCTCCTAATTTGACAAATTGGCCCAGGGTGCTGAGTGAGCAGTGCCAGTTGTATGCATACATGTGGCCACACAGTGTTAAAGTCCACTGTCGTGCAGCCACATATATGAAAGTGGCCAGCAGCAATAGGTTGAGGAATATAATAAGATAAAACTTTTTTTTCTGTTTTAGATAGGGTGTGGAAGGGTTAGTCTCAAGTTTTTTATCGTGTCCATGCTGGGGAGATTTATCTATTTGTCCTGGTGACCACAGAACGTTAGGGGGAAATCCAAAATTTTACAGCGATCACTAAAACAAGAGATAAGGGCAAGGAAGCTTATGATGACAAGTGTGTAAGGGTAGAATTCCCCTCACTTTAGGGAGATTTTCTCTCACTTCCTGTTGAGTCTAAAAACCCTGACAATCAAATTTTGAGTTGTTTCCAGAAGAAAAGAAGGGGGATCTTCCAAGAGGGACACCTGATCCGTTTTGTTTCCTTCCCTTTGTAGAGATCTCTTGTTGTGTTGTGTAAGTTAGTAAGGAGATCTCCATTAGGCCAGATTTTTTGTGTAGAGCACAGCATTTTCCATATAATAGACCTCCATTAGGACAGGTATTTTTTAACAATGCAAAAAAAAGGAGCACACACTTATGTAAACCCAACACTTAATATTCCATATATGTGCCTGCTGTACCATGTACTCGTATGAGCGCATCCTGTTCTTTGTATTGCTTCCTTTGTATGAAATCCCTGTCAGTCCCTCTGCTTTCCCTCTTTGCCAGCGGATCCACATGCTCAGGCTGATCCCAGATGAGCGGGCAATGACAAGTCCATGTCCGCTCTGCATCAGCCTGCTCTACTCTATGGGTGGTCAGATGTAAACAGACCGCCTCATCCGATCCGCCAAACGGATGGGGGAACAGATCCCCCATCGGTCTGCTTTTAGCAGATAGGATCGGATGTCGGCGGGTGTAAACAGACACATGTCCGTTTACATTCCGCATCTCCATAGAGGGTATTGGATGATCCACCCGTGTAAAAGGGACTTAAAAAAAACTGACTACACTAGGCATGAGAGCCCAGTGTGGCAAGTTCTCTAGCTGTTCTGGGAACTCAATGGGATTGATTTACTAAAACCAGAGAATGCAAAATCTGGTGCAGCTGTGAATAGAAACCAATCAGCTGGCAAGTTTTTTTTTTTTTTTGGCAAAGCCTAACTGAACAAGCTGAAGGTAAAATACGGTTGGTTACCATGCACAGCTGCATCAAATTGTTCAGTTTTTAGTAAATCAACCCCATTCCAATGATTAGACTTGCATGCGCCCCCCCCCCCCCCTAATACAGGGAAGCTCGGTGCACTGCCTTTTTCCTCCCCCAGCTCTCAACAGTATAAAAAAGTAGCTTAGAGGGTGTGCGATTACTAATAAAATGTTTTTACATATACTTTAAGCTTGGGCTCCTCTCCCAGCATTATTGCCACATAATTGTGAGACGCAGCCTCACTGACTAACAGTAAGGCGTGAGAAAGTTATACATTCAAGCAGAGGTAGGTGCACCCCTAGGTGCCTGTGTTTTAATTGTTGCCTGGGTTCCAATAGAGAACATTTTCTCTCACATTATGATCGGATATCTGACTGGAAAATAGCCACAATAAGAAAAACACAGCAATGAATACCTGGCAGAGGTTCTAACTATGGAAGGTGAGCTTTCAGAGTACACTTAAAAACTGGTCCCTGGCATTTCTCCAGTCCTGAATATTTCAAAATATTAGTATCACTTTCACATGAATTTGACTTGTATTATTATTTAGCCAAGAGAAACATGTATGGATGTCACTGTGGAACTCCTTCTGAAAATGCACACTGCCTGGCTGCTACACAACCATTTAAAATCATTGTTCTCAAAACAAGCATGCATACTCTTCTCAAGTTGAAGACTCTAAAAACAATTGATGAAACTGCATATGAAAGATAGCCAGGGAATCAGTATTTCCAGAAGCAGAGGTAAGTGACCTACATATCTGTCCCATCGCAGGTTTCCTTTAAATGTATTTTCTGGTTAATAAACTGGATAGAATATCTGCCCAAATCATTGCAGACTTGTCTGAGCCTGAGACAACATGATTATGAGAACTGGTCTGCTCAGATAAGCAAGCACAACAAGGTGTAGCTACATAGGCTTCCCGCAGGATGGAAATGCAACAAGTTCATTGAATATTGTTATAGTTAGTTAAAGGTAGGAAACCTCAGCATTCCAGCTGTGGTGGAACTACAAATCACATCATGCCTCTGCGAGTCATGCTTGTGGTTATCAGTCTTGCAATCCCTCATGGGACTCAGCAGCACACAGCAGGAGTACCAAGGTTGCCAACCCCTGAACGACGATTGAAGTTATTGGAAGCGATAACCTGCTATGATCCTTTTGTCTATGGTTAACAAAAGATAACTGCAGACAATCCCAGATGACAATTCTCAAGGAAAATAGAGATTGGATATGAGGGATACCTTTGTCTGATTGCTATTGATTCCTCCAGCTTAAGCTGGTGATGGAGTTCATTGGCTGTGCCCTTTTGTCTGCAACAACAAACACGCCTACTCTGGCGATCCAAGCATACAGATTTATACAAAGCGCTTTCAAAAGAAACCATTTTTTTTGGGCAGTTCAATATAACTACACATATCTATGACCAACTTAAGCCCTTTTCTCAAAGTTCCTACTAACCTCTCATAATTCTACAGGTATCCCAAGGAAGATCAGGTCTGACAACTCAATGCCTGAGACCAACAGCACAGCAAACTCTTATTTAACCAAAGAATAACGTGTGCAACCAAAAGAACATTATATAGATTATAGATGGGGGGGTGGATCATATAATAATGGATTCAGAAGTCAGTTTGTCTAATCCAGGAGCCAGCTCCATAGACGAATAGTAGAGAGAACCTCAAAAGTTAGGTGCCTGCTGCAATTTTAAGAGGAGCATTGGATACCTGGGCTCCTGGGAATTAGTCCACCCTTGTAATGCATTCTATATATACTGTATAAAGGAAGCCAAAAAAAAAAAAATATATAAAAAAAAATAAAAATAAATTATATATATATATATATATATATATATATATATATATATATATTTTTTTTTTTTTTTTTTTTTTTATTAGTAATAATAATTCCCGAAATCACCTGGTACTGCATATGATTGCTTCATCCAAGACCAAGCAGTGCCTTGCCAATTATTTAACAAGCAAAAATTGAATATTTTGTTTAACCTAGGAAGTATTCACTAGTGTATACTTGGAACAGACTTCCAAAGGCACGAATCAATGAAGATTGATGGAATTTAAACATGGTTGGCACAATGGATCTATAATCCAAAAAATAAAATAACGTGAGTGTGTTGGGTGGCAAAGTTGATGGACCACTCAGTATTTTTCTGCCACCTTTCTTCTATGCATGTCTACATTACATACTGGCACTTTAGCTTGATTTTGGTTTCATCTATCCAACAGTACAGGTAAACATAACAAACACCTAAATCAGTAGCATGGCGAGGGATTGGGGAAAGTCTAAAAACCAACAATCGATCAATTACATTTCAGCTTACTATTGCCATATGCATGAATGATTAATTCTAATTGCTTCCTGTAGGACACTTGACATGTTGCTCTTTGCCTTGTCAAAGAATTTTGACAGATCTAACACACTTCTATGAAGATTTTTTTTTTTTTTTTTTTGGGAGGACGGGATCAAAAGACTGGCACAAAAATTATATATATTCCTAACTAAGCAACAGAAAACAATGCCTTGCTAGAAAGACATGGTCAGATGCTGTATGCAATTTTTCAGCAGCTTGTGAAATGTACAATTGATCTGAGATTCCAATACAGTTATAGAGGGGGTGTTATTTGACAAACCCCCAAGTGAGGGCAGCACCATACACATACACACACACACACACACATACACACACACACACGCACACAGCGAACGTATACATAAATACCTTTATATGCCCTTTGCAATATGGCTATTAGCAGTGCACTGTGGTCTAGAAGTTAATAGCTATCGAAGTGATGCAGAGGTGCTGGTGTCAATGTAATCAATTAAGGTGAAAACTGATCCTTGCTATATCAATAAAAACAGAGGTTGTTATTGGCCATGTATCACTTGCTAATGTATTTACTGTGCAGAAAATTGTATAACAAAATAGCTGTTTAATATAAGACACAGAGTAACAATCTAGAGACTGTTTACATCAGAAACGTTATCAAAGCAAATAAACATGATAGGAATGAAATAAGTGTGAGATTAAAGACTGCAACTGGCAGAGGGATATACTGGCATTTTATTTTGTAGTACAAATAAGCTGATTGGACAGGCTAATTCCTATAAAATGGACAATAATCAATGTTATCCCACCTGTCACAGACACCTATGTTAGCTAAATCATTGCAATGTGTATGCTGTCTGCAAGACGCTATAAATGATCTTCTACAAGAAGGCTCTGCGTAGCTATCTGCAGAACACAATGTGCCAATACTGTTGACTGCCCAGTGTGATTAACTGGGTGCAAAGCTGATCTGTTGAGGATGGTAGGTAATTGGTAAAGTTGAGTGATGGTTGGAGAGAGGGCTCAGCCTCAATCTGCTTTGTACACCATAAGATGGTCTCTCGATCCCTGTAGAAGAAAGGAGGATGGCATTTTTTCTGCCAGCTAACCAGGTTACTCTGGGCTTTATTTGGTGTGAATCTGATATTTTTTAGGGTGGTAGGCAAGTGTTCAGTGATTGTCTTTAGAAGAGTGATCTAAGCTTCAGCCTGCTTAGTAGACTGTCAGATGTTCTACTGAACCTCTGAAAGAGAGGAGGGTGACAACTGCACTACACTGCCAGGTAACTGGGAGTACAATAGGTTTTATTGGGTGAAAGTCTGATCTGTTCAGGATGGTAGGTCATTACTAAAGTTGAGTGCTTGGTGAATGTCTTTGGAAGAGAGGTCTCAGCCTCAATCTGCTTTGTAGATCATCAGGTGGTCCCCTGACCCCCTAGAACGGAGGAGAGTGGCAAGAGCACTGCCAGATAACCAGGACTATCCTAGGTTTTTTTGAGTGCCTGGCTGATCTGTTCAGGATGATAGGTAATTACTAAAGTTAAGAAATGGACTCCAGGAGAGAGGTCTCAGCCTCAATCTGCTTTATAGACCCATCAGATGATCTTCTGATCCCTTCGAAGGATGGCAACATCACTGCACGCTAATCAGAGCTATCCTGGGATTTAAACTGATCTGTTCAGGATGGAAGGTAATCATTGAAGTTGAGTGATGGTCTCTAGGAGTGAGGTCTAAGCCTCTGCTTTGTTGACCACCAGAAGGGTGGCACATGCACTTCCGGCTAACCAAGTCTACCCTGAGGCGGCGTGTCCTTCTCCAGTCCCTTGACATTAGCACCCCAGTGTTGGTGTTCTATCTCCAAGAGCAATCTGACCATCCAGGAACCTGCACCCTCATCAATGATCATCTGTACCAGTGCCATATCTCCAACAACTTTCCTTCTAGCCACGGATCACAAGGGCATGCCTCAAATAACCATACAGAGGCAATCTCATCTAATACAGCAATGAAAAAGTACAGTAAATCAAAGCAAGCCCCATCTTTCATTGGAGCAAGCAACAAAAGGATCCTGGAGCGCCTGCCAAGGTTTTTCTGCCACGGTTTGGAAGTATGAAGGTTGATGGTCTCCTAACGTAAGGCCCTGAGCTACAGAGGTGATCTTCAATCATCTGATAGCAAGATGTTCTCTTCCTTCTTCCAACACATGGATTGCAGGGTGAGCTCACACATAGTCTGTCCCTGTGCAGTGGGTCACCCTGTGGTGAGCTTGGTGGGTAGAGAGGTTGGTGCACTGTGCCCTCCCCGAGCTGTACCTGCACTCAGCCAGCAGAATAGCAGCATGCACCCGGTTGTATCAGGGCTCATTAGCACACCCATATGCAAAGCGCACGCACCCCCTAGTATCAGGGATTATTAGCACACCCATATACAAAGTGCATGTACCTCCATGGCATCACGGCTCATTAGCACACCCATATGCAATGTACATGTGCCTACATGGTATTAGGAATCAAAGTGCATTCACCCCCAGGCATCAGGCTCACCAACACACCCATGTGCAAAGTACCTGTACCTCCATGGTATTAGGGCTCATTAGCACACCCATATGCAAAGGGCATGTACCACCATGGTATCAAGGATCATCAAAGTGCAATCACCCCCTGGCATCAGGGATCACTAGCACACCCATATGCAAGGTGCACGTACCACCATGGTATCAAGGATCAAAGTGCAATCATCCCCTGGCATCAGGGATCACTAGCACACCCATATGCAAGGTGCATGTACCACCATGGTATCAGGGATCATCAAAGTGCATTCACCCCCTGGTATCAGAGCTCACCCATATACAAAGTGCTGCCTAGATCACCCATCTGGATCACCATGCCAATACCCATACATCTCCCTGGAAGAAATGCCCATCTTTTGCCCCCATGGAAGAGGAGATAAAACTTGTGCAGGGGTTAATAAGGCTAGATGGGGTCCGCTTACCCTTGTGGCTATGCCTGCAGAGGTAGACAGAAAATTCCTAGAGCCCCCTCGTCCTAGCCATGGGAGAAGGTGAAGGGATATGCCCCCAGCGGCCGCCGCTCCGCCAGCTTCTCCCGATCTCCCAGCAGCCGACCGTCACCGGCGACAACAAGCAGCTACTGGGCTCGCAGCCCGTGTGAGTGCAACTACAATGAGCTACGACTTTTCTGCGCCCGCCCAGCTCGCCGCCCATTGGCCCGCCGGCCGCGGAGGGGAGGAGCCGCAGCCCGGTGTGAACAATGAGCCAGCTGCTGGGCTGTCAGTCAGGCAGTGGGCGGGGCGCCGTGTCAGTGCCGCTGCTGGGCTTTGATGTGTACTTTGTCATGGGCAGCGCAGCCCTGGCCGGGATTAGTGACCCCCCGCCTTCATTTACCGGCTGCACCCAGCGCTTGTCACATGTCATTCAATGGGGCTGATCTCCAGGGAGGTAGAAAACACACACATCCAGGCAGATCTCTAGTTAGGAACACATCCTTAAAGGGTATGTCCACTTTTTTAGCCAATTTATAACACCTGCTTTATACAGCGAGTAAAAAAAAGTATTGAGCATGTCACCATTTTTCTAGGTAAATATACACGATATTGTCAAAAGTATTGGGACACCTTCCTTTACACGCACATGAACTTTTATGACATCCCAGTCTTATGCCCTGTACACGCGGACTTTCCGACAGAAAATGTGTGATAGGCTCGTGTTTTCGGAAAATCCGATCGTGTGTGGGCTCCATTACTTTTCCGTTGGAATTTCCGACGCACATAGTTTGAGAGCTGGATCTAAAATTTTCCGACAATAAAATCCGATCGTTTAAATTCCGATCGTGTGGAGATAATTCCGATGGACAAAGTGCCATGCATGCTCAGAATAAATTAAGAGACCACAGCTATTGGCTACTGGCCCGTTTATGGTCCGGACGTACATGTTGTACGTCACCTCATTAAGAACGATCAGATTTTTCGACAACTTTGTCCGACCGTGTGTATGCAAGACAAGTTTGGCACAAAATCGGTCTGAAAAAATCTGATGGATTTTGTTGTCGGAATGTCCGACCGTGTCTATGGGGCATTAGTACGTAGGGTTCAATATTTAGTTGGCCCACCCTTTGCAGCTATACCAGATTCAACTCTTCTGGGAAGGCTGTCCACAAGGTTTAGGAGTGTGTCTATGGGAATGTTTGATCATTCTCCCAGAAGTGCATTTGTGAGGTCAGTCACTGATGTTGGACGAGAAGGCCTGGCTCGCAGTCTCCACTCCAATTCATCCCAAAGGTGTTTTATCGTGTTGAGGTCAGGACTCTGTGCAGACCAGTCAAGTTTCTCCACCCCAAACTCTCTCATCCATGTCTTTATGGACCCTTTTAGACAAAGGGGTGGAGGGAGGATTATGGTGTGGGGTTGTTTTTCAGGGGTTGGGCTTGGAACCCCTTAGTTCCAGTGAAGGGAACATCAAAAAGAGAAGAAAAGATTGGTTGCAGGCTTGAATCCAAAAGATGCTGTAGAAATGTCTTTATTGACAAGCACGGTTCTTTTCGCGTGAAACGCGTCAACTGATCATCATTGCAATATTGTCTGGCTCATGACAATAAAGACATTTCTACAGAATCTTTTGGATTCAAGTGTGTGATCAATCTTTTCTTCTCTTCTTGATATTGCCTATGATCAGTGTTAATTTTAGTCTTGGGACTAAAATGGCATTTTAGTTTTAATCCCATTTTAGTCTTCTGCAATTGTTTTAGTTTTAGTCATATTTAGTCGACTAAATCTCCAGTACATTTTAGTCGACTAACATGTCCTACGTTTTAGACAACTAAAATCTCCAGTAGATTTCAGTAATTGTAATTTAGTTGTAGTCATAATCTTTTAACTAAAATGGCTTTTAGTTTTAGTCGTATTTTAGTCATCTCAATTGTTTTAGTTTTAGTCGTATTTTAGTCGACTAAAACAGTATTCATTTTGTCGACTAAAATGTTTTAGTCGTTGTAGTCGCCTAAGTTAACACTGCCTACGATGATGAGTCGGGATTAGCATCTTAGATTGGGTGTGTCCATTTTTTGCTTGAAGCTGTGTGTGCACCCTTGTTCTGTTTCCAGTGAATGGAATGCTTAAGGCATCGGCATATCAAGCTAATCCATGTCTTTATGGACCTTGCTTGGTGCGTAGTCATGTTGGAACAGGACAGGGCCCATCCTCAAACGGTTCCCACAAAGTTGGGAGCATGACATTGTCCAACATGTGTTCATGTGCTGATGTGTTAAGAGTTCCCAACCCAACCCCTGAAAAACAACCCCACACCATAATCCCCTCCACCAAATGATTTAGACCAGTGCACAAAGCAAGGTCCATAAAACTGGTTGTAAACCCTTACAAACCACTTTGACCTACAGGTAAGCCTAGATTAAGGCTTACCTGTAGGTCCAAGAAATATCTCCTAAACCTACACGGTTTAGAAGATATTTGCCGAAAGACAGGCACCGCTGTCTACGGCGCATGTGCCATAGACAGCGGCGCTCAGGCACACTGAGCGTGCCGCAGTTAATGGCGATATGCCGCAAGTGGCGGCTCCAGTGCGCGGGAGTGACATCATCACGGCTCCGACGAATGAAGCACCGGAGCAGCGAGACCCACCAAGAAGATGGAGGCTCTGGACTACAGGGGACAGCGGTGACTTCGCTGGCTCCTGTGTCAGGTAAGTGACACATAATGGACTACTATGCGATGCATAGTAGTCCATTATGCTTTACCTTTGCAGGGAATCAAAGAGGAAGTAAACCCATCAGGGTTTACTTCCTCTTAAAGACATGGATGAATGAGTTTGGGATGGAGGCGCATGACTGGCCTGCACAGAGTCCTGACCTTTACAAACAGTCTACTGACTGGAATGGTACCAGCTGATTGGAGAAAAGCCAATGTAGCAAAACTATTTAAAAAAGGACCAAGATACATCCCTGGGAATTACAGACCAGTTAGCCTAACATCAATAGTATGCAAGCTCTTGGAGGGGATAATAAGGGACTTTAACCACTTTCAGACCGGACCATTTTGCTGGTCAATGACCAGAGGTCTTTTTACAATTTGGCACTGCGCTGCTTTAACTGGTAATTGCGCGGTCATGCAATGTTGTACCCAAACAAAATTTGCGTCCTTTTCTTCCCACAAATAGAGCTTTCTTTTGATGGTATTTGATTGCCTCTGTGGTTTTTATTTTTTGCGATATAAACATAAAAAGACCGCAAATTTTGAAAAAAAAAGATATTTTCTACTTTTTGTTATTAGAAAAATCCAATAAACTCAATTTTAGTCATACATTTAGGCCAAAATGTATTCAGCCACATGTCTTTGGTAAAAAAAAAGTAAATAACTGTATATTTATTGGTTTGCGCAAAAGTTGTCACATCTACAAACTAAGGTACGTTTTCTGGAATTTACGCAGCTTTTCTTCGATCTCATTTCTTGAGGTGCTAAAATGGCAGGGCAGTACAAAACCCCCCCAAATGCCCCTATTTTGGAAAGTAGACCCCCTAAGGAAATTGATAAGTGCCATGTTGAGCCCATTGAATATTTTATTTTTTTGCCTCAAGCGATTGAATAATGACAAAAAATTTTTTTTTTTTTTTTTTTACACAAAGTTGTCACTAAATGATATATTGCTCATGCATGCCATGGGCATATGTGAAATGACACCCCAAAATAAATTCTGCTGCTTCTCCTGAGTACGGGGATACCACATATGTGGGACTTTTTGGGAGCCTAGCCGCGTACGGGGCCCCCGAAAACCAAGCACCGCCTTCAGGCTTTCTAAGGGCGTAAATTTTTGATTTCACTTCTCACTACCTATTACAGTTTTGAAGGCCATAAAATGCCAAGATGGCACAAAACCCCCACAAATGACCCCATTTTAAAAAGTAGACACCCCAAGCTATTTGCTGAGAGGCATGTTGAGTCCATGGAATATTTTATATTTTGCCACAAGTTGCGGGAAAATTACAAACTTTAATTTTTTTTTATTTTTTTTCACAAAGTTGCCACTAAATGATATATTGCTCACACATGCCATAGTCATATGTGAAATGACACCCCAAAATAAATTCTGCTGCTTCTCCTGAGTACAGGGATACCACATGTGTGGGATTTTTTGGGAGCCTAGCCGCGTACGGTGCCCCGAAATCCAAGAACCGCCTTCAGGTTTTCTAAGGGCGTAAATATTTGACTTCACTCCTCACTACCTATTACAGTTTTGAAGGCCATAAAATGCCAAGATGGCACAAAACCCCCACAAATGACCCCATTTTAAAAAGTAGACACCCCAAGCTATTTGCTGAGAGGCATGTTGAGTCCATGGAATATTTTATATTTTGCCACAAGTTGCGGGAAAATTACAAACTTTTTTTATTTCTTTTTTTCACAAAGTTGTCACTAAATGATATATTGCTCACGCATGCCATGGGCATATGTGAAATGACACCCCAAAATAAATTCTGCTGCTTCTCCTGAGTACGGGGATACCACATATGTGGCACTTTTTGGGAGCCTAGCCGCGTACGGGTCCCCCTAAAACCAAGCACCGCCTTCAGGCTTTCTAAGGGCGTTACAGTTTTGAAGGCCATAAAATACCAAGATGGCACAAACCCCCCCAAATGACCCCATTTTGGAAAGTAGACACCCCTAAATTTAGGGGTACACTAGTGAGACTAGGTAATAAATGGCGAATGCCCTGAAACTATAAAAAAATAACTAACCAACCAGCGTCACCTGTAACAGTTATATGGTGATCACTGGTGAAAGGGTTAACTAGGGGGCAATCAGGGGGCTTTATGCGGTAGTATATGGGGGTCCCTGGCGCTATAAAAAGTTGCGGCGAACCTAAATACCTACCTGCCTAACTAGCGTCACCTGTGACACTAATACAGCGATCAGAAAAATGATCGCTTATTAGGCTGGGTTCACACTGGAGCGATGCAGGAACGCCACAAATCCGCGGCGGGTTCCCGCATCGCATGCCTCCCGGCGGCAGTTCACACTGCCCTATGCGAACTGCTGGGAGTGTCAGTGAAATGTTAATGACACCCCCAGATCAGTTCGCATATCGCAGTGCGATCTGCAAACTCGGATCGCATGGTGTGAACACCCATGCGATCCGATTCTGCTGCGGACCAAAAAAAGGGTCCCGTGCGAATTTGCGGCGGGTGCGGCGGGTGCGGTGCGAATTCAGCCATACTATCTGTATGGCTGAACTCGAATCGCACAGAGATCGGATGTGATTTGCACTGCAGTGCGGTGCGAATCACATCCGTTCTCATAAACCGCTGCAATGTGAACCCAGCCTTAGTGACACTGGCGACGGGGGGTGATCACGGGGTTAAACCTTTATTGGGGGGGTTAGGGGGGTACCTTAGAACTAAAGGGGGCTAACCCTAACTGCCCTAACAGTTATTACAGTCACAAATGACACCCGCCGGGTGATCAGGGGGTTAAACCTTTATTAGGTAATAAATGGCGGGTGCCCTGAAACTATAAAAAAATAACTAACCAACCAGCGTCACCTGTAACAGTTATATGGTGATCACTGGTGAAAGGGTTAACTAGGGGGCAATCAGGGGGCTTTATGCGGTAGTATATGGGGGTCCCTGGCGCTATAAAAAGTTGCGGCGAACCTAAATACCTACCTGCCTAACTAGCGTCACCTGTGACACTAATACAGCGATCAGAAAAATGATCGCTTATAAGGCTGGGTTCACACTGGAGCGATGCAGGAACGCCACGAATCCGCGGCGGGTTCCCGCATCGCATGCCTCCCGGCGGCAGTTCACACTGCCCTATGCGAACTGCTGGGAGTGTCAGTGAAATGTTAATGACACCCCCATATCAGTTCGCATATCGCAGTGCGATCTGCAAACTCGGATCGCATGGTGTGAACACCCATGCGATCCGATTCTGCTGCGGACCAAAAAAAGGGTCCCGTGCGAATTTGCGGCGGGTGCGGCAGGTGCGGCGGGTGCGGTGCGAATTCAGCCATACTATCTGTATGGCTGAACTCGAATCGCACAGAGATCGGATGTGATTTGCACTGCAGTGCGGTGCGAATCACATCCGTTCTCATAAACCGCTGCAATGTGAACCCAGCCTTAGTGACACTGGCGACGGGGGGTGATCACGGGGTTAAACCTTTATTGGGGGGGTTAGGGGGGTACCTTAGAACTAAAGGGGGCTAACCCTAACTGCCCTAACAGTTATTACAGTCACAAATGACACCCGCCGGGTGATCAGGGGGTTAAACCTTTATTAGGTAATAAATGGCGGGTGCCCTGAAACTATAAAAAAATAACTAACCAACCAGCGTCACCTGTAACAGTTATATGGTGATCACTGGTGAAAGGGTTAACTAGGGGGCAATCAGGGGGCTTTATGCGGTAGTATATGGGGGTCCCTGGCGCTATAAAAAGTTGCGGCGAACCTAAATACCTACCTGCCTAACTAGCGTCACCTGTGACACTAATACAGCGATCAGAAAAATGATCGCTTATAAGGCTGGGTTCACACTGGAGCGATGCAGGAACGCCACGAATCCGCGGCGGGTTCCCGCATCGCATGCCTCCCGGCGGCAGTTCACACTGCCCTATGCGAACTGCGGGGAGTGTCAGTGAAATGTTAATGACACCCCCATATCAGTTCGCATATCGCAGTGCGATCTGCAAACTCGGATCGCATGGTGTGAACACCCATGCGATCCGATTCTGCTGCGGACCAAAAAAAGGGTCCCGTGCGAATTTACGGCGGGTGCGGCGCGAATTCAGCCATACTATCTGTATGGCTGAACTCGAATCGCACAGAGATCGGATGTGATTTGCACTGCAGTGCGGTGCGAATCACATTCGTTCTCATAAACCGCTGCAATGTGAACCCAGCCTTAGTGACACTGGCGACGGGGGGTGATCACGGGGTTAAACCTTTATTGAGGGGGGTTAGGGGGGTACATTAGAACTAAAGGGGGCTAACCCTAACTGCCCTAACAGTTATTACAGTCACAAATGACACCAATGCAAAAAAAATAAAAAATGCAATTGGTGTCACTGTGACTGGGGGTGCAGGGGTAATTGGGGGGGTGATCGCGGGGTGAAGGGGGGATGTGAGTGTGCCTGGCATGTTCTACTGTGTAGTGTCGTGTTGGTGCAACTCACCGATCCTCTCTCCTCGGTGCAGGAACGAAAACTACCGACACGGAGGAGAGATTACATCACTTCCTCTCCTGTGTTTACATTACAGGAGAGGAAGTGATGTCACGGATCATTTCTATTCGTCGGGAGCGATCGCGAGGGGGTGGCCATGAATGAATGGCGGCCCCCTCATCCCGGATCGCTCCCGAACGAATACCGACCGCCGCAGGCACCGGGGGGGCCCGATCGGGCCCCCCACCCGCGGGAAGGCAGGGACGTATATATACGCCCATATGCCTGCCCGTGCCATTCTGTCGACGTATATCGTCGTGCGGCGGTCGGCAAGTGGATATACAAGATTTTAGTAATAAAAACGGTATCATTAGCACTAATCAGCATGGATTCACGAAGAATCATTCTTGCCAAACCAATCTACTAACCTTCTATGAGGAGGTGAGTTGCCAGCTAGATAAAGGAAGGTCCGTGGACGTGGTTTATCTGGATTTTGCAAAAGCATTTGACACAGTTCCCCATAAACGTTTACTGTACAAAGTAAGGTCTGTTGGCATGGACCATAAGGTGAATACATGGATTGAAAACTGTCTACAAGGGCGAGTTCAGAGGGGGTGATAAATGGGGAGTACTGAATGGTCAGGGGCGGGTAGTGGGGTCCCCCGGGGTTCTGTCCTGGGACCAATACTATTTCATTTGTTCATAAATGACTTGGAGGACGGGGTAAACAGTTCAATCTCTGTATTTGGGGACAATACTAAGCTAAGCAGGGCAATAACTTCTCTGCAGGATGTGGAAACCTTGCAAGAAGATCTGAACAAATGAATGGGGTGGGAAACTACATGGCAAATGAGGTTTAAGTAGAAAATTTTAAAATAATGCTTTTGGGTTCCAAAAATATAAATGCAATCTATACACGAGAGGGGGGGGGGACCTCTGGGGGAATCATCAAGGATGGAAAAGGACCTGGGGGTCCTAGGAGATGACAGGCTCAGCAATGGCATGCAATGCCAAGCTGCTGCTAACAAAGCAAACAGAATATTGGCATGCATTAAAAAAGGGATTAAATCCAGGGATAAAACAATAATTCTCCCGCTCTACAAGATTCTGGTCCGGCCTCACCTGGAGTATGTTGTCCAGTTCTGGGCACCAGTCCTCAGGAAGGATATACTGAAACGGGAGAGAGTCCAGAGTAGACCAACAAAATTAATAAAATCTGGAGGATATTATGAGGAAAGGTTGCAAGCACTGAACTTATTCTCTCTGGAGAAGAGACGCTTCAGAGGCAAAATTATTTCAATGTACAAATAACGTATTGGTGACCCCACAATAAGGATAAAACTTTTATTACTCCTCTGTCAGAAATCTTGCAAGGAGCACCTGGTCAAGAGCGGTTTATGGTAAAATTATGGTATTTCCACTTCTGGATTATGGCCCCAACAGTGCTCACTGGAGCATTCAGAAGTTTAGAAATCCTTCTGTAACCAATACCATCAGTATGTTTTGCAACAACGGGCAGCACAATCATGGTAGAACGTTCATAGACACCCTCCCAGCAAAAGTAAGCCGTGCTGTAGCCGTCTTTCGGCTATAGAATGGGTGGGAAGGGGTTAAAGGGGTTTTCCAGAGACTTTTTCCCCCCCTTGCAGAGCCAGCACCGCATTAGTTAACTGCTTTTGTATATGATGTGTGGGACTTGGACCTCAGCAGACTGTAGTGGCAACATTGATTAGGGTAATAGCATTGATCTCTATTAGCAGTGGCAGTGCGTCAATAAGGGGCGCATGGGCACCACCCCTTCTCTCCAGCCACCTCTCTAGCACCAATAGATAGATTCTTGCATTGCCCCCTTTTCAGGTGTCCAATCATAGCAGAGGATGGGAAGAGAGGACGGGAGAAGACATAGAGGTGCTGTCCCACCGCCACCGAGACAGGGTAAGTACAGACAGCTAGTGGGGGTGCCACACTGGCAGCATTTGATATGGCACAGTGGCTGCATTTGATGGGGCACAGTGGGAGCATTTGATGGGGCATAGTGAGGCTGCATTTGATGGCACAGTGAGGCTGTATTTGATGGGCTCAGTGAGGCTGCATTTGATGGCACAGTGAGGCTGCATTTGATGGCACAGTGAAGCTGCATTTGATGGGCACAGTGGCTGCATATGATGTCACAGTGGCTGCATAAGATGGGCACAGTGGCTGTATTTGATGGGGCACAGTGGCAGCATTTGTTGGCACAGTGGCACCATATGGTGGCACAGTGGGAGCATTTGATATGGCACAGTGGCTGCGTTTGATGGGCACAGTGGCTGCGTTTGATTGCACAGTGGCGGCAATTGATGGGCACAGTGGCTACTGTCTATTAGCCTCATGCACCATGTTCTCAGTTTCACATTGCAGCATATCCCTAACCCCAAAAAATATAGCATGTCTCTGACCCTCATTTCCTCCATTAGGTCTGCAGTTTCTGACAGTCCTCTGAAGCCTTATATATTTTGAATAGTTTTCACCAGAACCTGTGAACAGACCTAAATTTCGTGTGAACTTTAGAACCCTATTAATGTCTATGGGACTCGAACGTTCAAAATCTAAAGTGCCAATTTTAAAGGCTAATATGCAAGTTACTGTCCTAAAAATTGTTTGGGGACCTGGGTCCTGCCCCAGGGGACATGGATCAATGCAAAAAAAGTTTTAAAAATGGCCGTTTTTTCAGGAGCAGTGATTTTAATAATGATTAAAGTGAAACAATGAAAGTGTAATATTCCTTTAAATTTCGTACCTGGGGGGTGTCTATAGTATGCTTGTGAAGGGGCGCATGTTTCCCGTGCTTAAAACTGTCCCTGCACAAAGTGTCATTTCGCAAGGAAAAAAAGTCGTTTAAAATCACTTTGAATTGTCGGCTCCCGTAATACAGAGAACACTCAATGAGTGTTTTCTGTATTACGGAGCTGACAATTCATTCATTAATAATTTTTTTTTTTTAAAAGCGTGGGGTTCCCCTAAATTCAATCACCAGGCCCTTCAGGTCTGGTATGGATATTAAGGGGAACCCCGCGTCAAATCAAAAAAAAAAAATCCCCCTAAAAATCCATACCAGACCCTTTATCCGAGCACGCAACCTGGCAAGCCGCAGGAAAAGAGGGGGGGACGAGAGAGCGCCCCCCCCTCCTGAACCGTACTAGACCACATGCCCTCAACATTGGGAGGATGCTTTGGGGGTCTGTGACCCCTCAAAGCACCATGTCCCCATGTCGATGGGGACAAGGGCCTCATCCCCACAACCCTGGCCGGTGGTTGTGGGGGTCTTCGGGCGGGGGGCTTATCAGAATCTGGAAGCCCCCTTTAACAAGGGGACCCCCAGATCCCACCCCCCCTGTTTGAAATGGTAAGGGAGTACAAAAGTACCCCTACCATTTCACAAAGAAAGCGTAAAAAATGGTTAAATAAGACAAACACACTTTTGAAAAATTTCTTTATTAAAAATAAAAAAAATAAAAAAAAGATTCCAGCGGTGCTAATCCCCCACGCTTTTTTTTTTTATCAATGAATGAATTGTCAGCTCCGTAAATACAGAGCACACTCATTGAGTGTTCTCTGTATTACGGGAGCCGACAATTCAAAGTGATTTTAAAAGACTTTTTTTCCTTGCGAAATGACACTTTGTGCAGGGACAGTTCTAAGCACGGGAAACATGCGCCCCTTCACAGGCATACAATAGACACCCCCCAGGTACGAAATTTAAAGGAATATTACACTTTTATTGTTTCACTTTAATCATTATTAAAATCACTGCTCCCGACAAAAAGGCCATTTTTAAAACTTTTTTTTGCATTGATACATGTCCCCTGGGGCAGGACCCAGGTCCCCAAACACTTTTTAGGACAGTAACTTGCATATTAGCCTTTAAAATTAGCACTTTAGATTTCTCCCATAGACTTGTATAGGGTGTTCCGGCTTTTCGAATTTGCCGGCGAACAGCCCAAATTGTTCACTGTTCGCTGAACAGGCGATGTTCGAGTCGAACATGAGTTTGACTCGAACTCGAAGCTCATCCCTACCCTTAGGTGATGTCAGGGCCCACATTTGAGGCCCCTTTTAGAACATAGGTTGACAACCACTGGTTTAAAAGGCATTAAAAAAAATGCCGTACGCCTGTAAAGGCAACTTTTATTATGCCTGTCTACATAATGCCTTAAAGTCCTTGTACTTTGCACCTTGCAATGCTGCTGGCTTCTGCTCTCTTGGTGCTGCTTCCCTGAACTTCAAGTCTTCTTAGCAAAGAGTTAACAGTGTATAGTGCAGTCTCCAGTAGCTGCAGTAGCCAGCTTGTTAGCTTGGAGAAGGGAAGAGCAGTGGAGTGCAATAGGTCTGTAGTTTTCTATTGATGCGCAAAGCATAGGAAAACAACACTAGTCCCTGCATACTGTACAAGGGTGGCTTCATTGGACACTGTAAGGTAAAGCAACCACCATGAAACAGGAAACCTGGAGCAACAATCATAGTACCAATTTAAGCCAGAACACAGGAAAGGATTTTAACATAAAAAAGCTGCATACTCAGTGTGACAAGCCCAACTGGGACAGGGGCTTTTGGAGGGGACTGCAGGGTAGCCTCTTACCTACTGACTATGGGTCCTAGCATTTGAAGTATCTACAAACATTCAGGAAGATATCCTGTTATTTCAAGATGAGGTCTTTTTGAATACTGGTGCCGGACTGTAGAGGGTGGACTCCCTGATTAATCAAGGCTTGTTCGGGTATCTAGCTGTTGATTAGCTTACTGTTAATTGGATTCACTGTTAGCTGTTAGTTGCTAGCTGTTGATTAGCTTACCGTTTATGTTAGCGATTAATGTAGCACCCTCTAGTGTGCTAGGAGAGTAAAATTTCCTGGCTTGGCTGGCAGGTAAGCCTGGGTGTGTTTTGGTGATCTGGGTTGGGAATGACCTAGAGTAGTGCTGGGTGACTCACAGGTGGTATCACTATGACCTCTCACTTCTTTCCAGAATGTTCTGGTACTTTCTGGAAAGAGAGGTGGCGAGGGGAGGTGGAGCCCCCTTGGGGTATTCTAAGGAGCTCTGAGCAATCCTCAACTTGGACTGGCAGGGGACAGGCTTCCTTAAATACCCAGGGCCCAGCTGGGGAGGAGTTGATTGGGTGGAAGAATGAAGATGGAGTGTTAGGCTGTCTGGGCCATTGAGGGAGCTCCCCAGTCTGAGGGGGGGTAACCTTGGGCCTGGTCTCGGGTGCAGCCGGGCCCTCTAAGAAAATGTGGAGGTGTCCTGGACAGAAGGCACAGCAGGAGCAAGCGAGGACAGCGGGAGAACACTGCCAGGCAAGTTACCAGGAGTTCCACAGAAACAGCCAAGAGGGTTGGTAAGTGCTTAAGGATGCCGTTCGGCAAATAACAAACATTATGGGGTGTTTGTGTCAAATTCAAGTGCCGCAGAATGCCCAATAATGCACTGCGAGATCGCAGTGCATTGATGTCTGATGATTGGCCAAAGCATGCACCTGACTTGCATGCTTTGGCCAATCACAGTGCACTCTGCTGTCAGAGCCATGATTGGCCAAAGGCAGGGTGCCTTTAGCCAATCATGGCTCAAGGGGCTAAGTTCACGCCCCACACTATATAAGGCTACTTACACGGTGGCCGTATATAGTGTAATGACTGGGAGAATGTTAGCTAGAGAGTCAGTGTAGTGTAGACTACATATACAGATGTGCTGGTCAGAGCGGATGGACTATTTCTTCAGTTTCCGGCACATGCCCATTCAGCTCGCTCACATGTTCTTCTGCCTTGGCTCAAATCCCCGCCAGCTTCCTGCCTGCTTATCTCCTTGCCTTCCTCCGCTCCCCACCCAGTATTAGCCGGGGCCCAGAGAGTGAGTCCTATGAGGCTGTGAGGCCAGGGGAGGCGGCGGTGGGCAGAGAGAGGCAGCTGAGCTCAGCTGATGATGTCCAGCAGCAGGAATAGAGGGGAAGCAGATGCAATCGTGGGGCTGCCAGTTCCTTCAAGGCCTCAACACAGGTGTGCTTTGGGGGTGTCTGTGAATAGACTACATTGCACTGTATCTGTCTCTGGCATAATGGATGGTATCAGAACTCATAGGCAGTGGGCACTTATTGGTCATAAGTTAACAAATTCAGCATCCAGCAGCAATGTTATGTGACCCACTATGACAGTGCCAGCCAGAGCCATGATAGAGTGACTGCTGCCTGTGAGTTATCATAATGCTGATGATCTTAACCAGTTGCCGATCGCCTGATAGCCGATTTACTGCTACAGGGGGGTCACACTGGGCAGGATCACTTATATAAGTGATCCTGCATTTCTGGGTATCAGAGCCAATCAGCGGATCCGGCGGACTCGCCTAGTGGTCTTTCTATGTAAACAAGGCAGTTCGCCATTCTGTCAGTGTGGAAGACATTGATCCTGTGTTCCAGCAAAGCAGGTACAGGGATCTATGTCTTCCCTTAGTAAAAGCTCCTCCCATACCGTGAGAAAACACTTGTTAGGCACACATTTAACCAATTGATTGCCCTAGATGTTATCATCTTCCCAGCCAGTGTCATTAGCATAGTAACAGCACATATCTTTAGCACTATCGCAGTCCCGCTCAGGGCCGTCTTTAAGGCTGGGCAAAAGGGGCAGCTGCCCTGGGCCCTGTCATTGTTGTGGGGCCCAAAGCAGCTGCCTCATACATGCCAACTATCCCAGTTTACATTCCCTTGTCCTTTGAAGTTTTAGTCCTGTGCTTCGACTAATGCTGCCCAGGTCTTCCCTATTGTTGTGTACAGATGACTCACCTGCAGACCTGTGTTTACATGTAAATACTGGCATTCATATGTAAATAGCAGTGACATGCATATGTAAATAGCTGAGGCCAACTGCATTGGTATGTAAATAAAGGCGGCATTCATAAGTTTTTCATGCACCCTTGCAGTGAGGAGAAGATGTGCTGTAACATATAGCAACCAGTAAGCATTATTACTATACAGCAATCTCTAGCAGCCAATCAACAAGCAGAAATGTGCTGTAACCTCTAGCAACTAATCAGTCAGCCTTAAGGAGTGCTGTAACCTCTAGCAACCAGTCAGTAAGCAGTAAGGATATGCTGTAACCTCTGGCAACCAGTCGCAATCGCTGCCTGATCTGATACAGTAAACTGATTTTAAGTCTAGCTGCTATTTATTGTATGTCTCAGAGAAGGTGGAGAGCGAAATTTCATGGGGGGAGGGGGGCCCTAAGAACATTTTTGCCCAGGGTCCAATCAATATTAAAGATGGCCCTAGTCCCGCTACAAGTCACTGATTGCTGCCATAACTAGTAAAAAAAAAAAATATGTCCTCGGATTTCATTTTGAAAATCTGGTCACCTTACTGTAAAGGGCATTTGCTTTGGGCCTGGCTGAGCCAGTGTCGGGCCTACAGTGCTAGCTTGTCTGTAGAGTGAAAGAAAGGAAGTGATGTGCAGGAGGAGTGATACTCTGAAAGAAAGTAAGCAATGGGCAGGAGGAGAAGAGGAGAATGTATATACTGTGATGTATATACTAATCCCAATTTATGATGTTAAATTACCTGGGCATCGCATAACTCGCCGCCCCTATCCAAGTTTAATCTCCTGCAAGAAAACATAAAAACACGTGCAAGGACTGTTTTCGTGTCTCCTACGGGGGTATCGCTACATCACTGGGTGAATTTACAATAAAGTAAGTTCCTGTTTGCATCTAAGCTAGTGTTGTCTAGTTCTTGGGTACAATGCTCAGCTATAACACCTGGTTCCAGAAAGGAGGAAGCTGTATGTTGGTGGAAGCACCCAGGTGGTGTGCTAGGTGTTCTGTCACACTCAGTAAGGCAGCCCATAGATTAGGCCGTTTTTTTTTTTTGTTCAAATAGCAGACTAAACAAAAAAAAAAACTGACTTAAAGTGGTTCTAAAGGCTCAACTTTTTTTTTTTTTTACCTTAATGCATTCTGACTGAACAAGGGTCGATTGTGACACCATCGGCCCTCCTCTTCATCTCAGTTGTCCTGCAGTGCAAGAAGCATGTTGATAGGCAGAGAGAGCACAGTGGCAGAGAGATGAGCTCTAATAAGCTCTGTCAGCATGCTGCTTCTCTTTTTACTGTCCAGTCACAGGCTGGGGTAGGGACAAGACCTGTAAGTGTTACTGCAGTAAAGAAAAAAAGATAGCTCTCCCACCCTGCTAGTTAGGACTCCGCTGCTTGGTATAGCTGTAGAAATCTCAGGACTGGATGGACAGAAATACAAATCCTTTGGCAAGCTCTCTTATACTGCATGTATTTCACCTGTTTATTTAGCTGTCTATGTTTTTTTTTCTCTCTGCAAGCATTGTCAAGCAAGCAACTGGTTTCTTGTGTTTATCAGTGTCACTTTCAGGGAGTGACAAGTTCAGCAGACTTGTCCCCAAACCCTTGTGTGTTGTTTCTGCAAATGTACTTTTTTATGGAAGTTGTAATTGGATTAGTCATATTTTTAATTATTATGTTAATTTGTGTCTTCATTCATAGGGGCGTCACGCAGAGTTTTATTTGATGCGTCTAAGCGGCCGGATCATCTTACCCCCGTGCAGTGACAGCAAATCACACTGTATGGCTGTATAAAAGCAGAACTGAAGCGTAAAAAATATTGTTGAAAGATGAAGTTGTTTGTTTTTTTTTGCTATCTATCTATCTATCTATCTATCTATCTATCTATCTATCTATCTATCTATCTATCTATCTATCTATCTATCTATCTATATATATATCCATGTGTCCATTTGTCTGTAGTTGCCTCATAGTCACGGGGGAGCATACAGGTGGAGCCACATGGGAGACACTGCACAAAGGTCTTAATCAAAGAGTGGCAAACAATGGGTCTTTGGAAGAAAATCACCAGCACCAAGATCTAACCCTTAATGGCACTTAGGGCCAAATGCTGAACAAGGTCCATTTTTAAAAAGGCCAGGATTCAACCTTAGGAATTTTCAGGGAGGAAAGTTTCTAGCTGCAGACCAAGCAAAGTATACCTTTAATGTGTGATGATAGACTTTGTAGGAAGTAGACTTGCTAACATTCAGCATTGTGGAGATCACTGATTCAGAGATGTCTCTGCTCATCAGAACCTGGGCTTCAACAGCAATGCAGTTAAAGCCAGCGACCATAAAGCCAGTTGGTGAACCAGTCCTTGGGACAGAAGATATGAACAATACCATGGAGCATCTACCAGGAGTTTGAACAGTTGGGAACACCACATCTGTCTTGACCAGCCCTGAGCTATGAGGATCACCGGAATGCTTACAATCCTGAGGAGCATGTGAGGAAAAAGCTTCACAATGGAAAGGCCTAGATTAGGATGGATTAATCCCACTTAACCATCAATGCATCCACTGCTTCAGCTAAAGAATCCTAGCACCTGGAACCAAAACATAAAGACCAGGAGGTCCACATCCAATGTTCC
Source organism: Lithobates pipiens (assembly GCF_037356315.1). NCBI lineage: Eukaryota > Metazoa > Chordata > Amphibia > Anura > Ranidae > Lithobates > Lithobates pipiens. The sequence continues at coordinate 530,353,951 of NW_027507758.1, read as the reverse complement.
ACCACTTTGATACAGGTCCTGGAACACTTCAGGTGTCCTATTACAAGTGTCTGATGCCTCCTGATGACATCCTGGATGTGACAAAACACATGGGACAGTGACTTACGATTACCATGTCCACTGATTGGACACTGGCTCCAGAGCAGATCAGAGTAGCGGTCCCTTATCCTGTTACAATGCCAGATCATTCCAGGTGCCAAGTTGTATATATTTTAAATGTTTAAGGTTTTAATAAATTATTGATACGCTGTGATGTTTCCTATGGTTCCTTTTTGCTGAGTTTACCTGTGGGTGTGTAGATTGGAAATCTAAGTTTAAATCTTTGGCGACCCACCTTAGTGTACACTTGGTGGGGGCACAATAGGGTGGATTGTGGAGGGCGTATATATGCACAAAAGCACTTTTTGATGGACTCCAATTAGACTTTTGCACTTTTTGATAAACTGTCTATGTACTTTAATGTGTCTTATATACACTTTGTTAATCATTACATGTAATGCATAATTGTTTTATATGTATGGGATTTATGATTATCATTTGTGAATTAACATGTTTTTCTTTTCTTTTTCTTATTCATTTTTTTTGGAAGTTAAGGCCTGGGAGTAACAAAAGGTTTAGTTACAATTTTGAATTAAAAGTAGTACTTGGCAGAATTCCTCTTTAATCTGTTTTTTATTAAATACATTTAAGTTCATTAAAATTCAACATGCTTTTATGTGTGATTCATTTTTTTAGAGAAAGAAAAAAAGATTACAGCGCACACATACAAAAATGACATTTATCCTGCAAGGCTAGTTAAAAACACCTGAACATATTAAAAAATGCGGGGGTTTGGCCACAATGCGGGGGGTTTGGCCACAATGCGGGGGTTTGGTACACTTTTTTTTTTTAGGACTGCATCCTTTTAATACATGATTTTGTGCATTTTCTTTAAAATGATCCTGTGCTGCGTACTGTACTCTCTCTTTTTCCCTCTGGAGGAAATGGTTAAAGCTGAACTCAAGGCAAACAGCTAAATACTAATTTGACATAATTATACTGCAATTGCCCTACATGCTAAAAGATTTGTATATCTGTTCATGCAGTTCTAAAAAATGTAAAGCCCTGAAATACAGAACAGCCATGCTGGTGACCTGACTTTTTATTTTTATTTTTTTAGTGCAGTTGAGCATCCCCACTGAGCAGGCAGATGACAGATCCGTGTCCACACCGCTATGCAGAGCGGACACAGACACAGCTTATTCTCTATGGGGCTCCCAGATGGAAAGGGACCCCCTGTCCTTTCCATCCAGCTGTCATCTGATCCGATCTGCTGTTTTTGGCAGACTGGGTGGGATCGGATGCCAGCAGGTGTCAGCAGACACATGTCCACAGATATCCGCCGTTCCATAGAGAGCTATGGATGGTCCGATCAGGTCCTCCTGAAAAACTGACAGGTGGACCTGATCGGACAGCCTGTGGGAAACCAGCCTTATTGCCCCCAGCCAATGGTTGAACAGTGAGGGAGAAGCCACCTCTTTGCTCTTTCAACCTGTCAGTATGTTTATTGTTATCAAATTTGAAAGTAGCCCACCTGATTGGTTCCAAGTATTGCCCCCTCTTCTGCCATTCTGAGTGAGGATTACAAAAGGCCAATACTAATTCAAATTCAGGTATTTGAAACAGTTGCATTTAAAATACATGAAATTATTCTATATAAAACACTGCGTTCAGTTGTGTCTTTTAAAGCCGTCTTGATTTATTCTATTTTTTCTCCTTTTTTTATACATCACCTCCTCTGTGCTCCAGAGACAGCAAGGAGCATTCCATAAAGAAAGATGTGAATATCTGACCTATGCTATTTGCAGGCTCAGTAACTGACCAGATTAACAGCAACTAGGCAGTTCTAAGCACAGGGGAGGCTTGATGTACTACAGATCAAGGCAGAAGCCCTGGGTTTACAGAAAGTGCCTTTTGTATGTATTAAAAGACTTGATTGTCAATTTGTCAGTGCATTCTTAAATGCTAAACCTTTTATCCCATTATTTCCTAACAGTAAGAGAAGCTAAATTAGTAGACAAGCAGTTATCTAGCAGTTAACACTGTCCACCTATGTGTATATGTCCTTTTTTTCAACTACATCATGACAACACACCTCATGCAGGAACAGAACAAGGAAAATATTTTTCTGTGATTGCAAGTACAAGCTGTGGAACTGCATGCATGCTGAGTAAAATGTATGTGTAACACTTGTAGCTGTCATTGCCAGTCCTCTGAAAAGTGACCTTTTTTTCAGATGCATATGATAGGTGGCTCAAAGGCAACATGCCACCTCCTGGATGCCCGTTGTAACCCTATAAAGAATGCAGCACTATACCCTAATTGTGTATGCTAGATTAGGTTTTCAATGTGGTTGTGGCTCGGCCCCATTTACTTGAATAGGTCATGCTTGACAACGGTATTACCCGCCGAACATGACCAGTAGTATATTTTTTGCCAAATTGCAAAAGCATCAGTGGATACTAACGTGGCCATTGACCATAGAGGGAGTAAACACTGCCTCTTTCTTTTTTGGTGACCTGCAAAGTAAAGGCATAATGGGCTAGTATGCTTCGTATGCTAGCCCATTATGTGAAACTTACTTGCAAACAAAGCCCTCGTCATCCCCGCTGGAATCCATCTTTGCTGTCTTCCTTCTGGGCCCTCGGACTTCAGCTGTGTGACTTGATGGAGGCTCGTGATGTCAGGTCCTGTGCCACCGGTCATGGCACAGAGCTCTGAAGAATCGTCTCGGACGGCCAATCCTTCAGAGTGCATGCACCAATGACGTAATCGGTGAAGTATACAGTAAATATCTCCTAAATGGTGCAAGTTTAGGAGATATTTACAGTATCTATAGGTAAGCCTTATTATACTCCTACCTATAGGTACATACGATCAAGGAAATTTACTTCCTCTTTAACTTGTGGCTAGGTGATAAAATCACAGCTCCATCGCCTATTGTTACCAGCTCTCCTGGCTGCTCATGTAAACAAGGTCTTACAAGTTTTGCTACTTGCTATAACGTGAGAATGCTGCAGTCTGATCACTAGGTGAAAGAACACTGAGAAAATGCTTCCTTGTGCCTGCAGCAGAGTGATGTCTATACTCAGCCTATTCAAAGTCACTTGATTGGCGCACAAGGGTTGACTTTTAATGATAAAAGGTAAAGTTTTTTTAAAATTATATTGCTGTTGAATATTGTGATATGTCAAGAATGTATTTATGCAGATTTATAAATTTACCAAAAGGTCTCTTTTTATAGGGAACATCTAGCCATGCACTTACGCCGCCCAAGTAATGGGAACGGCGTTACCATGAGGGGAAGAGTAATCAATTAGATTACTCGTTACCCTCTAAAGTAACAGAGTTAAGTAACACCGCTTATTTTAACTCAGTTACTTACATCACTGCCTTTCTTTACATCTTGTAATTGTATTTCCTCTTTTTTTGCCCATCTAGTATATATGCTCCTCTTTCCCTGTCTTAAAATAGTTTGTGCCCAATATAGATAATAGTGATGAGTTATAATCCCAGTGGTGCAGTCTCCCTAAGCCATCCCAAATCTCAAAAGTATTTCTAGTTAGTGGATTTGTTCTAATAGCTATATCCCGGTGCTATTGTGGTATCCAGACCCTCTTTACCAGATCTGTCTTACTTTGTGATATCTCCATATTTATCCAGCTCCTCCCCTCCTTATTATGAATCCATTCTGCCATCCTGGAAACGCAAATCGCCTGATAGTATTTTTCAAAATCCCAAGCTGCTAATCCTTTCAGGGGATGAATGCACCATCTCTCCCTGGTCGTTCTTAATTTTAGGAATAAAGGAACATTTTTTTTTATCCTTACTACTCTGGCCAGTCATTTCCCTGATGTATTTCCCCATTGGTACCTCTCCTTGTTTACTATATGAAAGGCACACTTTTTCTCCTGTTCTAGCAGGTCCACTAATTGCACCATTTTTGCTTCTAATTCCTGTCTCTCCGAGATACCTTGGGGTCTTGTTATTTGTTCTAGTTCCCGTGTCTCTCTATATAGGGTACAAAGTTTCTCTTGCCTTTCCCTCTTTTTTCCTGCGCCTACCCGTATCAGTATCCCTCTTATGACAGCCTTGTGTGCTTCCCACAAGACTGGCCGGGGAATTTCTGGTGTATCATTTACCGCAAAGAAATTTTCAAGTTCTTGCTCGATCTTCTTAATTATCACCGGATCCTAGATAAGAGAGTTGTTCAGTCTCCAATTCCTACCCATCTTAGAACTTAATATTTCTAGCTTAATCACTACTGGGGCATGGTCAGATAAGGTAATTGCTTTAATCTCCATGCTTTTGAGAAACGGTAGTAATTGATGTTCAATAAAAATATAATCGATCCTTGAAGATGACCCATGGACTGGGGAATAGAAAGTATAATCCCTCTTCCCTGGGTGCCTAATCCTTCATGTATTTACCAGCTGTTGTTCGCTTAATAATTTTTATGGCCTTCTGTCTTTTAACTATATAGCGAGAGGGACCCCCTGTTGTGTCTACCTGTGGGTCTATGCTCAAGTTTAGGTCTCCTACCATTATGAGTTTGCCCTCTTTAAATACTTCAAGTTTTTCTTTGTTTTTTTTTTAGTAGGGTTTGGATGTGCTCATTTAAGCTTTGTGGTAGCCCTACGTTGAGGCATGACTTTCCAGTCAGGTTGCAGTTTCCCACTGGGAGGTTGATAATGTGGGTGCGATGGTGGTCCTTGATTTTGCTCCAGGATCAGGATTTGCCATTTCTGCAATAGTTGAATCCCTTCATCGAGGGAGTTAACGATATGATTTGAACCTTTGTAGGAGATGTTAGGTTTGGCTGGGTATTTTCAATGGTATATGATCTTGTGCTTTCTTAAAGCTTTGGTGAGCATTGCCATGTTGCGGCGTTGTTGGAGCGTGTGTTGTGATAGATCTGGCAATACTTGTATGTTGTTGGCTTGTTCCGGTAGATTCTCCGCTTTGCGAAATGTCTCTAGAACTTTCTATTTCACCTGAAAGAAATGGATACTTAATAGAACATCTCTGGGTACTTCTTGGGGTAGGCATGCAGGCTTTAGTACCCTGTGGATCCTATCGATCTTTAGATCCATTTGGGATAATGTTGGCATGATTGCGTGGAACAGATCTCGAGCAAACTGCGGGAGTTGCTGCGCAGATATGGATTTGGGTATACCTCTCAGTTTCAAGTTGTTTCTGCGCGAGCGATCCTCGAGGTCTGCTAATTTCGTTAGTATTTTTGAGATTGTTTGTTGTTGTGATGCATGGGAGTCCACCAGTGCATTAAAGGAGGATGTAACATCGCACATACGGGTTTCAACTTGATGCACTCTTTCTCCTATGTCGTGTATTTCCTCTCTACATTGTTGAACACATGCAATCATATCTGACTGAATAGAGGAGCATAAAGAAATTATCATCTCTTTCCTAGTGCTATCAGAAAGCGGTTGTCCCATGGTGGGGAAATGTGCCATCGGATCACTGTAAGGGCTATTATATGCCTCATGGTTTTGTGGATCACTCACCTCCATTAACAGTGTGGTTTCATTGGTACCTGTATGCAATTCTATTTCCAGCCTGGGTTTTGACTTCACAGGGCTCGTCGCTGATGGAGAACCACAGGGAGAGGAGGCTGCGCTGGATCCTGTGTCTACGGATATGCCCTGTGTGCTCCCCTTGCTCTGTATGTGTACGTTCAGTTCTGGAGAGCTTAGCTGTGGAGGGCTGCCGTGCGGCGGAGCTGTGTGTCTCCTGCCGCCATTGGAAAAAAAAAAAAAAGAGAACCCCACCACAAAACCATCCCACCCCACTCCCACATTTATTTCTTCCAGCTTTTGATCATATTTATCCATTATCTCCTCCACTTCTTCTACTCGTCCCAGGACCTGCCCGATGTCCGCTCTAACTGCTGCAATATCTGTTTTCAGTGATGTTTCAACCTTAGCCAGCATTTCAGTAAGCATCTCTTTGATTTGGGGTAGGCTGCCTTGCACCTCCACTGACCTTACATTCTCCTCTATCTCTATATCCACGCCTCCTTTCTTCTTCTGCTCTGCATCTCTTGGTCTCATAGCAGACATATCATTAGTCTTTCCTACTTTGATGTCCTCCTCTGATGTTTTTAGCTTACCTGCCCCCGTGCTTGTGTGCAGCCACTGCCTGCCTGAGGCTGCCCTTCCCATTTTCTGTTATACGTGTCTCTGCTGACATATATCGCTGAATACCCATAGGGCTCGCAGCTGGTGGCACCCCTTTCCCCGCTTTATCTGACCTTCCTCTCATGTTTGCTTGGCCCACTTTATCAGGTTTTGGGAATTATCCACCAGTAGCGACAACTATCAGCGGTTATCAGCAGGTGACAAGAGTTATCAACCGATAGCAGCGTTTTTCCACTGAGGGCAACAGTCACCTGCAGATAGCAGCGATCATCAAAAACAGCATTTATCCACAAGTAACAGTAGTTGTCAGCTAATGATAGCAGTTGTCTACAAGAGCAGTAGTTGTCAGCAAATATCCCCAGTTATCGGCATACAGCAGAGATTTATCAGGGAATAGGGGCAGTTATCAGCAAGGAGTACTGATTTTCAGTAAAATAGCAGTAGCTTTCAGCAGACAAGAGCCACCCTCAGCCACCCGCAGTTGCCTTTTAAAATATATCAGCAGGCAGAGGAGATTATCAGCTGATGGCGCCACTATCCCCAAATACACATATTCACCAGCCTATAGTGTCTGGTCAGCTTTCATTGATTATGAGTGAGCACAGAGAGTCATCAGAGAGTTATAGCAGATTAATAGCAAATAGCAAAATTCATAACTGAGTAATTGCAGGTATCTTCATGCATCGAAGCAGTCACAGCAATACTTCTTCAAGTTTAAAGGCAAATAATAGCAGTTTTCCAAAAGTTCTCAGGAATTTACTCCAATTATCAACATTCCTCCATGAGTCCTCTGCGATTGACAGTGATTTTGACAACGATTTTAAATGGTTAACTGCTTTTTAGGAGCCACTAAATACAGAAATACTTTACAACTCTAAGGCCGCGTACACACGGGCAGACTGTTCGCCCAACTTTGTCCGCTGAACAGTGTTTGGGCGGACAGTCCGCTCGTGTGTGGGCTTTCAGCGGACAGTTTCAGCGGACAGTTGGACGGACAAGGTTTTTCGGAATTTCCGAAAAACTGTCCGCTGAAACCTTGTTTCAGCGAACAGCCCACTCGTGTGTAGGCTTGTTCGTCAAACAAAGTTGCGCGCATGCTCAGAAAGGATTTTCACGCCGAAAGCTATAATGCAGTGTATAGGACGTCGTATTTTGCGTCCCGTCGTACGTGCCGTTCACGTCATCGCGCACGGTTTCAGCAAACTGTTCGTTCGTCGTGTGTGGCCATGTCCGTCCATGCTAATTTTGAGCGGACTGTTTGCTGAAACTGTTGGACGGACAAAGTTGGGCAAACAGTCCGCGCGTGTGTACGCGGCAGTAAGTATAGTTCAATAAATATAGTTCCATCCAACCAGGTCAGGCAAATAAATTACTTGCATGTTAATTATTGGGTCCTACCGTGTCCCCAGGAATCTCTGTTCTCCCAAGCAAGGAGGGCAGCCCCTCGGCATCTGCGGCAGTCTACATAGACGTCTATTTCAGCTCAGCATTTTTTTTTTTTTTAAATAGTTATAAGTTCCTACCGCATCCCAGTAGATTTCTCTCTCCAGAGCAAGGGACAACCCCCTGCTTCCTCAGCAGTCTGTGTTGGGGATCTGATCCTGTTCCCGACCCAGCCCGCAACCTCAGGGTCTCTGCTTTGGGGTCCTCGTTGAATCAATCAGCGGGGGAGGGGGATGCGTGTCAACACACAGGTCCTTCAGCAGCTGTCAGCACAGTGTAACATCATAGAATGGAACTTCCAAGCACAGGGAGAGACTCAAGGGGGTGGGAGGCAGAGCGGCAGGCATCCGCACAGAATCGGCTATAGGTGTCGGGGTACAGGGAGCCCAGAGTTAGAGCCACTTCTTCTATTCATCCCTCTGGGTCACAGCCCTCTCGCCGGGCTCACTCTCCTCTCCGGCGTTGGCGAGAGCATTTGGGTTGAGACGAGGTCTCGGGTATCCAACGTCAGATACTTCATGTCAGAGCTCCTCCCCCACAAGTCCACCTGGCCCTGGTCTAATGAGATTGCAAGTAAGATTTAGTGTTGTCACTACTGTGCTACTCACTGTTCTCCTTTCTGAAGAGAAAGCTGTACCTGAGGACCCTCAATACAAGGGTCTCCCTGCTTAACTGATTCTGTGAATCTGTGCTTTCTGTAATTTTCCTACTGCTTCTTGAATATTTTGCCACTAGTTATCAGATAATCAGTCATCAGGAGAGCATCTCTGACATGAGAAAGCAAAGCCCTCCTTCTACCAAGATGGTGGACCAGAGCAGAACATGTTATGCTAATGGGGAATGATCCCTTCCAGGGAGCTCCCAGGCAATAGTGGAAACTAATTCTGTGCCTTCTGCTGTTTTGGTCACAGTTTTCTAAGTTCAGGTCCTCTTTAGGGTTGCTTTTTGCAAACTCTTTGAAAACAAGTTGCTTCTTAGCTCTGGTGCTCAGTGATTGGCCCAACGCTGCCACATTCTGTGTTGGAGAGAGTTCTAAGCCCCGTGTAAGCCCCAACTGGAGTGACTCTGTGCTGTATTTCTTCATTCCTGGTCATTTATCAGAGTAGCAGGGCAGTGAAGAAATGTGAAGTGTATGCTTCTTTGCCTTGCATGGTAGTCTAATCATGACTTTAAAGGATATGTGAAGTTATATTTGATGTTAGAAAAAGTAGATATATTAATTGGTGTCTAAAAATAAAAATAGCTTATTACTGACATTAGTGGAAATGCTTGCTTCTTGTAGGGTCCTCATCAACTAATTATCAAAGCAGTGGTCCATTCTACTTAGCCTTCCTGCCCTAGTGCACAGCATGTGATGTACTATACATTCTTCTGTATGCAATGCCATGCTTTTTATCTGAAAAAAAAATCTGAAAAGCAGCACAGCATGGAATACTAAAGTGTGGACCGGACTAGCCAATTGATGCTGTAATCCTTCTCAGCACTAACAAGCAGGCATAGACTTTACTTAGATTTCTACACTCCCCTGCAATTTGTCTGCCCTATAGAGCACCTCTCAGTATGTCACTGAGGCACCATAATGTGCAGGAAAATGGTATTCAGATATCAGATCTAAGTATATTTTCTGCCCGTTGCACATTTTTGATTGTCAATAAGATCTGCATGGTTACTTGTTACTTGTGAACATTGCTCATCACCTTGAAAACATCATCTGCATAGCTTTGCATTGTAGTGGTGGCATCACACTGTGCGTATGCTTTTTTGGGGTTTGGAAACTCATCAGGATGGAAGAAGCCAAATATTAGAGGCAGTTACTAGAAAGACTTACAGTATTTCAGTCTGCAAAGGACATCAGCCTGGAATTGTGGTTCAACTTTTAGCAGACCAGTGGCTACCCTCTACAATTTAAATCAACACTTTTTTTGGCCCTTTATTTTTTTATTTTTTTAACTTTAGGCCTGGCCCTGCTGCCATTCTCACTTTGGCTAGTATGCAGTGTTCCTGCTGCCTCAGCTTCTTGGGATTCTACTTTACATGTCCCAGGAGGCTGCAGAAGTACAGTAGGTAATCACATCAGCTGGTAGGCATAATCAGAGGCCACCTGCCTGAACCTGAAAGAGGCAGCCGGGTTTCGATGACTTGTGGAGGACTACATATGATGGCAGCATGGGACCCATGATGCTGCACCTGATCAGCTAATCGCAGCAAGACAATGCTGGATTCACTGGGCAGGTGAGCATTTGAATTCAGGACAATGCTATATAACATGTTTTTGACTCTAAAAAATAAAAAGTAACTGAAGTCCCTTGGTATGAGACTCTGCATTCTATCTATTTATAATTTATTCTTTCTTTTGAAAGCTTTTATAACAATAGTTGCTGTACAATAATCTGTCCATTGTAAAATTCTTCTGATTATGATTCAGTAGTTAAGATCAAGGTGACCATGATCTACTTCTTTTGTTTCAGAATACAACTGTGATGAAAATAACTGTTTTATTTTTAAAGCGTGTGCCAGGAAAAAAAATGAAGTACCGTACATCTCTGCAACACTGCACATGTACATTCTCCCCTTGTTTTATCCCTTTATGGACCCTGCCTGTACAGAAAAATACCCCTTGACCGGCAAGAAATACACTCTGTCCTGTTGTGGGCTAAAAATACCCAGCATTTTTGTGTTGCCAGCCCTGCCCTAATAGGTGTGCGGGTGCCAGTTGTGCCTGGGCACACCTTAATCACCTCCTGTGCCAGTGCCGTCTAGTGTACAGAAGTGTGCGGGGCACATGAGACCCGAAGGAAGGGGGGCCCACTGTGCCCTGTCACACAATACACACCCAGAGTAATCCATTGTATTCTATCTGCAGCACTGGATCCGCTGCATCATCTCCCTTGCCAGCCAGGAGAGGGGCAGTTCTTGTGAGCTAGGGGCAGGTGCACTGTGCAGTGCCGATCCAATTGGCAGTGCCCAGTACTGTGTATGTACAAACAGGATGGCAGAGGCTCAATCTTCTCTGGCTCCCATCCTATCCCTGCTGAGTCTGGCCTGCCACACACTCCACTCCATATCTTGCACACGCTGCTGGGAAAGTGCTTGTAATGAAGGTGGCAGATTTAAATAGACACAGGAGCTGTAGATCATGGCTGCCAGAGTCTAGGGGAGATCAGCCTGGGGCCATGATAGTGAGAAGCAGGTTTACTGAACACCTCCCTCTCTTCTCTCACACCCCCTCTCTCTTTCCCTGCTCTCTCTCAACCGCCTCTCCCTTCCTCTCTTCCCCCCTCTCTCTCATCCTCTCTCTCACCCCCCTCTCTCAGGGCAGACCCTCTCTCTCACCCCCTCTCATCCGCTCTCTCTCTTACTCTCTCACCCTCCTTTCTATTTAAAAGAGTGTGGTGTATAATATATGCACAGTATCCCACAAAATTGAGTACACGCCTCACATTTTTGTAAATATTTTATTATATCTTTTCATGCAACAACACTGAAGAAATTACACTTTGCTACAATGTAAAGTAGTGAGTGTACAGCTTGTATAACAGTGTACATTTGCTGTCCCCTCAAAATAACTCAACACACAGCCATTAATATCGAAACCACTGGCAACTAAAGTGAGTACACCCCTCACACCCAATTAGTCATTTGCCCTCCACAATGTCATGTGTCTCATTAGTGTTACAAGGTCTCAGGTGTGAATGGGGAGCAGGTGTGTTAAATTTGGTGTTATCGCTCTCACTCTCTCATACTGGTCACTGGAAGTTCAACATGGCACCTCATGGCAAAGAACTCTTTGAGGATCTGAAAAAAAGACTTGTTGCTCTACATAAAGATAGCCTAGGCCATAAGAAGATTGCCAAGACCCTGAAACTGAGCTGCAGCATGATGGCCAAGACCATACAGCTGTTTAACAGGACAGGTTCCATTTAGAACAGGCCTTGCCATGGTCGACCAAAGAAGTTGAGTGCACGTGCTCAGCGTCACATCCAGGGGTTGTCTTTGGGAAATAAACATATGAGTGCTGCCAGAATTGCTGCAGAATGGGTGGGGGGTTAGTCTGTCAGTGATCAGACCAAACGCCGCACACTGCATCAAATTGGTCTGCATGGCTCTCGTCCCAGAAGGAAGCCTCTTCTAAAAATGATGCACAAGAAAGCCTGCAAACAGTTTGCTGAAGACAAGCAGACTAAGGACATGGACTGTGACATACTAAAGCAGAGCATTATCCCCTCCCTTCAGAGACTGAGCGGCAGGGCAGTATTCCAACATGATAATGACTCCAAACACACCTCTAAGACAACCACTGCCTTGCTAAAGAAGCTGAAGGTAAAGGTGATCGACTGGCCAAGCATGTCTCCAGATCTAAACACTATTGAGCATCCGGTATATATATATATATATATATATATATATAGATAGATAGATATATATAGATATAGTTTTGGGATGCACACCCTAATGCAACTGGCTGTGCACACCTATGCCTGCCCTATATGCTCTTGCCAAAGATACACGTACTCTCCATCGCCACCAAAAAAAGGCTAATCATTTTGTAGTCCCAGGACTAGGACAGAGAGGCCTAATTACTCTCTTTGAGACAACACTCTCTATAAGATAAGCACTGAACATTAGACAGCTCTGAATTTGAGGCATGATAAACAGATACATTTTTGCACTTGTCAAGCAGATATAACAAAAACATTTTCAATGGTATATTTAATAGACCAAAACAGAGCAAGTAAGAGAAGTTCATTGTTAGAGCTTACACATTAAAGTAAAAGAAAAGTTCAAAAAATCGTAAAAATGCTCCCCCCCCCCCCACTACCTGTCCTGCCTAATCTGTATAGAAACATTTTTTTCTTTTACCTATTTTTATTTAACTCCCCTGAGTTAGCAAGCATGTAGGCAGTTTCAACCTGGCCTCTATCCAGTAAGTGGTGCTGTGCCACTGTAAGATTGAGTAGATGCCTAACAGGAAAATTGTTCCTCTACAGACTCTACAGTTGTCACAATGCTGTCTCATTGGACACTGCAATGTCTGATGACCTCTGGTGGCCATCTTGGCATTGGACTCTATAAATTAGGGTGCCCACACCATTTAGGCATGCCTGGAGTGAGTTGTAGGCGAAGGACCGAGATCCTGATTGAGTTGGATCAGTGCAGGGACATCTCTTTCTCATAGTGGAAGTTCCGCTATCTAGACCAGTTCAGCACTGCGATTCGCCACCTCTCCAGCAGAAGTCTCCTTCTGGTACCATAGGCCAGCCTGGTAATACTACTATCCTGTAACACTGTGTCATTGCTGTTTGTCATATTGAAAGCTGTTTGAAGTATTACTACTCTGTTACCTGAGTATCAGTGCTTGGTGAACTGTCTGCAATTAACTGTGCTAATCACAATACAATATACAAGTTATTATACAACTTCAAGGATTGTGTATGTATGTCTCTCATACTGGGTTGTCCACCTGCAAGCAGCTGCTGCAGGGGAGAGAAGAGACCACCAACAATGTCTGAGATATGGGAGCCTATTTGTGATTTCACAACTCCCAAAATTCACAGCCATTGTCGAATGAGTTGTTTTTCAAGGTGAGGGTTCACATATGCTTTAAATGCAGCATAGTTAAAAGCAACATAGTTGTCACTGAGTTTCAAACAGCTATTCACTATGGCAAAAGTCTGCGTATATCAAAGAGCCTTAAGAGCCTCAAAAGTAACAGTTTGGAGTAGGGAGAGCATGCTATTTAGTATTGGTTGCTATGTCAATTTCTGTTGGAAATAGGAAAAACTGTAACTGTAACTTGTACTGTAACTAATAGGCAAACAGTAAATCTCACTTTAATAAATATTAGCTATTTTTACTAGAATAATTTTGGAGTTGCTGTTTAAGTCAAATATCTTGTGGCCTGAATACATAGGATTATCTTCCAGTGAAATATATCTGCTAAAAGTACTTTCTAGATTCTGAAAGGAGATACAATTATTATTATTATTATTATGTAGGCTTTATATAGCTCCAACAGTTTACGCAGTACTTTACAATATAAAAGGGAGACAGTTACAATACAATAAAATACAAGAGAGTTCAGAGGGCCCGCTTATAAGACCTTACAATCAAATGGACTGAGGTAGAGAATTCCAGAGGATGGGAGAGGCTCTGGAGATGAGCAAGGGAGGAGGAGACAAGGGAGCTTGAGAGCAGGAGATCCTGTCAGTTGCAGAGAAGACGGTTTTGGTAATATTTGGAGACAAGATTGGTGATGTAGCTCAGGGCAGAGTTGTGAATGGCTTTGTATGTTGTTATTAGTATTTTCAATTCAATTTACTTGGTGATCAGAAGGAAGTGTAGGGATTGGTGGAGAGGGGTGGAAGACACTGAGTGGTTGGTAAGGTGGATAAGTCTGGCAGCAGCATTCATGATAGACTGAAGAAGGGATAGTCTATTGAGAGGTAAGCCTATGAGAAGGGAGTTACAATAGTCAAGGTGAGAGATAACAAGGGAGTGAATGAGGAGCTTGGTGGTTTCATTATTTAAAAAGGGGCGAATTGTAGAGATGTTACGGAGGTGAGGTCTACAAGCTTTTGACAACAACTTGATTTGGGGCTGAAAGGTAAATATCTAAGATTACACCTAGTACCCTGGTGTGAGGGGGGAGATTGGTGGTTGCGTTATTGACCTTGTCATGGAGGGGGGCACGGACAGGGGGCAATATTATCAGCTCGGTTTTTTCACTGGCAAGCAACGCGTTCGACGAGCGTAGGGGCTGCGATCACGTAACAGTCGTGCTCCTTCGTCAAGCTTGATGAAGGAGCGTGGCTGTCACGTGATCGTAGCCCGTACACTCGTGAAACGCGGCTCTTGGCAGTGACGTCATCTCCCCTCGCCCGCTGTCCATCTGTGTTCCAGGCCTTGTTCTGGTTTTTCATTTCCACCGTGGCCGGCTTACCATCTAGCGGTGTCCTCCATACACGGCAGAACACCAAGCAGGCAGAAAGAGCTCTTGACTGATCTGATACTTACCCCTCTGATAAATGTTTTATACACACATGCTGTTCGGGATTTTCTAAAATGTGAGTTGTTCATACATGTGATTTACAAATAAACTGTTTTACATCTACACCCAGAGGCGCCTCTCTCTTTGTGTTTCTCTACAGAATGGGGATCTGCCCAAAGTAAACAAGGCAGATCTCTGTTCTGTCAGGGGATGACATTGAGATCTGTCTTCCTGCTAAGCAGGAAGATGGATCTGTGTGTTTCCCCAATCACACAGTCCCCCCCCCCCATACAGTTAGAAAACACAAACAGGTAACACAGTTAACTCCTTGATCGCCCATGATTTTAACCCCTTCCCTGCCAGTGTCATTAGTACAATGTCAGTGCATATTGTTAGCACTGATCACTGTAATAGTGTCACTGGTTCCCAAAAAAGTGTAAAAAATTTCAGTTAGGTGTCCGATCTGTCCGCCGTAATGTCGCAGTCCCGCTAAAAATCATTGATCGCCACCATTACTAGTAAAAATAAATAAATAAATAAATAAAGCAATTCCATAAATCTATCCCCTATTTTGTAGACACTATAACTTTTGAGCAAACCAATCAATACATGCTTGTTGGGATTTTCTTTTACCAAAAATATGTAGAAGAATACATATTGGCCTAAACTGATTAATACATTTGTTTTTTTTTTATAAATATTTTTTGGATATGTATTATAGCAGAAAGTAAAAAATATTGTTGTGTTTTTTTTTCAAAATTGTCAGATTTTTTTTGTTTATAGCACAAAAAATAAAAACCGCAGAGGTGATCAAATACCATCAAAAGAAATCTCTATTTGTGGGAAAAAAAGGACGCCAATTTGCTTTCGTTACAAATTTGCACGATTGTGCAATTGTCAGTCAAATGAATGCAGTTAAATTAATGCAGTTCCATATCGCAAAAAATTGCCTGGTCATAAAGGGGGTAAAACCTTCCGCGGCTGAAGTGGTTAAGGAAGTGGTACGACATCCACGCTAAAGCCAAGAATGCAATGAGTTTTATATTATTATTATTATTATTATTATTATACAGGATCTATATAGCGCCAACAGTTTGCAAATTGCTTTATAACATGGGGGCAGACAGTAAAGATACAAAACAATTCAATACAGGAGGAATCAGAGGGCCCTGCCTGTTAGAGCTTACAATATATTATGATATTGGTAGCTGTATCCCGCAAATACATTGTGGTGATCATTTGTTGTGCTGCAGACTGACAATTTCCTGTTATGATCCAAGCCAACTGACTTACCCAAATTTTACCTCTCTTATAGAAGTTGCTTATGGAGTTTGACATTCTTTCTTTTTCTTTCAGAGTCTGTATTACCATTTCTCCTTTACAAATGTCATGTATCCTATTTGATAACATAGTTCACAGTTTAATAGGCTTGTCATTTCCCTTCTACCGCTATATGACAACTCAGGACACCAAAGGTCCAGTGCTTTTACCTTTCAGAGCATTGCTTTTGACATAGAAAATGCTATCTCTCTTGGGGACTCCCCTTGCCAATCAAACCCCCAATTAAAAAAAAAACTCTAAACATAACGCTCACCCTAAACCCTACCTTAGTCCTCTCTTAGGACTAGATGTACTTCTTGCTGCAGGTAGTCACCTGGCATTAAGTAGCTTTCAGTACAGGGCTTCTGTTGGAGCAGACATGATTACTCCTAAAGGTCCTGTTATCTTTTTTTTTATTTTGATTTTTTTTATTTAAATTTTATTAAGTTTAACATTATACAAAATATTCATAATTTACTCATAATCTCAGTCATAAAATACCAATTCCAGTCCCCACCCCTCTCTTCCCCTCTCTCCTTTACTTATATCCTGCCTTTCTACTCCCATTCCGTTCCTTCCTCTTCTCCTCTCCTCATTCTCATGGCTTCTCTATCCTGGAATATTTCTTTGTACTCTTAAATTGGATCTAACTTTTCCATGCCTTTACAAACTTCCCTTTTCTATCTACTTTACAATGATATAATTCTTCCAAATTATATATAAAATCTACCCTTCCAATCCATTATTTTAATGTTGGGCTTTCTGATGCTTGCCATTGTTTTTCTATCATTTTACCAAGAAGCAAATCCCCTCAAAATGGCGGGACTTTTCAGGCATAGATTGTAAAACATACAACACACGTATAAAAGAATTCTGCAATCACTTTATTATAACAATTTCATCAAAAAATATATAACCATAATAAAACAAAATACAAACAAATGTATTTGCCTCTAAACTTATTCCAAAAGTAGAAATAGTTCTTTTCATGTACAGGTGTGATCCATTTATATAATCACATATGCATAAATAACTGAAACAATACTCTGCATCTGATGTGTCCTACGCGTTACGGAATATTCTCCTTCTTCAGGGATCCATCATTTGTGCAGCTCTGTATTGTTCAAAGATTTAGTCTACAAAAATAAATAAATACAAAAACACATATGCACATGTATCTAGACCTTTTTGACATATATGGGGGAGGGAAAAAAAAACACACAACATCTCTTGTGCCAGTTCTATATCTAATCATACTCACAAACAAAGGAGTATATTCCAAATACAGATTGTGGACCTTCAAGCTGTTTCTGTAATGAGGGTCGAGAGGCAAACCATGACATAAGGAGGTAGAGTTGAGGGTAATGAGGAGAAACCTCCTCCCCTCTTCTCTAAGCCCTGTGTGGAGCGATGGAAAATGTGGTTCAGGGTCCCCCCAAAAAACACGAACCAGGACCGCATGAATAAAGACCTAGAATCTATAGGGGATGGGGGGAGGGAGAGGGAAGAGAAAGAGAACAAAAAAACAATTGTATAGCACAGAGGGAATTTGATCAAGGGTTTGATTTAAAACCTAAATATGTATATTCTCACTAAATTATACAAGCACTCATATATTCCATATATATAGGTGTATCTTTATCTACCTTGTATTCAATGGACTATCCACTCCCTAGGAGTCTTGCCCAAAGTCCGGGAAATCTATGTTGTAAAGGAGTACGTGCGCTGAAGCAGGGTATGAAAGATCGCACCAAGGATCATCCATTCACTTGTCCCTAAATCAAAAAATCAAAAAAGTAAAACTAGTACTGTTAGTGGTATATACCACCCCACATACCCCCATGTTTAGGCGTCTCTTTCAGAGTGAGGAGGCAGCCAGACATCAATACAATGAATAGCTTACCTCCAGAACCGTACCAAAAGCACGATATACCACTTGGAAGGAGACAGGGCAGGAAAAGCTTCCTACTTCCACCGTGGTGTACCTGGAGTGTGTTAGCCTTCCCTTACTAATCACCTAATGCCTGACGTCTAGCCATCCATATATAGGTGATCCCTCCTCGCCGCCACCCCCCCCCCCCCCCCACCAGGTGAGGGCAATATTTGTTGCTCTCACCTGTTGAACCTAACATACACAGAGGCGGTCCCCCGAGTGCGTGGCGCACCGCCCCACCCCCTCACCGCACTGTCAATGGCCTTGTAGGAGGAGTGACGTCATGCGTCACGCTCCCACCGGCACGCATGCGCAGCCTCGGCGTCCAAAGCACATACAGGATGTGTATAAGGGGAGAGCCGTACCCATGGGACTACATCCCCCATAGTGCCCCGCGCAAGTCGCAGAAGAACGAACTGCCGGCACCTGCCACTCGCTCCCAATGTTAATCGACAAAAAAAACCTCCCGGGTCACCCCCCCAGGGGTGTCGGCCATGGATTATCCTCCAAACCAACAACTTAACCCCTGATGAAACAATTGTACTTCCTAGTGACGCACAGTGGCTGCTACAAAAATTGTTTGGCTATCAGGTATTTTGCTGCGTTTATTAACCACTTAACAACCGGCCCATAGCCGAATGATGGCTACAGGGCAGTTGTTTAACTCTGGGAGGCCGTCATATGACGTCCTCCCAGAATTCCGCTCTCGTGCGCACCCTGGGGCGCGCACTCGAGAGCATCCGTGACCGCCGGGTCCAAGGGACCCGGCGCATTACGGATCACGGTAAACGGCCGCTCATCGCGCCCGTTTACCACATGATCGCTCTGTCAAATGACGGAGTGATCACTTGTAAACAAACCGGTGTCATGTTATGACGCCGGTTCCTCCCTCCCCCTCTCTGTACCGATCGGTACAGCGGAGGGGGAAGAGATCGGTGTCAGCAGCACTGTGGGCTGCATCTGCAGTGCCCACATCGCTGCTCACCGAAATTTAACCCCTCAATTCCCTGCCAATACTCTGCAATACCCTGCAATACTCTGCAGTACCAGCAAATACTCTGCAATACTCTGCAATACCCACAAATACTCTGCAATTCTCTGCAATACCCACAAATACTCTGCAATACCCGCAAATACTCTGCAATACTCTGCAATACCCGCAAATAATCTGCAATACCCGCAAATACTCTGCAATATTCTGCAATAACCGCAAATACTCTGCAATACTCTGCAATACCCGCAAATACTCTGCAATACCCACAAATACTCTGCAATACTCTGCAACACCCGCAAATACTCTGCAACACCCGCCAATACGCTGCAACACCCGCCAATATGCTGCAACACCCGCCAATACTCTGCAACACCCGCCAATACTCTGCAATACCAGCTAATACTCTGCACTACCCTTCAATACTCTGCAGTAAAATTCCAGCCAATACTCTGCAATACCCTGCCAATACTCTGCAATACCCTGCCATAAATTGCCATACTTGGAAATACCCAGCCACACTCGGAGGTACCCTGCAATACCCAGCCATAGACATCCCCCCCTCCCACCGCCCTCCGGTGCTTCTACCGTCTCGCCAATACGATCAAAGCCAGAATCTTTTTTTATTTTATTTCAGGCTTTCCAGCCTAGAGGTGAGATGTGGGATCTTATTGACCCCATATCTCACTGTAAAGAGGACCTGTCATGCCATATTCCTATTACAAGGGATGTTTACATTCTTTGTAATAGGAATAAAAGTGATCAAAAAATTTATTTTTGGGGAAAAAATTTCAAACTAAAATAAATAAAGTAAAATGAACAATAAAAAAAAAAAAAATATTTTTTAAAGCGCCCCTGTCCCCATGTGCTCGTGTGCAGAAGCGAACGTATACGTAAGTCCCGCCCACATATGAAAACGGTGTTCAAACCACACATGTGAGGTATTGCTGCGAACGTTAGAGCGAGAGCAATAATTCTAGCCCTAGACCTCCTCTGTAACTCAAAACATATAACCAGTAAAAAAAATTTAAAGCGTCGCCTATGGGGATTTTTAAGTAGCAACGTTTGGCGCCATTCCACGAGCGTGTGCAATTTTGAAGAGTGACATGTTAGGTATCTATTTACTCAGCGTAACTTCATCTTTCACATTATGCAAAAATTGGGCTACCTTTACTGTGTTTTTTTTTAAGCACAAAACTGTTTTTTTTCCAAAAAAAGCATTCGAAAAATTGCTGCGCAAATACCGTGCGAGATAAAAAGTTGCAATGACCACCATTGTATTCTCCAGGGTGTTTGCTAAAAAAACATATATAATGTTTTGGGATTCTATGTAATTTTCTAGCAAATAAATGATGATTTTTACAGGTAGGAGAGAAATGTCAGAATTGTCCTGGGTGCTCCAGAACGCTTGATGGCGCTCCCTGCATGTTAGGCCTCTGTATGTGGCCACACTGTGTAAAAGTCTCACACATGTGGTATCACCGTACTCGGGAGTAATAGCAGAATGGGTTTTGGGGTGTAATTTGTGGTATGCATATGCTGTGTGTGAGAAATAAACTGATAATATGACAATTTTGTGAAAAAAAAAGTAAAAAAAATCTTGATTTTGTAAAGAATTGTGGGAAAAAATGACAACTTCAAAAAACTCATCATGCCTCTTACTAAATACATTGGAATGTCTTCTTTCCAAAAAGGGGTCATTTGTAGGGTATTTGTACTTTTCTGGCATGTTAAGCCGCGTACACACGGGTGGACTGTCTGGCCAACTTAGTCCGTCAGACAATCCGACGGACAGTCCGTCATACTTTTGAATGAACGGACTTGACCACACACACCACGTTTTGAGCGGACTAATACGGCGTACTAAGTCCGCCATACTATCAGCCCTACTTTTGAAATGAACGGACTCGCCCACACACGCAGAGGAAAGTCCGCTCATTTTGAGCGCGTCTCCAGGTAGGCGGGGCCCGCGAAGGAGACGTCGCTGACCCCGCCGCCTGGTATGGACTTAAAGGGGAACCCCAACGCCGAAAAAAATCGGCGTGGGGGTCCCCCCCAAGTCCACAACAGACCCTTGTCCGAGCACGCTACTCGGCCGGCCAGGAAAGGGGGGCGAGCGAGCGCCCCCCCTCCTAAACCGTACCAGGCCGCGTGCCCTCAACATGGGGGGGTGCCTTGGGGAAGGGGGGGCCACGCGGCCCCCCCACCCCAAAGCACCTTGTCCCCATGTTGATGAGGACAAGGGCCTCTTCCCGACAACCCTTGCCGTTGGTTGTCGGGGTCTGCGGGCGGGGGGCTTATCGGAATCCGGGAGCCCCCTTTAATAAGGGGGCCCCCGGATACCGGCCCCCCACCCTATGTGAAGCAAGCTATGGTGCCAATATCTGAAAAGTACTAACGGCCTATTTCAATTCTTGAGACCCTAATGCCGTGTACACACGGGCGGACTGTATGGCCTACTTAGTCCGCCGAAACACATTTCAGCGGACAGTCCGCTCGTGTGTGGGCTTCAGCAGACTTTTTCAGCGTGCAGTACGGCGGACTAAGTATTTCGGAATGTTCGAAATACTGTCCGTCGTACTCGCATTTCGGCGGACAATCCGCCCGTGTGTATGCCAGTCCGCCGTACTTTTGAAATGAGCGGACTTTTCCCGCCCGGAGAAAAGTCCGCTCATTTCGAGCGGGTATCCAGGTAGGTGGGGCCCGCGAAGGAGACGTCGCTGGCCCCGCCGCCTGGTATGGACTTAAAGGGGAACCCCAACGCCGAAAAAATTCGGCGTGGGGGTCCCCCCCAAGTCCACAACAGACCCTTGTCCGAGCACGCTACCCGGCCGGCCAGGAAAGGGGGGCGAGCGAGCGCCCCCCTCCTGAGCCGTACCAGGCCGCGTGCCCTCAACATGGGGGGGTGCCTTGGGGAAGGGGGGGCCGTGCGGCCCCCCCACCCCAAAGCACCTTGTCCCCATGTTGATGAGGACAAGAGCCTCTTCCCGACAACCCTGGCCGTTGGTTGTCGGGGTCTGCGGACGGGGGGCTTATCGGAATCCGGGAGCCCCCTTTAATAAGGGGGCCCCCGGATACCGGCCCCCCACCCTATGTGATTGAGTATGGGGTACAATGTACCCCTACCCATTCACCTGTAAAATAAAAGTACCAAAAAAAACACAACACACGAGATAAAATACTTTATTGCACAGCTCCGGGGGTCTTCCGTCTTCGGGGGTCTTCTCGCCGGACTCCTCCGCTATCTTCTTGTAGCTCTTTTGCTAGCAGAGGAGTCCGGCTTTCTTCCTCGCCGCCGGCCTCTTCTCCCGACTTCGGGGGTCTTGTCCCCCTCTTAGGTTCTTCTGCCGGGCCACCGCGCCTTCTTATAGCTCTTTTATAGGCGGTGGCCCGGTCTTCTCCAGGAGATGTTGCCTCGACGATCTCTCCGGCCGGAATGCCAGGGACGCACTGCGCGGCCACTTATATAGGGACAAGGGGCGGTGTCACATGGCTTTATGTCACATGGGTTGGTCGAAGGAGACGTCGCTGGCCCCGCCTACCTGGATACCCGCTCGAAATGAGTGGACTTTTCTCCGGGCGGGAAAAGTCCGCTCATTTCAAAAGTACGGCGGACTGGCATACACACGGGCGGATTGTCCGCCGAAATGCGAGTACGACGGACAGTATTTCGAACATTCCGAAATACTTAGTCCGCCGTACTGCACGCTGAAAAAGTCCGCTGAAGCCCACACACGAGCGGACTGTCCGCTGAAATGTGTTTCGGCGGACTAAGTAGGCCATACAGTCCGCCCGTGTGTACGCGGCATTAGGGTCTCAAGAATTGAAATAGGCCGTCAGTACTTTTCAGATATTGGCACCATAGCTTGTGGACTCTATAACTTTCACAAAGACCAAATAATATCCACCAATTTGTACTTATTTTTACCAAAGATATGTAGTAGTATAAATTTTGCTCAAAATTTATGAAGAAAAAAATTACTAATCTGCTAAATTTTATAACAGAAACAAAGAAAAATTCATTTTTTTACAGAATTTTCAGTATTTTTTCTTTTATAGCACAAACAATAAAAAACCGTGCGGTGATTAAATACCACCAAAAGAAAGCTCTATTTGTGTGAAAAAAAAGAAACAAAAATTTCATATAGGTCCAGTGTTGCATGACTGAGTAATTGTCATTCAAAATGTGAGAGCGCCGAAAGCTGAAAATTGGTCTGGTTATTAAGGGTGTTTAAGTGTCCAGTGGTCAAGTGGTTAAATGAGGTATCACTGTTTTCTTATACTGTTTTATTGTCAAGTTAGTGCTATGAAATAAATACGTTTCTGGATTTTTTAGGCATATTCACT
Source organism: Lithobates pipiens (assembly GCF_037356315.1). Classification (NCBI taxonomy): domain Eukaryota; kingdom Metazoa; phylum Chordata; class Amphibia; order Anura; family Ranidae; genus Lithobates; species Lithobates pipiens. The sequence continues at coordinate 530,330,732 of NW_027507758.1, read as the reverse complement.
CCCGTTATCTCCTGAATCAATTGTATCACCTCTTGCCAAAATGTCAGTATTTTTAAACATTCCCACCATATGGGAACAGTTGTTCCTTTCAACCACAACCTCTCCAACAGAGAGGTGATTTTGCCGATTGATATTTATGTACTCTACTAGGGGTTATGTACTATCTTGATAGAAACTTATAATTCATTTCTATCATATTTCTATCGTATTTACGTCTGTTCTGTCCGCTAATTTCAGTATTTTCTCTTTCTCTTACTCGCTAGAGGGACAAACCTCTCTGATATTCCAAAACAGCTTCCAGAGGTAGCAGGGAATGGCCAGTATATATAGGACCCTACAGCAGCAATCCACAAAGCCATCAGTCCTCAGCAAGGTCTTTTGTTCACAGTGTCCCAGGAGTTGTCTACCACCCAGCATCTGCAGGTAGATCCTTAGTGACAAAGATACAGTAACAAGCACCTTCTCCAGACCAGGACTTCAGTGCAGCGTCCTCCAGCAAAAGTAATCCCCAGGCAATCATCCCCAGGCCCTCAGCCCAGCAGCTGCTGAGGAGGACCTGGACTGTAGCTTCTTGTCTTTAGTGGAGGTGCCTCCATGGAAAGCAGCCCCAAGAGAACCTTGAACCCTCCCTCCTGCACATTTATCACCTCTCCAGCCATGTTCTGGATTCTGTTGTCTGGGAATTGGCTGGGACATGATAAATATTTTACTGTTAATTGGAATTTCCTGGTCCTATGCTCTGGGAACTTCTTTCAGCGGCAGGTGGGAGCAATCAAACTCTCATTTGGGACATGATAAATATTCAACTGATAATTCGAATTTTCTGGTCCTATGCTCTGGGAACTTCTTTCAGAGGCAAGTGGGAGCAATCAAACTCTCATCTTAGCAAACCCTGAATGGACTAACACAATCCTTCACTAATTCATGCACCAATAATAGATCCCAAAACTAAATTTACCTAACAGCCCAATGAGAAGAGGGCATAACATGCACAGTATAAGCTACAAATTGCTGAAGTCATCATTTACATATGGATGATCCAGCCTTGTCACATGATCCTACATCCCTCCATACCTGGTGGGGGGGGGGGGGGTCTTAAAGCAAACCTTGTGATCTGAAGTTAATTGTCAAAGCACATTTGCGATGTCTGTGCGATGTATGGCTGAATTTGCATTGCATTCGCACCAAAATTATGCAGAACCCTTTTTTTGGTATGCACTAGAATTGGATTGCAGGGTCATCCCCCTGTCAGACCACAATAGCTCAGCAGGGGAGATCTCTATACTAACATCGGATTGTTAGTATAGCGGCTTCGACCTGAGCTGTCAGTTTTTTAAGTGTATACTAGGCTTTAGCCTTTGCATGTGCTTAAAGGGAAAGTATTGTGTATTTTCATTGAGCACAGATACCTGATATTGCTGTGTAAAGGTATTGTTGTGTGATTTTTGAATTGGTACATGCCTCTTTTGTGTCAGGGCTGGGCACAGCCTTTCCTTCTCTGAGCTAGCCGCTCAGCTGTGGGCTAAATGCCAGCTTCTATCTCTTCACAGTGACTCATCTGTTGATGATATCCTGCTTGTCAGTCCTGCCTCCTTAAGCCGTCCAACACATATGATCTCTGCCTTCACCTTGGTCAATATCACAGAGACTATCTCCTGTGTTCCTGTTGAAGACTTGCTTGGCTGACTTTCCTTCTGTCTCCAGATACTGCTTGCTGTTCCTCTACTCTGATCTCTTGCTTCCTGACGTTCTGGCTTGTCTGACTATCCGTTCCGGTTACCGAACTTTGGTTATGTTTTGACTACGTTTGTTCTATTTACTCTTATTATTAAACAAGTGTGATTTAACTGTACTTCTGTCTCGGTCTAATTCATGGTTTCTGACATTTTGCCATATTTGTGTAATTGTATTAAATGTAGAAATTTGTAGATCAACTACTGGAGGCCGCACAGATTATTTACCAAAAAGACTAATGTTTTACAGCTGTTGACATCTCAGGCACACAGCAAAACACCTATATAATTACTTTCATGGCTGCCATTCTCTTCTATGGTGACCCTTAAGGACCTCAGCGTATATGCAGTTTGGGTCACCATCACAGCACGTTTTAACATACATGGAGACTAGTAGACATGTGCAATTCCTTTTGTCCTGAATTAGTTTTTTACCCGGAAATATCTGAATTAACGAAAACCTGTTTAATGATTTTTACTCAATATTCATAAATTCCTACATTCGTAAATTCATACATTTGCACATTCGTACATTCGCACATACGTACATTCGCACATTCGTAAATTCGTACATTTGTAAATTTGTAAATCAGTAAATTCGGAATTTGGAAATCTGAAATAATAACTAATAATAACTTAACTCTTACTAACTATTAAATTCTAGGTATTGTAATTTCCTTTCAAATTTGGCTGTTAGTGAATGTAACAAATACTAATTTATCCGAAGTTATGAATTATCTGAAATAACGAATGTCGTATCCAAACAAATGGAACCTAATGAATTAATAATAATAAACAATAATAATAATAAAAACGTTTTGTTATTATTATTTGTTATTAATTTGTTCCATTCCATTTGTTTAGATGTGGCATTCATTATTTCAGATAATTCGTAACTTCGGATAAATTCGTATTTGTTACATTTACTAAAAGCCAAATTTGAAAGGAAATTACAATACCTAGAATTTAATAGTTAGTTACAGATTTTCGAATTTTTCCAGTTTTCAGATTTTGGAATTTTGAATTTGAATTTCCAAGTTTCTGAATTTTTTAATTTACGAATGTCCGAATTTACAAATTTACGAATGTACGAATGTGCAAATGCATGAATGTACGAATTTACTAACTGCGATCATAACAAATGACCCCAAAAAAAACAAAAAAAAACAAAAACGAATGAAACGAAAACAAACAATTTTTTTGTTGGTGCACATGTCTGGAGAGACTAGACTGTGACGTTTGGGCTCCTGAAGTATGTTTCACTGATTGCCATACCGGGGAACTTTTGGATATTTGGATTCCTGAGATTGGGGATGGAGTAAGGGCAGACTTAAGCACAGTGTGCTCTTCTCTGCAGCCTCCTAAGGCACACAGATCAAAGGCTATTTCTCAGCTTTCAAAAGGCAAGGGGTGGGGATCTGATGTTACACACTGCACAGCATATAGCAGGGAGCTGAGTGTAATCTGAGACCTGAGTGAAGGGAAAGGACACCACCTATACACACACAGTCTTATAGGGACACATACACAGATAAGGCTGATAATCACTTTTTTGTGTGCTGGGTGTGGGGTGGGGCTGTCTTCCAAGATTCTGTGGTATCGGGACATCCTGTTAGAAGGGACTAGCAGAGGGAAAAGAAAGAAGACAGAAATCACACTGAGTGCTTTAGGCTGAGGCCAGATCCTCTGTTCATTCTTCATTTCAGAGGTTTACAACCACTTTAATGACTCAGCAGTTGGCTAAAAACATGATATCTTTGAAAATAAGGGGTCATATAAAAATGCTCATGCTGTATATTGTGATGAGGTCATACACATTCATTAAAGGGTATGTGCCAAACATCAAAATACCTGTATGAAAATCCTTGGATAAAAGCTGCTACTCTTATTCTCAGGCTGCACATTTAATCATGCACATTTAATCATGGCCATCATACACTCTCTCTTAAGCTCATCAGACCTAGCTACATTTCACTTCCTCAGGGACTAGTATGTTCTGTGACAGGTTCTCTTGCTCTTGGTAAATAATCCTGTTTTATGCATCCTCTCCCTTCTGTCTTCTATATTTTATGTCAGTCAGTTGGTTTTGCCTTGTACAGCCATGTATCTGTATTTATCCTCTTTCTTCCTCAGCCTGCTACATGAGAGATAAGGCCTTGTAATTACTCCCATTTGTCTCTCTTTTACCTCACTTGGTTGATAGAGGGGACATTTCAATGAGCAAAATATTTAACATCTCTATCACCGGGTGGGCATAGATAAGCTACAAATGTGTCATTACATGGCTGTTCAGAAATAAGGGCTTTTATTACTTACAAAACATATACTGAAATCAGGAGGTAAATGGCAGTAAGGCCCTTGACACAAAAGCATTAGAATGAGGCACCCGATGCATATTCCTAATAGAGCAAATTCCCCATAGCCAGAGGCCAGAACAATACATTGAGCATGGTACACCATGTTAAGATAGACACAGTCTGTCTGTAATTGTTGATAATGTTGTCTTGTTTCTCATGGTCTTCCAGTGGGGTCAGAGAACCCTAAAAACAGACTAATGCCCCATACACAAGGTCGGAAATTCTGACTGAAAAAGTCAGATCGGATTATGTTGTCGGAAAATGTGATCGTGTGTGGGTTCTTTCTGACTTTTTCTGTCGGAATTTCCGATGGAAAAAGTTTGAGAGCTGTATCTAAAATTTTCCAACAACAAAATTTGATCTGACTTTTTCCGTTTGTGCGTAGAGAATTGGCACGCATGCTCAGAAAAAAATTGGAGATGAAAGCTATTGGCTACTGGCCTCTACCTAGTCCTATCGTACGTTTTGTACGTCACATCGTTCCGAACGATCAGATTTTCCGACGACTTTGTGCAACCGTGTGTATGCAAGACAAGTTTCTGCTAAAATCCATCGGAAAAAATCAGACGGATTTTGTGGTTGAAATGTCTGACCGTGTGTATGGGGCATTAATGTGAGTAAGTATAGGGACCCTTCCATTAATATTTTAAATGCACAGTTCATTTAAACATTAATATCTTATCTGCTCCAGCATTCGTAAAAGTTTGAAGAAAGGCATTATTTTAACCCCTCCTGGCTCTTTTAAGAGTTCTAAAAGCTTGGAGGTGGAGGCAGGTGTTTGGGTCATGTGACCCTGATTGGCTGTCACGGTGGTCACATGATAGGAAAGCTCCCGATAGCTAGTAAGCATCTGGAGCTTTCCGGTAACTGACGGCTACCACACTGGAAGCACACTCTCAGCACGTTCTAAGCATGGTAAGTGGTTTAGACATGGCCACATATATGTGACGGCTTGGGATGAAGGCCCACATGCCAAAAGGCCATATATATATATATATATATATATATATATATATATATATATATATATACATATATATATATATATATATGTGTGTGTGTGTGTGTGTGTGTGTGTGTGTGTGTGTGCAGCTGGTGTGAAGAAGTTAAAGCCCAAATGAACTTCCAATTGAAAGTGTTACTAAACCCTGGACCCTGCATTCACTATATCTGGTCCCCCACAGTACACAGAACATGGAAATGCAATCATTTTAGTAAATATAAATATCAGGAACCATGAATCAGACTGAGACAAAAGTAAAGTTAAATCACACTTGTTTAATAATAATAATAATAATAATAATAATAATAATATAGTAAACAGAGTAAGCATACTCAAAACAAGCCAGAGTTCAGTAACCGGATCGGGTAGTCAGCCAAGCAAATGTCAGGGAGCCAGAGATAAACATAGTAGTACAGCAAGCAGGATCGGGAGCCAGAAGGAACGTCAGCCGAGCAAGTCTTCAACAGGAATGCAGGAGAAAGGCTCTTTGATGTTGACAAAGGCGAAGGCAGAGATGAAGTGATCTGGACGGCTTTAAGTAGGCAGGACTGACGAGCAGAATCAACAACAGCTGGGTAACTGTGGAGAGAGATCGGAGCTGGCAATTAGCCGATAGCTGAGTGACCAACTCAGAGAAGGAAGGGCTGAGCACAGCCCTGACAATAAACTGCTAAATACCCATTCTCATCAGCAGTATACTGCAGTCTTGTGACTTCTATCAGTTCCTAGTAAAGCTTGTAGGAGGAGTTTTCATTCTACTCTGACCCTCTGTCTGAAAATATCTGGACAGTGCTGATTGGTCCTGTGCTAATCATATGCACTCTCCCAGGAAAACAAGAAAAACTCTCTAGCAAAACACACCAAACTGAGCATGTGCAGCTTGCCCCCAACTCCTGTTTCATCAAGAAATAATTAGGGTACAATGGAAAAGAGGAGAATTGGAAAGACAGGATCGCACAGCCTTTTATACACAATGCAGAGGGTTAACCATTTAGGTTCCACAGTGAATATAAGGCCGCGTACACACGGCCGGACTGTCTGCCCAACTTAGTCCGCCGAAACACATTTGAGCGGACAGTCCGCTCATGTGTGGGTTTCAGCGGACTTTTTCAGCGGACTGTCTGATGAACAAAGTCTTACGGAATTTCCGTAAGACTGTCCGTTCAAACTTGGTTTGAGCGGACAGTCCGCCCGTGTGTGTGCCAGTCCGCTGAACTTTCGAAATGAGCGGACTTTTCCCGCCCGGAGAAAAGTCTGCTCATTTCGAGCAGGTCTCCAGGTAGGCGGGGCCCGCGAAGGAGACGTCGCGGGCCCCGCCGCCTGGTATGGAATTAAGGGGGAACCCCAACGCCGAAAAAAATCGGCGTGGGGGTCTCCCCAAAGTCCACAACAGACCCTTGTCCGAGCACGCTACCCGGCCGGCCAGGAAAGGGGGGCGAGCGAGCGCCCCCCCTCCTGAGCCGTACCAGGCCGCGTGCCCTCAACATGGGGGGTGCCTTGGGGAAGGGGGGGCCGCGCGGCCCCCCCACCCCAAAGCACCTTGTCCCCATGTTGATGAGGACAAGGGCCTCTTCCCGACAACCCTGGCCGTTGGTTGTCGGGGTCTGCGGGCGGGGGGCTTACCAGGCCGCGTGCCCTCAACATGGGGGGTGCCTTGGGGAAGGGGGGGCCGCGCGGCCCCCCCACCCCAAAGCACCTTGTCCCCATGTTGATGAGGACAAGGGCCTCTTCCCGACAACCCTGGCCGTTGGTTGTCGGGGTCTGCGGGCGGGGGGCTTATCGGAATCCGGGAGCCCCCTTTAATAAGGGGGCCCCCGGATACCGGCCCCCCACCCTATGTGAATGAGTATGGGGTACAATGTACCCCTACCCATTCACCTGTGAAATAAAGTACAAAAAAAACACAACACAGGGTTAAAATATTTTATTGCACAGCTCCGGGGGTCTTCCGTCTTCGGGGGTCTTCTCGCCGGACTCCTCCGCTATCTTCTTGTAGCTCTTTTGCTAGCGGAGGAGTCCGGCTTTCTTCCTCCCCGCCGCCGGCCTCTTCTCCCGACTTCAGGGGTCTTGTCCCCCTCTTCGGTTCTTCTGCCGGGCCACCGCGCCTTCTTATAGCTCTTTTAGAGGCGGTGGCCCGGTCTTCTGTCGCCGCTGTCGCTGTCGCCGCCACCGCCTTCCGTTCTTCTTCTTCTTCTTCTTCTTCCCCAGGAGATGTTGCCTCGACGATCTCTCCGGCCGGAATGCCAGAGCCGCGCTGCGCGGCCACTTATATAGGGACAATGGGGCGGTGTCACATGGTATATGTCACATGGGTTGGTGTCACATGGTGTCCCCGCCCCCTTACGATGTCATAGTCCCCATGTGACATCAACCCATGTGACCAACCCATGTGACATATACCATGTGACACCGCCCCATTGTCACTATATAAGTGGCCGCGCAGCGCGGCTCTGGCATTCCGGCCGGAGAGATCCTCGAGGCAACATCTCCTGGGGAAGAAGAAGAAGAAGAAGAAGAAGAAGAAGAAGAAGAAGAAGAAGAAGAACGGAAGGCGGCGACAGAAGACCGGGCCACCGCCTCTAAAAGAGCTATAAGAAGGCGCGGTGGCCCGGCAGAAGAACCGAAGAGGGGGACAAGACCCCCGAAGTCGGGAGAAGAGGCCGACGGCGGGGAGGAAGAAAGCCGGACTCCTCCGCTAGCAAAAGAGCTACAAGAAGATAGCGGAGGAGTCCGGCGAGAAGACCCCCGAAGACGGAAGACCCCCGGAGCTGTGCAATAAAATATTTTAACCCTGTGTTGTGTTTTTTTTGTACTTTTTTTCACAGGTGAATGGGTAGGGGTACATTGTACCCCATACTCATTCACATAGGGTGGGGGGCCGGTATCCGGGGGCCCCCTTATTAAAGGGGGCTCCCGGATTCCGATAAGCCCCCCGCCCGCAGACCCCGACAACCAACGGCCAGGGTTGTCGGGAAGAAGCCCTTGTCCTCATCAACATGGGTGCTTTGGGGTGGGGGGGCCGCGCGGCCCCCCTTCCCCAAGGCACCCCCCATGTTGAGGGCACGCGGCCTGGTACGGCTCAGGAGGGGGGGGGGCGCTCGCTCGCCCCCCTTTCCTGGCCGGCCGGGTAGCGTGCTCGGACAAGGGTCTGTTTTTGACTTGGGGGGGACCCCCACGCCGATTTTTTTCGGCGTTGGGGTTCCCCTTTAAGTCCATACCAGGCGGCGGGGCCAGCGACGTCTCCTTCGCGGGCCCCGCCTACCTGGAGACGCGCTCGAAATGAGCGGACTTTCCTCCGCGAGTGTGGGCGAGTCCGTTCATTTCAAAAGTTGAGCGGATTGTTTGGCGGACTTAGTCCGCTGTAATTAGTCCGCTCAAAAAGTGCCGTGTGTGGGCAAGTCCGTTCATTCAAAAGTTTGGACGGACTGTCTGTCGGATTGTCTGACGAACTTAGTTGGGCAGACAATCCGCCCGTGTGTACGCGGCCTAATAAGCATGTTTTGCTGCATATGTAGACAGACACCAGACTGCAATAGTGGAAACCTGTCCCTTTACTGCATATACAGACTGATTTCACTGTTGTGGGTTTAACACTTTAAAGCAGCTAAATACACTCACAAAATCCTACAGTTAGTTTTCTTTACAAATCAGCCACAGTACATAAGCCTGCCCCTGCCAGCAAGCAGCAGAGAAGGATGCTGGATCTCTGCGAGGAACCAGTGGTCTCTCGACATGCCCTCTGCTAAGACAGAACTAAAGCTCTACAATTAACAGAGAGCATGACCATTGCTGATTGCAAGGCTATAGGTCGCAATCAGCAAGAAAAAGGCCGGACCTCTGCATAGAGACCATTGCTTCCACATAGAGAGAAAGGGTCCTTCTCTACAGCCTGTTGACAGGGGACAGGCTTTTCTACTCATGCTGTGGCTGCTTTCTAAAGAAGTTGCAAGACCTTGCTTGCCTATTGTTTTGATGCAAATAGAGTGTATTTAGCTACAATTTCCTCCTCTGAAAATGTCATAGAAGGAAAGCATAAAATTTAAAAAAAAAGTAGGAGAAAGGGAGCAGTAAATCAGTAATATACTGAATACAAACATGTTGATATTGGCAGCAGAAGCATGAGGTGGTGGAACTCTGAATGCATTAATTTGCTTTCTTTAAAAATAATCAGAAGCATGTACTAGCCCAAGCGTGCCCATTGATTTAACAGGGCACAATTCCAAAGTGCCTTTGGCATAAGTAACTTCTGTCTAATAAATGATGGTACAGTGGTGATTATATGTATGGATTAAATTAAAGTCTTCAGACTGGAACAATGTGAAGTGTTTTATATACTGCACATCATAGAGAATATGACACCCTGGATATAGCCATATGAAGCACAGTGTACAGAGAGGACGCTTATCCTTTCCCATGAATACAGTCAGCGAATCCCACTGTGCCACCCAACACACTGTGCACTCCAGTACACTCAAGCCTACCCCTCCATGCCCCACATTCCACTCACCATAACCCACTATTCTGTTTCAAATGTCACATTATGCAATGACATACTGTATGATCAGGGCTGGACTTACCATTGGGCTTGACTGGTCTCAAGCCCATGGGCCCCACCCAATAGGGGGCCCCGCCGAGATACATAGCCGAGTGTACTCGGCTCGGCTCCGCTCACAGTCACACCCAGTCCCGCACTATGATGGACATAACACAGAGACTGGGCGTGACTGTGAGCTGAGCCAAGTACACTCGAATACTATCGGCTCCGCTTGGGACTTCAAGAGTACCCAAGAGCCGCCGAGATACTGCAGATGGACACTGATAAGGCTGCATTGATGGGCATTTAAATGTACGTTTTTTTCCTTAAACTTCCCTCCGAAAAGTTGTTTTCCTTAAAATCCCCTCCTAAACTTGGGGTGCGTGTTATAAGCTGATAAATACGGTAATGTATAGAAGGTAGGGCCTGAAAGTGGCTCAAGCCCAGGGGCCCCCACCACCCTAAGTCCTGCCCTGTGTATGATAAGAAATATGCAAAGAATTACAGGTGATATCGATGTTTGCCTTGTTCCTTATATGTACTTTGTGTAGCTAAAAAGGGCGCTGGCTTATTGTTTATGCAACTTTATTAAGTCCTGACCAAGGCCTGGGGCAATACTTAAGAAACTAGCAGATATTTACCAAATTAGGAAAAGCTTGTAAAAGGTACTCTGGCTTTGGCAATAAAGCTGACAATGCACCATGAGTCACCAGTGTGCCTTAGCCAATGGCAGGTTGCCAAATATTACTATAAAGTAACTGTGTCCATATTTCCTGGTGTGATTTTTCTGTGGATCTTCTGCTAGAAGGGTCCCTCATCCGTTTGTACTGGTACATCTGTAATAAATCTGTCTTCTAATCAACATGACCGGAGTTGACTGATCAGTAAGAGGAATGGAATTTTACTGACACTGTACCTCCATAGACCCATTCTGCCTGGACAGTATGATCACATGCTGACTTGACACCATCCACAGGCAGCTTAACTCTCCTATAAGACAGAAATTTCATCGAACACAATTTTACTTCAGAAAATTGAAGTGCAGAGGATGGTTTCCAGCTTTTTAAAGCGGTTCTGCACACATAATAATAAATTTTCCCATTCTGTTGCCTCTAGACCGTACATTTGATAATGCCACATTTTTTTATTTTTTTATTAATCTACCTTTTGTAATTCGTAGTATTTGATTTTCCTCCCCTGTGGTGATGGGCGGTCTGTTGCAGGGATCAGCATCACTTCCGAGCAATCACGCGAGATTTCGGCTGCATTAGCCGCAATGTCTCCTGGGATTACTTGGACGAGATCCCAGGAGACAGTGCGGGGTTCAGCCGGAAGTGATGCTGATCCCCGCAAGAGACCGCCCATCGCCGCAGGGGAGGAAAATCAAATACTACGAATTACAAAAGGTAGATTAATATAAAAAAAAAATGTGGCATTATCAAATGTACGGTCTAGAGGCAACAGAATGGGAAAATGTATTATTATGTGTGCAGAACCGCTTTAAATTGTAAGAAGGTAACTTTCCTAAACTCTGCCTCCATTGAGAACTAATCCTGACTAAGGGAATATGGAAGAAACAGGGAGGGTCTTTCTTGAACTAAACTAACTAACACTAAACAGGAGGGGGGGACAGTAAGGAAAGAAGATATAATGTAATGTAATGGTACTAAACCATCGCTAAAAGTCAGAATACTACAAAATAATAGCAAAGTGACACAATTCAATGCAAACAGAAAAATATATATATAGGTGGAACATAATTTACTCCAATACACTCAGCATACTATCTATCCCAATCCCCCAAGCACACCACAGCATTCACTCCTATACACTTAGTGCATATACCCATCACATTCCGCTCTTCAATAAGAGCTACCGTGCAACAGCAGCGGACATTTGTCAGGCTGCCAGTATATCTAAACATTTTGGCCTGTTCCCTAAGCTCTTCTATGACATAAAGTATCACCCACTTCATGCACATCACTTCTCAGTGCTGGCCCTGTTCACACTAAAATCTGTCATGTGAGCATGTGGGTTACTTTTCACTTTTCTTATAGAGAAAAGTAAATTTCTAGTTAAATCAGGATTGAGCTTTTATTTGATCTTATTTATTATAGATTTTTGTTTTGGAATATAGTTCCTAAACCTAGCTTTCCTATAATCAATTACTGCCTGCGGGTCTTCCTGTTGTTCGTATGTGCACCAATGGCATCTATGGGCCCAACAATAGCCCGCTGAAGACTCAGGAACAAATATTGACATCTTCCATTTGCCACATAGAGACCTTTGCTAGTTGCTTAGTTCAGAGTTACCCTACCACACAGGAGTAAAATAAGCAGTGGTTCTCAACCTCGGTCCCTAAGCACCCCCAGTAAGCCATGTTTTAGGATCTTGAGTTAGATATAATAGCTCTTAGCAATACCAATATACCATGTCATTTATAGTGATTTAAAGCAGCTGTGCAAAGTAAAGGAAATCCTGAAAACATGACCCGTTGGGGGTACTTGAGGACTGAGGTTGAGAACCACTGCGATATAGGACTTAGTCATATCATGGGTTCACCCTAAGTAGTTGCAACCTGCTTGTTTTCATCACAGTTAATATTATTGTTTATTGTCTAACACTGATCTTGCTGGTTCCTTTGTTACCGCCAGTCTAGTGGTACAGATTTCTAACTTAAAGGGGTTGTAAAAGTAAGTGTTTTTTCACCTTAATGCATTCTATGCATTAAGGTGAAAAAACATCTGACAGTGCCTGCTCCCCCAGCCCCCAGCCCCCCCGTTTTACTTACCTCACCCCTCGAAAATCCCGTGCTCACCTCCGCCGTTCTTCTTCACCACTCAGCCTGGCCGCTGATTGGCTGGAGTGGATGAATGGAAAGCAGCGCAGCCATTGGCTCGCACTGCTGTCAATCACATCCACTGACGCGGAGCGCCGGGGGTGGGGCCGTGTGACACAGCGAGCGGCTATAGCCGTTGGCTGTATCATGGGAGCGTGCCCGGAGATGCTTCTCACCATGTGAGGGAGCTCGCATGAACGTGAGAAGTACCTGCGGGAGGAAGCAGAGACAGCCGCCGAGGGACCCCAGAAGACCAGGTTCGGGGCCACTCTGTGCAAAACGAGTTGCACAGTGGAGGTAAGTATAAGATGTTTGTTATTTAAATAATAAAAATAAATTAACTTTACAATCCCTTTAAGTAGCTCTGGCATAGTGATTCTCCTGTCTAGCAGCCTTAGGCTCGGTTCACACAGGACGCGGCACGACTTGCAGCGCCGCGACCTGCCGCGACCTCAGCGGCGACTTGCAAAATGACTTCTGTATAGAAGTCAATGCAAGTCGCCCGAAGTCGCCGCAAAAGTAGTACAGGAACCTTTTTTCTAAGTCGGAGTGACTCGAGTCACTCCTATTAGAACGGTTCCGTAGTACAGAACGGGGGCGACTTGTCAGGCGGCGAAGTCGCCTGGACAAGTCGCCCCTGTGTGAACCGAGACTTAGTCTAAAACCTACCTTTTGTATACTCACTGATGCTCAAGGCCCTGTTTTTTTATATATCAAATCCTTTTTTATTGTTAAAAAAAAATTCCTTTAGGCTACAACATTATCCATGCATACACAGTGAATACATTAATACAACATTACATTACTCTATAGCAGTTCTTTGTTTCAACCCAACACAGACATTTTCATCTATAGATGCTTTTCAAATACCTTCACTGGTAGTCATATAAGCTTTTTTTATCTAATCATTTCAATCCATGGTTTCCATATCTTTTCCAATTTATCCACACATCTCCTCCTTACATATGCTGACTTTACCCTTATTACCATGTTGTTAATCCCTCTTAAAGTGGTTGTAAACCTAGTTACACCATTTTTACCTACAGGTAAGCCTATAATAAGGCTTACCTGTAGGTACTGTAAATATATCCTAAACCTACACGGTTTAGGGGATATTTACCATATATGCTTGCGCCAAAGTCATAGGTGCATGCAGAGAGCTGGAGTCCATGGCCCCAGGAGAAAGAGGGTTAGATGTGGTCACCATTGGGGACAATACGGGCTTCGTTCAAAGTAAGTGCCACATAATGGGCTAGTATGCAATGTCATATTATCATATCCTCTACAAAATCCAGATGCTCTGATCTGCCCTAGGGCCCCACAGCCACGCTCCAATACTGGGCTTCTACTTTGCCTTCCACAGTCCACACCCCTCTGTTCCCTTTGCCTGGGGAGAAGCTGTGAACCAGTTCCTGAATGAAGAGGAGCGCGAGATGACAACATCCCAGGATGGGGAAGTGTCATAGCATTTGGTTTAAGTTTTTTGTGATTTAATGACCACCTTGTTGTAGAGCAAGAAAGGCTTCAAACGGATAATAACCATTGAGAGGGTTTTAGCCTCTTAGGTGTATATATTTCCAGTAGAATAGCAATGCTTACCAGGCTTTTGGTCCTAGAGAGACCAATTCTCAACATAATTCATTTTTTCCTTCCCCGTACTGCATTGATAGCAGCAAAGTCATGGTGTCCTTATTAGCTAGTGAAGACATTCCTGTTGACACCTGAAGGGTTAAATAATTTGTAAAATAATTATGAATAATATTTCAGTCTGTAGAGTGCTACTTTAGGTTTTGTTTGGAAGCTGTTTGTTCTAAGCATATTTGAGAAAGTTATATAGTAAATGTTAAACCTAAATGAGGAACTTCTTAAGCATAGCCTAGCAGCGAGACAACCAGAGGAAGCTGTCTAATGGAAAATTTTAGCTTAAGACTATTCTATAAATCATGAATAATCAATATGCTATAATATGTGCATTGCTATGATTGGTTTAAGGAATAAAGGAGGTCTTCTCCTTATAGTAAAGGAAATGTGTCATCTGACATGCACTTATCATAATATGAGTAATATGCAAAAGGGAGCACTAACAGCCCTTTCACACCAGGGCGTTTTGCAGGTGCTATAGCGTTAGAAATAGCGCCTGCAATCCGCCCTAAAGAAGCTGCACCATTATGTGTAGTGTGAAAGCCCCGAGGGCTTTCACACTACAGCGGTGCGCTGGCAGGACGTCAGAAAAAAGTCCTGCCAGCAGTTTCTTTGGAGCGGTGAAGGAGCGGTGTGTTTACCACTCCTCCACCGCTGCTCCCTATTGAAATCAATGGGGCAGCGCTGTATCACCGCTGGCAAAACGCCACAATTGTGGCGTATTGCCAGCGGTTTTAACCCTTTCGCGGCCGCTAGCGGGGGTAAAAATGCCCCGCTAGTGGCCGAAATGCGCCACAAATCTAGGGGTAAAACTAGCGGCGTTTTACCGCCGACGCAATGGGCGGTGTGGTGTGAAAGGGGTCTAAGTGAGTATCACCAATAAATTTATGCATGTAATTGTGACATAAATCGTGATAAAAAAATTGGTTAATATATTACAGTGCTCGTGAATTGGCATTCAGGAGATATCAGAGTAACAAAACTAAATCCAAAATTGACATGTGCAATGGTTTTGCATATTACTCAATTGATTATGAAGCACTTTGTCACTTTAGTGGGGATAGTTGCTGTCTAGAAGTTAATTATAGCACTTTATGTAGAATTGTAGGCACAAAGTTTATTTATTATTCACTTATCATAATATTCATATGCATTACATTTGTATCTGATTGGTTGGCAGAGATGTTGCCACCCATGTGTCTTTTGAATACTTAACCACTTCAATACCGGGCATTTTCACACCCTTCCTGCCCAGACCAATTTTCAGCTTTCAGCGCTGTTACACTTTGAATGACAATTGATCAGTCATTCAACACTGTACCCATATGACATTTTGATATTTTTTTCCTCACAAATAGAGCTATTTTGGTGGAATTTGATCACCTCTGTGTTTTTTATTTTTTGTGCTATAAACAAAAAAAAAAAATACCGACAATTTAAAAAAAAAATATATATTTTTTACTTTTTGCTATAATAAATATCACATTAAAAAAATACAAAAACACATATTTTCCTTAGTTTAGGCCGATATGTATTAGTTTACATATTTTTGGTAAAAAAAAAATCGCAATAGTATATTGATTGGTTTGCGCAAAAGTTATAGCGTCTACAAGTTTTTTATCATGACTGTGATATTGCAGCAGACACTTCGGACACTTTTGACACTACTTTGGGATAATTCACATTTATACAGTGATCAGTGCGATTAAAAATGCACTAACTACTGTTTTAAATGTGACTGGCAGGGAAGGGGTTAACACTAGGGGGCGAGGAAGGGGTTAAATGTGTATCCTAGGGAATGATTCTACCTGTAGGGGGAGGGGACTCACAAGGGGAGGAAACCGATCGGTGTTCCTCTGTACAGGGAACAAACCATCAGTCTCCTCTCCTCTGAGAGGACGTGGATCTGTGTGTTTAAACACACAGATCCACATTCCTGCTGTGTTCACGGGCAATCGTGGGTGCCTGGCAGACATCGTGCCCCCTAGAGGCTCAGAAAGTAAAAGACATCATATGACGGCGGCCCGGAGGGACAAAGGGTTCCTGCTGCCGTCATATGACTATGCACAGGAGGGAAGTGGTTAAAGTGGTTGTAACTCCACAGAAAAATAAAAAAATCTGCAAGACAAAGGCATAATGAGCTAGTATGCATAGCATACTAGCTCATTATGAAATACTTACATTTGATCTAATCCCCTTCATCACTCCCGGCACACTGCTGTGGCCAGCGACATGTCTCCCTGAGTTATTTCCAGGTATCGCGGCTCCGGTGCTGTGATTGGCTGGAGCCACGATGACGTCACTCCCACGCATGTGCACGACAGCCGCTGGTAATGGCACAGCAGTGGAAGAAACAGCACGAGCGAGCCGTTTCTTCAGTGCTCATGTGCCGATGAGGTTGGCACATGCTGATACTGTGAATATCTCCTAAACATTGCAGGTTTAGGAGATATTCACAGTACCTACAGGTAATCCTTATTATAGGCTCACCTGTACGTAAAAGTGGTGTGTAAGGGTTTACAACCACTTTAACATGATGAGCCATGCCCTATAAACAAGTCTCTGCTCTTCACTATCCAGTATTAGGGTGACCACATTTCCAAACTGCCATGGGGGGGAACCCCCCTCCCTCAGTATGGACCCCCCACTATGTACAGACCCCCCCACGGTACTAACCCCCTTCCCTCCTCCCTCAGTATGGACACCCCACTATGTACAGACCACCTTCCTCAGTATGGACCCCCTACTATGTACAGACCCCCCACAGTACTCATGTACTCAGTACAGACATCCCCCCCCCACTACTGACCCCCTCCCACTTGTGCTAGAGAGTCTCAAGGTGGACAAAGGTGGACAAAGCCCTTAAAGCTAAACTCCAGCAAACAGCTACACACACAGCTGAAATACACATACGGTTACTGCCTTACCTATGAAAGGATTTGAAATTCTGTCCCCTTACCTTCATACACCTCTGTCAAGTAATACAGCCATGTGGGTGACACCGCCTTCTCTGTCCCAGTTAAGGAATACAGTGGAGTCATCTCTCTGCTCCCAGACTGCTGATTGGACAATAAAGGAACAGACATGGAGAGCCAGGAACGTACACGGCAGGTGCCGGCAGGGGCCAGCACAGAGGTGGATGGAAACAAAGAGGTGCAGGCACTAGAAAAGATTAGACGGGGGACAGTCAGGAAGGGTAGAGGGGGAAGTGCCAGTGAGTCTGATCCAGGGCTGGAGCATCCCAATAAGTATGCTCCATTGAGTGACATTGGGGAAACCAGTCAAGAACTCCTCCAGTGAGAGTGGAGGGGGGGAGCGAAGGGAAAGGAAAGACAGATTCTGGTGGTAGGGGACTCAATTCTTAGAAGGACAGAGAGGGCAAACAAAGACCTGAAGTACCGAACTGTATGCTGTCTACCGGGCGCTCAGGCTCGGCACATCACGAATCTGGTGGACAGATTACTGGGAGGGTCTGGGGAAGACCCAGCTGTCATGGTGCACGTTGGCACCAATGACAAAGGCAGAGGCAGATGGCGTGTCCTAAAGAACGATTTTAGGGACTTGGGAGCTAAATTGAAGAAAAGGACCTCCAATACTACCGATACATCAAGCCACACCAGAAAGGCAGAGGGATATTAGGGAAGTAAACAAGTGGCTGAAGAGCTGGTGTAGTAAGGAGGGGTTTGGGTTCCTGGAGGACTGGGACACCTTCTCAGTCGATAACCAGTACTATAGAAGGGATGGACTGCACCTAAATGAGGAGTGTGCAGATCAGCTGGGAATAAGGATGGCCAAAAACTTAAAGGGGTTTTTAAACTAGGCGATAGGGGGAGGGTCCAGAGATAGAGAGTCAGCGTGGAACATATTCCAGAGGGTAATATTAGGGGCTAGGGATGAGCCGAACACCCCCCGGTTCGGTTCGCACCAGAACTTGCGAACGACCCCCGCGTTCGTTACGAACGTTCGAACCCCATTGAAGTCTATGGGACTCGAACGTTCGAAATGGAAAGTGCTAATTTTAACGGCTAATATGCAAGATAGTGTCCTAAAAAGGGTTTGGGGACCTGCCTCCTGCCTCAGGGGACATGGGTCACTGCAAAAAAAAGTTTTAAAAACTGCCGTTTTGGCGGGAGCACTGATTTTAATGACGATTAAAGTGAAAAAAAAAGGTGAAATATTCCTTTAAATATGGTGCCTGGGGGGTGTCTGTAGTATGCCTGTGAAGTGCCACATGTTTCCCGTGTTTAGAACAGTCCCTGCACAAAATGACATTAAACGGAAATAACACCATTTAAAACTGCTTGCGGTTTTAATGTTATATCTGGTTCCTGCAATATGGTTGAAAATCATTCAGAAAAATGGCATGGGTAGCCCTCCCTGCCCATTACCAGCCTATTTGGGTCTTGTACGCACATTAAGGGGAACCCCGTACCCATATTAAAAAAAGGAAATGCGTGTGGCCCCCAGGCCCTATATACTCAGAACAGCAGTATACAGGCGGTGCAAACAAGACAGGGACTGTGTAGGTTTGTTGTGTTAAGTTGAATCTGTTTGTAATTTTCAACCGGTACATTTTTATAGTGTAGCTCCAGTCAAAAAAACTATTTTTAAGCTTTTTGGAAAACAGCGCCATCAGGCGTTCTGGAGCACCCAGGCCAATTCTGACATTTCTCTCCTACATGTAAAAATCATCATTTATTTGCTAGAAAATTACAGAGAACCCCAAAACATTATATATATATTTTTTTTTAGCAAAGACCCTGGAGAATACAATGGTGGTCGTTGCAAATTTTTATCTCACACGGTATTTGCACAGCAATTTTTCAAACGCGTTTTTTTGGGGGAAAAAACTGTTTTGTGCTTAAAAAACAAACAAAAAACAGTAAAGTTAGCCCAATGTTTGCATAAAGTGAAAGATGAAGTTATGCTGAGTAAATAGATATCAAACATGTCACTCTTCAAAATTGCACATGCCCGTGGAATGGGCCAAACGTCGCTACTTAAAAAATCCCCATAGGCGACGCTTTAATTTTTTTTTTACTGGTTACATGTTTTGAGTTGCAGAGGAGGTCTAGGACTAGAATTATTGCTCTCGCTCTAACGTTCTCGGCGATACCTCACATGTGTGGTTTGAACACCGTTTTCATATGTGGACGGGGCTTACGCATGCGTTCGCTTCTGCATGCGAGCACATGGGGACATGGGCGCTTTAAAAATTTTTTTTTTTTCTATTGTTCATTTTACTTTATTTATTTTAGTTTGACATTTTTTTCCCCAAAAATATATTTTTGATCACTTTTATTCCTATTACAAGGAATGTAAACATCCCTTGTAATAGGAATATGGGGTGACAGGTCCTCTTTACAGTGAAATCTGGGGGTCAATATGACCCCACATCTCACCTCTAGGCTGGGAAGCCTGAAATAAAAAATAAAAAAAAGATTCTGGCTTTGATCGTACTGGCGAGTTGGTAGAAGCACCGGAGGGCGGTGAGGGGTGGGGGGCGTCTATGGCTGGGTATTTCAGGGTATCACCGAGTATGGCTGGGTATGGCAATTTATGGCAGGGTATTGCAGAGTATTGGCGGGGTATTGGCGGGGTACTACAGAGTAATAGCAGGGTACTGCCGAGTATTGGGGGGTACTCCAGAGTAATGGCAGGGTACTGCAGAGTAATGGGGGTTACTGCAGAGTAATGGGGGGTACTGCAGAGTAATGGCAGGGTACTGCAGAGTAATGGCAGGGTACTGCACTGCAGAGTAATGGCGGGGTACTGCACTGCAGAGTAATGGCGGGGTACTGCAGAGTAATGGCGGGTACTGCAGAGTATTGGGAGGTACTGCAGAGTATTGGGGGGTACTGCAGAGTAATGGGGGGTACTGCAGAGTAATGGCAGGGTACTGCAGAGTAATGGGGGGTACTGCAGAGTAATGGCAGGGTACTGCAGAGTAATGGGGGGTACTGCAGAGTAATGGCAGGGTACTGCAGAGTAATGGCAGGGTACTGCAGAGTATGCACTGGTATTGCAGAGTATTGGCAGGGAATTGAGGGGTTAAATTCGGTGAGCAGCGATGTGGACACTGCAGATGCAGCCCACATCGCTGCTGACACCGATCTCTTTCCCCTCCGCTGTACCGATCGGTACAGAGAGGGGAGGGAGGAACCGGCGTCATAACATGACGCCGGTTTGTTTACAAGTGATCACTCCGTCATTTGACGGAGCGATCACGTGGTAAACGGCCGTCACGGATGCTCTCGAGTGCGCGCCCCAGGGGGCGCGCGAGAGCAGAATTCTGGGAGGCCTCTCAGAGTTAAACAACCGCCCTGAAGCCGTTAATCGGCAATGGGCAGTTGTTAAGTGGCTAAAGCTAGATCACTAGCTATATAGGTGAGGTGAATATAGTGGTGTATACTGCGGTCAGGGCACAGACAACAACCACTACACAGCAGCAAGATAGGAAATCAGCCAAAAACGATGTGTACTGTGTTGAAGGTACACAGAACACCCACTGCTTCAGATGCTAACACACTACACGAGGCCGCCTCAAAGGCGGCCTTATATAGTGTGGGGCGTGCACTACACAGCCTGAGCTATGATTGGCCACAGGCAGGATGCCTGTGGCCAATCATGGCTCTCCTCGCTGCTGGCGCTACGCTTGGCCAAGCATGCGGGATCACAGTGCATGCTTGGCCAATCGTAGCGCCAGCAATGCACTGCGCCACCGCAGTGCATTGTGGTCCGCGCGCGCCACTCGAATTTTGACGCGAACGGCCCAAACGTTCGGAATTCGCCGAACGGCCGAACAGCCAATGTTCGAGTCGAACGTACGTTCGACTCGAACACGAAGCTCATCCCTATTAGGGGCATTAATGGTGGGTAACCAAAGCACATAAACCCAAGGTAAGTATAGTAGCAAGTCCTAGTTGCAATCTCGGAACACCCAAGAGGATAATATGTGACCAGTCTCAAAATATATTAATGCATTAAAGTGTTTGTTCACCAATGCCAGAAGTCTGCCAAACAAAATAGGTGAATTGGAAGCTTTGGTGCATCAGGAGAGCTATGATGTAATCGGTATTGCTGAAACTAGGCTTCATTCCTCACATGACTGGGCTATTAATATTCCTGGCTATGCACTCTTTCAGAAAGGCAGAGTAAAAAGGAAAGGTGGAGGGGTCTGTCTGTATGCGAGAAGTGATCTCAAAACGAGTGTGAAAGAGGACCTGGTGGATGTAGAGTGTGATGAGTCTGAAGCATTATGGGTGGAACTGCATACAGATGTGCGTAGTTCACAGTTAATCATTGGAGTTTGTTATAGACCACCTAATGTTAATGAGGAGGTGGAAAGGGCTGCAAGGGCTGGGACAGTGATAATAATGAGGGATTTTAACTACCCAGAAATTGACTGGAGTAATGGCACTGCTGGGACAGTTAAGGGGCAAAAATGTATAAACCTATTACAGGGCAATTTTATGGTCCAGTTTATTGAGGCCCCAACTAGGAATGGAGCTCTGTTGGACCTGGTAATCTCAAACCATGCAGAGCGTATTACTAATATTCAGATAAAGGAACACCTGGGTATCAGTGACCATAACATGATTTCATTTGATGTTATTTGTAAGCAAAAATCACATACGGGAAAGATAAAAACACCTAATTTCAAGAGAGCAAATTTTCCAAGGATGAGGGCTGCTCTCCAGGACTTAGACTGGGAGAGAATATTGGCATCAATGGGCACAGAACAGAAATGGGAATTCTTCATTGGTTGCAGGAAAGAAATTTGTACCGTGTATGGCTGGCCTTAGTTAGAAGATGATTGGCCACCATGCACAGCTGCACCATGATCCTGAGTGCACAAGTTTTAGTAAATTTACCACAGTCTGTCTAGACAGTATGGTCAGCTGTAGACTTGGCACCATCCACAGGCATCTTAAAGCCAAGTTCCACCCAAAAGTGGAGCCTCTGCTTATTTACTTCCTCCACCCCTCCGGTGCCCCATTTGGCACTTTTTAGGGGGGGGGGGGTGGGTACCTGCTTACCCACTTGCGGGAGAAAGCGCTGCGTTGCCATCTCTCAGAAGTTTGAAAGTTTGACTGTTAGAAAGTGCAGCACACTTCGCGTATACGCAGTAGGGAACCGGCTGTGAAGTCGAAAAGGCGTCACTGCCGGTTTCCCTAACGACTAATGGTGGCGGCAGCACCTGACAGCCGATCTGAAATCTGGCTGGGGTGCCAACATTGTGGGCTCCCTGGACAGGTAAATGTCCTAATTTTAAGAGTCAGCAGCTACAGTATTTATAGCTGCTGGCTTTTAAGTTTTTTCACCCCAGGCGGAAACACTGCTTTAGCTCTTTAATAAGACACAGATGTTGAATCCAATACAATTTTACTTTAGGTAATTGCAGTATAAATTATGTTTTTCCAGTCCTTTGAAGTCTAACAAGACAATGACTTTCCTGAAACCTGTGAATAACTAACACTGAGCAAAAAAAATAAAAAGAACACTGACTGCGAACATGGAAAAAGTGGGGAGGGTATAAGCCTAACCAGGGAGGGAGGACAAAGGAAGATACCAAAATCACATTAATAAACACGTTGTAGTAGCCCAAAGCTGCTATTAGATGTGTACAATGCAAGACGATAAAATACATGAAAGTGGGGCAGAACATGGCCGCCACAACTCTTGCAGGACCTCTGAATCAAATTAGATAGCTTTCTTCACGGATGATAGGTATCTGATTCTCTAAGAGGAATTTCCCTTAACAGACCCCCCTTTCCTGGTAGCTCCGGCATAGTGCTACCTACAAGAAAGAACAGGCCTGTAATAGATGCGGAGCAATCAGTGGAAGGCCTACATGACTGGGGGGGGGGGGCAGGGTGGGCTGTAGTGAGGCAGTTTTAAAAATAATAGCCATGGTAACGAGGTTAGGGTCAGTCATTGGAGGAGAATAAGGTGTGGCAGGGTGGAGTAAGATGGTCAGGGTGGAGTAAATGAGGGTGTAGGCAGAGGGGGGAGTTAGGAAAGGGTCAGTTGGAGCCAGGCAGAGTAGGAGAAGTTTCCCTCCCTCCCTCCCTCCCTTAGTTCGCGTTTTTGGCGAGTCGGGTATGTGGGTTATGTGGTGGTTAGGGTGGCATATGTCATAGCGGCAGGCAGGGGTCTCAGGCTTTTGAAGGTGGGCATGGTAAAGATGTTTCTTGGAGAATGGTGGGAGGGGCTCATATTTGGTATGGGTACCCTCCCGGATTATGTGACGTCAGTAAGACGAGAATGGTATGGTGGCTGTATCAGGTTGGTAAGGTGTACATATTGTCCCCGTGCCAGGTTATTCGCAGCAGGGGGCCATGGTATTAAAAGGTAGCTTGATACAGGATAGTTGGTAGACCTTGCCTGCCTTCAAAAATACCTGCTATACAGTCAGTTGGTTAGATATTTTATGATTAAAATTTGTTATTGGATGTTTTTGTTTTTTGGTTCAATTGTTAATAAAAGACTGCTATGGCCATTAAAATCCAGCAAGGTCTCGTGTCTTAATTGGGTAAAGTTCTGGTGGTTAGTGGAATTTGGTCACAGCAGCCGGTAAGTCTGCAGTACACCAGTCAAGGTGAAAACCTGCATCTGCCTACAGACATGTATCTAATGTGTGTAGTTTGCGCAGGCCTCAAGGATGTTGCGGCCCACTGTGCACTCACTGAAAACATTAGGGAATTGATTTGGGAAGAGCTTTTCTCTTATATTTAGAAAACATCTCTGATTACAGATTATGGATCAGAGAAGGACATTCTTCATTTTCTACCACTATGACTGGTAAAACGGGCCGTTTACTAAATGTACTGCTGACCTGCAAAGTGCAGTGTGATAATTCTGTTTATGAAGGTGACAAGTGTTCAGATAATGTAATAAAACACTGCAACACCAGCATTAGTTCTGGGTGACTGAAGAAGTTAACAATGAAAAAATATTGATTCAGACAGCAGGAGATGTGAAACTAATGTATAAACTTGATCAAAGTGTATAGATTAATCCCCCTGGAAGCTGGTTACACAACAAATTAAGTCATGCCCTAATAACCATGCAAGCATGGCGTTTCACTAGCAGTAAACATAAAATTCAAAGGCATCTGTGGACAATAGATGGTCATTTGTTAAAAAGGTGTGTTTTTTGACAGAGTAAAGATAGCCTTTCAGGGCTATGATTACAGAAGTCCTCTTTTGAGAGCAAACGTTAAAAGCCTAGTTGCAGATTTTCAGCCAATAGTCTGTTGGTATTCTGAGACAATAGCAGTTCTTGGGCTCTTTCAATTCACAAAGCTGTACATATGCAATAAATAGAGTTATATTTAAGAGGAAACAAGGATCTTTTGGAAGCCAGATTATTCTCTACATAGTACAATGTACACAGCATTCTTACGACTTCACCGTGGCTGTTGTACCAGTACCAGAAATAGTAACCCTAGAGTTCAAAACAGGTGTAAGTCTAGAGAATGAGATATGGTACTCTATGGAAATTTAGCTTTACAGCCTTTAGATGTTGTTTTTAACAGAATTTCCTTTTGCATTTTATTTGCATTTTAACTCTGCATCTCTCCTTCTATGGGCATTGTTCTGAATTTGCTATCGCTTAAAAAATTTTGACAGAATCTTGCTCAAATGTATCTATGCAAAGTAGTCTGGGTAGGTGAAATGTCATGTTAAAGTGGAAGTTCAGCCTAAAACTAAGTCTAAGGCAGGTCATACAGGGTGTGAATTTCTTTCCTGCAGCCATGGATGCACACAGCCACAGACAGTGCTGACAGGGGAATCCCTCTTGCCAAGCAATTGTCTGCTCCCCGCGGGGAAAGCCGTCCCCGCCAGGAGAACACAGTTATTATCACAAGCGGCTATAGCCGAGGCATTTATTGGGAATAGCGAAAGTATATCAAGCCAATGCGTTTTCAGCTCTCCCTTCTTCAGGGCTGTTTCTGCACACTATTAAATGGGAATGATTCTCACATCAGTAATATATTTGAGATGTTTTGGAAGTAAAACTGACAAAATGATAGTTGAGGTTCCAGGGGCAGCAATGAGCAATCAGGCACACATTCTTTCCTATTGCTCCAAAGCTACATGTGGAAACGAACTTAAGGCCCTACCAGAAAGGCAGCAGCCCAAGCCCTAAGCCCTTGTACACACGGCCGACCATTCCGACGTTAAATGTCTGATCGGACTGTGTTGTCGGATAATCCGACCGTGTGTGGGCTTCATCTGACTTTTTCAGTCGGAATGTCCGACCAACAAAGTTTGAGAGCTGTACATAAAAATTTTCCGACAACATGATCCGATCGGACTTTGTCCGATCGTTTGTAAAGAATTCCGATCGGACAAAGTGCCACACATGCTCAGATCAAATTCCTAGACCAAAGCTATTGGCTACTAGCCTGAACATAGTCCAGTCGTAACTAAATAACGTCATCACGTTATGAACGATCGGATTTTCCGACAACTGTGTCCGACCGTGTGTATGCAACACCAGTTTCAGACAAAATCCGTTGTCGGAATGTCCGACCGCGGGCTAAGAGGGTTCACTGTCAATATCCACCATTGGGAACGACCTATTAGATGGACATCTCCTTACTCACCCACATAATTACCCACCCATGACCAGTGGCTGAGCCGCACAGTCTAGAACACTCCCAGCAAGCACTCTGGGCCTCAACGCCAGCCAGCGGTAATCTGGATTCACTTTACTGTGGTACCGGGACAGACTATATTCTGGTTAGGCACCTAAGAGTGCTACACTTCATAGTGACAGGAACTATAGTGTGTATAAAAAGCTATGAACTGTATTGCCAGGTATTCATTTGAATACTGTTAATACTGTTGTTTATTACTGTTTTGCTGTTGCTTTATCTGCCATACTTGTAGGGCACCTTTGCCCAATTAAAGACATTTTAGACAGATATGTCAAAACAAAAAATGGTCCAAGCGCCACAACTCAAACTCATGGAAGCTTGTTCCATCGGCGTGTCCATGCTATGTGGGTTTATAGAGGGCAGCATCTATATGCTTTGAAGCAAGAAATCTGTCTTCACACAGACTGCAAGGCTTTACCTTCACCTTCTACAAGTGACTGGAACAGATCAGTGTTTTGACCCTATGACGGTTACCAGCTGATCCACCAGCTTCTACAGATCGGATGTGGGCTTGCTCAACATTATGATAGGAACCTCCGGTATGCCCATGGGATCTGAATTTGGTTCTCTCGGCTTTGCAGGGGCAACGTTTTGAACCTTTGCATCTGGCTTCATTGGTTCTTTTGACCAAAAAATTGGTTTTCTTGGTAGCCATATCCACGGCTAGAAGAGTGTCAGAACTAGCAGCTCTCTCCAGCAAAGAGCCGTATCTAATTGTTCATAAGGACTGGGTGGTCATGCGCCCCAACAGGTTCTTTCTACCTAAGGTGGTTTTGGGATTCCATTTGAATGAAGATGTAATCCTACCATCCTTTTTTCCGGACCCACAGTCCGCAGAAGAAGAATCTTTGCACACTTTGGATGTGGTTAGGGCAATCAGTATCTATCTTCAAGCAACTGCTCAGATAAGGAAAACTGATTGCTTATTTATTTTGCCGGAAGGCCCTAGGAAGGGCCAGGCGGCATCAAAATCCACTCTCTCAAGGTGGATTAGACAGACTATTTCTCAGGCCTATAGTGTTAAAGGGAAAATCCCTCCTTTTCAAGTGAAGGCGCACTCTACTAGGGCTGTAAGTGCTTCTTGGGCAGTGCATCACCAGGCCTCCCTGGCTCAGATCTGTGAGGCTTCAACTTGGTCATCAGTCCACACATTCACCAGATTCTATCAGGTGGATGTCAGAGGGCAAGAGGATATCGCCTTTGGGCACAGTGTACTGAAGGCTGCAGTTTAGGTCCTCCGGCCCATGGCGGTCTATATTTATTATCTGTGTCTCCCTCCCCTCAATCTGAGCATTGCTTTGGGACATCCCACTATGTAATGAGCTCCTGTGTCCCATGATGTAAGATCAAGAAAATAGGATTTTTATATACAGCTTACCTGTAAAATCCTTTTCTTGAGAGTACATCACAGGACACAGGGCTCCCGCCCCTCTTGGGTTTTACGTGGTTTCCTATTGCTTTGCTACAAAACTGAGGTGCCTCCCATATGGGAGGGGTTATATAGGGGAGGAACTCTCCTTAATTGGGGTTAACCAGTGTCCAATCACCAGAGGTGCCTATATAACCCACTATGTAATGAGCTACTGTGTCCCGTGATGTACTCTCAAGAAAAGGATTTTACAGGTAAGCTGTATATAAAAATCCTATTTTTTGTAAGCAGTAAAAGTTGAAAATGTCAGGCTTGAAGTCATTTGTTTTTTTTTGGAAACCCCTTAGACCCCTTTCACACTGGGTCATTTTGCAGGCACTGTTGCGCAAAAATAGCACCTGCAAACCAACCTGAAACAGCCACTGCTGTGTCTCCAGTGTGGAAGCCCCGAGGGCTTTCACACTGGAGCAGTGCGCTAGCAGGATGGTAAAAAAGTCCTGCTAGCAGCATCTTTGGAGCAGTGAAGGAGCATACACCGCCCCTTCACCGCTCTTGCCCATTGAAATCAATGGGGCAGCACGGCTATACCTTCTGCAAAGCGCTGCTGCAGCAGCACTTTGCAGCGGTTTTAACCCTTTCACAGCCACTAGCAGGGGGGTAAAACCGCTTGCTAGTCACCAAATAACGCCGCTAAAACGAAGGTAAGGCGGCACTAAAAATACCGCTGTTTTACCGCCAACGCTGCTCCCAGTGTGAAAAGAGCCTTAGTTTGATGCGCTGGTGAAAGAAAAAAAAAGAGCATAAAAAAATGTTTGCTTTAGTTTTTGGAAGAGCAAATATTTTGTAAGATGTATATTTATTCTGTTTATGTTACACTAGAAAAAAATGTTGTCAACCTGAAAGCCACATTGCCGGAGACTATGTACCATTCACCTGTATATTTTCTCTGTGGCTTCCTGCTAGCCTTAATGAGCCTAGCTGCCTGTTTTTTTTATGAAAATGGCTTAATGTGTCTTTAGTTATTACACAGCTTCAGTATGAGTGAGTAAAATCTGCCTTCAGCCAGCAATGTCTGTGTGATCAGGTTATTATGGCTCGTGACACATTACACAGCGATGGGTATAGCATGGCCAGGGGCTTGCTTTCTGCAACCAAGTGTTGTTCTATACACTATGAGATGTTTTGCATTTTTATTGCTTATGAATTCATAATTAAAACTGCTTTTGTAACAAAGACATTTAGATTGCACTAATTAATAGTTTAGTGCTTCTGAAATGAGCATCTATGTTTCTCTAGATTAATGAAAGGTCTTACCTTATACTGTATATGTACGTAACTTAATACTAACGATTACTACACCACTGTGCAATGCAGTATTTTGATGCAAATTCTAATTTTCCCCTGCATGCTAGTTTGAAGACCATCTCCAGGGCAAATAACAATCACCTACCCATCCCTTCCACCCATTCACAGACTTTATTTCAATCTAAATTCCTTCTACAAAAATTCTCTTCTTAAATATCTTCTGAATGCAGGGGCGTTTTATGAAAGCAGTGGGTCTGTGTGCAAGATCCTACCTTGGGCACTGTCAGACAGAAACAACAATTGGATGTGGGTTTTCTCTGGTTTTCGGTGGCTTTACATAGTACCTGCTGATTACATAGTAAAGAAAAGATGCCGGGGGGCTGTGGCGTTAATGTATTGGTGTCACTAGTCCCCAAAAAGGGTCCGATTTGTCTGCCGCAATGTCGCAGTCCTGCTAAAAATCGCAGATCGCTCCTCCATTACCAGTAAAAACAATAGAAACTAAAAGTCCCTAAATCTATCCCCTATTTTGTAGACGCTAAACGTTTGCACAAACCAATCGATTGATGCTTATTGGGATTTTTTTACTAAAAATACGTAGAAGAATACATATTGGCCTAAACTGCTGAACAATTTACATTTTTTTCATTTTTTGTGATACAGTTGTGCAATTTTTTTATTTTCTGCCATAATATATATTAAAAAAAATGTAAAAAAAGTAGTTTATTCATCAGTTTAGGCCAATATGTATTCTTCTACATATTTTTATTAAAAAAATCCTAATAAGCATATATTTATTGGTTTGTGCAAACGTTAGCATCTACAAAATAGGGGATAGATTTAGGGACTTTTAATTTCTATTGTTTTTACTGGTAATGGCGGCGATCTGCAATTTTTAGCAGGACTGTGACATTGCGGCAGTCAAATCTGACCCTTTTTGGGGACTAGTGACACCAATACAATAATCAGTGCTAAAAAAAAAATGGCACTGATCAATGTATAAATGACACTGGCAGGGAAGGGGTTAACTCTAGGGGACGATCAATGGGTTAACTGTTTTTCCTCAGCATGTGTTCTAACTGTGTGGGGGATGGTCTCACTGTGACAACACAGAGAATGCTGTTCCTGATTACTAGGTACAGCTGATCTCAGTGATGTCCACTGTCAAAACGGGGATCTGACTTGTTTACATAGGCAGATCCCTGTTCTGCCTCTCTGTGTTTTGCGATTGTGGTTGGCCGGGGGACATCGAGTCTGCCGGGACCTACGCGCGTTCTCCCCCATCGTACAGCGGGTGCGCGCACCCACAGTATCTCGTGCATGAAGCGAAGTACGGGTACGTCATTTCACACAGCCGGGCCGCCTGCCCCAGTATATTTGCGGTGACAGGTTCGGAAGTGGTTAATAAACAACCAAAATTTATTAGTTTTAAATTGCGCCTTTTTTGTTAAACAGTGAAAATAAAGGTACTCAAAACTGTAAATTTGGGTGTAACATGTAATATGTTACTAAAGGTGAACTTAGCCTTTAGGCTAGCCATAGATAGGTAGAATTTCAAATAAAATTCTTAGGCAAAGAATGTTCTTTGAAAATGTATTTGTTTTTCTGATCATTAGTTAGTCAAATCAACTTTCATTTTAGACTGCATTCAGTGGAGCAGGATGGAAAATGTTTCTTGTAAGAACAAATTTATAACAGTGAATTTGGTTTTCGTTAAGAAAAATCCATTCATTCTAAAATCAAATTATAAAAGCAAACAAAATATTCTAAATTTTTTTACACAAATTTACTTAAAACTTTTTGTTTGAAATTCTATCCATCTATGGCCAGCTTTTGCTTTTTTTTTAATATGCATTTGCAAATTCTGTGATCATCATCAGGCGGAAATGTCACAGGGAACTTTTATATATATTAAAATCATGTCAATGGAGGAAAATTAGTCGTTGTTCAAATGGAATTTGAGCAGTAATTGAGGGACCCTGTTCCTTCTCCTTAATTCCTGCTGACTCTGGATGGGATGTGGTAGGTAATATTCATTGATTATATGATTTATGTGACAAAATGGTTGAAATGAACATATTGGAATGCAGGTGACCTCTGTCTTGTTAGAAGGATACCTTCAGACATTGCTGAAAATTGGCTAGTAAATGTTAGTTAAATATAGATGAATACACTATTTTAAATGGTTTTATATGCTTATTTCTTGACTTTATTACCCACGCTCATCCCTGGAGTTCTCATTGGCCAAACAAATTGTCTCTGTAGGTTCCTTTGACAGCAATTGCGACTATAAATGAAAGCAAAATCACATTTTTTCCCACAAGCAAACACTCTGCACTGGGGTTTCATCTTATCTGTAAGGTTACATTTAAATTTACATCTTTTATAGTGGGTTTCATCCTGTGGGGGGCAAGGCTTATGCTAATTTGCTCTCTTGATACTTTTAATAAGGTAATTACTGAGGAATACATTATTTTCAAAAGCTAACATTTAAATATGTTCTAAACACCAGGCCTGTGATATGCCTTTGGGTTATCTCATTAGTTCTACGGTTTACATATTTATGCCATCTTAGATCTAAGATTTACCTTGGTTGTCGGTATCATATTGAGCTATCGGCCTGAATTTCAGCAGTTCTCACACTACGCGTAGGCTTTCTGCAGGGTTCAGGTCCATAGAGGCATATTATACATAATGCAGAAGCATATTATTATTACTTTACAACACATCAACATGGCAAGAGCAGAGAACTAGACATTCCCTAAATGGAATCTTATGTAAAGTGACCACCAAGCTTAATAGGCAAAGCTGGCCAAATCCCAAGAGGCAGAAAGTCAGCGCTCCTACGGAATTATAGCTGGTCTTTTTTTTTAGCTTTTTCGAATGTAGTCGATGGAGGCACATGTTGTACGGCTCCTTAGAGGTACACTTTAGCCAAAGTTAAAAATATCTTGAAATGTGTACAGGACACAGAATTCATTTGCTCAATACATCAGTTTCTTTTCAGGTGTTGCTGTGGTGTACCTTTCACTCAATTCCTTTCATCTGAACTCTACAGCCGCGTACACACGGGCGGACTGTCTGGCCAACTAAGTCCGTCAGACAATCCGACGGACAGTCCGTCCTACTTTTGAATGAACGGACTTGACCACACACGATGAACAGACAGTCCGTTGAAAGCTTGCGTGATGACGTGTACATCACGTACGACGGGACTAGAAATACGACGTCCAATACACTGCAATGCAACCTTCGACCGTGTAAATCCATACTTAGTCCGTCCAACTTGCCTACTCACGAGCGGACTGTCCGCTGAAACCAAAGTTGGACGGACAATATTACGGAAATTCCGAAAGACTTAGTCCGCCAGACTGTCCGCTGAAAAAGTCCGCTGAAGCCCACACACGAGCGGACTGTCCGCTGAAATGTGTTTCAGCGGACTAAGTTGGACAGACAGTCCGCCCGTGTGTACGCGGCTTACTTCACACCACTCCAAACCACACTACTTGGCATCACTCTACTCCAGACCATTTTTCGCCATTCCTATTCCTCCGTAATTATATTGATCTGAGCACCCCTTTTTGTGATGCAGAAAAGATATTCTAAAACACACCGACTACAGACTCCTTGCTATCCTTCATATGCGGAAATTCTAATGTAAAAATGTCAGCACCCAGAATTATCTTATAGCCTCCAATCATTCAAACGTTTATTGAATGTTTGAATGTGATTGGTAGTACAGTGGTTTCTTTGTCCAGCACACTCCCTGCTGTTTAAAACCGATACTGTAGCTCTCCAATTAGCAAAGCCTTTGCTGATTGGAGAGCTCTAACTCTCGCCTCTACGAGATCACTGTTTGCACACATACAGCAAGGATCTTCCTCTTCAGCAGGTGTCCTCAACCCACAGGTAGCAGACTGGTATCAGTCCATGGCCTGCTAGGAACTGGGCTGCTTTACCACTATGGCAGCTGCCCTTTCCCGACTGCAGTGAATGGGACAAATTTTGTATCACGTGTGTCCTTGCAGTGACAGACATTTTACAATGCAGTAAAACATCTGTCACCGCACAGAACAATTGTCTTCCACGAAACCGGTTTGTGATGCCAAAAAAGGTTGGGGACCGCTGCTCTACAGCATGCCATTAGGGGACATAACATGCTTTCTGCTCAGACTGTGGCTGCTTTCTAAAGAAAACAAACTATAAGACATTGTACTCTTTTTGTTTTCATGTATTTAGATGATTAACCTAAAGGTTCGGTTGGTTTTTAACAGCTTTTTAAAGTTTTCAATAGTGAAACTATCATGGATGCAAAGGTTGGAGATGCTTCAGCACCCTGATGTTGAATAGCTTTTGAGCCTCAACATTATGACATTTAGCAAGTTTTAGGCACATGTGCAGGCTTTTTTGTGATTGTGGAGGCTCTCGTAGAAACAAGAAAGCAGAATAAGATGGCTCTTGAGATGCTAAAGCATTGGCTGCACCAAAGGCACATTTGCCCGTGGCAATTAGCCACTTTGAGACTTTTGCCCACCTAAAACAGAGGACAGATTCTTTGGTCTTTGCCAGAGGAACCCTTAATATTTTCTATAAAGATCACCTATAGCAGTGGTGTTCAAATTTTTCACAGCCAAGAACCCAGTGGGACAATTTTACCGGACACCATGTATACATGGTAATCTCATTGTATGTGGTAATCTGGTATTAAAAATAAATGGTCACTGTTCCCCAGAAGGGGGAATTTTACAACCTTATATGTGGACAAACCCACTTTTACACTTTCAAAAATTCTGTACTTTTTTCTATTTACATTTCCCAATACTTAAACTTTTTTCCTTCATTTTTTTTCTCCTTGGACTCAAAAGTGTGTTTTTTTTAGTTTAAAGCACACTGAATTACAATTAGGTCTAATTATTATGCTGTGGGCATGGCATCATGCTCCATCCTGCAGCTTTGCATACCTCAATGCAGCACAGGCTGCTCTATTCATAGATGCAGAGCCAGCCCCTAGAAACTCTCCTCCAGTGTCCTACCCCAATCATAATAATGGCACTGGGAAAATAGTACTTAGAATATTCTTCTATTGGACTATTCCCGTGACTAGGGATGAGCTTCGTGTTCGAGTCGAACATACGTTCGACTCGAACATCGGCTGTTCGCCCGTTCTGCGAATTCTGAACTTTATGGGCCGTTCGTGCCAAATTCGTGTGGCGCTCACTGCCCACAATGCACTGCATCATCACAGTGCATTGCTGGCTCATGATTGGCCAAGCATGCACTGTGACCCCGCATGCTTGGCCAATCACAGCGCCAGCAGCGAGGAGAGCCATGATTGGCCACAGGCAGGATGCCTGTGGCCAATCATAGCTCAGGCTGTGTAGTACACGCCCCACACTATATAAGGCCGCCAGCGCGGCGGCCTAGTGTAGTGTGTTGGCGTCTGAAGCAGTTAGTGGGTGTTCTGTGTACCTTCAACACAGTACACACCGATCGTTATCGGCCAATTTTCAATCTTGCTCTTCTGTAGTGGTTGTTGTCTGCTTGCCCTGACCGCAGTATACACCGCTATATTCACCTCACCTATATAGCTAGTGATCTATCTTTTATAATAGAGCTTGCAGTCAGTAGTGTTAGGAGCTTGTGCGTGCTGTCTGCGTGCTCTGTACCCAGTACACACCGCTATATCCACCTACATAGCTCTTCTCTATTTGAGCCCACTTGCCATCTGCAGGAGTTATTGGAAGTTGTGTGTGCCTCCAGCACAGCACAGTATACATCTGTATATACCCCTTTATCTCTGGTGTTCTATAATAAAGGCATCTGCAGGAGTTAGTGGGTTTTTTGTGCCTCCAGCACAATATACACCTGTATCTACCCTTTATTGCTGTTCTCTAATAGAGCCATCTGCAGGGCTTAGTGGGTGTTGTGTGACTCAATTACAGTATACCCCTTTATCTGTGGTGTTCTATAATAAAGGCATCTGCAGGAGTTAGTGGGTGTTGTGTGACTCCAGCACAATATACACCTGTATCTACCGTTTATTGCTGTTCTCTAATAGAGCCATCTGCAGGGCTTAGTGGGTGTTGTGTGACTCCATTACACTGCTGTTTTACCCAACTCCCTTCAGGCCATTACCATGCCTGGAAGGCCAGCAAGGAGAGGCAGACAGGCGTGAGCCGATAAAAGAGGGCAAGCAGGCTCTGTGTCTAGAGACAACAGTGCTGGTCGTGGACGCGGTGCATTGTCATCAGCACGTGGCCATGGGACATGCTTGTCCTTCTTTTCGGCAGCTGGACATGTTGAACCGCAACATGCCAATGACTTGGTAGAGTGGATGACCAAGCCCTCTTCATCCCCCTCATCCTCTCTCACCCAGTCTCAGGGTACTAGCAAAGCAGCTGCCAACGCATCGTCTCCCCTCGTCTCAATGTCATCATCAGTGATTCCTTCCCTAGACCCACCACGTCCTC
The DNA here is from genome assembly GCF_037356315.1 of Lithobates pipiens. Lineage (NCBI taxonomy): Eukaryota > Metazoa > Chordata > Amphibia > Anura > Ranidae > Lithobates > Lithobates pipiens. Next base: position 530,295,813 of record NW_027507758.1, on the reverse strand, counting down.
CTGAGGAGTCTCCTGAACTCTTTGAGCACAGTGTTGGGTACATGCTCCAGGAGGATGCCCAGTGTTTTGTAGCCTCTGATGATGACACTCAGCTAGAGGAAGGCAGTAACGTGAATGCAGAGAGAGGGGATGCTCAAGAAGGACAGCAATCTGGCAGTCATGTTCCACAAGCTGCAGCATATTGCCAGGTTTGCTACAGCGATGAACAGGGAGGGGATGATGAGGGCACCGATTCCATGTGGGTGCCTGGTAGGAGAGAGGAGGAGGAGGAGGAGGAGGCACATGTCCAACGAGGCAGGATGCCCTCCGGGGCCAGCTTAGGGGCAGCACACTGACTGAATCACACCGCAGAGCTCCGCCTGTGCAGGGCGCTGCCTCTGCACGTTATTCTAAGAGTTCTTTGGTGTGGGCCTTTTTTGAGACGAGTGCATCAGATCGCACCGCTGCTATTTGCAACATATGTCTCAAGCGTATCTTGCGTGGCCAAAACATCAGCCGCTTGGGCACCACATGCTTGACCAGACATATGTTGACCTGCCATGCAGCTCGTTGGCAAGCGTACCTCAAAGACCCACACCAAAGAACAAAGCGGACCTCTCCTTGCTCCTCATTAGCTGGCATCTCCAACCCCACTAGACCTTCAGTCCTCTCTGAAACCTGCTCTGAGAGGAATGAAGGTGTAGAATTAGGTGTGTCACAGCCAAGTGCTTCCGGGCACTCTGCTAGCAGTACACCCACGTCCGATTATAGCAGGCAAATGTCCCTGCCCCAGCTGCTGGACCGGCGAAAGAAGTTCACTCCCAGCCATCTACATGCCCAGCGGTTGAATGCTAACTTGGCTAAATTGCTAGCACTTCAACTGCTGCCTTTTCAGTTGGTAGACTCGGCCCCCTTCCGTGAGTTTGTACAATGTGCGGTTCCTCAGTGGCAGGTCCCCAAACGCCACTTTTTCTCACGGAAGGCGATTCCGGCTCTCTACCTGCATGTGGAAGGCAATGTCCTTGCCTCGCTGGACAGGGTGGTCAGCGGTAAGGTGCATATTACCGCTGACACATGGTCCAGCAGGCATGGACAGGGATGTTACCTGTCTTTCACGGCCCATTGGGTCACTCTTCTGGCAGCTGGGAAGGATGCAGGACAAGGTGCAGTAGTGTTGGAGGTTGTTCCGCCACCACGCCTCCAAAATGCTACTATTGGTTGTGACACACCCCTCTCCTCCACCCCTCCTCTTCTTCTTCCTCCATGGCCTCTTCCAGTGCTCTGTCCTTCAGAACCAGCGGTGCTCCGTAGGCGTTCCAGGGGCTACGCAAGTACACAGGCAAAACGATGCCATGCCGTGCTTGCGCTGGTTTGTTTGGGGGACTGGAGCCACACTGGGGCGGATGTTTTGTCAGCTCTGCAGGGGCAGGCCGAAAGGTGGTTGACGGCACGCCAGCTTAAGCCAGGAATGGTGGTTTGTGACAATGGCACCAACCTCCTCTCCGCCCTCCGACAGGGACAACTGACCCATGTGCCCTGTGTAGCTCACGTCCTTAACCTGGTGGTGCAGCATTCTTGGGCAGGTACCCCGGCTTACAGGATGTCCTGAAGCAGGCCAGGAAAGTCTGTGTGCATTTCCGCTGATCATTTAATGCCTGTGATCGGCTGGCTGAGCTCCAAAAGGAGTTGAACCTGCCCAAGAACCGCCTTATATGTGACATGCCCACCAGGTGGAACTCAACGTTGGCCATGCTGCAGCGGCTGCACACGCAGCAGAGGGCCATCAATGAGTACCTGAGCGACTACAGCACCAGGACAGGGTCAGGGGAGCTTGGTTTTTTCTCACCACGCCAATGGGGCATGATCAGGGATGCATGCACTGTCCTGTCACCATTTGAGGAGGCCACAAGGATGGTGAGCAGTGACAGTGCATGCATCAGTGACGCTGTACCTCTTGTCCACCTCTTGGAGCATACGCTGCGTGGAATAATGGACAGGGCACTTGAGGCAGAACAGAGGCAGGAAGAGGAGGACTTCCTTGCCTCTCAAAGCCCCCTTTATCCAGACAGTGTTCCTGCTGTGCCACCCATCACACAGGAAGAGGATGAGGAGGAGGAAGAGGAGGAGGAGGATGATTGTGTCAGCATGGAGGTGGAGGCTGGCACTCAGCATCAGCAGCAGCAGCAGTCTTGTAGGGATGATTTACAGTCCCAAGAAACACGTGGACTTGTACGTGGCTGGGAGGAGGTAGCTGCGGATCATGTTGTCCTTAGTGACCCAGAGGACTCCGTACTGAATGCCTCAGCTAACCTACGCTGCATGGCCTCCCTGATCCTGCAAAGCCTGCGGAAGGATCCTGGTATTCTTCGGATCAAGGAGAGGGACCATTACTGGCTGGCCACTCTCCTTGATCCACGGTACAAGGGTAAAGTTGCCGACCTTATCTTGCCATCGCAGAGGGAGCAGAGGATGAGACATCTCCGGGAGGCCTTGCAGAAAGGTCTGTGCAACGCGTTCCCAGAGACTGGGAGGTTACAAACTCCTGGTCCTGGACAACGTGTTGCTGAGGCATCGGTCAGAAGGAGCGGTGGAGAAGGTGGCCGTCTGACTGATGCTTTCAGACAATTTTTTAGTCCGCAGCCCCAAGGTATGATCGGTTCCAGCAACCATCGCCAGCGTCTGATTTACATGGTGCAGGAATACCTAGGGGCAAGGTCAGACTTGGACACCTTTCCCACCGAAAATCCTCTGGCTTACTGGGTCTTGAGGATGGATCACTGGCCAGAGCTTGCACAGTATGCAATTGAGCTACTGGCCTGTCCTGCATCCAGCGTTCTTTCGGAACGCACCTTCAGTGCTGCTGGTGGCTTCGTTACCGATCACAGGGTGCGCCTGTCCACCGAATCAGTTGATCGACTGACCTTCATCAAGATGAATCAGTCTTGGATCACCCACAGCTACCAAGCACCTGAAGCTGATGTAACCGAATAATTTTTTTTGAAATATCACATCCCTTCAAGACTGCCTATGCTGATGCTGAGTGACTGTCCTGTTATGTTGATTGTCTATCCTCTTCCTCCTCCGCTGATATGTTGGAAGAACATTTCTGGTTCTGGGTGATGCCATCAGCCCAATTTTTCTGCCCCTGTTTAACAGGGGCGTTTAATTAAAATTTTTGATGCAATGCTTTGCAGCAGGGCTAATTCCTGCAATAAAACTAGAGTACATGGGAGAGGTTGCAGTGTGGTGGCACCAGCACCAGTGCCTAAGGCCCAATTTTTCTGCCCCTGTTTAACAGGGGCGTTTAATTACAATTTTTGATGCAATGCTTTGCAGCAGGGCTAATTCCTGCAATAAAACTAGAGTATATGGGAGAGGTTGCAGTGTGGTGGCACCAGCACCAGTGCCTAAGGCCCAATTTTTCTGCCCCTGTTTAACAGGGGCGTTTAATTACAATTTTTGATGCAATGCTTTGCAGCAGGGCTAATTCCTGCAATAAAACAAGAGTACATGGGAGAGGTTGCAGTGTGGTGGCACCAGCACCAGTGCCTAAGGCCCAATTTTTCTGCCCCTGTTTAACAGGGACATGGAATTACAATTCTTGATATAATATTTCACAGGAGGGCCCGTTCCTGTGCCCACCCAGAGTAACTGTGAGGACTTATAGTGTTGTGGCACCAGCACCACAACCACCAAAGGTAAATTTTTCTACCACTGTTCAACAATGGCATGTAATTACAATTCTTGATATAATTGTTCACAGCAGGGTGCTCCAGCGCCAGAGATATGTTGATCAAGGCGAAGGCGTGAAAGTAATGAGCAAGGCAGTTTAAATAGCCAGAAAGGCCTGGCTGTAGGCTGGACTGATGAGCAGGTAATTATAACCAGGTGAGTCAATGTGTAAACAACGAGTGCTGACAATCATCTGACAGCTGAGCAACATGAACACAGAAAATAGAGCTGCTAAGAGCCCAGCCCTGACAAGGGGACTGCAAGATTCTGAAACTAGGACAAGTTCTGGTTTTTACTGCTTGCGTGATGCCACCACTCCACCTCATACAACTAGAGAATACTTTGTATTCATTCAGAAAATGCAAAGCCTTCTTTGAATGGTGTTGAGTAGACAACCTTCTATGCTCGGAAATGCAGATCACTGGACTAGCGGTGTCTACTACAGTGATTTCCAGCTTCCAGGGCCATAAGTAATATGGCATAAGCATAGTTACATTGGTCTAAGCTAGATCAATATAACTAGGTATTAAATATATATACCTGGAATTCTTTTTTAATACATAACTGTCTTGTGTCTTTCAAATTTGCCTGGATTTCGGCTTTAAGGTCATAGTCATTATTCTCCTGAATGCTTTTAGGTGCTTTACTTACACTTAAATAATCTATGATGCACACAGGTATGCCAGCAGTTGAGCACAGGTAGAGGTAACACCCACCAAAAAATAAACATATAAGCTTATGATTCTTAAGCTCACAGCACTGCTACTCGCTCTTGTCAGAATGCATACTGTGCTATATCGGCATTCGATTGACCATTGCTGGCAGAGAGTCAGAAGCTGACTTTGCATTATACATCTGCTTTCAGGAGAAAGATGTAGAGCTATGCCCCGGAGGAGAGAAAGTCAGGCCAGGTCAGCCTGTTTAGTATTTTTAATTTAGATTTGGGGGTGTCAATGAACAAAAACTCCTATGTCAAAATTAAGAGTGCCTGTGTACTAAGAATTTTCACCCTGGGCCCCATTTTCACTAGAAATGGCTAAGTGGTCTCAGTGAGCTAACATTATAATGCATTTCCTCCTGTAATGTCATTGCTGCCGGTGGTTTATTATAATTTTCAACGTATATATTAAAGTATATATTATTATTTTTTTACTAACTGGCAACTGGGCAAAGTAGATACAACTTGTGTACATATTTTCAGTGACTGGCCCTGTACAGCTTGGCTTGCCGTAGCTTACACTGCATTCTGAGTATGTTGTCATTTATACTTGCAGCTGCTTGTATAACTAATGTAGCATTGTTCCTTGACGCTCATTGAAAGTCTATGCATGACAGAAGCCAGAACAGAAACTCCAAAGTATATCGATTGCTGATTATTTTTGCTGGTGCTCACGGCTCAGTGCAGCAGAAAATACACAGAATAGCTGAATGCACGTTCGTGTGTCAGTTACATGTATTATACAGTGATTACATGGGAGATGCTAAGATTAATTTTCTGCATTTGGTTTGCTGATATGTGGGCAGAACAACCTCATCTGCCGGAAGACTGGATTTAGGGTGACCACTTTCCACACTGCCATTAAGGGACCCCCCCTTCCCACAAAAAAGGTGATTTTTAATACCTTTCTTTTGCCAATTCACTAGTTGGGGCGGGGGGGGGGGGGGGCTGATATCCCATCCTCAGCTCTGAGAGGTTAGTTTCATTCTAGGACAAAACTGTGGTATGAAGGTGCTTTAGGTGACGCAACAGCCCCCAGAGCCCCCCTTTACCTTACCTAAACCCAGTTTTAGGTAGCACACCAGCTCCAACCGTTGTCTTGTGTCCTGATTGGATAGATTGATAGCAGGACAGGAGCCAGGGGAGGGGTCAAGTTCTGCTCTCTGTGTAAATAGACGCAGCAGCAGGACATGGGGGCATGCAAACCACGAGTACCCCAAGGGAGAGCGGCTTTACAACTAAGCAATTAAGAAGAGGAGGAGCCAGGAGCACTGCTGAGGGACTCCAGAAGAGGAAGATCGGGGCCAATCTGTGCAAAACCAACTACACAAAGGAGGTAAGTGTGACGTGTTTGTTTAAAAAAAAAAATGAACATTTAGAAATCCTTTAAGGGACAGTCCATCCAAAAGTATGTAATCTACTTCTCGGCAAAGCCTAGTGGACTGAATAAGCCCCTGGCTTCCTATATGTGTGTAGGGATCTGCTGCCCTCTACTGTCTGTAAGTGTAAGTGGCTACGTTTCTGACTGTCATAGAGTTATTTATGTACGTCACTTCCTGTCCCTTTAACCTGGGTCAGAAACCCCAGATTAGAGGACTTTGATATCTTTATAAAGGGGAGTTTCCAGGAAGTAGACTGGGTCACATGTCCTGTCTATGGAGTTGCTGCTGTTGTATTTTCACACAGACCAGAAGAGACCATTATGCAAGTATTCCTATGATCTAATAATTTACCTTCAACTGCTGAGTATATGTCTAAATCCTCGTGACAAACAGTATCTATGCCCTGTCTTTGTTATTATTTCACTTGTACAGTGACAGATAGCTAGGGCTGTGCTGCTGTATGTATGTAGTGGTCACCGTACCGTATATTTGTAAGTAAACCTATTTATTGCAATAGAATTTACAGTATATGCCACTTTTATTTTAGAAACCACTAGGGAGGGACTATAGTGCACAGCAGATAGGCTGACTCTGAGTTCCAATGCCTACACAGATCCTGCAGGTGAGAAGTCCCATTTCAGGCTGGCTGGACAACACTTGGAGGATACCCCTTTGCCCATTGGTCTTCTGGTCTCCGACAGACCCTGCATCATCGTCATGCACCCCTGCAACTGGACCTCTTTCAGGCCCTTTTATGACAATACCGTTTGCATTATTTCTATACTGGTATACATTTATATACTTATGGTTATTGCTATATGCTGGTTACGCTGGTTACGCTGGTTACGCTGGTTATGCTATATGCGGCACAGTGGTATAGTGGTTAGCACTGTCACCTAGCAGTAAAAAGGGTCGCTGGTTTGAATCCCAACCATGACACTGCCTGCGTGGGTTTCCTCTGGGTACTCTGGTTTCCTCTCACACTCCAAAGACATGCAGGTAGGTTAATTGGCTTCTGTCCAAAATTGGCTCTAGTATATGAATAGGGACCTTGGATTGTGGACTCCTTGAGGGTAGGGACCGATGTGAGTGTGCGATGTACAGGGATAGGGACAATTGTAGTTAATTGGATTAAAGCTAAGTTCAAATATATGCAGGTGCAGTAATGTAAATAGAGCACATCCACGCATCTGCAGGCACATTTTCAGGTGCAAGAAAACATTTTTCTGCACAGCTGCAATGTTATGAAGGTGCAGGAGCCTTTTCCTGCATTTCCCACAGGAAATGGCCTGCTGTACACGTGTGAAACATGTCGCACACAAGCCTTTTGAAGTCACAGTCAAGTAGATATTGTACTTATACACTCAGTTTTCAGTGTCACCTCAATTTTTCTGTTATAGCATTTGCACAGCTCATTTAAATATAGTCACATAGTTGGTAAGGCTGAATAAAGACACCAGCCTATCCAGTACAACATGTTCGTGTGTGTGTGTAATATGACTACACTGTCTTATACGCATCAGAGTTTGACCATGCTACCCAGTGTACTCTGTAATCTAACAATCCTGGTCAGATAAATCCCTCTCATCCTCGGGTCTGACTATTATCGAAATATTCCAGCATAGCATAGCACTGGAGTGGGAGTGAAGGAAACACATTTTCACTAATAGAAAAGGGTATTTTAAAGTATTTGTAAACCCTCACTTTGTAAAATAATTTATTCAGCTTATAACAGAAATGAAAGCCAAAACATGTGTGTCTACATATAAAAAAACAAATAAATAACTATATATTCTGTTCTCAGCTGCATAAGGAGCTGGGGAAGGAGAAACAGCAGCACTCTGATGTTCTCAGTGAATAGCTGTGCAGGAGTGTGGTCAGTTAATTAATAATAGGAAAGCAGGGGTACTGGCAGGAACACCAGGAATTTAACACAAAGGAAGCAACACAGAGAGAACCGGAAACATTTTTTCACACAAGTACATGGTACAGCAGACACATATCAGGAATATGAAATTTTGGGTTTATATATTCTTTAACCACTTCAGCCCCGGAAGAATTTACCCCCTTCCTGACCAGAGCACTTTTTGCAATTCGGCACTGCGTCACTTTAACTGACAATTACGCGGTCATGCGACGTGGCTCCCAAACAAAATTGACGTCCTTTTTTTCCCACAAATAGAGCTTTCTTTTGGTGGTATTTGATCACGCCTGCGGTTTTTATTTTTTGCGCTATAAACAAAAAAATAGCAATCATTTTGAAAAAAACGCATTATTTTTTACTTTTTGCTATAATAAATATCCCCCAAAAAATGTTTTTCCTCAGTTTAGGCTGATACGTATTCTTCTACATATTTCTGGTAAAAAATCGCAATAAGTGATTGAATGGTTTGCGCAAAAGTTATAGCATTTACAAAATAGGGGATAGTTTTATGGCATTTTTATTAATGCATATTTTTTTTAAATGGCAGTGATCATCAATTTTTATCGCGACTGAGACATTATGGCGGACACATTTTTGGGACCATTGTCATTTATACAGCAATCAGTGCTATACAAATGCACTGATTCCTGTGTAAATGACACTGGCAGTGAAGGGGTTAAACACTAGGTGGCAGTGTAGGGGTTAAGTGTGTCCTAGGGGCGTGTTGTTAACTGTGGGGGGTGTGGCTGTGTTTTACACATCACTGATCTCTGCTCCAATCACAGGGAGCAGAGATAATTGTCACTGTTGCTAGGCAGAACAGGCAGATGCTTGTTTACTTTAGCATCTCCCCGTTCTTCCTCTCCGTGAGGCCTTCACGGGTATCCCCGCGATGATCGAGTCCATGGGACCCGTGACCCGACTCACAGAGCTTCCTGCCCCCGCCGCCTCTTACAGGTACGTGATTCTGCTGGTACATGCCCTTCTACGTATACCGGCGTAAGGCGGTCGGGAAGCGGTTAAGGCATTTCCAAATGAAAATCAGTTAAAAAATCATAACATTAGTCCCTCCTCACTGCTGAACTTAGACACTAAACTTCTGGTGAAAATACTTGCCTCATGCTTGAACACTGGAATTAATAAGTTAGTGGGTAAAGATTAGAAAGGATTCATCCCAAAGAGATAAGGAAGTAACAATATCAGGAGAGTTTTGCATATTATCCATATTGCTACAATAAAAAATGTCCTGCCTTCTTGTTGTCTCTTGGCATCAGAAAGACCTTTGACACAGTCCTATGGCCTTACCTGCTTATCACCCTTAAAAAATGGGGGTTCGGCCCTAATTTATGCAAATAGGTGGCCTTCTTACATTGTACTCCTGGCACTTGTATACAATATGCAGGCTTTCGATCCTCTTACCTCAATATTTAGCAAGGAACTTGACAGGAATGGCTATTATCCCCAGTATTGTTTACACTAACAGTTGAACCATTGCTATAGCCTTACGAAATAATTATAATGGTATGGGTTTTTGGATTTAGCAGGCTATGATCACAAATTACATCTCTTCACAGACAATATCCTGATGGTTGTAACTAATTCTGTTGTTAACTTACCTAACTTTTTAAGAGAAATAGAGCGTTTTTAAAAAATTCTGGTCTCCAAATAAATAACGCTAACCCCAAAGCCCTTAAAGGGTAACTCCACTTTCGTGGGAGAAAAAAATAGCAAATAAAGAAAAAATAATATAGTGTATAAAATTGCAAAACAAGTCATATTGTAATTGAAAAGGTAACAAAATTACTTTTCCTTTTATATCTGCAGCCGCTGTAATTTTCTATGCAATAGGGCTACATAGAGTTGTTCTGTACATAGAATGTGTACAGAACGCCCCCCAGAAACATAATTTCCTGCTTGTGTGATTGGCTCTCCAATTTTCCCAGAAGTCTGTCTAAGATACAAGTCAGATTTCAGGCATCCCCTGCAACAAAAATTTCATTTTTGGGGAGATATTTGCGATAGGAACACATCTAAAGGGATGCAGGACCAGCAGTTTTCCTCATTAGTGCTTTGCAGCTGCCACAGCTGACTGATAATTGTGAAACCACTCCCATTAGTCTCAATCAGGACAGGGGCACAGACAAACAAACAGAGATCTCTTCAGAATAACAAAATGTAAGATCATTCAGAGGGGAATGTTTTTTTCTCAACAAAAGTGAAGTTACGCTTTAACATTAATTTAATTTAATTTATGATGTCCTCTCCCACCTCCAATTGTCTTTAACACTTCCTTGGGAATCCACTTCCCTCTCATAGTTAGTTTTTTTTATACCTGTTCCTTTAATACTGTCCATAGGGCTAACTGACTTATCATTAGACACATGCATGATGAAAAAAATTGTTTAGTTTTGATTCATTATCCTAGTTATTTTGTTTAGTTCAATTCGGTTGATCTGTTCAATTCGTGTTCGTAATTCGTATTCAGAATTCTTGAATTTTCTTCAAATTTACCGATATTTAAATCAATACATTTTCAAATTGGTTGAAGCAAAAATGTTATATTGTTTTTGATTTGAATGCAGCAAAGTGAACCAACAAAAGAAAGATCTTCATCAAATGATTACAATGACTCTTTAAATCACCTTTGGCTTAACAAAAACAGCATTATTTCAAAATGGTACTCTGATAACACACAGTCTTTGATTTCATTATTATGTGTAATTAGAATTCGAATGGAGTTCAATGGAAAATTCAATTTGAATTTCAGTCCGAATTTCTGAAATTTGGACGAATTTCGTTATGTTATTTGGAGCCTTCGGTAAAATCCTCTTGTAGAGGATTGGGGAAAATATCATATTTCATGGTTTGGTTGTATAGCAGCGATATAAATGTCTTACCTTCCCTAACTTCTTTACCTCTTTAAAGTTCCATTTTATATCCCACCACATAGTTTAAGCTTTTAAGTTTTCTTCAAAACCCCAAAAATGGGGGGAAAATTTGAGTCAGTCAAAGCACCCTTTTTAAACTGTTCCTATTACTCTGTGGCATAGATAGACCACTAACTGTATACTCCACTGAACATCCACCCCCCCCCCCCCCCTCCCCGGGTGTTCATTAAAGCAATGGAAGTGGCTCCATCCCTAATATACCATGGATTCCAGAGTTATCAGAAACATATCAACAATCCAACTCAGGGTCTGGGATATCGTTAATTAAATATTCTGGGAAACTAAAATCTCCATACTCCCTGTTACTTACAATCCTATGCAATCCAATGTTCCTTCCTGAATCTCTGGAAACTCACAAGTTCAAATGCTGCATTTCCATTAATGTAATCCGAATTTACAATCTGATAAACTTATCAGGTCTTTTGACTTTGCAATCTCTTTAAATGTTAATAAGATATCATCATGTTAAAGTTTTTGATACCTCCAAATTAAAAATGTTGTTTGCAAATTAATTATACCCACCTCCTCACATCTCATGTTGACCCCATATAACCATAAATGCCTACATGACCCCTCAACAAAAGGCTCTGTATCTACAGTTTTTTTTTAAATCTCATTATTGTAAAGATGAATCCCTTCTCCCCACAAATATGTGACCAAATGGGAAAATGAATTGGGAGGGTCACTACGGAAGCAGTACTGGTTCCAGGTCTTGAAAACGACCGCTCACAGTCCGACTAACATTGCACCATAAAATGTAATTAAAAGTTGCTTATACTTTGGCACATGGTTCCCCATAGATTGGACCAATTTACTTCTGCGATATTTGATAAATGTGTTTGTGGTAGTTGGACAGAGGGCACTCTCCTTCACATTTGGTGGGAATGCTCCAATATTAAATGCTTTTGTATAGGGATCTATAAAAATATACACAGTGTGATTGGTAAATGTATACATAAATCACAGAAAGAAGCTCTCTTAAACCTCAAGTCACCTAACTGCACATCTAAATGTAGCGGATGACATTTTGGACAAAATGTCATACGCATGTAAATTTAGTTTTTGCTTCAGAACAGTAGGGGTTCGGAGGGTTAATTACATAGGTTGGCCTTGACATCAGTCTGGCTGGGCTGTGTTGGAAGTTCTGCCTGGTCATGAGCAGTGAGGTGCACATGACAGACCAGAACCAGGCCTGGTTGGACGTTTGGAGTATCAACCTTCTCGGAAACCAATCAGTGGGAGTGCCGGGCCCCGCTGGGGAGTATGGGAAGGGGTAATTAAGATGTGTGGGTCACGTGTTTAGGGGGGAGGAGTTCTTGAGACCCGTGTGATCTGTTCTGGTACCAGGACCGGGGTAGCCCCGTGAGGGGTTCCGGTCACGGGGTGTTCTGCATCCCGCAACATGTTCCTGTTATAAGCCCCTAATAGACCTGCCTGGTGTGGGGTAGAGATCCGTTTGTTCCCGAGTCTTGGAACCTGCTGATCCGAGGTGCAGTAACTGAGGGAGGATTCAAGGTGTCCGGGTGTACCCTCGGCTTGGAGAGGCACCACAGCTTGTGGAAGTGACCCTGGGAGGACTCTTCGGAGGAGGGCCGGCAAGTGACATCCTGGGAAGTGCCTGGTTACTGAGTTGGGAAGGACATTGACAAATTCACGTTTTTCCAGTACCATTGAGGAGACAGAGAACGTTCCAGGTACATAACAAAATTTGTCAGAATTTCGGAAATTTGGACTGAAATTCAAATAGAACTCCAGTCGAATTCTAACTACACATAATGCGGAAATCAAAGACTGTGTGTTAATAAAGTACCATTTCGAAATAATGCTGTTTTTGTTAAGCCAAAGGTGATTTACAGACTCATTGTAATCATTTGATGAAGATTTTTCTTTTGTTTGTTCACTTTGCTGCATTCAAATCGAACAGAATATAACATTTTCGTTATCATCTGATTCGAAAATTATCGATTTGAACATTTCGAATCAAAAAATAATGGTAAAGCTCGAAAACAATTAAGTATGAAAAAGTTTTTTTCTGACTGGCGTATTTGGCTTTCGCACCCGAAATGTACGGTAACTACCTAATCTTAGTTCCTACTTGATATTCCTTATCAATATTATTGTCCGACTGATGTACTTTCCTCTGTAACCATTCCCCCCTGATGTATCCATTATATTCCTAACTGGTGCTCTCCTATCTATACTCTTCCCCTCTTCCCCACGACTAGAGATATTACATATCTACTCTCTTGTTCTATTATTTGTACCCAATACTATTTTACCTAGTTTGCATAATTGACTAGCTATGTGTTACGTTACTCTGATATATATGATCTGTATCTGTTTTCTCTAGTCGGAACATCTGATAAGCTGTTATAATTGTTATCTTGTTTCAAACACTGAAAATCAATAAAGAAATATTGAAACTAAAAAAAAAAAAAAAAATAATGGTAAATTCAAAGAACATTTGAAAATTCTGAATACGAATTCTGAATACAAATTCCAAATATGAATCCCGAATACAAATTGAATGAATCAACCAAATTGAACTAAACAAAATAACTAGATTAACAAATCAAAACGAAACAAAACAAAACACATTTTTTCATCATGCACATGTCTATTAGGCATTTTTATGCCAAAACTCTGCTGTTCCTGGATGCCCTGGTAGTGTTTTTTGGGGTCTGGAGGTTCATAGACCCCAGCTATGTAGACCAGAGGAGAAACCGGGCATCCCAGCCGGGGATGCGGCTGACCATGCGGAGGAGGAAGTAGGAGTAAAGCGGATGGAGGAAACTGGGAATTGACCTTCTGTGGGAAACATGGACTGTCGATTGGGAGTGAGCAAAGGGAGTGCAACCCAGTAGTGCTTATCCGTAAACTTGCTATGTGTCCAAGGACCTAGTGAGAGACACCATCCAGAACTGACATGGGCTGATTGCAAGAGTCAAGGAATTAGGCAGTGTAGGCCTGGGACTTTGGAATCTGCATCCACGGTATTATTCAGAGTGATGCTGGTCCATTCACAAAAGGAGAGTACGCAGGATCAGAGTCAGGAACCAGAATCTATGGAGGTATCTCATATCTTCTATCTACTTGTTCCAATAACACAAGTTCAAGAATAAAGCTTTACAGAATATAGAGACTGTCTGGCGTTTGTGAAACTTGTGAAACCTGCATGGGAAGAAGGAACGGGGGGGGGGGGGGCTATTAACATAAACTTAATGAACAACTTTGCAGCTCCCAAGGGAGTAGTGTGCTACAGATACATTATCAGACCTGCAGGGGTGTTTACAGGCAGGAAAAAAAACACCAGATGCCCCCTACAGCAGCGTTAAAAGCGTCTAGTGTGCATGAGGCCTAAAGGCAGGAATATAACACCAAAATAGTTAAAAGTTGTGTTGGGCTTTCAGTAACAAAGCAATCTTGTGAAGATATGTATTTTTTAAAAACGTAAGAAAAATATATTTATTGAATGTGCTGCTGACAAGATTCTTATGTATGGTGCAGTATGAGTAACCAACTCAGGCTTTGGCTGGATAGTATTTGAAAATGTTGGCAGCTATACGTGTTGGCTAAATTGATTAATGATCACCCCAGGGACCATGATTCTATTTGTGTTTACAATGCAGAGGATGCATACAAATTATTTTCCTCCTTATTTACGTGCACATCAAGCCTACGAGCTTCAGGTCTGGAAGACTTGGATCGTAAGACAGAAATAGCTCAAAAGGATGTTCTAATTTTATAGTCATGAGGACCAATAAAACATTTTTTGATTGCCTGTAATTTGCATTTCTTATAGCAATGTTTACATTTTCTCTACCATAGCATGTAGACCTATTTCCTATTCAGGGTGCCCCAGATCTGTCCTGCGCATGGTTTCATAGCCTTATTTATTACTGATCTCTTTAGTTACATCAGACAGAAATGACATCCTCTCACAATACCAGATAAGTTAAAGTGATATTAAATTATTTTTTTTTTTGTTTGAAAATAACAAACATGTTATACTTACCTGCTCTATGCAGTGTTTTTTCACAAAGCAGCCGATCTCCTCCTTGTCTCAAGTCCTTCGCCGGTGCTCCTGGCCCCTCCATCTAAGCCAAGCCGCTGTTCTGTGTGTCCATTCAGACATGGAGCCACGGCTCAGCCCCTCCCCTCTCTCAGCCCCTCTTCTCTCTACTTATTGGCTCACTTACTTTGATTTACTTTTTTTTCGGTTGCATCCAAAAAATAACAAATTTCAACTAATACGAAAGAAATTATAACAAAAATAACAAATAAGTTTGCATTATTCATTAATTTGTTAGGTCTAATGAAACAGCAGGTTGACTCAGAGTAAATCTTACAGCCCAATCAGCTGATTCATTTTGTGCTGGAGTTTGGATTAATAATACTGGCATTCATGAGAACTGAGCAAGAAGGGTGTTGTATTTGAGCAGAGGAGATGAGTTTTGAGAAGCAGGAGAATAGATATTGGGGGTTAAAGTATAAAAAAAATTGAAGATACCCTCAAAACCACCAACTACAAACAATGAGCGCTCCTGGATATAAATTAATATTTAGCAGATGAATACATGTCATAATATATGTCCAATTAAGGAAACAAAAAACTGAGCTGCTGCCATAAAAACCTGCTAAAAAGAAGGCTAAAACATGAATATTGAACTGTACACACAACCAAAAATGTGTGAAGGCAGCGCTGCAAGCCCCAGCAATAATCTCCCACGGTGAATACACACCGTTCCATTTTGTTATACTGGTTAGAAAGTCTCATCCAAGCATATGTCTCATCCTAAAAAATGTAGACAATGTGGCAAAGTTCTCTTCCAATATACAATGTGTGTTAGCTCTGTGGTGTATTCAAACACTGCCCAAGCACATTGCGACCCCTACAGCCTCCAATATGTATATAAGATTGAGGTAAAGAATCCCCCTTATAGATTCATTCCTTACCAGACCATAGTGGGTTAATCGGCATATGGCAATCTGGCAATGCTGAGCTTGTGTTAACCGACTTCTCCTCGTGTTAACCGATTTCTCCTCAGGAACACACACTGACGGTGAGTTGCTAGCAGGTGGATTGGATCAGTGTTTAAGTAGATATGGAGATTCATATGGAGAGGGAAGAAAATAAAGAACTCCATAGCCTAATCCCGTTGCTAAAGTTTATTTAAACATATCACCCCCCCAAGTACACTTACAATTTAAAATAGCAGATAGAACACTGTACACACTGTTATATCTTCTAAAGAGATTGCAGTGTTTAACATCAGCTGAACGGCACGATTCTGAAGGGCGTCCTCAGATGCCCTCAGATGATGTCCTAGATGACGAAACGCATCAGTGCGTGGCTATACAACTCACCTTGAATCATATCCATAGAGAAGTGAAGCCACTGTTTGAAAAATCATGTAGTTTAGCTGGATTTAGCTTGATTAATGTGGATTTTTTTCCGAAGGATGTTGGCTCAAACTTGTCTTGCATATACAGGGTCACACAAATGTTGGCCCAAAATTCCGAACGTGAGAACACAGTGACGTACAACAAGTACGAGTCCAGAAAAAGGAAGTTCAAAAACCAGTGCGGCTCCTTCTGCTTGATTCTGAGCATGCGTGAACTTTTGTACACACAATCCGACTTTCCGACAACAAGTTTTGTTGTCGGAAAATTTGAGAACCTGCTCTCAAACATTTGTGTGCGGAAATTCTGACAAGAAAATGTTCAATGGAGCATACACATGGTCGGACTTTCCTACAACAAGCTCACATCCAACATTTCCCGTTGGATAATCTGACCATGTGTACGCGGCATAACTTTCATACAGACTAAATAATGTACACTGATTTGGGTTATTTTCACCAAACAAATGTAGCAGAATACATTTTGGGCTAGATTTATGATTTTTTTATTATTTATTTGCAAAATTTTATAACAGATTTTTTTTGTTCATTTAGCAAAAAATTGAAAACCCAGTAGTGATTAAATACCACCAAAAGAAAGCTCTATTTGTGTGAACAAAATGATAAAAATGTACTTTGGATAGTGTTGCATGACCGCGCAATTGTCATTCAAGCTGGGTTCACACTGCTGCGGGGGGAGATCCGGATGTGATTCGCACCGCAAATCACATCCGATCTCCGTAGCGATGCGAGTTCAGCCATACAGATAGTATAGCTGAATTCGCAGCGCTCCCGCAGCAAACTCGCACGGGACCCTTTTTTTGGTCCGCAACAGAATCGGATCGCATGGGGGTTCACACCATACGATCCGATTCCTGTGCAAGTCGGCAGATCGCACTGCGATATGCGGACGGATCTGGGGGTGTCATTAACATAACCTTGACACTCCCAGCCGTCCGCATAGGGCAGTGTGAACTGCCGGCGGGAGTAATGCGATGCGGGAAAATGCCGCGGATTCGCGGCGTTCCCGCATCGCAGCGGTGTGAACCCGGCCTCAAAGTGAGACAGCGCTGAAAATTGGCTTGGACTGGAAGGAGGTTAAAAGTGGGCAGTATTGAAGTGGTTAATTTCGCTCACCTCTGTGGTTTAAATATTAAAATATAAAGTTTGTTTTCAACAAAGGGATCAGTAAAAATGGATGCAGCAGATATAATAAATGTGGTCTGGTCAGTGACCTGAAAATTGTAGAACATTCGAATTCCCACCCTGGCGTGTCAGCCATACTCCGAAACCATTTTTCTGTCTGGACTTTTTCTAATCCACACTCTGAAAAAAAATGTCCCTTATAAATAATAGATACATTTCCATTTGATTTAATGCCAGGCAAGAAGCAAGAGACAGTTTCTATTTATATTCTCTAACAGACACACATCTCTTGTTATTTATGTCATTACCATCACCCTCCTGCATGTTACCACTGATACATTCAAAAGGGGAGAGTTAAATGTGGCTTTCTGCAAAGTCTTGTGTCAATGGAGCATAGTTCCCGCCAGCCAAATGGTCAATCAATTTAATGGTAATGTTCAAAGATTGTATGTCACATACATGTGTTAAATATCTTTTCAGCCTGTTTCTATTTGACACGGCTAACAATTACAGGCAGAGTAATACATTATTCATAATTGCACTTTTTTTTTATTCTTTAATGCCTGTATGCATACATATGTGGGATTATAGAATTACATTACAAAGAAATGGGTTACTGGAAGTTGGGCTGGTGACATAGGGAAAGGGAAGTCACACTTAGACTGATGAATTTTAGCACTCACGTTTCGACACGCTTACAGCCATGTGTTGTAGTTCCCAATAATAAAGATCCTGTATTTTCTGATCTCAGTGCTGCAATGCAGTGCATTGTTAAAAATATGCAATGCCCTATTATTTTCTGTGTTTTAGTGTGTTAGAATATCCGTAGAAGTCAATGACATGACATCAAAATGCATATACCATACCTTTTCATGTGTTTTGGTGCGCTGGCAACAGATAATAGGCCTTGGTCGATGGCTGTTAACCCCATCCACTTCAAAATCTGAATCCAAAAAAGCATTGAAAATGGCCATCAATGTGCATGTTAACACACACCAAAGCACCAGTTGGAGTATAACAAAGCACCTGTCACCTAGCACTACAAAAAAAGCACACCTGTACGCATATGTATAGATTTAAATGGGCCCTCAATATGAAGAGTAGCACCCCTCTGACACTCTGGCACTTCAAGAGGCAAGAGTGGGCTAGCATTTCCCCCCAGGGCTTGGTTAGAATTGGGGAACTGAGAAGATATATTGGGTGCCGATCTCTTTTGTCTTTTTAAAGTTTTATTACAAAATAGTTAAAATGGTTCTCCACCCAAAAGAGGAAGTTCCACTTGTTTGCCTCCACATTTGGCATCTTTCGGGGGGGGAGCAGGTATTCGTTTTTTGACAGGTACCCGTCAGCATTTCCGAAAGACCTGGCTACGGTGAGGTCCCTCCCCCTCCTCCTTCCCCTGCCGCTGGACCATTCAGAAAGTGCAGCATTCTTCGCGCGTGCGCAGTAGGGAACCGGCTGTGAAGCCGCAAGGCTTCACTGCTGGCTTCCCTTACAATAAATGGCGGTGGCAGCACCCATGGGGCGATTGGAAAATGGGTGCTGACATTGTGGGATCCCTGCCAAATGAATGAAAATTTCTTGTAATAGCATACTGATAGACCATCTGAGCCTGGGGAGGAACCATTTTTGAGCGATTTTATGACCTCTAGGACTTCCTCTGACGAGAAGGGTTGTTTGAGGAGATCCATGTGGTTATGGGATATTTTAGGCAGGGGTACGTTTTGAAGAAACTCCTCTAATTTAGAGGAAGAGGGGAGGGATTGTTCCCTATAGAGCTTTTCATAGAACTTTTGGAATATTTCCATGATCCGGATGGAATTTTGGGTTAGGTCCCCTGAGTCAGAGAATATCTTTTGGAATGCTAGGGTACGCGTCTTTGTGGTAAGTCTTGTTGCTAGCCAATTCAGACCTTATGTGAATAGAATTTCGCTCCAGACCACCAAAGGTGTTTTTCCGCTGCTGTGGTCAAGGCCAGGTTAAGGTGTGTTTGTGCCTTTTCCCACTGTATTAGTTTCCCCCTGATTACTGTTTTTGTGTGGTGCCCAAAGTGTGACTGGTGAGACTGAATTGTTATCATTATCTGCAAAGTACTCTTTCAGGGCTTTGTCTAATAATGTGCAGTGTATTGGATTGCTGATAATTACCTTAGTTTAGTCAGCATTTGACATTTCCTTGATCCCCAACGGATGCTGTATTAGCAGGGATACCATGGAATGATCAGAAAGGACGTGTCACAAATTTTGGACAAGATCGATGGAGGGGTCACAGCTGATTGTAGGGAGATATGGTCTATCCTGGAGTATATACAGTGTGGGGCTGAGTAGTGTGTGTAATCCCTGACACGCGGGTTTAGTTCCCTCCAGATATCTATCAAGCCATATGAGTTTAGAAGCTGTGCTATTTTTAAGCTCTGTTTGGGAGGTCGCTTCATTTTTGGTATTCCTCTAGGAGATTTGTCCAGAGAGGGGTCGAAAGGTATGTTCGAGGCTCCCCCCATAACCACCGTACCCCTACAGTGTGGCATTAGGGTTTTCATCAATGTTTCAAGGAATCTCCCCTGATGCTTATTAGGGGTGTAGTAAGAGATGAAGGTATAGATCCATCCATGGATCCTCCACCAGTAGAAATCGTCCCTCCGGGTCTTGGATAATATTAGAGGGGGAGAAATGTAAATGTTTGGAAAAGCATATTGCTACTCCTCTAGCCTTGTTCTCAGAATTAGCTAAAAATAATTGAGGTTAGATTTGGTGGATAAATGAAGGACTGTAAGAGGTAGGGAAGTGGGTTTCCTGTAATAGGATCACCTCTGTTTTCATGGTGTGATATAATTGGAATAACTTCCTTCTTTTTACTGGGGAATTAATCCCTTGTACATTGTGGGAGACTACCTGTAGCTTAACCCTGTCAATCGTGGGATCAGCCATGGATCAGAGGGAAGTAGCTCTGGAGAAAGAAATAGCTCACCTTAAGCAGACAAAAGTACAGTGGGAGTGATAACACTTTGGTTTCTTTGGGACCCTGTGCCTGGGAATCGGTGACTAGTAAGTGCCTGGAAGCTCTGTAGACAAAAGAGCACTGGGAGAGAAAGCAAAGGAAAGGCAAAAGAGAAAGGAAAGTGTAGGGGATTAAAGAAAAAACAGTCATTAGTAAATATACATATGCCAACATTCCCAAACCCACTTGGGTCAGGAAGGGACCAGCCACTTCCTGGCCCAAACCAGAAAAAGAGTGATATCCCCCTAAATAGGAAACGTCAGTCTGACCCCGAGGGAGTAATATGGATCCCTCAACGTCAGGTGGAGGCGCGTTCATAACTAACGTACTCTACTGGGATCTTACTCCGATGTCTTAAAATTCCACCTGTGCCTAAACCATGGAGTGGAGTGTCAATTCAGTGTAAAGGAGAGGTTCAGCTCCAGAAGAAGAAAACTGGATGTTTTTGTCCACATCCTAGATTTCTTCGACTGCTGTTGCTGCCAGAACAGGGTGAGATGACTCAGTGGGGGCGGCAATTTTGCAGATGAGTTTCCTCTGAAGATAGATGGGAGTGCGGTTTCTTGTGTGATCAGTCCCAGGTGTAGAAGCAAACATTCGCCCTCTGTGAATGATGAGAAACCAAAGGGTTTGTTGTGATGAGAACAGTTCAGCCTGAATGGGAAGGACCATCGGTAAGCAATTCCTTTTTGCGGCACACCTGAAGAAGTGGTTTCAAGGATCGCCTTTTTTTGATGGTATAAGGAGACAGATCTGCAAAACTCAGGATTTGAAGGCCATGGATGGTAAGCTTGTCAGCATTCAGGGAACTTTTCATTACCTCTTATTTTACAGCATAAAAATGAGGTTTGACAATGATGTACCGTGGTAGGCCATCGGAGCCTAATGGTTGCAGGGCTCTGTGAGCTAATTAAGTCCTTTAACAGAATACAGACTGCTGTGTGTACATCTTTGACTGACTCAGGGGTAGGCTCTGGATCCTAAAGTTATAGCGCCTAGATCTCTTTTCCAGGTCATCCATTTTGGACAGTGCAGTCTCTAGATGATCCAGTAGATCCTGAATTCTGGCTGGATTTTGTTTAATCTTGGCATTCGATTGATCTTTTTTATTTTCCATTGCGTCTATCCTTGCTCCAATTTGCTGGAGGTCAGCATGTATGGAGTTAGTGATCTGTGTTACTGTCTGTGCTAAGCCCTTTGGTAGCATACTGGAGAATGCCTCTATCATGGAGGGGAAGTCAGGGGGTGAGGGGGTAGCCAGGCGCCCCCATGCTTGGTGTGCTTGGGGTCATTTAACACGTTGCTCAGTGGAGTGAAATTGAGGACTCCCATCGTTTTCCCAAGCAGGGATTCAGTGGATGCTGGGTAGTGGGCAGAGTGTCACCAGTTACTCGGTGTGCTTCTGTGGGAGCGGTGTGAGGTGTGTAATGTCCTGAGCTGTGTCCCGGTCCGGGCCTCATGCAGTTGCGGGCCATCATCTTGATTCGGCCGGGCTGTGGGTCTACTGAGTTCAGCTGATGCGAAAGGTCCATGCATGCCGATCCTGAGGACATCGCGTGATTCCCTGGGTATTTCCCTCTCTTTTGGTGGCTATGTGGGCCAGGAACAGCGTTCCTGTGTGCTGAGGCTGGGGTTAGAGAGCCGTCACGATGTGGCGCTCCAGGGCTATGCAGCCATCTTGGACCCTTCCGTGCGTGCACCTGTCCAATCTTTTTTCCAATATTTTACCAAATAATTTGGTATGATAATGTGTTTTTGTGCATTCAAATTAATTAACCACTTGCCGACCGCCGCACGACGATATACGTCGGCAGAATGGCACGGGCAGGCATATGGGCGTATATATAAGTCCCTGCCTGCCCGCGGGTGGGGGGCCCGATCGGACCCCCCCCCGGTGCCTGCGGCGGTCGGCATTCCTTCGAGAGCGATCCGGGATGAGGGGGCGGCCATTCATTCATGGCCACCCCCTCGCGATCGCTCTCGACGAATGGAAATCCTCCGTGACATCACTTCCTCTCCTGTAATCTAAACACAGGAGAGGAAGTGATGTATTCTCTCCTCCGTGTCGGTATTTTTCGTTCCGGCACCGAGGAGAGAGGTTCGGTGAGTTGCACCAACACACCACACATACAGTAGAACATGCCAGGCACACTCACACCCCCCCTTTACCCCCCGAGCAACCCCCCAATTACCCCTGCCCCCCCAGTCACAGTGACACCAATTGCTTTTTTTTTTGCATTGGTGTCATTTGTGACTGTAATAACTGTTAGGGCAGTTAGGGTTAGCCCCCTTTAGTTCTAATGTACCCCCCTAACCCCCCCAATAAAGGTTTAACCCCGTGATCACCCCCCGTCGCCAGTGTCACTAAGGCTGGGTTCACATTGCAGCGGTTTGAGAACGGATGTGATTCGCACCGCACTGCAGTGCAAATCACATCCGATCTCTGTGCGATTCGAGTTCAGCCATACAGATAATATGGCTGAATTCGTGTCGCACCCGCCGCACCCACCGCAAACTCGCACGGGACCCTTTTTTTGGTCCGCAGCAGAATCGGATCGCATGGGTGTTCACACCATGCGATCCGAGTTTGCAGATCTCACTGCGATATGCGAACTGATCTGGGGGTGTCATTATTTCACTGACACTCCCAGCAGTTCGCATAGGGCAGTGTGAACTGCCGCCGGGAGGCATGCGATGCGGGAACCCGCCGCGGATTCGTGGCGTTCCCGCATCACTCCAGTGTGAACCCAGCCTAATAAGCGATCATTTTTCTGATCGCTGTATTAGTGTCACAGGTGACGCTAGTTAGGCAGGTAGGTATTTAGGTTCGCCGCAACTTTTTATAGCGCCAGGGACCCCCATATACTACCGCATAAAGCCCCCTGATTGCCCCCTAGTTAACCCTTTCACCAGTGATCACCATATAACTGTTACAGGTGACGTTGGTTGGTTAGTTATTTTTTTATAGTTTCAGGGCACCCGCCATTTATTACCTAATAAAGGTTTAACCCCCTGATCACCCGGCGGGTGTCATTTGTGACTGTAATAACTGTTAGGGCAGTTAGGGTTAGCCCCCTTTAGTTCTAATGTGCCCCCCTAACCCCCCCAATAAAGGTTTAACCCCGTGATCACCCGCCCTCGCCAGTGTCACTAAGGCTGGGTTCACATTGCAGCGGTTTATGAGAACGGATGTGATTCGCACCGCACTGCAGTGCAAATCACATCCGATCTCTGTGCGATTCGAGTTCAGCCATACAGATAGTATGGCTGAATTCGTGTCGCACCCGCCGCACCCGCCGCAAATTCGCACGGGACCCTTTTTTTGGTCCGCAGCAGAATCGGATCGCATGGGTGTTCACACCATGCGATCCGAGTTTGCAGATCGCACTGCGATATGCGAACTGATCTGGGGGTGTCATTAACATTTCACTGACACTCCCAGCAGTTCGCATAGGGCAGTGTGAACTGCCGCCGGGAGGCATGTGATGCGGGAACCCGCCGCGCATTCGTGGCGTTCCCACATCGCTCCAGTGTGAACCCAGCCTAATAAGCGATCGTTTTTCTGATCGCTGTATTAGTGTCACAGGTGACGCTAGTTAGGCAGGTAGGTATTTAGGTTCGCCGCAGCTTTTTATAGCGCCAGGGACCCCCATATACTACCGCATAAAGCCCCCTGATTGCCCCCTAGTTAACCCTTTCACCAGTGATCACCATATAACTGTTACAGGTGACGCTGGTTGGTTAGTTATTTTTTTTATAGTTTCAGGGCACCCGCCATTTATTACCTAGTCTCACTAGTGTACCCCTAAATTTAGGGGTGTCTACTTTCCAAAATGGGGTCATTTGGGGGGGGGGTTTGTGCCATCTTGGCATTTTATGGCCTTCAAAACTGTAACGCCCTTAGAAAGCCTGAAGGCGGTGCTTGGTTTTCGGGGCCCCGTACGCGGCTAGGCTCCCAAAAAGTCCCACATATGTGGTATCCCCGTACTCAGGAGAGGCAGCAGAATTTATTTTGGGGTGTCATTTCACATATGCCCATGGCATGCGTGAGCAATATATCATTTAGTGACAACTTTGTTAAAAAAAAAAAAAAAAAGTTTGTAATTTTCCCGCAACTTGTGGCAAAATATAAAATATTCCATGGACTCAACATGCCTCTCAGCAAATAGCTTGGGGTGTCTACTTTCTAAAATGGGGTCATTTGTGGGGGTTTTGTGCCATCTTGGCATTTTATGGCCTTCAAAACTGTAATAGGTAGTGAGGAGTGAAGTCAAATATTTACGCCCTTAGAAAACCTGAAGGCGGTTCTTGGTTTTCGGGGCCCCGTACGTGGCTAGGCTCCCAAAAAGTCCCACATATGTGGTATCCCCGTACTCAGGAGAAGCAGCAGAATTTATTTTGGGGTGTCATTTCACATATGCCCATAGCATGTGTGAGCAATATATCATTTAGTGACAACTTTGTGAAAAAAAAAAAAAAAAAATTAAAGTTTGTAATTTTCCCGCAACTTGTGGCAAAATATAAAATATTCCATGGACTCAAAATGCCTCTCAGCAAATAGCTTGGGGTGTCTACTTTCTAAAATGGGGTCATTTGTGGGGGTTTTGTGCCATCTTGGCATTTTATGGCCTTCAAAACTGTAATAGGTAGTGAGGAGTGAAGTCAAATATTTACGCCCTTAGAAAACCTGAAGGCGGTTCTTGGTTTTCGGGGCCCCGTACGTGGCTAGGCTCCCAAAAAGTCCCACATATGTGGTATCCCCGTACTCAGGAGAAGCAGCAGAATTTATTTTGGGGTGTCATTTCACATATGCCCATAGCATGTGTGAGCAATATATCATTTAGTGACAACTTTGTGTAAAAAAAAAAAAAAAATTATTTTTTTGTCATTATTCAATCGCTTGAGGCAAAAAAATAAAATATTCGATGGGCTCAACATGCCACTTATCAATTTCCTTAGGGGGTCTACTTTCCAAAATGGGGTCATTTGGGGGGGTTTTGTACTGCCCTGCCATTTTAGCACCTCAAGAACTGAGATAGGCAGTCGTAAACTAAAAGCTGCGTAAATTCCAGAAAACGTACCTTAGTTTGTAGATGTGACAACTTTTGCGCAAACCAATAAATATACAGTTATTGACTTTTTTTTTACCAAAGACATGTGGCTGAATACATTTTGGCCTAAATGTATGACTAAAATTGAATTTATTGGATTTTTCTAATAACAAAAAATAGAAAATATCATTTTTTTTCAAAATTTGCGGTCTTTTTCCATTTATATCGCAAAAAATAAAAATCGCAGAGGCAATCAAATACCATCAAAAGAAAGCTCTATTTGTGGGAAGAAAAGGACGCAAATTTTGTTTGGGTACAACATTGCATGACCGCGCAATTACCAGTTAAAGCAGCGCAGTGCCAAATTGTAAAAAGACCTCTGGTCATTTACCAGCAAAATGGTCCGGTCTGAAAGTGGTTAAAGCATATTTCTTCCAAAAAAAATTGGTGTTTGAAAAATCGCTGTGCAAATATGCAACACCCACCATTTTATTCTCTAGGGCCTCTGTTTAAAAAAAAATATATATAATGTTTAGGAGTTCTCTAGAAGTTTTCTAGCAAAAAAATAAAAATAAATGATTTTTACATGTAGGAGTGGAATGTCAGCAATTACCTGGGCTGGAACTGGTAAAAGTTAATGTTTTGCTCATACCACAAAGCAACATGATAATTTAACTACCATCCTCCCCAGCTGCACCAGCACTATCAAGGATGTGGGTGGTGCTCCAGGTTTTTTGAGTGGTGGAGGAGCAAAGAAAAAGGTTAGTTTGTGAGGAGGGCATGAGCAAAAGACAGATTCACTTTACATGTAAGTATAGTATATGGTGCGTTACCTTTTTACGAAATGTAAACCTCATTTAACAAATGAAATTACATTATGCCTACATGAGCTGGCTTTGCAGGATCTTATTTAAATGAACATCTTTATACTAAGTTTCAAAGCTATGTTCTTTGCATAGCTAGAAGCAAATCAAATATAAATTATTGTATCATTTACTACCCCTCTGTAGTTTATTCACATGGAAAGTAATTGTTCAAAGGCCTTGAATGAGGCTTGATAAAGATGAAACCAGCACAATTGGTCCTCAGTGCACCTGCAGCCCCAGCCTGCATTTATAACGATGTAGTAGCCTGGAGTGAAAGGGGAGGGGCTTCTATGTTAATTGCTCACGCCAATAGATTTATAACATCTGTCGTTTACAATCCATGAAATGGAATTAGTTCCACGTAACATGTGCTGTCTTTTAACAAGGTACAAAGGCTATATCTTATTGAAATGTAGCAGGAGTCTCCAAACCTTTCAGTATGAGAGGCACATACAGGCATACCCCACTTTTAACTAAACATAGGGGATTATTTACTAAAACTGGAAAGTGCAAAATCAGGCTCCCTTCTGCATAGACACCAATGAGCTTCTAACCCCAGCTTGTTCAATTAAGCTTTGGTAATAAAATCTGGAAGCTCATTGGTTTCTATGCAGAAGTGAGCCTGATTTTGCACTTTGCAGCTTTAGTATATAAACCCCATTGTATACTTAAAAGTGGGGTATGCCTGTATATTATACAAATATCCCCCCCCCCCCAAAAAAAAAAAAAAATCAGTTTTATAAATGAATGTGTATGTTTTACTTGGACTTTTTTGTATTCAGCATGTGATTCAGAACAGAGAAATAACTTTGGTAAAACAAAGAAAGGAAAATACAAATAAACTTGAGCCATTAATAAAGGTTGAACAAAAATACATTCCGAATGCCCCCTTACAAGTTTCTCATCTGAATGCCCATAAACATTCTGCCTATACTACAACCTCACAATCAGTTCCAGAATTGTACTATGAGATGATGTCCCTAGTATTTCTTTTTTTTATTTCTTTTTTTATAATAATTTATTTAGGACAATGGCAATGGTATAAGCATATAATGGTCTCTCAGGTGCAGCTGAGAATAAGCCAACATGTTGATAATCATGATAGAAATATGACAAAAGTGAATTTATAACACTACTGAAGTTGGCATAATGTTGAGGCATTGTCATTTTGTCTGATGACCATTGGTTGCGGGAAAAAAAATATAATCTCGCCCAATGCCATCCAATTCTGTTCTCAAGTTAAGAGGGGTTGATGGGTAAAGGCTAAAGAATGCAGCCTTCAGGTCCAGGGAATGGTGGCCCTATAGGGCAGGGATATGCAATTAGTGGACCTCCAGCTGTCCCAAAACTACAAGTCCCATGAGGCATAGCAAGACTGAGAGCCACAAGCATGACACCCAGAGGCAGAGGCATGGTGGGACTTGTAGTTTTGCAACAGCTGGAGGTCCGCTAATTGCATATCCCTGCTATAGGGCATCAAATACGAGGGTAGGTTAAGGGACTATAGAGGAAGGGGGGCATTTGGAAGGAAATGGAGAGAGGGAGTCTAGGAGTTATATCTAGTGTTTCTTTAGATTTACAAAACATAGATGATATCTACAGTTCAGTAAATCCAACAACAGTTGGTGCCATATTCCATGGGAAATGCAATACAAATGCTGTGGGTAAGTGTAAATAGTGCCCTACTAAAGTGTTTTCTAATTATACTTAGAGTTCTTCTTTAAACTGTACTTGAGACTTGCTATTAGAACAGCAGCAGAGACTTGCACTGCTTACTTAGCAATCAAAAGCTGTAAACCCAGGGATTGAGCAGTGCAATGATGCAGATATTGGCCCAACTTAGTTTTTAAACATTGTGGGCAGCTGTAGGAAGTAATCTAAGTGCTGCAGGAGGCAGACAGGAAGCAACTTTTAGAGGTGCAAATTTGGCACAGAAAGACAGCAAGGGTCGTAGTGCCTGAATCTTTGGTTGGAAGTAGGCAGTGGGTTCTAGCACTTCAGCTTCTGATGTCATAGAAAATAAATATTACGCAGCTACCTTTGAGTGCTAACACACATTTGCTAGACATAAGGTTTGATTTACTAAAGGCAACTCCGCTTGGAAGTGCAGTCGCTGTAGAACTGAGGGGAAGATCGAAATGAGGGGAAGCTCTGCTGATTTCTATCATCCAATCATATGCAAAAAATGCTGATTTTTTTTCCTTGCTTGTCCCCCTCAGATCTAGAGCGACTGCACTTCCAATAGTCTACTATTATCAAGAAGCTGACCCAGTCCAATAATATTGGATGCTGAAGTGAATTGCATGTACACAAGGGCGAGGCTGCAGGAGATGCAACAAAGAATAAAACAAAAAAAAAAAAAACTATGATAAAAAGTGTAAACAGCTAACTAAATTACATAGTTAACGTTTAGATCTACTTGAAAACAATGAAAGTGTGTCAATTGTATTGGAAGACAACTCTTTGATGCCAGGCATGTAATTCCATGTAGACTCCAGTAGAGCTTATTCTCAGCATTTATTCCCTTGTAAATTAGCTGCAATTTTATTTTTATTAGAGCAACTCCCTGTGATGTCATTTAATGCAGTATTGTTTGGAGGAAACATAGGCACAAGTGGAGACTCAATGGGAATTATGACTAAAGAAGCCAAACCTAGAATGAATCATCAGAATGAACTTGCAATTTTACAGCTCAGCGCTCCCTTTACACTCCAGTTACTGTAATGCAGATTTGTTTGGTAAGACTTAGGGCAAGATTTGAACAAACAACAGTTCTTATAGCTGGAATGGTTAAAGCTGATTGTTAAGATCTAGCCTGCACCCTCCTGCTGCCTTTGACAACAGGTATGGCAGTCTGTGGACTTTAATTCATCTCTATGGTGAGCGGAGGTTTTTCCAGGGCAAACCACACATTATCTGACCAAAATGAAGTTGTGAACATCTCAGATGTTGGTACCTGCATAAGGGTAGGCTATGAGAGGTTAAAAGTACTTGGTTACATTTTTGTCATTAGACCTCACCCCGCACAATCGCACAGCTGCTGCTTGTGTGGCACTCACGGGGCCACCTGCCATTGCTGTGGTTGGTCCTAAAAATGGCATTTCAGGATTTTTATAAAATCTATGCAAAATCATGACCATACATTAATATTGATTTTTACAGAATTTTGGAGCCAGTCAGTCACAATGCCCTTATGACATGGCATATCTTCAGACAAACGCTAAAAACACGGCTGAAATATTTATAGTGTATGTGAACTGTTCAGCCTGTCAAAATAGCTGTTGTGTCCAGTCATTATTGTGATTTACCCAGTCCCTAACACACTACATAGTCAATGAAGTGACATCTTTTTTTTCTGTTAGGGCTTAGCAGCCTTCTGTGTCTCCCATATTGTCAAAAAATCAGAATTGTACAACTGCCCATATCAATCTTAACATTACTAATCCCGGAGCTCTCCTTGCAAACTTGGTATAACTCGGGAATCCATTGGATTCACAACCTGTTTAGTGAATCCAAGCCTAAACCCTTTGCAAAAGTGCAAGAGGAGTACGGCCTAGCGCACTCGGAATACTTTAATTACTATCGAGTTCAGTCTTACATTACCGGCAAACACATTACACCTTATAAAGTTCATTGGCGTGTCAAACAGTATCTTGATAGTGGGAGCGAGAAAAAGGGCGGGATCTCCTTATTTTATAACACTCTCGATGACAAATCTTTTTTTAGAAAAGACTGGGCCCATGTTGGCCTGGGAGAGAGATCTTGGTATCCCTATCTCCGAAGAGCAATGGAGCATAGCTATCCATCGCACATATTCTGCCACCAAATGCACCTCCCTTTGGGAATTAGCGCACAAAACTACGCAAAGATGGTATCTTACTCCATACCGTTTAGCCAAGTTCAACTCTTCTATCTCTTCACTGTGTTGGCGGAATTGCTCCCAAGTGGGGACTATCTTTCATGTACTGTGGTCATGCAGCAAACTAGCTGGGTTCTGGATGATAATTTTTGCAATATTCCGACAGGTCACCGGAATCATACTACCCCCCTCCCCTGCCTTGGCATTGCTTAACGTAGGGATAGAAGATATTCCGCCTTCACTTAGACAGTTTGTGACCCACTTGTTCTTGGCCGCTAAATTAGTACTTCTCAGGATTTGGAAATCCCCCCACCTTCCGGATGTCCCAGAGGTCATTCGGACTCTTGCTATTCACTATAACTATGAGCTAATCTTGGCATCGTCATCGGGCAAACGTACTGCTTTTCTAAATAATTGGCAACCGTGGTGCGACTGGTACAAGGCTAATGTACCATAGTCAATTGATGTAATACACCTTACTTTTTTTACAACCAAACACCTTTTGGCGAATGGCAGCATCCTGCTTTGGAACCTAGTTATGGGTTCCTCCCCTGTCCTCCCCCCCCCCCCCCCTTTCCCCTACCTGTTATGGTTTTGGTTATTTTTCCTTTTTATTTTCTGACTTTCTTTATGCACTGTTGCATTTTGAGTAATTGCTATACCTTCGGAGTAATGGAAATGCATGTTGCTGGATTTTTATTTTTTTTTTGCACAACACACAATTGCACAATGGATCTGTCCGGGCTCTCCTTTGGGGGTGCAGTTAGATCCCGCAAGGGGCACCTGCAGTAGGAGGGCAATACGGTCCTAGTTAATGGAGATAATATTTGAATAGAAATGTGTGTTTGTAATGTATCGCATTCTCCTGTTAATTTTGTACTTACTTTGTAAATGGGATCTGTCTCTATTGTCTCCTTCTGAAGCGGACTGTTAAAACAAAATGTTTTATGTACGAAAGTCAGTTTGTATATTTTCTGCCCTGTAAAAAACTTGAATAAAAATTTATTGTTTAAAAAAAAAAAAAAAAAATCAGAATTGCATGAAAGGTTGGTAGTGAGAAAAGAACTCATAGATTTGGAGGGAGGTCTACTTATAAAAAAATTTCTAAATGTCTCAAGCACTCACATAGCCATCATGAATAATTCCCACATTGTGCGTAATATGTTTATTTCCTATGATGGTCAGCACCATCTTGTGGCCTTTAAAAAAAATATACTGTATAGCATTATGGATACTAGATGGAGCTCAGTATCATAAGACATAAACATATTACGCACAATACAGGAATTAACAATGATAAAGAAAAAACAGGGAAGGGGAAAAAAGAGGGAGAAAGAAAAAAAAAAAAAAAAACATTAATGAGACTTTTGAGGCACAACACGTATCTAAAATCATCATTTATTTTATTAGGTATATCTTGCTAGTACCAGATTGGACCTTCTTTTTCCTTCAGAAATTCTTTGTGGCATAGATTCAAGAAGGTGTTGGAGACATTCCTCAGAGATTTTGGTCCATATTGACATGATAGCATCACGCAATTGCTGCAGATTTGTCGGCTGCACATCCATGATACAAATCTCCCATTCCACATCCCAAAGGTGCTCTATTGGATTTAAATCTGGTGACTGTGGAGGCTATTGGAGTACAGTGACCTCAGTGTCATTTTCAAGAAACCAGTGGTGAGATGATTTGAGCTTTGTGACATGGTGCATTATCCTGCTGGAAGGAGCCATCAGAAGACGGGTGCACTGTAGACATAAAGGGATGGACATGGTCAGCAACAATACTTAGGTAGGCATTTAAACAAGCTCAATTGGTACTAAGGGGCTCAAAGTGTGCCAAGAAAATATCCCACACACCATTACACCACCACTACCAGCCTGGACCGTTGTTACATGGCAGGATGGATATATGTTTTCATGTTTTTTATGCCAAATTCTGACCCTACCATCTGAATGTCGCAGCTGAAATTGAGACTCATCAAACCAGGCAACATTTTTCCAATCTTCTATTGTCCAACTTTGGTGAGCCTGTGCAAATTTTAGCCTCAGTTTTCTGTTCTTAGCTGATAGGAGTGACACCCGGTGTGATCTTCTGTTGCCGTAGTCTATCTACTTCAAGGATCAATGTGTTGTGTATTCAGACATGGTATTCTGCCTACCTTGGTCGTAACAAGTGATTATTTGAGTTACTGTTGCCTTTCTATCATCTCAAACCAGTCTGCCCATTCTCCTCTGACCTCTGGCATCAGTAAGGCCTTTTCCTCCACACAACTTTCGCTCATTGGATATTTTCTCTTTTTCGGACCATTCTCTGTAAACCCTACAGATGGTTGTGTGTGAAAATCCCAGTAGATCAGCAGTTTTTAACCACTTTCAGACCGGACCATTTTGCTGGTTTAAGACCAGACCACTTTTTTCCGATTCGGCACTGCGTCGCTTTAACTGACAATTGCGCAGTCATGCGACGTGGCTCCCAAACAAAATTGATGTCTATTTTTTCCCCACAAAAAAGAGAGATTTCTTTTGGTGGTATTTGATCACCCCTGCGGTTCTTATTTTTTGCGCTATAAACAAAAATAGAGCGACAATTTTGGAAAAAACGCATAATTTTTTACTTTTTTTTGTAATAAATATCCCTCAAAAATATATATAAAAAAAACATTGTTTTCCCTCAGTTTAGGCCGATACGTATTCTTCTACATATTTTTGGTAAAAAAATCGCAATAAGCAAGTAAGTTATAGTGTTTACAAAATAGGGCATAGTTTAATGGCATTTTTATTAATTATTTTTTTTACTAGTACTAGTAATCAGCGATTTTTATTGTGACTGCGACATTGTGGCGGACACATCGGACATTTTTGACACATTTTTGGGACCATTGTCATTTATACATCAATCAATGCTATACAAATGCACTGATTCCTGTGTAAATGACACTGGCAGTGAAGGGGTTAACCAGGGAGTGGCAGTGTAGGGGTTAAGTGTTCCTAGGGGAGTGTTACTAACTGTGGGGGGCTGGGCTTTGTGTTAGTGAACTCTGATCTCTGCTCCAATATCATGGAGCAGAGATCAGTGTCACTTGTTGCTAGGCAGAACGGGGAGATGCTGTTTACAACGGCATCTCCCCATTCAGCCGCCCCGTGAGACTATCGCTGGTATCCCCGCGGCGATCGAGTCCACGGGACCCGCAACAGGACTCACGGGGGTCCCGACTGGCACGCCAGCGCGCCAATGGCCTTATACATCACAAAAGATGTTCCACACTACTACAGAGGAGTGTCAACAAAAATACTATGATAAGAAAAGAAAAATAGTGATTTGTCACATCACATATTTAAAGATCTATAGAAATACCGGTATAAGGTCTCTACATGCAAAATGATCTTACAGACAATTACCTTAAATTAGTGGTGGGGATACAAACTAGGAATGGGGAGTGCTGGTATCCATTTAAAATAAATTATTAACAGATGCAAACACAGTGGCCTCATATGTATCATATATATCAATACAGAAATTATTATGGCGCCTGTGTGGATGCTTGAGACATTGGAACAGGATATTTTTT
Source organism: Lithobates pipiens (assembly GCF_037356315.1). Classification (NCBI taxonomy): domain Eukaryota; kingdom Metazoa; phylum Chordata; class Amphibia; order Anura; family Ranidae; genus Lithobates; species Lithobates pipiens. Next base: position 530,262,238 of record NW_027507758.1, on the reverse strand, counting down.
TATAAATAAACTCCTTGTTGTGACTGCAATAGAGATGTGTTCTATTGTAAAAAATTTAAATAGGTGCAATCAGGGCTTTTTTTCAGCAAGAACTTGGGGGAATGCAGTTTTAGCACCTCCAGAACTGAATGGCAAGGGGTGCTGGGGTGTGCTGGAGAGTCTATTGAAGCTGACTGTTGATGAATCTATTGCTGCTGGAGGGGATCTATTTTTGGGGAGGTAGAAGGTCTACTGTTGCTGGGGAGGACTTCTGTTGCTTGTGGGGATCTATTGTTTCTGGGTGTGGGTTTTATGTTGCAGGGGGGGGGGGGGGGTCAATCATTGCTGGGAGGAATCTCTACTGTTGAGGGAGGGGTCTGTGTAGCTGGCTGCTGGAAGGTCTATTGATGCTGGCTGCTGGGGGATCTATTGTTGCTCATGGGGATCTGTTGTTGCTGGGGGTGGGTCTTATGTTGCGGGGGGTCAATCATTGCTGGGTGAGATCTACTGCTGAGGAAGGGGTCTCATTTTACTGGCTGCTGAAGGGTCAATTGATGCTGGCTGTTGGGAAAGCATTTTTGCTGGAGGGGGTCTATTGTCACTGGGCTGTCTATTGTTGCTAGATCTATTTTATTGCCTTTCTTGTTATCATTAACACTCCATATAAAATACTTGTTTCTGCACTCTCTTAAAGGGGCAGTACTGGGAGGTGAGTAAGGGTTGGATCCAAGGAATGGTGCTTGGAGGTGGGTAGGGGCAGAGTCAAGGGGTGACTCAGAAGGGGGGTTCCTGCACCTTCTCTCTGAGAAAAAAAGCCCTGGGTGCAATATATACATATAAGAACAGGTAGAATGTAAGTCAAACACAATTCTGTAGACAAAATAGTTACTAAGTTGAAGTAGTTTTGAACAAGGATCTATACAGATAAATAAATCTATACCCAGTGGTCTGCAAATCAGCATTAAGCAATGGCAGAGATAACATTAACTGTTATAGTACATGGTGCTGTAATACCTTTCCTGCATCCAGTGTACTATGCTGTTAGCGTGTACTCTAGGGATGACTATGCTAGGACCCAGGTCTAATGCAATGCAATACTTTAGTCAGTAAGTGAAATTCTTGCAAAACAGCTTGTCTAAAGATACAGTCCTTTGCCCCAGTTTTTCATTCTGCTAATGTTGAGGCCCAGTCTTTATTGTGGTGCACATAAGTACAGTCCCAGTAAAGTCTGCATGCAGTGGTAAGGGCTGCTTGTTAAATGTCCAGTCTCTCTTAGCAATGACAGGTCAGTGGCAGTACTGCCCTCTTAAGAATGCCAGCGATATGGCAGCAACAGCCCCATTGTTCAGATTTTCTCTTGAGCTTTCTGCAATAGCTCCAGTGCTCGGCCCACAGGTATACAGTGCTTCAATCTCTCGGCAGCAAAGGTCTGTGTACCACCAAAAGCTCAGTTCTCAGCCTCTGCGCACTCTGGTCCACTCTTTCATGGCCCACACAGTCTCTCAATCTCTGGCTTAGGTTGCAGGCTTGTGCCAGGTGCGTGATCACCAAAAAAAGGCAAGTGAACTTTTGTCTCTATGCAGCAAAGGGGAGATTTCCTTGGTCTGCAGCTTGGGAAATATAGCCCTTCCTCTACCCTAACACTGTCTCCTTGTGGATACTACAGTGTGTTTAACCTCCCTAGTGGTGATCCCGAGTCTGGCTCGGGTTGGGATTTTAGTTCCACAAGCGGTAACCCCGAGCCAGACTCAGGATCGCATCGCTGGATACAGGGAGGACACGGAGAAGTTACTTACCTTGTCCCCTGGATCCAGCGATGTCCTCTGCGCTGTGTGATCGAGCTATCCTCCGCTTGATTCACACACAGTGCCCGAATGCCGCCGAGCTCCATTCCCTGCGACGGAGATCGGCGCCAAATTCAAAAAAGTCAAAGTACACAAAACACACACGGTACTGTAAAAAAAATACACACCCCCTTTGTCCCTAGTAGTCTATGCAGTGCCCTGCATGCACTTTTATATTATAAATACTGTTTTTTAAGGCTGGAATTTGGAGATTGTCCATAGCAACCAGAAAGTGTCCCTTTTTCAGTGTTTTAGGATTTGATTACATTATTGAATAATTTTTATTATTATTTATTATATTATAAACTTTATCACACCCGGGATGTCTGCCAGATGTCTCTGGTTTGAACAGATTTAAGAGAGTTATTCATAAGAATTACAGGACTACAATATAAAACGCCAAATTTCCATGCAAAATAATTGTACCGCTTTCAGCACCTAAAACCAGAAGGAATCATACCGCCAGGGAGGTTAATAGGCTTCCACAGCATGGCTCCTATTCAGGGCTTCATCTCCAGCAACCCAATGTGGCCAGTGTACAAGTCTATAGAGTCTGCTCCCCCTGCTGGCGGTAGTCAGATATTGTTACCAAATCCAGGATTAACAGTTCAGCAAGGGCATAGAAAGCAGCTGCAGCACAGTTTACTAACTTACTCTCTCTCTCTCTCTCTCTCTCTCTCACTTTCTTTCTCTCTCTAGCCAAGGACCTGGGTACGTAATAAAAATAATAAGTATAGGAAATAGAATCAATACATATTCAAAAAATTTTGTATAAGCAAGTACATGTGACATGATAATTACAAACAAGGCAGAAGTAGACCTAACACATAAATAGAGACCAACTATAATTATAGATGAGTAACACAGCCAGCTCTGAAGAAGAGGAGTGGGAGCACCAGCAGTGGGCATCAAAGAAACATAAAAGAAAAAGAATAGCTCAGAAACAATCTATAGTGTGGTAAGCATTATATAAATTGTAAATTGCCCTTACAAAAAGTGACGCAAGAGTAGTAATAGGTAAAAAGCTACCATGCATACAAAGTCCCTCCACTGGATAATTTTATAATTAATAGGTTTATGTTTACTTCCCAACATTTTTCTTTTTTTTTTTGCTTTAGTTCATATTCTTGCATTTATCTTTGATTTTATCATGGTCCATGTTCCTATATAATTAACAGCTTTACTGTAATATGTTGTGTTTCTCCATATTCACATTAATGTTTCTAACATTAAACCTTTGCTCTTTATTCATCATTCAGTTCCTATTATTTATCCTGTATTTTACTATTGTTTATGATATATATATATATATATATATATATATATATATATATATATATATATATATATATATATATATATCATTTTTTTATGTTTTTTTTTAATGTTGAACTTCGGATTACAATATCCTCTATTCATAAATAACATGTTGGGTTTCTTCATATTTTTAATTATTACGTTTTTAGCAGTTTTGAGACATACACTAGACTCAAAATCGGTTTACTGAATCAGATCAGGCAGTGATTGTGATTGGTTGCCAGAGGTTACAGTGTATCATTACCGCTCACTGACTGGCTGCTACTGGTTACAGCACACATTATGGCTCGCTGTTTATTTTACAGCACATAACTTCTGCTTGTTGATTGGTTGCTAGAGATTACTGTACTGCTCACTGATTGATTGCTAGAGGTTACTGGACATCTATACCACTCACTAATTGGTTGGAAGAGGTTAGTGCACAGTATTACTGCTCACGGATTGGTTGCTAAAGGTTACAGCACATCATCTCCTCACTGCCTGCACACCATTGACTGGGGAGGTGAGGGGACCCATCAATAGACAGAAAGCTCCTAGGAATCCTAGGACTCCTGGGATCAGTGGCAATGCTGGGGGGGGGGGGGTGATCAGTGGCAATGCTGAGGGCTTGAGGACTTTCTACACTGGCCACCAATGTAATGGGTATTTACACTGACCACTAATGTAAAAGGAGCATTCACAGTAACCACCAATGTAAAGAGGGATTTACAATGATCACCAATGTAACTGAGATATTTAGCCTGCGTTCACATTTGTGTTTGTCGGGAATACATGCAAAATCGCTTTCCCGACACCACAGAAACTTGCTGCCCTTTAGCAGATACACAATACACAGAAGTGCCATTAGTTATTAATGACACCCTTAGTCATCTACTGAGATGTGTGTATTCACATGCACCAAAATTCAGGGTGCTGTCGCACCATGTTATTTTGAAGAAGGGCTCCACCTCCAGTTTGCTTACCTTTGCAGAACAGGCTGATGTTAGGCTTAATGACTATAATTGTAGGCAGGCCTTTCAAGCATGCTCCTTTATCTTCCCAGTGGGCAGCATTTAGTAGAAGTTATGGTAGATTTGATCTCAGGGGGGCATGATATACCAATGAATGCTGCCTCTATTTATATATCAATGCTGCGGTCCGTGACTATTTACATAATAATGCCGCCACAAATTATATATCAATGCAGGTTATTTACATGTAAAAACAGGGTCTGCAGGTGAGTCATCTGTATATGGCAACAGGGCACAGCTGGGCAGCATTAGTAACAGAACTTCCCACTGAGATATCGAGACACAGCACGGGACTAAAACATCCAGGGATAAGGGAATTTAAACTGGGATAGTTGGCAAGTATGAGGCAGCTGCTTTCGGCCCCTCAACAATGATGGGGTCCAGGGCAGCTGCCCTTTTTGCCCTGCCTTAAAAATGTATATATGTGTTACATTAACAGCACTTTATACAGTACTGTATATTTCTCTTTTTAGTCTTTATTTTGTATTTACATTGCTGATTTAGACAGCATACCTACTACTCAACATCTACACAAATATTTATATTTTTTAAATTCTATTGTTCCCCTTTCCTGATTAATCAGTCTTTCATTTTAATAAAAAGGCCCAGAATGGCTTTTAAGGGCAAACGCTAGTCCAATCAGATATGCAGATGAGTGACTTTATATGCATAGCAGTTTATTTACCAATTGCTACTCTTATGCCGCGTACACGCGATCGCAATTCCGGCCAGAAAAAGACAGATGAGAGCTTTTCATTGGAAAATGCGACCGTGTATGCTCCATCGGAATTTAGCTGTCTGAATTTCCGCCAGCCAAAAATTGATAGCATGTTCTCAATTTTGCCAATGGAAAAAACTTTCTATCGGTAATTCCATCGTGTGTATGCAATTCTGACATGCCAATAATCACGCATGCTCAGATTCAACTACAAGACAGAAGCTATTGGCTACTGGCTATTGAACTTCCTATTTCTAGTCACGTCGTACGTGTTGTACGTCACCGCATTATAAATGATTGGAATTTGATGTGACCGTGTGTAGGCAAGACAGCTTGAGCCAAATTCCGTCAGAATTCCGTCGGGGAAAACCAGCAGAGCTTTTTTCTACGAGAATTCCGATTGTGTGTACGCGGCATTAGACCCCATACACACTATTAGATTTTTTGCTTTTATTTGTCTTCAGATTTACCAAAACATGTAGTGCAATGGCCTGTCTGACTGCATACAAACTGAAAATCTTAACCTCTTGCTTACTGGGCACTTAAACCCCCCTCCTGTCCAGACCAATTTTTAGCTTTTAGCGCTGTCACACTTTGAATGACAATTGCATGGTCATGCTACACTTTACCCAAATTACATTTTTATACATTTTTCACATAAATGCAGCTTTCGTTCGGTGGTATTTAATCACCACTTGGGTTTTTATTTTTTGCTAAACAAACAAAAAAGACAGACATAAAAAAAAACATGTTTAATGGCTTGTTATAGCATTTTGCAAACTGGTAATTTTTCTCCATTGATATTCGCTGATGAGGCTACACTGATGTGTACTGATGGGCTGCACTGATAGGCACAGATAAGGCAACACTGATAGGCACAGATAAGGCGACACTGATGGGACCTGATGGGTGGCACTGATAGATGTCACTGATGGGCACTGGTACGTGGCACTGATGGGCACTGGGAGATGGTATTGATAGGCAGCACTGGTGATGAGGCACTGATTGGTAACACTTATAGGTGGTACTGTAGGCATTGATAGGTGACACTGTGAGCACTGGTAGGTGGCGCTGGTGGGAACTGGTAGGTGGCACTGGAGGGGACTGGTAGATGGCACAGAAGCCTCTGCAGAGGTTCTCCACTATCAGGACTGATGTCCCTCTCACAGCCACCAGTGATCGGCTTTTTCTTTTTCCTCACGCTACTAGCGTGAGCTGAAAAAAATAACTGATTACCAGCTCTGTTTACATCACATGATCAGCTGTCATTGGCTGACAAATGATCACGTGGTAAGGGGTTGGGATGGACCCCTTACTCCGATCTGTGATCAGCCGAGTCTCATAGATGCGCGCGTAGTATGTACAGGTATTCAAAGTAAGCTGTGTAAAGGCTGCATGTGGAGCATTGAAGAGACGTCCTGGAAAGCACCTGCGGCTGCCCATAAAAAGTAAAGTCAGGTACACATGGATCTAAATCTGTCTGGTTCAGCAGGAACCAACAAAATTTAGATCTGTGTGTGGTTAGATTGGTTTCTATTGAATGGTCCTGTTGGAAAATCTCCTTTGAGGGTTTTTGGGTATCCTGTCCCTTCATCCTTTCTACCATGTGTGTTCAGCAATAAAAATACAACTACAAAATCTAACTAAAATGACTGGCAGCCATCTATATTAACCCTAGCTAAGGATCCAGCCTGGGAGCTTAAAGTAATTGTAAATGATCACCTTATAAAACAACCCATTCAGTTTACACTGAAATGAAAGGCAAAATATTTTTGTATAGATATAAAAAAAAACCTAACTACCTTTTTTCCCCTTTTTATAAGTGATCACATTCTTCTGTTCTCAGCTGCATAAGAGTTGGGAGGAGGAGAAGCAACAGCACACTGATATCCCCAGTGAGAGGCTATGCAGAGGGAGCGTGTCAGGACGTCTGATCATTGGAGGAGAGCAGGCTAATTTCCCTAGCAGTGCTAGAGAACTGACCACACTGTGCTCTCCTGCTTAGTGTGGTCAGGAACACAAGGAATTTCACACAAAGGAAGAAATATAAACAGAACAGAGAACAGGATACTTTTTGATGCAAGCACATGGTACAGCAGGCACATATTAGGAATTTGAAATGCTGGGGTATCAAACACTTTAACTTAAAGTAGTTGTAATGCATTTCCTGCATTAAGGTAAAATGCATGGTTGAGAGCAACGGGGGCCATTGGCTCCTGCTGCTATCAGTCAAATCATGTGAGGAGGGTGTAGGGCAGAGTTGCGCTGTGTGTGTCTGTGGAGCGAGCCTGCAGGTCTCAGGGCCGCTCTGTGCAAAACCATAAAACCAGAGCATGTAAGTATGGTTAATATATATATATATATATATATATATATATATATATATATATATATATATATATATATATATATATATATATATATATATATATATATACAAGTATAAAAACAGCCTTTACAATCACTTTAAAGTAAGTAGACTGGGGCTTTCCAAGTGTCTATCTATCTATCTATCTATCACTGTAGTCCACAAAAAAATGTAGACTGTAATATAAAACATACAAAAAACAACTACTATTGACTATTAAGTGTGTGTGTAATGGATCCCAGTGGACATTGAATATCCTTTTTCCAAAATTTATGTAAGATGTACATTATTGATCGGAAAATCAGTTGTGAGACAACACTAGTCTAATGACTAAAAAAGTCATTATACTGGACCAATAAAATAGTTTTGTTTAATAATTGATCTCCTGACATTCTCCATCAGGAGAAACATGTACTCATCACAGAGACCCAAGCTTAAGATAGTCAATGTGTTCCTTATGGCTGTAAATTAAGATATACACCCCCATAGTTATGTAAATAAATAAGGATTTTTACTCTCAATTAATTGTAACTAGTAATCTACATAAAGCAATTACATTGTGTAAAACAGGCACTAACAGTATTTACAAGTATGCTTGTGGAAGTAAATATACATCTATAATGAATAAAAAACATGTAAATATGTATTGTATACATAAGTATTGTTCTATGAAAATGTTAAGCCTAGAACACACATGATGAATGTTGGATGGCAACAGCCTGTTCAGTAGAAATCAGCCGACATTCAGCCAATGTGTACTGCAGCCAGTCCAACAGAACCCGGCTGTTCACCTGAGTTCTGTTGAAGGGGCGTTACTGCAAAAAATATCTGGCGCTCGGCTCCTGATTGGTGCTCTCAGCCAATAGCTGAGAGCACTGACAAGAGTATTCTGGCGGGGGCAGCAGTCCCCCTGTCAGGACACAATAGCACAGGAGGGGAGATTGATGCACTAACATTGCATAGTTAGTACAGTGGCTCCTCCTGAACTGTCAGTTTTTTTTTTCCGTCCAGCCTGCTGAGTTGAACGAAAGGAAATACAAACATAATTTGATGGCATCAGGTGTTCGCTACCGCAGTGGTTCTCAATTTTATTAAGACCAGGACCAATATGTTCTTCTAAAACTGTTTTCTCCCCAATTATTAAAAAAAATGGTTATTGTAATTGTAATTCTTGAAGCCCCTGAATGAGACTGGATGTCACAAAGGAGGATGACGTTTCTGGCAGGGGTTAGGATACTCTGCAGCAGACTTGGTGGCTCTGTGGTAGAAGAGGTTTTTGGAGGGAGCTGGGGGTATCTTGATTAACTTGAGGTTTACCAGGTGCAATATAGGAGACTGGAGTGCACTGTGGGACACTACTGGGGGCACTGTAGGGGGCTGAAGGCCCTACAGCAAGCTATGGGGAACTGCAAGGGGCTGGGGGCACTGTGAGAGTTTGAGGAGCGTTGCGGGCCACTGTGGAAAGTTGGGTGGCACTATGGGAGCTGGGAGGCACTATGGAAGGTTAGGGGATCTGCAACAAGGTGGAGACTCAGGAGGGAAAGACTGCAGTGGGCCAAAGCCTGGAAGTTGAGAACCACTGCTCTATCAGGCGACAAGATAGAAGTGACTGGTTCCTGAGTAGGCCACAGATAGTATCTCAGATGGTCCACACAGCAGAAAAATATAAAACACTGAAGGAGACATTTATCATTAAAGTTATATCAGTTGCATCCATTAATGTGCAGCAGTTTGCAAATCTGTGGCAGGCTTGAGACTCATTATTTTGATGCAATATGCAAAACCATGGCAGATTTGCCAAAGATTTTTCAATTTGTCACAATTTGCCCTAAATATAGAGAATAATATAGATTGACAGATAAATATATTAATGTTGCTGTAATCTATTTCATACTAATTGTGAAAAAAGTGAGAAAATAGGTTGGTTGCAGACCTTCACAAGACAGAAACTGGCATTTCAATTTCAAATGTTCAGCGACAAAAGGTAGAATATGAATTGCAAATGATTTGCAGACATCTGCATAGTGCGACATTTGGAAATAGAACATAACTGTGTTTACAAATGCCCCTATGAGAGTAGTTAAGGTTCAAGAGAGGGTCAAACCAGCTTGGCTTCCTGAGTACTAAGGATATAATTATAACCATAGCAATTCATGCAACTGGGGGAAGGGGGCCCTGCCGGGGGTCTACAAAGGGTTTGTAAAAAAAAAAAAAATCACTTTGCTTTGTTTATTGTCAATCCTCCTCCTTGCTATAAAAAAAAATCAAAGTTGGGTTTGAATAGTGGCGACTACCCGCTGTACATTAGTCCACCCACTAGGGATGAGGTTCGAGTTAGAATCAAATGAAAATTCAACTCGAACATCGGGTGTTCGCCCATTCTCCAAACAGCAAATTTGTGGGGGCATTTGCCGCAGATTTGAGCGCCCCATAATGCATTGCAAGACCGCAGTGCATTGCTGTATGATGATTGGCCAAAACATACACCTGACCTGCATGCTTTGGCCAATCTCAGCATGCTATTCATCGAGAGCCATAATTGGCCACAGGCAGGGTGCCTTTGGCCAATCATGTTTCAGGTGGACTAAGTCCACGCCCCACACTATATAAGGCTGCTTACACAGCGCTCGTATAGCGTGTTATAGTGGATGGAGATAGAGAAATTGAGCTAGATTAGGCAGGCAGGTTAATTAGTTAGTGGCAGTGTATTTGATATATATATATATATATACACACACTTTTCATTCAGCATGGCCTATATATACAGTAAATTTGGTGTTGTACAGTTTCTAATACAGTGCAGGCGGTGTATACAATAAATAATACAGTGTGTACAGTTTCAAATACACTTTAGGCGTTGTACACAGTATATAATACAGTGTAGTGCAGCGTTAAAAAAAAATACCCATCATGGCCTCCAAGGAGAGGCAGATGCTCACAGGCCACTAAAAGAGAGCAGCCTCTGAAATAATATTTAACAGAAGAGACCGTTCCTGCACCCAACAAGAGTAACTGTGAGGGGTTACAGTGTTCTTGCACCACCAACACCTAAGGCCCAATGTTTCTGCCCCTGTTTAACAGGGGCATGTAATTAAAAATTTTTAAATAATATTTAACATCAGGGACCATTCCTACACCGAACAAGAGTAAATGCGAGGGGTTACCATGTTCTTCCACCACCAACGCCTAAGGCCTAATTTTTCAGCAGAGTATATTGTGTAGTCCATATAGTATGTATACTGCAGTTCTGGCTGTGACAGGTACTCGGGTACTCTGATGGGCTGTGACAGGTACTTGGGTACTCTGATGGACTGTATCAGGTACTCGGGTACTTGAATGGACTGTGACAGGTATTCGGGTACTCTGATGGACTGTGACAAGTACTCAGGTACTCTGATGGACTGTGACAGGTACTCAGGTACTCTGATGGACTGTGACAGGTACTCGGGTACTCTGATAGGCTGTGACAGGTACTCAGGTACTCTGATGGACTATGACAGGTACTCTGATGGACTGTGGGGGACAGGTACTATGAGGGGTAGTGACAGGTCCTCTTTATTGGGGGGGCAATCAGTGTGATTGGTGTACACTGTAAGCGGTAACGAGATGTTACCGCAATCTCCTCCTCACACACTCCTCACACACAAATCTAGTTACCGCGGTTTGTTTACATTTTAGTGATCGGCTGTGAAATGATCACAGCCGATCACGTGGGTAAACAGCCGGCCAATGGCTGTTTACCAGTGTCGGTGACGAGCAGTGTTCCTGGGAACACACCGCCACCGACGTGCACGCGCAGCGCACACGCGATCGCACTCACACGCCGTGCACAGTGGGAGTGTGACCATCTGTGATCGGCTGTGACTTCATCATGGCCGATCACGTGGTAAACAGCCATACCCAATGGCTGTTCACCCCCTTTGGTGGTGAGCGGTGTCTCTGTGACACGCCACCACCGAAGAAACAGGGATGCGCTCGCATTTTCGCGCGCATTCCCTGTTTAAACGGGAGAATTTCATATGACGCCCTCCCGCCACAATAGGTGCGCCACCTGGCCGTCATTTGATGGCCGGCGGTCGGGAATTAGTTAAATGCAAGGGTATGAGCCAGGCCTTAAAGTGATACTAAGCTCTGACTAAAAAAAAACCTCTAATCAGGTATGTATGCTTAACTCTTATGCCGTGTACACACAAGTGGAATTTCCGGCAGAAAAAGTCTGACGGAAGCTTTTCATCGTATATTCTAATCGTGTGTATGCTCCATCGAAAATTCTGACAGACCTAGAAATAGAACATGAAAAATGGATAGCCTCACATCAAACTGATTGTTTTCAATTGTATTTGCATCTTGTGATGTGCACCGCAATAGTCCGTTAGCTCTTTTCCTTCTTTGATGTCTCTGGTTGCGGACCAGAGTTCCCATTGTTCATTCCATAGTAATAGAGCATGTTCTAAATATTTCTGACGGAACCAATTCCTATCTGGAAAACGGCTCGCCTGTATGCCGTTCCGACGGACCAAAAACGACACATGCTCTGAAGCAAGTACAAGACGGAAGCTATTGGCCACTGGCTATTGAACTTCCTTTGTCTAGTCCCGTTGTACGTGTTGTACATCACCGCATTCTTGATGGTCGGACTTTGGTGTGATCGTGTCTACGCAAGACAGTTTCAGCGGAATGCCGTCTGAAAAACCTCCAGAGTTTATTCTGATGGGAAAACTGATGGGAAAACTGGTCGTGTGTAGTGTGTAGAAGTAGTACCTTCTTTTGCTCTCAGTCTTTTCTAAATCTCCACATTTTTTACCTTTTTTTTTTTTTTGCTGCCGTGATCAGACATTCTGATAGAGGGTGGCTACATTCGTTCTCCATGGTCCAATTGTATGTAGGAACACAGCCACCCTCTCTTGCTTGCTCCCAAAATGGACTATGGCATGTGTAGTGTACATAGAGCAGTTTCCCGTTATTTACCATACAACCACCTAGACCGCCAGTATTTATTGGATGTGAGATTCACAATGGATGCAGATCAGGCAGCTTGCAGTAGAGAAAGATACATCTCTAGAATCACGAGCTCTCTGATTTACTCAGGATCTTGAGTATCCAATATATGCTCCGTTCTACATTTTTTATTTTGTGCATTGTACATTTATAACAAATCCTGAACCTGGAGCAAAGATATTGTTATTACGGTGCGGTTGGACACCTGTATCACTGTTTCTCTTCTAATCACAAGAGGGTGCTGTACATCCTTTGGACGTTATTGTCAAGATCAGGAGATTAGATGTGTCTGTCTTTGTAAGAGGAGTTGAAAGAAACACAAGGCAGACTTATAAGCAATCTGTGCTGTCACCCTGAGATAATCAGTGCAGTACATAAATCCGGTGTGTTCGCACCCATCTCTCACTTCTATCAGTTAAGTGACATGAAAGTATCATGATTTACTACTCTGGTCCTTGTCGAGTTTTACTAGCGCTCATCTCAAGTATCTTGCTTACTTACCCGCCACCTGTATGTGATGGCTTTTCTTTTTCTGAACCATTATTCATATGGATACAGACTGCCAATACACCGGGAAATACTGCATTCACTATGACACATCTGTTAATTAGAGCTTTAGGGCATATGTACTGATGGTCGCGCATCAATTTCAGGTATGACATTGCGATGTAGAAATGATATGTCAGCATTCAAATACAAATAGCTTCCATGTGTATAAAACACTGTGCTAAAGGAGCTGTGACCAAATGTCTGAATTAACCGTTTGCATGCTGCTGAGCACCCTTTCTAGCAAACGCTTGTATTAAAAATAAGGATTCTTAGTTTGCAAAATATTCAAAGCCTGCGTGCTGAAAATTTTCCGTCCCTAACTACAATTGCACACTACTCAGCGCTTCAGAATGAGATATAATTTTAAAAGAACAACACTAAACCCCTGGACCAAAAAATTATGATCTCCAAAAAATATTCAAATAAATCAGATAAATAATAATAATAATAGCTGCTGCTTATTCAAAACATACATCCATATAAAATTATATATATATAAAAAAGGGATCAAATCTTCCAGTATATATAATTATATAATTATTATATAAAATATTGCAATACCTGTTCAGGCTGGTCAGCTGCTCAAAGTGATTCCTCTGTGGCCAGTCCCTTCTCTCCTGTGCAAAAGGTCAAATATTTACATTCTTATGGCATACTTTAATTGACATATAGGGGGTTGATTTACTAAAACTGGAGAGAGCAAAATCTGGTGCAGCTAGGCATCGAAACCAATCAACTTCCACGTTTTTTGTCAAAGCTTAAAGTGGTTGAAAAGGTAAAAGTTTTTTTATGCATTAAGATAACAAACCTCTGTACAGCAGCCCCCCTAATACTTACCTGAGACTATGACTAAGTGAACCTTGATTCGTGAAACGCGTTTATCTTGCCAGCCCTGCATAGAGGTCTTATGATGTCTTATAATGTACCTTGATGGATTTTTATTTTCAATAAAGTAATCATCACTGCTTCATACCTAGGAGCATGAGGTCTGGGTTGTTCTCAGCCCTTCCTCCTCAGAGCAGGCCACTCAGCTGTCAATTAATTTCCAGCTCCAATCTTTTCCACAGTGACTCACCTGATGATGATGATATCCTGTTCATCAGTCCTGCTGGTTACTTAAGCTGTTCAGTTCAGTCCCTCTCTGCCTTTGCCAACACATCCAGAGACTCTCTCTCTGTGTACCTGTTGAAGACTTGCTTGGTTGACGTCTCTTCTGGTTCCTGATCCTGCTTGCTGATCCACTACGCTGATTCTTCAGTTTCCTGATTTCCTGGCCTGTCGTTAAGTACGCCTATCTCTGGCACCCTGACATCCTGGCTTGTCTGACTATCTGTTCTGGTTACCGAACTCTGGCTATGATTTGACTATGTTTCTCTGTTTACCTTTTACTATTATTATTATTAAACAAGTGTGATTTTAACTGCACTTCTGTCTCGGTCTGATTCATGGTTTCTGACATATGGTTAACCTTTCTTTAATAATTGGCTCTTATTCAGGCTGCAGACTGGACCTGAACCACACTGCAATCATTCCCACCTGGAGCTTCACACCACCTCCCGCAGGAGACAGATGGGAAGATGACAATCCCACCAACTCCCCCCGCGGGAGACGGATGGGAAGGCGGCGTTCATCCTCCCCATAGAGGACGGATGGACAGAGGTAGATTGGGTGCTGGAAGCATGGATTAGGGGGCGGCGTCCCCGTATAGACGGGTTGCCACTGACTGAGACACAGTAGTAGGCGCCATTGGCTCACGCTTCAAGTTAGACACTGCCCCACCTAACTGAGCTGCCAGAAGGAAGCCTTTACTGCACCAATGCCACAAAAAAAAAACAATGAGGCATGTCTAGGTGTCATTGGGCATATTGTAACCAGGCTTTTTTGTGGAACTTGTGCAGTAAAGGCTTCTTTCTGACAACTTGACCATGCAGCTCTTTTTTGTTCAAGTATCATGTCTTGTGCTCCTTAAAAACAACCACACCATCTTTTTCCAGAGCAGCCTGTATTTCTACTGAGGTTACCTGTTTGCTTTTCTTTGTATCCCGAACAATTCCTGTGTCAGTTGTGGCTGAAATCTTTCTTGATCTACCTGACCTTGGCTTGGTTTCAAGAGATCCTCAAATTTTCCACTTCTTATTAAATGATTGAACAATACTGACTGGCATATTCAAGGCTTTGGATATCTTTTGATATCCTTTTCCAGCTTTGTAACGTTTCATTACCTTATTGCGCAGGTCTTTTAACTGTTCTTTTCTGCTCCCCATGGCTTAGTATCTAGCCTGCTTAGTGCATCCATGTGAGAGCTAACAAACTCATTGACTATTTATTCACAGACACTAATTGTGATTTAAAAAGCCACAAATGTGGGAAATTAACCTTTAATAACCATTTGAA
The DNA here is from genome assembly GCF_037356315.1 of Lithobates pipiens. Classification (NCBI taxonomy): domain Eukaryota; kingdom Metazoa; phylum Chordata; class Amphibia; order Anura; family Ranidae; genus Lithobates; species Lithobates pipiens. The sequence continues at coordinate 530,247,061 of NW_027507758.1, read as the reverse complement.
CCCGTTTGTGCTACCTTCTGTGTCTGTACCAAGGTCAAACAATCCAGGGTTTGTAAACTTTTGATCAGGGCCATTTGGGTGATTTTTGTTATCATTATGATTTTAAAAGAAGCTAAAAAAAAATCTGTGTGAGAATAAATGGCTTCATGTGATCACTATCCTTGAATAAAAGTTTTTTGGCATGATTAGTCATATTTTTAATATACAGTATATGCCAAAATTTCACAATTTCTGCCAGGGTATGCAAACCTTTGAGCACAACTGTATGTAGCAGCCAGTGATGTCACCAGCGGATGGTCACTGTGCTCTAAATAGATGACGCATTTGAGTGTGTCGTCCATCCAGAGCGTTGTGTGGTGATCGTGACTCCTATGCACATGCCCAGCCATTCAAATGGCCGAACTGTGCAAACATGGAAGGAAAGCTATGTGAAGTTGGAAGCCCTGTCAGCGGGGGGGACAGCTTGCCGCTGGAGGGATCTGTTTTACAGGTCAGTATGTCATAATATGCTAGTATGTGGTGCATACCAGCACATTATGGCATTAACCTGCATGGGAACTTTTTTTTTTTTTTTTTTTTAACCACTTCCCACCCGGCCAATGTATATATACGGCCGGGTGGGAGCCGCCTGCTCCTGATAGGACGTTCAGGAACGTCCTTCAGGAGTAGCGGGATCGCGCGCGCGCGCGCCCGCGCAGCGGCGCGATCCCGATGTGCTCGTGTCACCCGGACACGGCACATCTCAGATCGGCAGGAGGGCTCTGTGATTGGCCCTCCTGATCACATGACGGCCGTGTCCAATCACGGCCGTCATGTGATGTAAACAAACAGCCGGTTGCTAGGCAATCGGCTCTCCTCTCCTCACACGGAAGTCACCGCTGAGGAGAGGAGAGCAGATCGCTGCAGCCAGCTGATGATCAGTGAGTATGGGCTGCTTTTCACAGCTTTTTACTCACTGATCATCAGTGTAGTGTAAACACACAACACACCACACAGTGAAAACACAGTCCCCACATATGTCCCCAAAACACACATGTCCCCAAAACATACATGTCCCCAAATAATAAAAACACATGTCCCTAATAATAAAAACTTGTCCCCCACATATGTCCCACTAAAATCACATGTCCCAATGATTATCTGCACACATATGTACGCGATCACCTGCACACATATGTACATGATCATTTGCGTACATATGTCCGTGATCAAACAAACCAATTATTATACACTTAACGGAATTTTTTTTACCAAAAACATGTAGCAGAATACATTTTGCCTTAAATTTATGACAAAATTTGATTTTATTGGATTTCTTTTCAAATAGAAAAAAGAAAATATTGTTTTTTTCCCAAATTTCCGCTTTTTTTGCGCTTATATCGCAAAAAAAAAAAAACGGAGTCGTGAATAAATAACACCAAAATAAAGCTCTATTTGTGCGAACAAAATGATAACAATTTCATTTGGGTACAGTGTAGCATGACCGCGCAATTGTCACTGAAAGCGCTAGAGCGCTGAAAGCTGAAAATTGGGCTGGGAAGGAAGGGGGTGAAAGTGCCCTGTATTGAAGTGGTTAAACAAAGGAGTTTACTACCGCTTTAAGATTCTTTCAGAAGAGATGCAGAGGCTGGAGAATCTCTTATTATGAGATTAATCAAGTTGTTGAGGCAGACTGTCCTTTTAGCTGTCGGCAACTGTCAGTTTAATATTTTCCATAAAATTTCATCATGATGATCATTATTCAATCATTTCATTCAATTATTGTAAATATATTTTAGTTGTATTTAGTATTAACATCTCTGCTTTGCATGTTTAAAGAATGGAGATGTGTGCATCTACTCTTATGCCTCGTACACACAATTGGATTTTCCACAGACAAAGCATCAAACCTTTGTCCGAAGGACATGTGCCATGAACTTGTCTTGCATTCAAATGGTACACAACTGTCGGCCAACAAACACAAACATAGTGATTTTCTACGGGGAATTTCAGTTTCTGAGCACCACCCTTTGGGCACCTTCTGCTAATGTCATGTTTGTTGAGCATTGATTTCAAGCATGCGTGTTTGTACTTTCAACTTTTGTGTGATGGACTTGTGTACACATGATAGGAAAATATGACAACAGACCATTGTCCGCGGAAAATTTTCGAGCCTGCCATCCAAAATTTGTTGGCGGAAAGTTGGCCAACAGTTGCCTGATGGAGCGTACTAACGGTCAGATTTTAGGCAGTCTGTCATCACACAATTCCCTGCCGAAAATCTGATCGTGTGTACGAGGCTTTAGGGACTGTGTGTGCATAGTGTGCTGGAATCATATGCATGACACAAACATGCATCATGTTCAGTTTTAGTAAACCAGAGTAAGAAATTTCTGCAACATACAGTAACTATAGACTGATAGCTCATCAATCAAGCATATAACCTTCAAAGATTAGATCTGCTGCTTAAATTCTGGGTAAATATATAGGGAGACTATACTCCTGTGGACAGGAAGACTTCTGTATGCGCAGCGATGTCTGAGGGTTCCTAGCACCACCCACTGGTATTAGGAGAAATTGCAAATTAGACTCCAGTAAATGATAGTGCACGTTAAAAAAGAAGAACCTACAACACTCTCCTTGCCCTCCTCATTAAAAACATTTTTTTTTTTTAATAAAATACTTATTTTCCCATCTTTTTTCCTCCCCTATTTTTGCATGTCAGTGCTGCTCTCTTTCAGTGCTACTCTCTTTTCTTCATTAAAGTGGAGTTTCAGACAAAATAGATCTCTGTTTTAAACAATTGACCACCCCCTTCCTAATTTTTGGATATTTTCTTGTTTCTTTTTGTACCTTTTGGCCTTTTTTCTTCAGGACTACCGTCCTATGTCACCGCGGCAAGGAACGTCACTTCTTCGGTTGCATCCAGCCCTCCCCCCCCCCCCCCCCCACTGCCTTTTGGGACCTGTGTGTTTCTCAGAAGACGACGGGACCATTCAGAGAGCACCGCACGACTCTATGCAGAGTGCTAAGAATCCTGGAAGTTGTGGTTTGAGACAGCAGCCATATCATGTCTACATTATATTTGGTTGCTCTACGTTTCCCAATATACATTGCAGTAGAAGTGGAGAGAATTTTTTTATTAAACTGCCCAGGAAAGTTTCTCCCACTGGCACCAAGGAGAGAGGGAGAGCAGCACACCTCTACCTGAGTATTCAGTGGCCAGTGAAGATGTGAGACCGAGAGTGAGGACACCCAGGGGCAGAGCAGCACTGCCCACATCATAGATCCCGTACTGCTGCCACAGATAGGCTTGAGCTTCCATGCACCCTCTGCTTCCCACTGCGGATCACCGGAGGTTTTCAGGGAGAGACTGAGGGGGCCACCCTCTACAGAAAGCATCTATAGCAGCATCCTGGGAACTGGTGAGAGGGATATCTGCACATTTTTGACACTGCTAGCAGAAACTGAGCCACTGAGAGCAGGGCGCCAAGTGTACCCAATTCATACTGCACCCATACTGCACACTTTACCACACTTTTTTCAAACCTAAACTCACCTATACCAACTTGTTTCCACATTATACCTAGGGCAACTTAACCACATCTACCTTGCACCTGTGCCGAGACTATACTGTACCTATACTGCACATAGATTAACTGGGACTGTCGTTAAGTGCATCAATGCTCTTAAATGACCCCAATGATAGCCAAGAGATGAACATCTCAAACAACTGCCCCTTCTTAAATAATTATTCTGCAGGTCTCCCTTTTTTCCCCTGTCCCCTCTGCTACCATCCTCCTTTTATTTTAAACAGTGCATACCCAGTCAGTTTGGGACTAGTATTGCTGCCATAAATGCGCTCTAGCAGTATAGTTCCAGCCCTCAGTACATTAAACTTTACTACTGCTCATTGCTGCACTTGAGGTGACCTTGATACTGTTTATGCTGATCTGGACACCAAATGTCATCTTATGCCTAGTCCCTACTGTTAATCACTTTGTATGCTAAATTGTGTTATTAATCAATTGTATGCTTGCCTAGTTACAAACTCTATTGGGTAAGAGTGTATTCAGTTTGCCTTTACTACCTGACTTGGTGCCTGATTTATTTGATATAGCACTACTATTAGGTACTAAGTATTACTTTTACTGATGTCCTGTGATATTGTATATTGTACACTAAACCTGGTGTGTCAGAGGGGCTGAGATTCTTGAGAAGGTTGAGGCAAAGGACAGGGGACCCATCCTAAGCAGAGCCTCCTATAGGGGGTAGCACTACATAGTTTAGATTAAATTAAATCAAACTGAGTTAATTGGTCATGGCTGAAAATGATCAATCATATTGTATCAACGGGTAGCACTGAGAATTATTATTGTTTTTCAATCAATTGGAACATGAAGTTGGTATTGGGTGAACAGGGATACGAATGGCAACTTATGATCTTATCTTCCAACTATCGATCACATTCCCAGTGTGTGGCATATCAGTTGAGTGGTTTACTAATAATCAATTATTCCTATCATAAGAAATGGGTCATAAAATAAATGGATAATTTATGCAAGTGTCTATGGCTACCATTTAGAAGACTGATACAATTTTTGACATTGTATAATCATGTAAAAGCTTACATGAGATTTACGTGATTGGGGTTAGATCTACTTTAAATATACTTATACACATCCAATACAGATGCACATGCTCGCTACTGGAAAATGATTATAGCACCAGGCATAGAACATAATGGAAATTTGTTGAGCATACTTGGTAGCCGGTGCCGATGATGCAAGTATTAGAGTGGAACATACAGAAGCAAGCTATATGCATTGCACAGCTACCAAATATGCCTCATTTAGAGGAACTGTCCCTTTTTTTGGTCAGATGTACAGGCCTCTATAAAAATGTACCAATTAACTATCATTTAGGTATTATAATACACTAAAACATACAGACAGACAAGCTCTAATGACTGTATTTGTTAAACCAGAAAAAACAATAAAAGAAATGGAGTGATGAATTAAGTCCATGTGGGTTTAACCAAACATTTTCTAATACTTAATTCGTAATGGTCCATGTAGTTTCCATACAATTGGGGAGATGGCAGGGGTTTGTCCTTTGCTTCCATACTGTGTGCTGTTATTGACATCACTGGCTGCATCCCATGTAAATATCTCCTAAACAGTGCAAAATTAGGAGATATTCACTTACTATACCTGCAGGTAAGCTTTATTATAAGCTTACCAGTAGGTAAAAGTTGAAAAGTGGACTTTACTACCACTTTAGAGGAGAGACTATATACTTTCCCAGCTATACAGTATCTCACAAAAGTGAGTACACCCCTCACATTCTTATAAATATTTTATTATATCTTTTCATGTGACAACACTGAAGAAATTACACTACTGACACGTTGCTACAATGTACTGTAAAGTAGTGAGTGTACAGCTTGTATAACAGTGTAAATTTGCTGTCCCCCAAAACAACTCAACACAGCCCTTAATGTCTAAACCCCTGGCAACAAAAGTGAGTACACCCCTTAGTGAAAATATCCAAATTGGGCCCAATTAGCCATTTTCCCTCCCCAGTGTCATGTGACTTGTTTTTATGTGTTAAAGTTGGTGTTGGTGTTGGTGTTGGTGTTATCGCTATCTTTCATACTGGTCACTGGAAGTTCAATATGGCACCTCATGGCAAAGAACTCTCTGAGGATCTGAAAAAAAGAATTGCTGCTATACATAAAGATGGCCTATATTATAAGAAGATTGCCAAGACCCTGAAACTGGGCTGAAGCACGATGGTCAAGATCATACAGCAGTTTAACAGGCTGGGTTCCACTCAGAACAGGCCTCGCCATGGTCGACCAAAGAAGTTGAGTGCACATGCTCAGTGGCATATCCAGAGGTTGTCTTTGGGAAATATATGTGCTGCCAGCATTGCTGCAGAGGTTGAAGGGGTGGGGGTCAGCCTATCAGTGCTCTGACCATACGCCGCACACTGCATACAATTGGTCTCGATGGCTGTCATTCCAGTGGTCTGATGAGACCAAGATAAACTTATTTGGTTCTGATGGTGTCAAGCATATGTGGCTGCAACTAGGTGAGGAGTACAAAGACAAGTGTGTCTTGCCTGCAGTCAAGCATGGTGGTGGGAGTGTCATGGTCTGGGGCTGCATAAGTGCTGCCAGCACTGGGGAGCTACTGTTCATTGAGGGAACCATGACTGCCAACATGTACTGTTACATATTGAAGCAGAGCATGATCCCCTCCCTTCATAGACTGGGCCGCAGGGCAGTATTCCAACATGATAATAACCCCAAACACACCTCCAAGACGACCACTGCCTTGCTAAAGAAGCTGAGGGTAAAGGTGATGAACTGGCCAGGCATGTCTCCAGACCTAGACCCTATTGAGCATCTGTGGGGCATCCTCAAATGGAAGGTGGAGGAGTGCAAGGCCTCTAACATCCATCACCTCCATTATGCCATCATGGAGGAGTGGAAGAGGACTCCAGTGGCAACCTGTGAAGCTCTGGTGAACTCCGTGCCCAAGAGGATTAAGGCAGTGCTGGAAAATAATGGTGGTCACACAAAATGTTGACACTTTGGGCTCAATTTGGACATTTTCACTTAGGGGTGTACTCACTTTTGTTGCCAGCTGTTTAGACATTAATGACTATGTGTTGAGTTATTTTGAGGGGACAGCAAATTTACACTGTTATACAAGCTGTACACTCACTACTTTACATTGTAGCAAAGTGTCATTTCTTCATGTGTTGTCACATGAAAAGATATAATAAAATATTTCCAAAAATGTGAGTGGTGTACTCACTTTTGTGAGATACTATGTTATATATATATATATATATATATATATATATATATATATATATATATATATATATCATAGTATCTCACAAAAGTGAGTACACCCCTCACATTTTTATAAATATTTTATTATATCTTTTCATGTGACAACACTGAAGAAATTACACTATGCTACAGCTTGTATAACAGTGTAAATTTCTAAGTAAATTTCTATATTCTAAGTCATTTATTAGCAAATAATTTTACATATATGAGAAAAGTGCAAGAATTGTCTGGTAGGCAAGTGGTTAAGGAAGCTCTATCATAGCTGTTTCTTGTGTTAGATTTGCAAATGTCCCAAAAGAATAGTTTGCTGCTAAAACCTACCTAATGAATTTGCTATAGAGCCCCATCTTTTGCTATTACATCTGAGTGTCATGTTCTATTTAAAAAACGCATTAGCTATGCCAAATATAAAGCCAGTTTTTATGCAGGCATTGGCCCCATTTAGAAAAGAAATATCAAACAAAATTTTTTTTGTATCCATTATCATTGAACATTCCTGCTTTTTGGGTAAATAAGTCTCGGAATAAAAGCCAAGCAAATGAATAATAACTACTTAATATTTAATCAGTGTCTGTGTATTTTGTCTTGCTTAGCTCATATCCCGAGCTGTCGCTATCTATCAGCTTGCTTGTAGAGAGGAAACGTTGGTATACTCAGGCTCAGCCAATCACAATCACCTGAAACATAAAGTCCATTCAGACCCGAGCACTAGAAGAGAAATGGAACGGCATAAATTAAAATCTATTCATGTATGTAGCTGCAGAGAAAGACACTAGAAAATAAAATAGCCAGATCACTTCTTAGTGCTGGAATAGAAGTATAGAATTTGATGAGAAGAAAGAGCCTCTTGGCCTACTTTTCTGGCTTTTTATGCTGTTCTGCTACACTGAATCATCTCAGTTATTCCCTAAAAGGATTGTGTTTTCTTCAGTCTTAAATCTAAAAACAGTAGCACAAAGCTAAATAGGAAGAAAAAATTGTAATATTATACTATTACATGCTAAAAGCAATATTATTTATGGCGAGTAAAGTCAGCAGTTTTTAAAGATCAAATCCCATTGAACATTTGAAGCTGAGCTCTAAATACACAGCTAAAATATGTATAGTATATGCGGCATGTCTGACAAAAAATGTGTAATTTTGTTTGGCCACTCTCTTGATTCAAGCAGCCTTGCCAGAAAGCACAGTTTAAAATCCAGGTTCGTGTTAGGCCAGCTATACACACATAGGGGGTTATTTACTAAAGGCAAATCCATTTTGCACTACAAGTGCACTGCAAGTGCACTTGGAAGTGCAGTCGCTGTAGATCCGAGGGGGACATGAAAGGAAGATAAAAAAACATAATTTTAGCTTGCACGTGATTGGATGATAAAATCTGCAGAGCTTCCCCTGATTTCAGATCTTCCCCTCAGATTTACAGCGACTGCACTTCCAAGTGCACTTGTAGTGCAAAGTTGAGTTACCTTTCGTAAATAACCCCCATAGATTTCTCTCGGGATGAAGATTCCTTCATATATGCTCACATTGTGGATGGAGGAATCCCTGCTGCCCACAATTTTATTGCATCTGAAAGGATGCAGTCACTGTTCGACTCACTTTTTTCACTGAGCTCCTTCAGTGAATATTTGCAACACCGGGTAGTGCCACTTATGATTCTGATTTAGACCAATTCAGCAGCAATTGGCTGAAATTCAAGTCCTGTGTGGCTAGCAATAAAGTGGTTGCATGGGCAAGTGCCCCACCGCCCTCCGGAGCAAGGTGTCCGTACACACAGCCCTCAAAATTTCAACTCGTCTGCTCGAATTTGGCAAGTGAAAATTAGGAGGGCAATTGTGGGGCAAAGACGGTCTGGGCTTACAGTTGCTGATTGCTTTTGGCAGAAGCGGTGTGGCCATGTGAGCAGCTCGGAAGGGGGGATCCCTGACCCAGGGCCATGCTAATGTCCTGTACAAAAGGCCACACTGCTTCTGCCAGAAGCAATCAGCCAGGAAACTGCCCAAAAAATCAAGCAGTCGGAGCAGGGATCTCCTGCTGAGGTGCGGCTTGTATATTTATAGCCGACCGCTGTCAAAAAAAGTCCCACCCCATGGGCAATATATGCTCGGGTGGAACCGTTTGCCCATCCTTATTCCCTGAGACCTGAAAATTATTTTGAGTAAAATGAATAGGAAAGGCTGCCTAAAATATATGTTAAAAATTTCTGCTTCCAAACGAGGAAGACCTTGACTACAGTATTTATAATACTGCAGTTGAGTATAGAGTAGACCATAGAACAATGTGAACTGATATCTATGTATTACAGGCAATAAACTAATATGATACAATGTTAGTTAAAGTGGAAGTAAACTCCCTTATCATTTTCAGCCAAGGAAGCTGCCATCTTTGCCTCTGTTTAATCTTCAACTGCTATGGTGCTACACATGTGATTCGTTATGACACCAGCCATTGGATGGTTTGATAGTTTGGCTGAGAGCACAGCCAATGTGCAGTTAGCATTCCCGGCATGCCTTTTTTTTGTAACTGTTTAAATCGATGGGTTTACTTCCACTTTAAATTGACCTATATAACAGTGCTATAGTAAATTCCAGGTTGGGTTCACTTTTAGGATGAATGAATACCCTTTGAATAACATACTTTTATGTTTTTTTATTTATGTTTTGTGATCTGTTTTACTTAGCAGTTTGTGTCCTGTCAGGCTGTTGAGATGTCTCGGCATATTGCAGCATTCTGGAGATTGGATCCTGGCACTATGCGGCCGCCCAGCATCACATCTTGCAAACTTTTGCAGATGTGACGCAGGCATTGGTCCACTAGGGGGAGCCGTTTAACTGCTGTCCCTTTGACTCGTGCCTGTCATTCCGTGTGCTCTGCTACTCAGTGCGATGCGTCTTTCCACGCAGGCACGTTGTTTGGCCGGGCGCATGCGCAGTGACTCATCGGCTGGTCTGGATGACGTCACGTTGCCAGGATGCCGATTGGATGACTACGGGTGGGACGTGTATACAAAAAGCATGCACTGTTTCAGCTCTGCACAGCTGATTTATACACTGTCCATTCTACCGACCCAACGTTACTATTTTCCTCAAGGATTGTTTTATAGGTAGGTGCACTGGCTTTACGGGTAACTGATACTTGTTATAGCATATCGGCCTCCTTCTTCTTAGTATTATTTTCTAGATCTTGGCTTATTGTTTGCTATCTATTTTTTTCAGACGGGTTTCTGGTTATCGATTACCTGGACCTTGTTGTGGCTGGTTTCCTCTCCCCACAACGGCCATGTTGAGGCTCCTGGGTCTATTGCTCCAGGATTGTTTGTATCCTCTAATGAAAGATTAATAATAAAAAAAGAAAAAATAAGAGGGGTTATTTCTATCGCCATCTGGTCTCTATACTTGCTGAGTCCCTTAATGAATCTGTATATAATTGGGAAGGTGGCCTCCAATAATTTCTATTTTTATCTCACTATCCCGTATTATAATTGGCATACTTCTTATATATATGGCAAGGGGGAGAAGAAAAATAAAATTATTTATATTTTCTCTTTTTTAGGTTATTTATGGTACCCTGATGATTCATCTAATCTCGGGACCATGCTTTATTTTTGAACAATTCTGTGTGACCCAGCGTCATTGTGAGTGTATGGTCACTGTTATTGAGCCCCCCTCCTGTGGTGCATTTGGGGTTATTATATCTACAAACCTATAAGCAATTTATCCAGTAAGTTAATTTTATGTTTATATATAAATTTTTCTATACATTATACATCTTAGTACTTGCTGTGTTATACACGCCCCCATAGTGCCTTTGTTCCTTTCTTTTGCTGCAAGAATGCTGAGTGATCCCCACTGCCCAGGACACATGTGTATAATTTTGTACACTTCCTTTAATCATTTATTACATGTTTTCATATTTATGTAATCATTTATGCATTTATTTGATTTTGTTTTTCTCTTATTCTCCGTTAGTCATAAAACTTAAGCTCCAGAAGAAGCGTGCATACACGCGAAACATGTTGAGCCATTCTTCTTGAACATAACTACTATACTGAAAACCCTGTATCTCCATCTTTCTGTTGGATTTTCGATCTAACTATAAAAGGTTTATAACATTATGTGTTCATAGCCTCCAATTGAAACTTGATCAGGTTACAGTAGCGGTAATTATACTAGATTCTGTACATGGATATGACTATTGGTTTGTGATGAGTTTTTAATGCTTTGTATAAAGAATTTTTCTCATTTTAATGAATAAAATTACTTTATATACAAAAAATGTTTCCATGTTATGGTGCCTAAAAAGTCCATAGTCCCTCTCTTATTCCATTTTCGTAGTTGAGTATGAAACTTAATAAACACACAAGTCACAAAAAAGCTCAGTTCATAAAAGAATAACAAATCTGGTGTTTTCATCAGTTGCTATTTATTATGATCAAAAAATATTTTTTTTCAATTCGTTAAGGGCATTACCGCACATATCAGCCAAATTTACCGCTTTCACATTGTTTTATTGATTTTTTTGATATTTTGACTGTAAAAGTCAATTCAAATGATTATTGCAGGGGTTTTGCTCATTAAAATGCTGCTAGCTTCGAGTTGTTGATAACTGTGAGCTTTATTGTGATGTCTATTGAGGAGAGCAGGAAAAAAAAAGTCAATTGACTTGGTGATAAAATAATGCTTTGTGAGATAAAAAAAACAATTCATGAAAACAAATGAGACTTTTACCAGCCTAAGCAATATTTATTTTTGTAAATTGAACATTTTTAGGAGAAAACTATCATGAGATAAATATTGAACAAAGTTAAAATAACTCATTAATCAAAGTGACCTGAGCATTTTAGTGTTTTGAAGTGGTACAGTTCTATAGCGTGAAGGAGAGGGATATATACAACAGTGGATCTGATTTAATATTAGATATACTGTACATGTATACTGGTGCATCAATCATGCATGAACAAACTATAAACATATGCTTATAGAATTGTATACCCACCTGTGATGCATACGAACACTTGCACACAGGCTACAGAGCATATTTGAAAGTGTGGTTTGCTATGAAATGTAATCTCCAATATCCAAACATATTCTAGCTAAGCAGTTGCATGCCTAATATAAACATTTTTTCAAAGATATTTTGGCCTACCCAAGCACTGTTAGCATTTCAAATGAACAAACCAAGGAGGAATACAATTAGTTTGCGTGTGCATGGCTATCATTACAGGAGACTGTAATATCTAGGGATGGGTTGTTCTAATTTCATCTGAATGTTGAATGTTTAAGATATTCAGCACGGACAAATGTAACAGCTTCCTGCTGTCAATGGTTGCAAAGGAAGCAGCAGGTGCAAGTACCCACCGAGTCCTTTACCAACCACTTATGTCACTTAGCCCATTCACTTACATTTGCAACTTGTAAGCTGCTATTGTGAAAACGAATCTCACAATCAGGATTCCCAAAAAACACTAAAATTCCCAATACGATTAAATGGGAAACAGAACTATCACTTAGCTTTTCTTGGGAGCAGTGGCATAATGCTATAATAATTAGTGGTAGAGCATCCTCGTGTGTCGAGCACTGGGATAAGGCCCAGAAATTTTTAAGTAGATGGTACCTGACACCATATCAACTTTCCAAAATATATCCCCCCTCATTACCTACTTGCTGGAGGTGTGGAAAACAAGTTGTGACCCTTTACCACATATTATGGAGCTGTAAAATGTAAATAGCTTCTGGAAATGAGTCTCTTCCTTTGTATCTACAGTTACAGGAAACCTAACCTAATTCCTCTCACGCCAGCAATGGCTCTACTAAGAATTGATTTAAATCTATACCCTATGCAGCTTTGGATAGTAGTGGCGAATATCTTGATTGCTGACTATCACCTCCCTATGGAAATCGAATGATGCCCTCGGCCCCCAAACTTTCTGGGGTCGTCACTAGACTAAATACATAAGCTCAGTATGAGATATTGGTAACTTTTAAAAAGGTCTCTGTGTTAAGACTTAAGAAACTATGGCAAGCCTGGATCTCACACCCTAGAGCTTCTAATTACCTTAAAGCTTCTATTAAATCAATATAATGAGTATATTTTCAGACTATACTATGAGGACATATGACCTTTGGTTGTTTTATTTAGTTTTTTCCAATTCCCTTCCCATTCATTAGTCTTATTGGAAAGATTAGCATATCCATTTGTACTTTATCTGTTTACAGTGTGTCCCCAATGGGATAAAACAGGTAATATAAAATTATTCATGGGTAAAACATACAGTGCCTTGAAAAAGTATTCATATTCCCTTTCCATATTTTTTCATGTTACAACCAAAAACATAAATTCATTTTATTGGGATTTTATATTATAGACCAACACAAAGTGCCACATAATTGTGAAGTGGAAGGAAAATGATAAATGTTTTTCAAATTTTTTGCAAATAAATATCTGAAAAGGTTGGTGTGCATTTGTATTCAGCCCACTTTACTCTGACACCCCTCACTAAAATCTAGTGGAACCAATTGCCTTCGGAAGCCACCTAAGTAGTAAATAGCGTCCACCTATGTGCAATTTATTCTCAGTATAAATACAGCTATTCTGAGAAGCCTTCAGAAGTTATAGAACTTTAATGAGCAAATAGCATCATGAAGGCCATGGAACACACCAGACAGGACAGGGATAAAGTTGTGGAGAAGTTTAAAGCAGGGTTAGGTTATAAAAAAAATCTCAAGCTTTGAACATCTCACAGAGCACTGTTCAATCCATCATCCAAAAATGGAAAGAGTATGGCACAACTGCAAACCTATCAAGACATGGCCATCCATCTAAACTGACAGGACGGGCAAGAAGAGAATTAATCAGAGAAGCAGCCATGAGGCCCATGGTAACTCTGAAGGAGCTGCTGAGATCCACAGCTCAGGTGGAAGAATCTGTCCACAGGACCACTATTAGTCAAGCACTCCACAAATCTGGCCTTTATGGAAAAGTAGCAAGAAGAAAGCAATTGTTGAAAGAAAGCCATAAGAAGTCATGTTTGTAGATTAGGAGAAGCCATGTGGGGGACACAGCAAACATGTGGAAGAAGGTGCTCAGGTCAGATGAGACCAAAATTGCACTTTTTGGCCTAAAAGTAAAACGCTATGTGTGGCGGAAAACAAACACAGCACATCACTCTGAACACACCATCCCCACTGTGAAACATGGTGGTGGCAGCATCATGTTGTAGAGATGCTTTTCTTCAGCGAGGACAGGGAAGCTGGTCAGAGTTGATGGGGAGATGGATGAAGCCAAATACAGGCCAATCTTAGAAGAAAACCTGCAAAGACTTGAAACTGGGGCAGAGGTTTACCTTCCAGCAGGACAACGACCCTAAACATATTTGTGTGTTAGAATGGCCAAGTCCAAGTCCAGACCTAAATCCAATCGAGAATCGGTGGCAAGACTTGAATATTGCTTTTCACAGACACTTTCCATCCAACCTGACAGAGCTCAAGCTATTTTGCAAAGAAAATTGGAAAGATGTCACTCTCCAGATGTGCAAAGCTGGTAGAGACATCCACAAAAAGACTTGCAGCTGTAATTGCAGTGAAAAGCGGTTCTACAAAGTATTGACTCAGGGGGGCTGAATACAAATGCACGCCACACTTTTCAGATATTTATTTTCAAAAAAATTTGAAAACCATTAATCATTTTCCTTCCACTTCACAATTATGTGAAGAAGCACACAACACACAACACAAAGTTAGTCTATCACAAAAATCCCAATAACTACATTTACAATTTTGCTTGTAAAATGAGAAAATGTGGAAAGTTTCAAGTGTTGTGAATACTTTTTCAAGGCTCTGTATGTTTTTTTTTTTTTTATGATGGGAAATATTGGTTATGGTTACAATTATTTCTGTAAAACATATTTGTAACTGTTGTGTATATAAAATGTTACTCCTACTTGTATCTCTGATTCCTTTTCTTCTTTTGTTTCTGTTATTTGGAAAAATGTAATAAAAAATGTAATGGTTAAAAAATAAATATATATATATATATATATATATATATATAGATCCCAATGGCTTATGTATACCTTTACACCTTCTCATGAGTGCATAAATCAAAATAGATATAAAATATGGTGCAGCGCTATAACCATATATCAAACTCCACATACTGTAAATATCATCAAAGGTGTAAATTAATATCCACTCTATATGTACACAAATGATTATAGTAAATACAAATTTCAATATCAAAAGTATACTGTCTCTGTGATGTGAAGTCTCTTAATTGTCCTTCGTTGTGCTACATAAATCATGACATGCTTAACCACTTAAGCCCCGGACCATTTTGCTGGCTTAAGACCAGACCACTTTTTGCGATTCGGCACTGCGTCGCTTTAACTGACAATTGCGCGGTTGTGCAACGTGGCTCCCAAACAAAATTGACGTCCTTTTTTCCCACAAATAGAGCCTTCTTTTGGTGGTATTTGATCACCCCTGCAGTTTTTATTTTTTAATATTTTTTTTCTTACTAGTAATGGCGGCTAACAGCGATTTTTATTGTGACTGCGACATTATAGCGGACACATCGGACATTTTTGACACATTTTTGGGACCATTGTCACTTAAACAGTAATCAGTGCTATACAAATGCAGTGATTCCTGTGTAAATGACATTGGCAGTGAAGGGGTTAACCAGTGGGTGGCAGTGTAGGGGTTAAGTGTTCCTAGGGGCATGTTACTAACTGTTGGGGGCTGGGCTTTCTTTTAGTGAACACTGATCTCTGCTCCAATCACATGGAGCAGAGATCAGCGTCACTTGTTGCTAGGCAGAATGGGGAGGTGCTGTTTACAACGGCATCTCCTCGTTCAGCCGCCCCGTGAGACGATCGCGGGTATGCCCAATGCGATCAAGTCCACGGGACCCGCGACCGGACTCAAGGAGGTCCCGACCGGCATGCGAGCGCCCCGCCGGCGGCGCGCTCGCCATGGCAGGGCGGCAAATTTAAAGGGACGTACAGGTACGCCCATTTGCCTGCCCGTGCCATTCTGCCGATGTACATCGTTGTGTGCGCAGGTCGGGAAGTGGTTAAACAAATGTGTGACCCCTACCAGTTGTGCTCTCACCTGGTTCTAATGACCTTACAAGTTAAGTAGGGTCAAAGAGAGCTTTTGTCCCTTATAGCGGACTGATTTGTGTATTTCCCGCTTTCAATCTGGATTTTCCCTGTGTTGGCAATTTCTCCTTTAAGATGGAGCTCAAAGAGCAATCTCCTCCAAAACATAAGCACATTGTATCTTTAACCACTTCACTTCCAGAAGCTTTACCCCCCTTCCTGACCAGGTAATTGTTTGCAATGCGGCTCTGCATTATTTTACCTGACAATTGCGTGGTCACGCAACGTTTCACCAAAACAAAATGTATGTCCTTTTTTTTCCACAAATAGAGCTTTATTTTGGTGGTATTTGATCACCTGTGCATTTTTTATTTTTTGTGCAATAAACAAAAAAAGACCAACAACTTTGAAGAAAAACAATATTTTTTTACTTTCTGCTCTAAAACATATCTAATAAAAAAATTGAAAAAAAGCTAATTTCTTCATCAATTTAGGCCAATATATATTCTGCTACATATTTTTGGTAAAATAAAAATCCCAATACGCGTATGTTGATTGGTTTGCACGGAATTTATAGCGTCTACAAACTATGGGATATATTTATGGAATTTTAATTTATTTTTACTAGTAATGGTGGTGATCAGGGAATTATAGCGGGACTGCGATATTGCGGGGGACATATCGTACACCTAGAGGACGTCGTAGTGACGAAACGCGTAGGGCGTGGCCACGTTGTGTGCACTCGTTTGAGACGAACGGCGGAGTTTTTTCTATATGCACATGCTTTTAATGTAAAATGTGAGTAGATTTTAATATTAATAAACGAACGATTTGGTTCAGAACGTATTACACTATGGATATGTCTTCCCTTATATAATTAACGTTGGATACCATACGGACGGAACAACGAAGCTTCACCCAGTGCACCAGCAGCAGCCAGAGAGCGACACAGTGGCTTACATTGTGAAGGTCCATCTAGCCCCACAGGGGCATTAACTCTGGTGAGAGCATTCACATACTATAGCACAGAGTGGCGCACCGGGGATGAAGTTCTCTAATTGAAAGCCCGCACTATTTGCACGAGTGAATCAAATACCCCCCATTGACTTTTTGTAACAATTACAACAATAGTCTGAAGAGGCAGTACTATCAAGCCAAATATTAATTTTGGACTTATATTGGACACAGATGCGTCTTCATGCGATTATTGGTTGAAAATATTGTCTATTCGCACATTTAGCGCCTTCATGCGATTTTATGGTTAAATTATTTCTGATCCTTGGTTGTTCTGACCTTTAGTTGCTTTTTTGCACATTTTTTTGCACATGTTTGCACAATCTGTTTTACACTAACATATTGTCGAATATTAACATTACTTCCACTATTTTGCACATTTAATGAAGGTTTATATGTTTTTAGTAGGTTGATACGCATAGGATAATTTAATACCCATTTTTGGTTTTAATTATAATGGAACATGAATGCTGACTCCACATTAATCACACACAATTTGTTTTGGATAAAATTGCTTTAGGATATCTTTTCACGGTATCACCAACAGTTTTTTTTTTTTTTTTTTTTTTTTCTTTTTCTTTCTCTTTTTTTATAAAAAATTAAACACTAGGATTTGATAAGTTAACTCATCTCATCACTAATAGGGTTTAGCGCCATAACCTTTTTATTTCACATATCGTACACCTAGATGACACCTTTTTGGGAACCAGTGACACTAATACAGTGATCAGTGCTAAAAAATATGCACTATCACTGTACTAATTACACTGACTGTGAAGGGGTTAGCATCAGGAGCAATCAAAGGGTTAACTGTGTACCTAAAATGTGTTTTCTTACTGTGGGGGAGGTGCTTTAACTGGTGGAAGGCATGGATCTGTGTTCCTGCTTTACAGGAACATATGATCCATGCATTCTGTACTGACAGAAAGGCAAGCTGCCTTGTTTACATAGGCAGATTGCTGTTCTGATGGTGTACAGAACAATCAGCGAGTGCTGGTGGACATTGGGTTTGTGGGAATCACAGCAGAAGCTAGCCATTGGCGGTGCGCAATTGCGCCTGATACCCAGAAATGCAGGATCTTGTATATACGTGATCCTGCGTGGCTGCCCTGTAGTAGAAAATGTGCTATGGGGCGGTTGGCAAGTGGTTAAGAGCACTAATATAATGTATTATTAATCTTTTTTAAAGCAAGCCATATCTGACTTCTCTGTACAGCAGAGCTCAGACTGTGAGGGGAAAAAGCACTGAGGAAACATTTAGGCCGCGTACACACGGGCGGACTGTTCGCCCAACTTTGTCCGCTGAACAGTGTTTGGGCGGACAGTCCGCTCGTGTGTGGGCTTTCAGCGGACAGTTTCAGCGGACAGTTTGACGAACAAGGTTTTTCGGAAATTCCGTAAAACTGTCCGCTGAAACCTTGTTTGAGCGAACAGTCTGCCCGTGTGTAGGCTTGTTCGTCAAACTAAGTTCCGCGCATGCTCAGAAAGGATTTACACGCCGAAAGTTATAATGCAGTGTATAGGACGTCGTATTTTTCGTCCCGTCGTACGTGCCGTTCACGTCATCGCGCACGGTTTCAGCAAACTGTTCGTTCGTCGTGTGTGGCCATGTCCGTCCATGCTAATTTTGAGCGGACTGTTTGCCGAAACTGTTTGACGGACAAAGTTGGGCGAACAGTCCGCCCGTGTGTACGCGGCCTTAGTTGTATGACAGTGTTCATGAGCTAAAAAGGGGTAAATGAAAAGTTAGGTCTCGTAGACTGCCAGACAGGAGAGCTGTGAAAATCTCAGGACTGCAATCCAAATACAAATCTCTTCCCAGGTAAAGACAGCTTTCATATTTCCTAGAATTCCTAAACAGCTTCAATTTCATACTTCTTAACTAGATAACCAGCTTTTAACTCACTATAAGCCTGGACTGGACAGAATCTGTAGTTCAGCTTTAGTTTTTATTGGGATCTATTTTCACCTGACTGACAGCTCTAAGATGGTTGATACTATCGGTGACATCAGTAATCTCAGTCATTAAATACATATGTCATTTCTGCATTAAATTGTATATATAGCCAAAAATATTTTT
Source organism: Lithobates pipiens (assembly GCF_037356315.1). Lineage (NCBI taxonomy): Eukaryota > Metazoa > Chordata > Amphibia > Anura > Ranidae > Lithobates > Lithobates pipiens. The sequence continues at coordinate 530,228,023 of NW_027507758.1, read as the reverse complement.
TATTTATTTTTGGATAAAGGTAGAAAAGGTTATCATCCCTGTCAATTTATTTTTTGCTGTCGTAAAGATTTCTTTTCATTTTAATTCCCAAAGACACAACAGGTATAACGAAGAAATCTCCCTAAAGTGAGGCGAATTCCTTTCTTTGACAGTTGTTACCAAAACAGGCATCCCATTGGATGATTTTATTTTACATCTTGTTCTAGTGAATGATTAATTATTTTCTGTCTCAATTGGAGTGGTCACCTGGACAAATTGTGAGAATTAATTTGCTTAGGAGGGGCACAGACAGTAATAAAATCTCAATAGGGGTTTTAAATCAGTGTTGCCAACCTACCAGATTGAAATTTACTGACACAACACCTAAAATGTACTGGCACCGTCAAGTTTTTACTGGCATATCCAAAAGTTACACAACTATGCCCCGTACACACGATAGGATTTTCCGACGGAAAATAGTTACATAGTTACATAGTTACATAGTTACATAATTAGTAAGGTTGAATAAAGACACCAGTCCATCCAGTTCAACCTGAGTGAGTGTCTACAATTGTCCCTATCCCTGTACATTGCACACTCACATTGGTCCCTACCCTCAAGGAGCTCACAATCCAAGGTCCCCATTCATATACTAGGGCCAATTTTGGACAGAAGCCAATTAACCTACCTGCATGTCTTTGGAGTATGGGAGGAAACCAGAGTACCTGGAGGAAACCCACGCAGGCACAGGGAGAACATGCAAACTCCAGGCAGGTAGTGTTGTGGTTGGGATTTGAACCAGTGACCCTATTTACTGCTAGGTGAGAGTGCTAACCACTACACCACTGTGCTGCCCACAAAATGTTTGATAGGAGCTTGTTGTCGGAAATTCTGACCATGTGTAGGCTCCATCGGACATTTTCCATCGGAATTTCCGTCACACAAAATTTGAGAGCTGGATCTCAAATTTTCCGACAACAAAATATGTCAGCGTAAATTAAGATCGTGTGTACAAAATACCGACGCACAAAGTGTCACACATGTTCGGAATCAAGCAGAAGAGAAGCACTGGCTACTGAACTTAATTTTTCTCGGTTCGTCGTACGTATTCTTGACGTTTGGAATTTCCGACCAACTTTCTGTGACCGTGTGTATGCAAAACAAGTTTGAGCCAACATCCATAGGAAAAAAAAATATGAATTTTGTTATCGGAAAATCCTATCATGTGTACAGGACATTACAGTTTTAAGTGCAAATTTCAGTATTTAGGTTACAAACAAGTACAATATGCAATTAGCAATGTAATTTAAGGTAGATATAAAGGCAAAAACATATTTCTTATTTTATTTTCAATATAGTAAATAAGTAGCTCAGGAACAGGAATCGAGAGGACAAGAAATGAGAAAGAGCAGCACACACATGAAATTGACTCTCACAGTGTCACTGACAGCAGTGTGCAGCAGTACAGATGATGATGACACCTCACTAACATGACACGTCCCCTCCTGAGTCACAGTGACCCTCTCTCTTCATGCCAGGTGGTCCCTTCAGTCTACTTGCCTTCCTCCTGTTCCGCAGACCTGCACATGAGGCTCCAGCTGCTCCATTCCCTTGCACCATGACTTCACGCGAGACACTGCCAGCATAGTCTAAACACACTGTAGCAGGCACTGGGATGGCCTCGACCAAGCGTCCCAGCCATATTTTTTACTGGCAACCTTTTTCTTTCACTGGCATTTACTGTCAGGAGAAAAGTGCCAATTTTTTACTGGCTGCCAGTAAAAATATTGGCGGTTGGCAACACTGATTTTAATCCTTCCCTACTCCAAAATAAATAAAAAACATCTTTGACGATACGTACAGTTTAATATTTGCACTGATGTACAGTATGTGTAACATATCCATATATGCTTTTAGAAATTATGATGAAACCCCTGCAGGTGACATTACGGCTAAATCCCTGGAGATAATAAACATTTATTTGGTGCACTCAATGCCTGCACAGAGAATAAAGGTTAGTAGGGTCTTACAACAGAACAATCAATAAAACCAATAAAACATTAGAGGATATTGGATAACATTAATATATTTTTATTTGGCTCTGTGACCCCGTTTTATAACAATTACTCTTCAGATGTACCAATATGTCATACACTTTGTTGGAACAAAAAACTAGGGTCTCCACTAAGGTGCGTAAAAGAGCAGTCAATATTTTTTTTTCTTAATATTGTATTCTACGGACTTAGGCTATTCCATAAGGAGCTGTAGAAGCTCAAGAGAGAATAATGAAATCAGAGCTCTGCTGAAGCGCAGTGGGGTTGTGTTATGGTATATGATGTTTTTCATTAATAAATTGATCTGGACTGGTAAGTGTTTTTGCTACATTTCCACAATGGAAACCACTTTCTTTAAGAATCATATTTGTTTGACTTGCATGGGGAGGTCATAATGTGTGCAGGTGCCATCTGCTATCTCCACTGTAGGTGGTGTTGGGCTGGAACAGCATCACAGCTTGGAGAGGAGTCCAGTTTCTCTGGGGTTTTTTGGTTTCTGGAGGAATCATTCCTAGTTGGCTGTTAGGTGACCCTTGGTGTCCATCTTGGGTCAGCAGAGTCTTTTTAAGTCCCTGCCCCAGGTTCTTGGTGCATTCATGTGTGGGTTTTGTAGGGACAGGTTTCCCGTCTGTCAGGGTTAGTATTAGCGGCAGGGAGATGTTCCAGACAAGTAAGAAAAGCTTAGGGATAGCAATTGACTTGGGCCGCGTACACACGGGCGGATTGTCTGGCCAACTAAGTTCGTCAGACAATCCGACAGACAGTCCGTCCAAATTTTGAATGAACGGACTTGACCACACACGATGAACAGACAGTCCGCTGAAAGCTTGCGGGATGACGTGTACAGCACGTACGACGGGACTAGAAAAACGACGTCCAATACACTGCAATGCAACCTTCGGCCGTGTAAATCCTTTCTGAGCATGCGCCATACTTAGTCCGTCCAACTTGCCTACACACGAGCGGACTGTCCGCTGAAACCAAGTTTGGACGGACAAAACCAAGTTTGGACGGACTGTATTACGGAAATTCCGAAAGACTTAGTCCGCCAGACTGTCCGCTGAAAAAGTCCACTGAAGCCCACACACGAGCGGATTGTCCGCTGAAACACGGTTCAGCGGACTAAGTTGGACAGACAATCCGCCCGTGTGTACGCGGCCTTAGACATCTTCCTGCTTGGGCATGAGACAGCAAGGCCACACTGTGCTCCTCCGGACAGATGCTGTGAGTTTGATACTTGCTCCACTACACACTGTTGGTATTCAAGAGTGCTCCCGGTTGGGTCCTCTCCCACCAGATTTGTTGTGAACTGTTTGCTTTGACTACAATCCAAGTTCTACTTTTGCTACAATACAAGTTACAGTATATTGCTTGCACCTGGACTGTGTAAATTATTGCCACCGCACCATGTTGTACCCACCCACAATAAGAATGTGATGTCATACTGGGAGAAGTCAGAGTTCTATGATGAATGTAATGGCAGTGGTCAATTTTGCACCAAAACTATGACAACATTTACGCATGACTAATAAATAAATGGATTGCTAAAAAGGCTTGTTTCACACCAAAATACATGAAAATATTCATGAATGTAATTTCATACTGTTGTTTTTTGGCAGGCTGTTGAATTCTGAATTTTGGTTGCAGTGGCAGTTCCACAAATATATAAAGAAGACAACTTCCATATCTCTTTCTAATTTCAGTTTTTAACTCTTTGACGTTCTGATTCACCGTTTGGAAGAGCACATTTTGAGTCACGCTAACTCATTGAAAAATGTGGACTTTAAAGGGTTAAAGCAATAACATGAACAGTGACAAAATACTGTATATGAAGCCTGCATAAAAAGGTGCCATGATTCCTATGTTTTCCTATTGTAGCGTATCTCTAAATACAGGTCCTGAGTGCTTGGGTTATGGATTCCTACAGACTTCAACATGCAGTTAGTATGGCTTCCCCTTCTCCAAGTTTCTTTTTACAATCCAAAAACATAGAAGTAAGTTATATATGTTTTTTATAATTTGACTATAAGGCCTCATGCACACAGCATATTAAAATATTCTATGTACTCCATGTACTATGTACACTGGATCTTTCTGCTAGGCCAGGCTAGCAGAAAAATTCAGCCTAAAAAATGCTTGTTTTGTAGCGTAATTGCACACAGGCATTTAGAAGCCTATGCACGTAAACTCATTCTGTTGGACAGAATATTCATTTATTCTAGCCACTCAAACGTATAAATGTTCCTTTTTTGAGCATTTGCCTGCATTTATTTATTTATCTGAAATACACTTCTCTTGGAATGCAAGTCTGGGAGATTTTTTTTTTAATGCCCCTGAACACAGCATGCAAATCTGTATTTAAACACCTACATGTGCACATTAGCTAACGGCAGCTGCATTCAGAGGAATAAAAAAAAAATGCCAGATGCCTCTGAAAGCAGAGTTTTTTACACCCGTGAATAGGCATAATAGTGATAGTTGTCTGTAAAGCCCCATACACACTATCAGATTATCTGCTGAGTTTTTCCTTCAGATTTACCAAAACCATGTAGTAGAAGGGCCTGTCTGATTGCATACACATTGAAACTCCTAAGGTTTGTCCTCATATTATATGGTTTTGGTAAATCTGAAGGAAAAACTCAGCAGATAATCTGATAGTGTGTATGGGGCTTTAGTTCCACAAGCTCAGAGTCTAATGTCAATGCCTCTGCATTGTCAGACAACAGTTGTATAATATGTTCTATAATGTTATAAATAATCAGAAATACAGTTAGGGTTGGTTCACATGTGAATTTCACAGGAACGTGTTCTGTGTTCTTGTGTGATTCCTATGCGACTGACTACAGTGCGATGACTACAGTACCATGCGATCCAGTGCAGGCAAATGCACTGCCTTTATGATCTGGGATTATATTGACACCCACAGGAGATTGCACACCCAATTCATTTTGAATGTGGTGCAGGAAATTTGCTCGGAATGTGGGTTTCCCCCACTGCATTCCAGTGTGAACAAGCCCTTCATTAAAATTGCTGTCAAGGTGGAAGTAGATAATATTTTACTTTATTCACCAAGTCCCTCCCTAGTCAAAAACCTTAAAGTGTTACTAGACCCAGGACCCTGTATTCACTATATCTTGTCTTCCACAGTACACATGGATATGCAATTATTTTAGTAATTATAAACTCCTAAATACCTTTTGTCATCAGCAGTATATAACAGTCTTGTGACTTCTGTCAGTGTCTAGTTAAAGCTTGTAGGAGGAGTTTTCATTCTCCACTGATTATCCTATGAGGTGGCAGGACCCCTGACCTTCTGTCTGGACAGTACTGATTGACCCTGTGCTGATCACATGCACCATCCCAAGAAGAGAAAATACACACCAAAGAGGGAATCTCCCCCATATGGGATTTTCTAGGCAGCAAATGAGTAAAAAAAAAAAAAAAGATCTACAAAAGAATTAAGAATACACTTACATTTTATTAAACAAATTTCAAAAGATTTAAATGGTAAATATTAGAAAATAATTGGTTAAAATAAGAGCTGTGGTACAGGAGATATAAACACTATAGCACCAGCGCAAGTGGGAGATTTTACAACATGTGATAGCATACAATAGTCAAGTGCTACAATGATGGTAAAATCTAAACTGACGCGTTTCGACCCCACCGGGTCTTCTTCAGAGGATTTGCATGCTGTAAAAGCGATAGCATAAATTGAAATACATACTAAAGAGTAACAAAATATAATATAGTAAAATCTGATCACAGTAAATATATCTTATTGTCTTTATAATTACCACTTGCACCGTGTTACACGATGTCTCCTGGACCTATATCGTCTGGATAGAACCCCTCATCAGATTCCCACCATAGACCCCCGGCATATGGGGGGGATTCCCTCTTTGACAATTCTCTGGGGTGTGCTGCGTTGCCCTTTTCTCTGAATAGTGTCCCTTTTGTCCAATTTTGGGTGGTTAAACAACCCTTCCCCATTTTTCTTTAGTGACACCAGAGTTAAGATACGAGCTGTGAGCTATTTTTTCGGCTGATTTGTGGAATTGTTGCATTGTTTTCTTGATTTGTGTTTATTTTTTGGCTGTTTTTCTCTTAATATATAGATGCTAATCTGACATTACTTATAATGAGTCAATTTGTGGGTGAGAATTGGACGAATCTAATGTTGCAATATGAAAAAAAAGTTCGAACAGGTTGATCAAATAGATAAAATATTTCCTCTCTATTCGACAAATTAACCAAGGTGCTTAGGAGGAAATCGGTTCTCTTTTGGCATACGAAAACATTCGCCAGGTATATTAGGGAGCAAATCAGCCCTTTTGGACTGCGTGTTCAATTGTTCCCGAACATAGACCATGTAAGTGACGAATGTAAGTCCGAATGGGAGACAAACCTTAGAACGTGTTCCCGGGAAATGATGTCTATTCTGTCCCGGGATACAATAAACAAATTGCCCTTCTGGACAAAGCCATAGCGAACCTAGAACTTGGCCCCTCCCATCTCACCCTTTTTGTTTTGTTATGTATCCCTCACCTGTTCCTTCCTGTCCTCCCCCCCCTCTTTCCCTCACTTTTTCTCCTTTCCCCCATCCCTCCCTCCTTTTTTTTTCTCTTCCCTGTCAGAGATGTAGTCCTTACTATTTCGCCTTTTTTTTTAATTATTATTAAGTTTTAGACATTCATGTCTATTATACTGATGATACCTATATCAATTAGGGGACTGATGCAGGTGATATCTGATGCTTAACCACAGGTGCGCTTCTAGCCTTCGGCTACCCTACCCGAGATTCTGGGAACCTAATGCTGTGACTCCTCATAAGCCACACCGGGATGGTCTGCTGCCCCCCCGACTGGTGTGCGCTACTGACCGAGGGCCTTTGGTGGGATCTGATGAAGGGTTCTATCCAGACGATATAGATCCAGGAGACATCTTGTAACATGGTGCAAGTGGTAATTATAAAGACAATAAGATATATTTACTGTGATCAGATTTTACTATATTATATTTTGTGGCTCTTTAGTATGTATTTCAATTTATGATATTGCTTTTACAGCGTACAAATTATCTGAAGAAGACCCAGCGGGGTCGAAACGCGTCAGTTTACCATCATTGTAGCACTTGAATATTGTATACTATCACATGTTGTAAATGCTCCCACTTGCGCTGGTGCTGTAGTGTTTATATCTCCTGTACCACAGCTCTTATTTTAACCAATCATTTTCTAATATTTATCATTTAAATCTTTTGATATTTTGTTTAATAAAATTGAAGTTTATTCTTAATCCTTTTGTAGAACTTTTTTTTTTCTTTTTTTTTACTGCTGCCTAGAAAACCCCATATGGGAGAGATTCCATCTTTGACAATTCTCCCGGGTGTGCAGCGTTGCCCTTTTCTCTGAATAGTGTCCCTTTTTCTGTTTTGAGAAAATACACAACAAACTGAGCATGTGCAGAGTGTCCCCAAGCCTCTGCACTATCAGAAGATTGATTGGGGACTGTGAAAGAAGGGGAGGATCAGAGAAGATAGGATCAAACAGTCTTTTTACACAAGGTGGAAGATGAACCCCTTGGGTTCCAAAGTGAGTATAACTCGCATGCTTTACTGTATATACAGACTGATTTTACTGTTGTGGGTTTAGTAACACTTTAAAACCTTTTTACAAACAATGTCTATTTTACTAGTCTTGCCTCCATTTGCCTCCATTTTTTTTACTGTAAGGCCGCGTACACATGCGCGGACTGTTCGCCCAACTTTGTCCGTCCAACAGTTTCGGCAAACAGTCCGCTCAAACTTAGCATGGACGGACATGGCCACACACGACGGACGAACAGTTTGCTGAAACCGTGCGCGATGACGTGAACGGCACGTACGACGGGACGAAAAATACGACGTCCTATACACTGCATTATAGCTTTCGGCGTGAAAATCCTTTCTGAGCATGCGCGCAACTTTGTTTGACGAACAAGCCTACACACGGGCGGACTGTTCGCTCAAACAAGGTTTCAGCGGACAGTTTTTCGGAAATTCCGAAAAACCTTGTCCGTCCAACTGTCCGCTGAAACTGTCCGCTGAAAGCCCACACACGAGCGGACTGTCCGCCCAAACACTGTTCAGCGGACAAAGTTGGGCGAACAGTCCGCCCGTGTGTACGCGGCCTAACAGTACAGTTACACCTGTACTGCAAGATGCCTAGATATGATTGTGCAACCAAATCGGTACAAGAATTAAGCTGGCTATATACGACTTGAAATTCAAACTGTGGGTAATACAATCCAGCTTCACAAGCTTCGATCAGAAAGTAACAAATATGTCAGCTGAGCAGTGACTGCAGCCCAGGGCTGGGACAAGGGAACTGGCAAAAGGGGGCAACTGCCCTGGTTGCAGTGTTGCCATGTGGATGGGAGGGGTACTGAGAGCTTGTCGGCATCCCGTTCTTAAGGTCCCTGAATGACAGAAGTAATGCTTCTGACAGGGAGCCCACTGCAGGCTGCGATAGCTGCTGGAGGGAGGATTCTGCTCTCTCCTCCTTTCAACAGCCGTGTGTGGGAGAGCAGGCAGGGCAGTGCCCATGCTAAGAACACAGACACCATCTTCTCTGCTGGAGAGGAAGGTCAGACTGCTGTTCTTGCTTACCTCCCCTTGTCATGTGACATATCACATGACCAGTAGAGGGGAAGCACCCAAGACTGCTTTCCCAGGCAGGTGCCACACTGAGGAGTTCTGAGCCTAAGCACAAGGAGGGTGGGGGAGGAAGTTAGTCCCCAGAGATCCTCTCTTCCTCTTATAACCATTCTATGCCCCTCAGGGTTCACTCACACTTGTGGCTGTGGAGCAGTAAAACATGGTTGAACAGCATTTTTAACACCCCCCCCCCCCCCCCACACACATCCACTGCTCTTTTAGTCACAAAAAGCAGTGCCCAGGGATATACACCTGCCAAGAAATAATCCTACTGTGACATTTGGTGGGCAGTATCTCGGCAGAACTCAATCCATTTACGGAGTGGGGTTACACTGCAACCGCATGGTGGTACAGACTTTTAGGGGTTATACCAGGCTCTAATGAGGCAACAGAATGCCAACTGCTAGACCCCCTCTGAAAAAGGATCCACCATGGATCCAAATGATACCAAATCAATTCTCTCCAGACTAACAAGATTGACACAGGAACATTATTCGTTCATGTGACACTACCAATTTCTGCTGTAGATGCAATTTTTCCTCACGCTGATGCCAGGGCATTTCTTTCTATACCACTGTTAGCCCCATATCATACTGTAGAAAAATGTGTACCACTATTAAATTCATAAGTAACATATGTTTTGGTGTGGCATGCCGTGCATGCACTGCTATTAATTTCACAACACCCCCACTTCACCAGAGGATGGGGGTAGGTGCATTTTGGCATCTTTGCCCTGGGAATCAAAGAATGATCTTTTCCTGGCACTGATGCAGCCAATCATCAGCAGTCACTGTTCAGATACTCTGACAACTGTGTCTGCCAGCTGTCAGTATACAATAGCCTACAGCCGGAGAATCGCCTATTTACCTTGGGATAAATTAAAGAAATCTTTAGGTTTATAGCCAGCTTTAAATTTACTGCTGAGTAATCAATACTGAGACCTGGTCAAAAATAACATGCAGGGATATAAAACTATTTAACGATAAATAGCGTGCAAGAATTCAATTGGGCTTTTGTATTTTTCTGTGTACGGTACAAGCATATAGAGCTTATTAATTTATATAAAGCAATCAGTATTTGGATAGTGCCTTCATACTGTACAGTGGCTGGAGATTGGTGGGTTAAGCCAAAGGAAATCCAATATATGTGATATAAAGACAACTCTGAACTGATAAACCTATTCAAAACATTTTATCCTAGAATTCTATTAACATGGCACAGTTTCATGGTTCTTGCAAAAGAGGGCTTAATCAAATCATTTTATTGAAGCCCTCAGGAAACAAGCTAGCCAAATTAAAAATTCAAATTTATGTTATTTTATTACAGCTAAAGAATTAAAATGTTGTTTTCCCATCGAAAAATTTAATTTAGAAAAACAGATAAAAGTCACACTAAACAGAACAATGTTGTATAAAATTGAAAAAGCAGCTTAAGATAAAAAATTGCTTTCTTTCACAATTTTTTTGTTGAGTAAAAAGGCAAACATACAAAACAGAAAACAGACGCCAAGGCCAGCGACTGAAAGCATACATACCACAGACAAATATGCCTCTTATATAGTATAATCTATAACAACAGATAAAAAGACAAAAGGTAACCAGGTGAGGGTGCCTCGATACCAATGCGGTCCATTGGGAAAGCAATGATCAGTGCAACTCTCGACAATCAATGAATTGTTTTCTAAGCGATTGTTCTTCTGTTGTTGGACATTTTGCAATTTACAATTCACTTGTGTTTTTATGAGTGGACTAATTCTGGACAGATTTTCAAATCTTTTCCATTTTTTCCACAGAATATCAGCAGCAGTGTTTACATTTGAAGGCTTGAAGCTTGGTAAGTACCAGGTGACATGCACAACAGAACCGAATGTACATGGCAATGTTAAAAAAAAAAATAGCATAGTTAGTGAGATAACACAGAGGGAGAGCTATAGACTATGGGGGTGGATGAGAGTCACAAAGGGTGTTGTAAGACTGTAGGATAATGAGTAAGGAAACCCATATCTAAATTTAGACCATTATTTCTTGTGTCAAATAGAAGTATCATTCTTAGTTCAAAAGTTTTCTAAAACATTGAGGTCTTCGAATTTGAATCTCAAAACCAGCTGAGGGATTGGCATAGAGAGGTAGCAGACACATAATGACTGATATTGTGAATGAGTCTGGCAACAGCATTCAGGACAGAATGAAAAGAGGATAGCTGCCCTGTATAGAGGTAGGCCTGTGATGAGTAATTTGCAATAGTTAAGGTAAGAGATAACATGAGAGTGATTTAGTAGCTTGGTTGTGTCATTGGTCAGAAATAAGCATATTTTGGAAATAGTACTGATGTGAAGGTGGCAAGATTTGGACAGTGAATGGATGTGGGGCTGAAAAAAGAGATCAGAGTCTAGGATTACACTTAGTATGAGGAGGTAGCTGTGTTTTTGATCTTGATGAAAAAGTTCACAGAGGGGGCATCAGGAGGAGGATGTGTGACGACCGTCCAGCACCCAGTTTAGGTGCCTCAATGAAAATACAGCTTCCTCGAGCACCCAAGAACCAGATGACACTAGATTAGTTGCAATATGAACTCACTTTATAGTAAACTCACACAGAAAATATACTGTACAATGCAAGATCAGATAAGAGTTTGATCACATTATCCTAACTGATGCAAACTGTAAACAGAACATTTAAGGAACAGCTACCATAAGCAGTGTTCTAATTAACCACTTAACAACCGCCCATTGCCGATTAACGGCTTCAGGGCGGTTGTTTAACTCTGAGAGGCCGTTAATTAACGGCCTCCCAGAATTCTGCTCTCGCGCACCCCCTGGGGCGCGCACTCGAGAGCATCCGTGACCGCCGGGTCCACAGGACCCGGCGCATCACGAATCACGGTAAACGGCCGCTCAGCGCGGCCGTTTACCACGTGATCGCTCCGTCAAATGACGGAGTGATCACTTGTAAACAAACCGGCGTCATGTTATGACGCCGGTTCCTCCCTCCCCCTCTCTGTACCGATCGGTACAGCGGAGGGGGAAGAGATCGGTGTCAGCAGCGATGTGGGCTGCATCTGCAGTGCCCACATCGCTGCGCACCGAAAATTAACCCCTCAATTCCCTGCCAACACTCTGCAATACCCTGCCATTACTCTGCATTACTCTGCAATACCCCCATTACTCTGCATTACTCTGCAATACCCCCATTACTCTGCAATACCCCCATTACTCTGCATTACCCTGCAACACTCTGCATTACCCTGCAGCACTCTGCATTACCCTGCAACACTCTGCATTGCCCTGCAACACTCTGCATTGCCCTGCAACGCTCCGCAATGCCCTGCAACGCTCCGCAATGCCGTGCAACGCTCCGCAACACCTTGCAACACTCCGCAACACCTTGCAACCCTCCGCAATACCCTGCAACACTCTGCAATACCCTGCAACACTCCGCAACACCTTGCAACACTCCGCAATACCCTGCAACACTCCGCAACACCTTGCAACACTCCACAATACCCTGCAACACTCCGCAACACCTTGCAACACTCTGCAATACCCTGCAACACTCTGCAATACCCTGCAACACTCTGCAACACCTTGCAATACCCTGCAACACCTTGCAATACCCTGCAACACCTTGCAATACCCTGCAACGCCCTGCAATACCCTGCAACGCCCTGCAACACTCCGCAACGCCCTGCAACACTCTGCAATGCCCTGCAACACTCTGCAATGCCCTGCAACACTCCGCAACACCTTGCAACACTCTGCAATACCCTGCAACACTCTGCAATACTCTGCAATGCTCTGCAATACCCTGCAACACTCTGCAATACCCTGCAACACCCGCCAATACCCTGCAACACTCTGCAATGCTCTGCAACACCCGCCAATACCCTGCAACACTCTGCAATGCTCTGCAACACCCGCCAATACCCTGCAACACTCTGCAATGCTCTGAAACACCCGCCAATACCCTGCAATGCAATACTCTGCAACGCCATACTCTGAGATACCCAGCCATAGTCGGTGATACCCTGCAATACCCAGCCATAGACATCCCCCCCCCTCCCGCCGCCCTCCGGTGCTTCTATCGAATCGCTAATACGATCAAAGACAGAATCTTTTTTTTTTTTTTTTTTTTTTTTTCAGGCTTCCCAGCTTAGAAGTGAGATGTGGGGTCTTATTGACCCCACATCTCACTGTAAAGAGGACCTGTCATGCCATATTCCTATTACAAGGGATGTTTACATTCCTTGTAATAGGAATAAAAGTGATCAAAAAAAATATTTTTGGGGAAAAAAATGTCAAACTAAAATAAATAAAGTAAAATGAACAATAAAAAAAAATGTTTTTTTTTTTAAAGCGCCCCTGTCCCCATGTGCTCGCATGCAGAAGCGAACGCATACGTAAGTCCCGCCCACATATGAAAACGGTGTTCAAACCACACATGTGAGGTATCACTGCGAACGTTAGAGCGAGAGCAATAATTCTAGCCCTAGACCTCCTCTGTAACTCAAAACATATAACCAGTAAAAAAAAAATTAAATTGTCGCCTATGGGGATTTTTAAGTAGCGACGTTTGGCGCCATTCCACGAGCGTGTGCAATTTTGAAGAGTGACATATTAGGTATCTATTTACTCAGCGTAACTTCATCTTTCACATTATGGAAAAATTGGGCTAACTTTACTGTTTTTTTTTTTTTTTTAAGCCCAAAACTGTTTTTTTTTCCAAAAAAAAGCATTCGAAAAATTACTGCGCAAATACCGTGCGAGATAAAAAGTTGCAAAGACCACCATTGTATTCTCCAGGGTGTTTGCTAAAAAAACTTATATAATGTTTTGGAGTTCTATGTAATTTTCTAGCAAATAAATGATGATTTTTACATGTAGGAGAGAAATGTCAGAATTGTCCTGGGTGCTCCAGAACACCTGATGGCGCTCCCTGCATGTTGGGCCTCTGTATGTGGCCACACTGTGTAAAAGTCTCACACATGTGGTATCGCCATACTCGGGAGTAATAGCAGAATGTGTTTTGGGGTGTAATTTGTGGTATGCATATGCTGTGTGTGAGAAATAACCTGATAATATGACAATTTTGTGAAAAAAAAAAAGGTAAAAAAAATCTTGATTTTGCAAAGAATTGTGGGAAAAAATGACAACTTCAAAAAACTCATCATGCCTCTTACTAAATACCTTGGAATGTCTTCTTTCCAAAAAGGAGTAATTTGGGGGGTATTTGTACTTTTCTGGCATGTTAGGGTCTCAAGAATTGAAATAGGCCGTCAGTACTTCAGGTGTGATCAATTTTCAGATATTGGCACCATAGCTTGTGGACTCTATAACTTTCACAAAGACCAAATAATATCCACCAATTTGTACTTATTTTTACCAAAGATATGTAGTAGTATAAATTTTGGCCAAAATTTATGAAGAAAAAATTACTAATCTGCTAAATTTTCTAACAGAAACAAAGAAAAATTCATTATTTTACAGAATTTTCGGTATTTTTTCCTTTATAGCACAAAAAATAAAAAACCCAGCGGTGATTAAATACCACCAAAAGAAAGCTCTATTTGTGTGAAAAAAAGGACAAAAATTTCATATAGGTCCAGTGTTGCATGACTGAGTAATTGTCATTCAAAATGCGAGAGCACCGAAAGCTGAAAATTGGTCTGGTTATTAAGGGTGTTTAAGTGCCCAGTGGTCAAGTGGTTAAACAGTAAACTAATCAACATAAACATATAACATCTCACAATAGTTCGGTAACAAGGACACAATATTAATCACATCTCCAAGAGATGGGCAGACAGACAAACAATAGGTGACTCAATTAACAATGGGAATTCACACCTAGGAGGCACACAATGGAGAAATGATACCATGGGAGAAAGACCCCTTAATAAACAGATTATAGCAGGAGACACCAGAATCAGGTTGTTTTGAGCTGATTATATTAACATCTGCTTTGAATCTCCCCGTCTAAAAGCAGTCATTGCTGGTTTGGGCACAAAGATCCCAAATTGGTGTGTTTTGGGGAGACATAGACCCGAATCCAAAGCAAGACCACTCCAAGATTCCCCCTGGCACACACCTCTTAAAGAGTAGTGCTCCCTCAAATATCAGGGCCCATAGTCAGTAGGCAAGATGCTACCCCGCAGTCCCTTCCAAAAACCCCTGTCCCGGTTGGGTCTGTCACAGGAAGTATTATAACCTCAGTTTAACTAGACTAGCTTTAAGCTTAAATTGATTTTTTATTACAAAATGTAATTCCTTTGAAAAAAAATAGATACAAATAGACCTCTCCATACCAGCCGCCAAGCAGCCATCATCCTTCTCTAATTCAAACAATTGTTGTGGATACATACAGAGATGTTTGGATCTGCAGATGTTTTTAGGGTAAGGCAATCGATCTTTTTTGATTTCAAATAAAGGCTTTCTCCCAGGTCCTAAAACAAGAAGGGATGATCTTTGTTCTGCACAGAACAAACAGAAAAAACTCTATGGAGGGGTTGTTTGACCATTGATGGAATCACTGAGAAATTACAGACATCTATTGTTTATCTGTTTTCTACAAAAGGCACCAGAAGATATTTATTTTCTGAGGGGGTCATGTGTGATTGGCCATTTTTATCACTGTGAAGTTGGCAAAAAAAAAGATGAGGTATGTTAGAAAAAAATGCTTTTATACCCAGCAAAAACCAGCAACTAAAAAATTCCAGTAAAAAGAGATAAAAGCCCTAGAGGGCGATTTTGAAATGTCGATTCATATTCAGTCTCAGTATTTCTGTGAAATAATTTACTGGTCTGGGTTATACGTACGTTTCCATTACATAAACCAAAAAAGTGTTTTCAACTTACTTTTCGTAAACTTATTATTGAATCTAAAAAGCACAATGTGTCACAAATTAGACCGACAGGGAGGGGAATTCGGCAACGAAAGAAGGAAGGCAGGTCCGCCGTGAAGAAACTAATGTTGAAGGCTTTCTCTATAATGTAAAAATGAACTGTCAAAACAAAGAAAATATGTAGCTTGGAAAATAGCAGAGATGTTTTCATCACCGAGAATCATAGAGAAATAAATATCACTTTTCAGGTGGAATGAATTTCAGCCCTTTGAAGAGACTCGGAGCTTCCATACAATTTGACCAGCCGTACCATCATAATCATTCTCTCTCCTGCGCTGGGGATGAGTATTTAATCAGCATCAGAACATGGAATGTGCTCAGAAATATATTGCTTCCTCTGTTTTTATTACTACAAAGATATAAGGCAGTACTGACTGCAGACTGGAATTTTATGTGCAATATTATTTGTAATTGAACGTTTTCCTTGGGTTATAATTATAGAGGAACTTTGGTCTTATGGCAAAGCAGGATATTGTTTTCAAAGGAGTTTTTGAAGTCACTAAATACAGTCAAGGATCTGATACTCTGAAAAAATAATTGTGTCTTTGCCTGCCCCCTCCACTACATCAGGTTAGTTTAAAGAACAGTGTCAATATAGAAAAAAATAATTAAAGCTAAACTCCAGGCCTATTGCATTAGGATGTGCACCCCAAAGCTCAAACAGAGCAACAGAGGCAGTGGCTAGGGGTGTGCACATGTCATGGCTGTGATGCTATGCTTCACAGCCATGGCAGAAATAACAGAGTGCAAAGCACATGTGAATGATTTCATAATGTTTTTAATTATTTTTTTATATTTTGTATTTTCTACATTTTTTTTTTACATTTTTATTTATTTTTTACTGCCCTTTTTGGGGGGTCTTTGGTGAAATTACGGGGTTCTAAACAGACCCTGATGTCTTATGTTTGAGACTGAAAAAGGGACTGAGAACAGGCTGGGGGAGCAGATGCTAAAACTGATCCCCCTGCAGTGCAGCCAGAGGGAAGGAGAGGAGGAAAGAATGTCAGTGCTGCAGGGGGAGGAACAAGAGGATCAATACTGCAATAAGGCAGCACAGCCAGTCCTCCGGCTTGGTTGGTGCCTCGGCCCCCCTTTTGAATACAAGGACGCTGGACCGGTACAGAAAGGCAGACTGTACTGCCTTATTATTGACTCTTGTGAACAATGTAATTAGGGTATGTTCAAGCACACCCGGAACACCCCCCGCACACGCCTATGCTATAGGCAGATTATCCTTTATTAAAGTGGAGTTCCACTGTTTTTTTTTTTTAAGTCAGCAGCTACAAATATTGCAGCTGCTGACTTTTAAAATATGGACACTTACATATCCAGGGTGCCCGTGATGTCAGTACCCGAAGCCGATCTGTCCCTTGGCTCTTGGGTGCTGGCACCACCATTTTCGGTCAGAGAATAAGTGAAGCCTTGCTGGTTCCCTACTGCGCATGCGTGACTCGTGCTACACGTTCCCACTGGTCCCTGCTGTCTTCTGGGACCCGTGTGTCTCCTAGAAGACAGCGCGAGGGGGGGTGGGAAGTGGCATAGATACCCGTGGACAGCAAGGCTATCTATGCCCAGAAGTGGGAGCAAGATACCTGTATTAGACAAGTATCTGCTCCCCCCTGAAAAGTGGCAAAATGTGACACTGGAGGGGGGTTCCGTAAAGCGGAAGTTCAATTTTTGTGTGGAACTCCGCTTTAATCCCTATGCATCCTTTATACTGGAAAAAGGATGTGCAGCAGGACTGGGAGGCAATCACGTGCTGCATAAAAATAAGGAATATTTAGTGAGGAGGATAGCCAAGTGAGCAAAGGGATGAAACTTCTGCTGCTTTTACACTGCCTGGTCAAAAGGTAATCCTCAATTCCTGTATTCTTTAAAGCGCTTGTAAACCATTAAAAAGAAAAAATGCACAAAGCATGTCCCTCTATAGTGTACTAGCCGCAATCCAAAGCACTTAGTGTGGATCCTAGCTGCTGCTCTCTCTGCTATTTGCATGAGTCTCTCCTGACAAGTTACACCAACACCACAGAATTTCAGGGAATGACCCCCCCCCCCCCAACACACAGAAGGTGATTGACAGTCTCAGCTGCGCATGTTTCCATATGAGACTTTTTAGAGGGGGTGTCTTTTACCTTCACTCAAGTCTCAGATTACACTCAAATCCCTGCTCTGTGCTCTGCAGTGTGTGCACTGCAAATCCTAAACCCTATATTGCAAAAAGAACTCTGCCTGAAACTTTTGAAAAACTGAGAAAAACCGTGTGTTTTAGGTCTCATGCACACTGGACATAAAACGCCTGTAGCATTAGCTGTGGAAAGTTGTAGTTGTAGAATGAATTTTGCAGCATTTTTGCAGTAGCGTTCTTTAGAATTTTTTTGCATTTTTTTTCTTAGTATTTTCCTCCATTTGCTTCGTTTTTTTAAGCAAAACTTTACTCCCAAAAAAGCTTATGGCTCAAGAATGCTCATAAATGCTGAATAGCCAAATTTGTCAGCATTTATGAGAGTTTCTGAGCGTTTTTTCAGAGTTCGAGTGTTTTTTCCAGCCAGTAAAAGCTCCTGCCAAAACACACTGATAAAAACCTATGTGTGCATAAATACATAGGATAACATGCTGGGAAGTTTACAGGCTGCAGAAAAAAAAAAAACACCTGAAGCCAAAAACAGAAGCTATAAAATGTGCATGAGGCCTTAAGAGTCTGTAGAGAAGAGAGAACTGCAGATATACAGGTACAAATTGTGTAGGAGGATTTGTTTCATCTCTGCGTATCACCTGAGGCCGGTCACTTCACTGGGAATATGTGAGGGTTTACAACCACTTTAAAACTGAAATCCAGTTTACCTTCAGTTTTGCACAGTTATCCAGGCTCCTCTCCTGTACTGCTTGTTCCAATTTCACTGCAAACTGTGAGCTTCTTTTGCAGCCTCACTGCGCCCAACAATTGCATCCACTGAGTCCATCAATTGCATCCACTGAGTCCATCCATTGCATCCACTGTATCCATCAATTGCAGCCACTGTGCCATCAAATGTAGCCACTGTGCCATCATTTTCAACCACTGTGCCCTCAATTGCAGCCAATGTGCCCTCAATTGCAGCCACTGTGCCCATCAATTACAGCCACTGTGCCCATCAGTTGCAGCCACTGGGCCCATCAAATGCAACCATTGTGCCATCAATTTCAGCCACTGTGCCATCAAATTCAGCCACTGTACCCATCAGTTGCAGCCACTGTGCCCATCAAATGCTGTCACTGTGCCCATCAGTTG
The DNA here is from genome assembly GCF_037356315.1 of Lithobates pipiens. Lineage (NCBI taxonomy): Eukaryota > Metazoa > Chordata > Amphibia > Anura > Ranidae > Lithobates > Lithobates pipiens. The sequence continues at coordinate 530,209,132 of NW_027507758.1, read as the reverse complement.
CAGCCACTGTGCCCATGAAATGCTGCCACTGTGCCCATTAAATGCAGTCACTGTGTCATCAAATGCAGCCACTGTGCCCATCAAATGCCGCCATTGTGCCCATTAAATGCAACCCCTGTGCCCATCAAATGCTGTCACTGTGCCCATCAAATGCAGCCACTGTGCCCATCAAATGCCGCCACTGTGACCTCAATTACAGCCACTGTGCCCATCAATTGCAGCCACTTTGCCCATCAATTGCAGCCACTGCGTTTATCAAATGCAGCCACTGTGCCATCAAATGCAGCCACTGTGCCCATCAAATACAGCCACTGTGCCCATCAAATGCAGCCACAATTCTATCAAATGCAACCACTGCAGTCATTTTGCCCATCTAACACTCAGCTTTCATTCTCAGTCTCGGATCTCTCACACTAAACGGCATATGTAGGTCAGTATTTGTGGATCTCTCTTATCTTCAGGATCCTGGCCATATCCCCACTGATCCTCCACAGTCCCAGCATTCTCTGGGACTGTGACATCATAATGGGTGGGGACATCATCCGGTGATGTCCCTATATAAGTCGCTGCACGCCGCGTGTCCTGTCATAGTGACCGGAGACAGCGATGAGGCCACATCTCCAGAAGAGAAGAACAGAAGACGGCGACAGTGGCAGTGGCGACAGAAGACCGGGCCACCGCTTGTAAAAGAGCTAGAAGAAGGCGCAGTGGCCCGGCAAGAAGAACCGAAGAGGGGGACAAGACCCCCGAAGTCAGAAGAAGAGGGCGGCTGCGAAAAAGAAAGCCGGGCTCCTCTGCTAGTAAAAGAGCTAGCAGAAGATAGTGGAGGAGTCCAGCGAGAAGACCCCCGAAGATGGAAGAAGACCCCCGGAGCTGTGCAATAAACTATTTTAACCCTTGTGTGTTGTGTTTTTTTTTACATTTTGTTCACAGGTGAATAGGTAGGGGTACATTGTACCCCATACTCATTCACATAGGGTGGGGGGCCGGTATCCAGGGGCCCCCTTATTACGATAAGCCCCCCGCCCGCAGACCCCGACAGCCAATGGCCAGGGTTGTCGCAAAGGGGCCCTTGTCCTCATCAACATGGGGACAAGGTGCTTTGGGGTGGGGGGCCGCACGGCCCCCCTTCCCCAAGGCACCCCCCCATGTTGAGGGCACGCTGCCTGGTACGGCTCAGGAGGGGGAGTGCTCGCTCGCCCCCATCCCCTTTCCTGGCCGGCCGGGTAACGTGGTCGGATAAGGGTCTGATATGGACCTAGGGGGCGACCCCCACGCCGTTTTTTTGGTGTAGGGATTCCCCTTTAAGTCCATACAAGGTGACAGGGCCAGCGACGCTTCCTTCGCTGGTGCCGGCTACCTGGAGCCGCACTCAAAATGAGCGGACTTTTCTCCGGGCGGGAAAAGTCCATTCATTTCAAAAGTACGGCGGACAGATTGATGTGCAAAACTCCAATCTTAGTCTGCCGGACTTTTAGGTAAAAAAAGTCCACCGGAGCCTACACACGGGCGCTTTTCCACCGGATTGTTTGATCGTGTGTACGCGGCATTAGATTTGCTTTTAGCTAAGGCAAAGCCAGCCATTAAAGTTATAATGCAATTTAATTTGTAAAACTGGTAAATGAGGTTTTGTAAAAAGTATTGTAGAATATAGTTACCTTTAAAGTTGCACTGAACTCTGGTTTAAAAAAATAAAATCAATTCAAGTATTTATTATTAACTTCAAAAAGTACTTTATATTGCTCTCAGACTCCTCCAGATTTCCCACTGTATGCAGGAACATAGCCACCCTCTGATGCTTGCTCCTGAGATGGATTCGGGACTATGCGCTATGGGATTTTTAGTGTACATAGAGCAGTGCAATGCTCATGACTGCAACTTAATATGGACTATCCGTTCCAAAAAAATAGACGTGAGAAGGATAAGGAAAGGTTCAGCAGCTCACTGAGCAGTGTTAATTTTGATGTCTAATTTCAATTTCATTTTAGTCATAGTCTTTTGGCTAAAATGCAATTTTAGTCTTAGTCGTATTTTAGTCATCTGAATTGTTTTAGATTTTAGTCGTATTTTAGTTGACTAAAATCTCCAGTACATTTTAGTACTAAAATCTAAACTAAATCAAAACTAAAATCTAATGGGTTTAGTTAAATTGTAATGCATTATTTAAGCATTTCCAAACTCATTATATACTCCTGGAGTAAAAATCTAATAACAATTTGTTATTTATGGTATTAATGTTTGAACAAGCCCTACAGACACAGATTTAGCCATTGTGAGATATAACGTCTGTGGCAGCACGCAGGTAAAGTCACCTGGTTGTATCCAGGATGGGAAATATGTGTGCCCTAGATTCAGGCTTTACGCAGACTTGTACAACTAGAGAGGAAGAGTTAATGAGCCCAGCTGAAGTAAGTGGGCTCATTAAGACCTCTACAAAAAACCCCAGCATGCTTAGGGAGATACTCCATCCTGGAACCAGTTTTGTGTGTATAGACTGGGGAGTGTGATATCTGTTCTGTGCGGTGAGTTAACGCCTGTGTGGCAAACCCCTACAACAGAGACAGGGACTGGGGGCAGCACAAGGCTGCACTCAGTTGTTAGACAGGGAGTCTAAGTGTGTAATTAGAGGTCAAGCTGACCAGGATTTATTTTCATGTTTTATTTTTGTTTGGCTGTTATATGTTTCACTGCATGTAGCATAAAATAAACTGCATCTTTTGTTTTTTTGCACCTACAACGCTGTCTGCTGTGCCTAATTTTGTGTTGTGAACCCATCCAGGGGGTCACACACACCCGCTGCCGAGCTAACCCCTCACAGTTGGTGGAGAATTTTGGCAGTTTTTTTTAAGGCCAGCATGGAAGAGATACTGAGACAGCTGGCTCTAGCAAATGCAAATCAGCAGCAAGCAAATGCAAATCAGCAGCAAACAAATGTAAATCAGCAGCAAACAAATGCAGCTTTACAAAAGAGCCTTGCAGCCCAGCAGCAGACAAATGCAACTTTGCAGCAGAGTCTGGAAGCTCAGCAACAAGCCCAGCAGCGATCTGAAGCCCGCTTCATAGACCTGTTGCAGAAGCAAGAGCAGAGTTTTCAACAGCAAATAGAGACATTAATACAGCAATGTCCGCAGACCAATGAGGCAAGTGGTTACACTAATACCGCATCCTTTGGTGTGAGCCGTTTACTGACAAAAATGACTGGAGAGGATGATCCGGAGGTGTTTTTGACCACATTTGAAAGGACTGCTGAAAGGGAAAAGTGGCCTAAGGAGCAATGGGCTGGACTGGTGGCCCCTCTGTTAACTGGGGAATCGCAGAAAGCTTATTATGACCTAGAGCCTGACCAAGCAAAAGACTATGTGGTGCTAAAAACAGAAATATTGGCACGGCTGGGTGTTACCCTGGCCGTCCGGGCTCAGCGTGTGCATAATTGGACTTTTCAGGTTGGAAAACCCCCCAGCTGACACTTTTTAAACAGCATTTTTTTTCCCCCTCTTTCTTCCTCCCAAATTAGGGGAGGGGTTAATTGTTCACAGGTGTATAAAGGTAGTTATACAAACTCCCCCTTGAGCTTGCTCCCTGATTGTGGCTTGCATGTGGATTTTCTGAACATAAGTGGATTTTTTTGAACTAAAGTGGAGAGTTAATAACCAGGAGTTGAAAACAGGAGTTAAGACAGGAGTCTCTAACCTCTATCCTACATCCATCCTCCCCTCCATTTTAAAGATCCCACTGCAAGGGGCAACCAGACAGCTTTCCAGAAATGTCAGGCTGACAGCAAGCCAGATTCACCGGATCAGAGTGTTTTAAGGGGACAACCGCAGCCAGGTAAGCTCGCACCTCCACTCCCCCCCCCCCCCCCCCAGTGATTGTTCCAGGGACTCTGTCCGACCGCCTACGGGGATCAGGAAGGAATTTTTGCCCCACTGGTGCATTTGGCTGCTACTGTCAGGGGGTTTTTTGCCTTCCTCTGGAACAACCATAGGTTAGCATACCCCTACCTCCGGCCTCCTTTCCATTTTTTACGCTATCCTAGGACGACTATTCCAGATCACAGCCAGACTTCTTTTCTAAGCGGAGACCTCCACCTTAAGTAAAGGCAGCTGGAACAGCCAGCAACCGAATACAACAACTCCTTCCGCATCCATATAGGCATCCCCTGATCAACTTGCGCGCTAATAGCCTCAAGCACGGCGGCAAGTCTGATACCTAGCCCCACCTCAGGATCAATACCCTGATCAGGATCATCATCTTAGGCCCATAGTACCATCAACAGCATCCACAAACCATGTGCTACTTCAAATACTCAGCTGAAGTTCTGCACAGACTAAGGAACATCAACACCACATTGCCATCTTCCATACAAAAAATACTTCAAAGAGAACAACTATTAAAAACCGGACGACAAGCAGCTCCCAACCACAGGAAGACATCTACTCGACCACTACAATTAGATTGCGCCTTGATTAACGCCAGGTCTGCAGTCAAACATAGACTGGAAGTACACGACTTCATCATCGAGAACAATGTAGATTGTCTCTTCATCACCGAAAGCTGGTTAACCTCTGACTGCAACACCATCCTCACCGAATTGGTGCCGGAAAACTACAGGATCCTAACCGAACACCGGATAGGGAAAAAAGGAGGAGGCCTAGCAGTGATCTTTAAAGGTCACCTGGATCTCACTAAACCATCATCTCAGAACCCAGTGTCTTTTATGGAAACCCTGACGCTACATTTTCAACCAACACCCCATGACACCACTCATATTCTACTGTGCTACAGACCACCGGGACCAAAGTCCAATCTTCTTTCACCCCTCACGGAAATCTTTGCAATGCACACCCTAAAATTCAAAAATTTCCTGGCACTCGGAGATTTCAACCTTTGGGCAAATGAGCCTAAAGACCCCATCGCGACTGCCTGCATCAATCAACTAGAAGAACTGGGTCTACAGCAACTGATAAAGACTCCCACGCATGGGTCAGGACACACCCTGGACCTCATTTTCAAACAGAACATCGACGTCAACATATGCGACAACATAACTCTGCCATGGACGGATCACCACGCCATCAAATTCAAAATCACTACCAACATCACCAACGCAAAACAGAAACCTGTAACAACGCACTGGACCAGATCGCATAAAAAACTGTACTCCGAAGCCTTCAAAACCACTCTGTCCAAAAAAATATCTACAATAACCTTAAACCACTCTACGGAGGAAACACTCAACTCCCTGAACAAGGCATTACTGCAATCAGCAGACTCGGTAGCACCAAAACGCAGGGCTCTCATCAGGAAGAAAAATGCTGGATGGTTTAATAGCTCCCTCTCCGTACTAAAGCAAGAACGCAGAAGAGCGGAAAGAACATGGAGAAGAAATCCCACCGAGGAAAACCTATTTAACTACAAAGGTCTGACAGAGAATTATCGGAAAGCAATCTTCAAAGCCAAAAAGGATCACTTCTCATATACAATCTCAACGGCCGCAAACCAACCACGGGAACTGTTTAAACTGGTTAATCAATCAATGAATCCGGTGTGCCTAGAACCCCCAGAAAGCGAATCCCAGGATTACTGTGACAAACTGTCAGATTTTTTCATCGATAAAGTCAAAACCATCAGGGAAACAATTTGTCAGAAGAAAACATCCGACCTCAGCCAGCAAATACATAAAGAGGATGTCCGCACCAACATACCGCAACCGCCAAAATTTTCACTATCCCCAATTACCGTAGACACCGCAAAAAACATCATTAATAAACTGCGTGACAGTACCTCACCTATTGACATCATCCCCACAAAACTACTGAAAGAATGCTCCGACATCGTGGCTCCAACCATAACCCACCTCATAAACCGATCATTCCACGAAGGGATTGTTCCCAGCATCCTCAAACAAGGCATCGTCAAACCTCTACTCAAGAAACCAAACCTGGACCCTCAGGATCCAAACAACCGTAGGCCAATTACAAGCCTCAACACCATTTCTAAGATCATGGAGAAAGCTGTAGTACATCAGCTACAACTTCACCTGGATACTCACAAACTCCTGGACCCGCTGCAATCAGGCTTCCGCCCGGGTCATGGAACAGAAACAGCTCTCCTCAAGATTTGGGATGACGCCCTCGAAGCGGCAGATGACGGAGAGCCGTGTCTCCTCGTACTGCTAGACCTAAGTGCAGCGTTTGATACAGTAGATCACAATACTCTACTCGTCCGCCTCACAGAAGTAGCCGGAGTCCAAGACATAGATCTCCATTGGTTCGCGTCCTTCCTAGGAAATCGGTCACAGACAGTGAAACTAGGAAAATTCCTCTCCGAAACTCGGGCAGTCACCTGCGGAGTCCCTCAAGGCTCTCCGTTGTCACCCGTTCTCTTCAACATTTACATTCGCCCACTCCTTCAAATCATCAGATGCTCAGATCTCTGCTTCCACTCTTACGCTGACGACACGCAACTTTATTTCCGGATCAATGGAAAAAAAGATCACCAACAACAACTTGAAAACTGCCTCAAATCAATAGAGGACTGGATGACCACCAACTCCCTCCAGCTGAACCAATCAAAGACAGAGCTTCTTATCTTACACCCAAATCATAAGCCCGCAACCAAAACCTCCTGGTCTCCACCAACCGTCTTTGGGCAGACTATCTCCCCAAAGACCAAAGCCAAGAGTCTCGGGGTTATTTTAGACGCACAAATGTCAATGGATGCGCAAATAGGAGCAGTAGTCAGTCGATCTCACCATCTGCTGCGCATGCTTCGCAGACTCATCCCTTTTATCCCAAAGAATGACAAAGCAGTGGTAGTTGGAACAATCATTAATTCACGACTGGACTACGCAAACTCGCTTTACATAGGATTACCACAATATCAACTTGCGCGATTACAACTGATCCAAAACACGGCGGCAAGGCTGATAACAGGAAAAAAACCCTGGGAATCCATTTCTCCTTCACTGAGGAGCTTACATTGGCTAACTGTAAAAAATCGGATCACGTTCAAGACCCTTTGCCTCACCCACAAATGCGTGCATAGAGAAGCTCCGCAATACCTAATGGAGAAAATAAATCATTACACACCAAACCGCAGTCTTCGATCAGCCAACAAAAACCTCCTCCTCGTGCCCAAAGCCCGGTATAAATCCAAGGGGGATCGGAGATTCGCTGTCCAAGGGCCTCGGCTATGGAATGCTCTACCAATAAACATCCGCCTGGAAGAAAATCACCTGGCTTTTAGGAAAAAACTCAAGACCTTCCTCTTTTAGCAGATGATCAAAGCTCGCCACAGCGCCTAGAGGCGATTCAGTTCGCATTGTGCGCTATATAAGTATTTCATTCATTCATTCATTCAGGTCTCAAATGTATGATCTCATTCACCTGAGCAGGAAGTGGCTGCAGCCAGAGACTTTGACCGCACCAAACATTGTGGAACGTGTTGTTATGGATCGTTTCCTGAGAGCTCTTCCTACTGCCATCCAAAAATGGGTAAGCCATGGAGATCCAGAAAATGCCGATAAACTTGTGGATCTGGTTGAGAGGTACTTGGCTACAGAGAACCTGACCACCTCTTCCAGGGACTCACAGACTTTCCACCCTAAGACCAGATCATTCCCAGTGGCGGGTAAGATGACTCCAAGGGGTGAGGGTGGAGAGAGTGGGAGTTCTTCCTAAGGTCTGGCGGGAGCAGCCCAGGAAGCCCAGGCTGCAAGAGGCAGCGAAAAAGATTATTTGCTACCGCTGCCGCCAAGAGGGACATATTGCAGCCAATTGCCCCGTTGTGGATGAGCCTATGCAATGTGACTTTATAAGGGAGAGACGTCAGTCGCTGTTTGCGACAGTTGCATGCACTGCCATTCGGGGACCTGAGAAACATTTATGTAAAATGTGTATTAATGGTAGAAATGTTGATGTGTTGCTGGATTTGGGTAGCCTGGTAACGTTGATAAAAGCTGAATTAGTTACTACAGAGGTCTCTGGGAAGAACAGGGTGGCTGTTATTTGTGTGCATGGGGACACCCGAGAGTATCCTGTAACTTCAGTGTTTTTTGAGACCCCCAAAGGTAACCTCTCTCATCAGGTGGGGTTAGTGTCTCACTTACCACATGATGCTATTGTGGGAAGGGATTTTCCAAAATTCTGGGAACTCTGGGATTGTCCTGAGCCCCCCACTGGTGCCCCTATAAACCAGGAAGATGACCAGAATTCCTCTGGGAGTGGTGAGGACTCTCCTGAATTTCCTTTGTCGGTATTGGCGGGGGAAACTCGAGAAACTGGGGAGGAGCCAACATCAGCAGAACATGCCGTCTGTGGAGTTTTCAGATCTTGAGGTTCACAGGGAAAATTTTGCCACAGAACAGTTAAAAGACCCCACCCTAATAAAGGCACGGGAAAATGTGGTGAAAATAGATGGCGAGTTAGTGAACCCAGATAAGACTTGCACTTACCCGTACTTCACTATGGAAAAGGACCTGCTGTATCGAGTGGCTCAAAGGGCAGAAGAAACCATTGAGCAACTTGTAGTGCCCAAACCTTACAGGAAGTTGGTGTTAGAATTGGCCCATGGGCACATTCTAGGAGGTCATCTGGGGACAGAGAAAACCAGAGAGAGGATATTGCAGAGATTCTATTGGCCTGGGGTCATGAAGGAAATAGAAAATTATTGTTCCTCTTGCCCTGTGTGTCAGAAGTCGGCACCTATGCCACATTTCCGTAACCCGCTGGTACCTCTTCCTATTATTGAGGTCCCCTTTGAAAGGATCGCAATGGATTTGGTAGGTCCGATAATGAAGTCCGCCAGGGGGCATCAGTACATTTTGGTTATATTGGACTATGCCACCCGTTATCCGGAAGCAATTCCTCTTCGAAATACCTCGGCCAAAACCATAGCCAAAGAGCTATCTCTTGTTTTTAGCCGCGTGGGTATTTGTAAGGAACTGCTTACGGACCAAGGTACACCCTTTATGTCCAGGGTTATGAAAGAATTATGCAAGTTGTACAAAGTGACGCAATTGCGTACATCTGTGTATCACCCCCAAACAGATGGGTTGGTTGAAAGATTCAACAAAACCCTAAAACAAATGTTAAAGAAGGTGGTGGATAGAGATGGAAAGAATTGGGACTGTCTAATACCCTATCTGATGTTCGCCATTAGGGAGGTACCCCAATCCTCTACGGGTTTCTCACCCTTCGAGTTGCTCTATGGGAGACACCCAAGAGGGCTGCTGGATATCGCCAAGGAAACTTGGGAAAATGAGAGTTCTCCTCACAGGAGTGTGATTGAGCATGTCGCCTGATGCAAGATAGAATTGCACAGGTAATGCCAATTGTAAAGGAACATTTAACCCAAGCGCAGTTAGCACAGCAGAGAGTGTACAACCGTGGGGCCAAGACCCGTACTTTTTCCCCGGGGGATAGGGTCTTGGTGCTAGTCCCAACGGTTGAAAGCAAATTTCTGGCCAAATGGCAAGGTCCATATGAAGTAATTGAAAAAATTAGTGAGGTGAACTACAGGGTTAGACAGCCAGGAAGGCGAAAGCCGGAGCAGATCTATCACGTCAATCTGCTGAAAGCCTGGAGGGATAGGGAATCCCTAGTAGCAGAGACTTTGTCACAAGTACAGCCTGATTGCTTAGTTCCTGAGGTTGGAATAGCAGACACCTTATCGAAACCCCAACAACAGGAGGTTAAAGAGTTTGTACTTCGTAACAAAGAGATTTTCTCTGAGCTTCCGGGACAAACATCTGGCGTAGAGCATGACATTATCACCCCGCCAGGAGAAAGGGTAAAACTAAAACCTTATAGAATACCAGAGGCCCGACGGGAGGCAATACGTGGGGAGGTACAAAGGATGCTGGAATTGGGTGTAATAGAGGAGTCCCAGAGTGACTGGTCCAGTCCTATTGTACTAGTGCCCAAACCTGATGGGAGCTGGCGGTTTTGTAACGATTTTCGACAATTAAATAAAGTTACAAAATTTGACACCTACCCCATGCCGCGTATAGATGAGTTGATTGACCGGCTGGGAACAGCCCGATATATGACAACTCTTGATCTCACCAAAGGGTATTGGCAAATTCCCCTAGCCGAGTCGGCCAAGGAGAAAACTGCGTTTGTAACCCCAGATGGGGCATTCCAATATAAGAGAATGCCGTTTGGGTTACAGAATGCACCGGCAACATTCCAGCGGAAAATGGATAAGATTCTGAGGCCCCATCAGAAATATGCTGCAGCTTATCTGGATGATGTGATTATCCATAGCACAGACTGGGTCTCACATTTGCCAAAAGTACAAGCAGTCCTAGACTCTATCCGGGAAGCTGGGTTTACTGCCAATCCAAAGAAGTGTACCATTGGACAGGAGGAGGCCAAATATCTTGGGTACACTATTGGGAGGGGGTGATAAAACCCCAAGTCAATAAAGTCGAGGCCATACAGAGTTGGCCACGTCCCAACAGCAAGAAACAGGTACGAGCCTTTCTGGGAATCGCTGGCTATTATCGACGATTCATTCCCCATTTTGCTTCTCAGGCTGTGCCCCTCACCAACCTGACAAAAGGAAAAGAGTCGGTCATGGTTAAATGGTCCCCAGAGGCTGAAGAAGCATTTCAGTCCTTAAAAAGAGCCTTATGTAGCCAGCCAGTGTTGTACTCACCAGACTTCTCTAAGGACTTCGTGGTACAAACTGATGCATCAGACGTTGGGTTAGGAGCAGTGTTATCCCAGGTCTGGAACGGGGAAGAGCACCCAGTCATTTACCTCAGCAGGAAGTTGAAGTCCCATGAGGTAAATTACTCCACGATTGAGAAGGAATGTTTAGCAGTGAAGTGGGCTCTAGATTCCCTTCGGTACTATCTGCTAGGTAGGCACTTTGACCTGGTGACTGATCACGCTCCTTTAAAGTGGATGGCTCAAAACAAGGAGACCAATAGAAGGGTAAATAGGTGGTTCCTGGCCCTACAGGAATTTAACTTTACAGTTAAGCATCGCTCTGGTGTTAAAATGGGGAATGTGGATGCTTTGTCTCGGATACATGCGTGTCTGACTGCTTGTGTTACAACCCCAAGGTTGAAACAAGAGGGGGGGGTATGTGGCAGCACGCAGATAAAGTCACCTGGTTGTATCCAGGATGGGAAATATGTGTGCCCTAGATTCAGGCTTTACGCAGACTTGTACAACTAGAGAGGAAGAGTTAATGAGCCCAGCTGAAGTAAGTGGGCTCATTAAGACCTCTACAAAAAACCCCAGCATGCTTAGGGAGATACTCCATCCTGGAACCAGTTTTGTGTGTATAGACTGGGGAGTGTGATATCTGTTCTGTGCGGTGAGTTAACGCCTGTGTGGCAAACCCCTACAACAGAGACAGGGACTGGGGGCAGCACAAGGCTGCACTCAGTTGTTAGACAGGGAGTCTAAGTGTGTAATTAGAGGTCAAGCTGACCAGGATTTATTTTCATGTTTTATTTTTGTTTGGCTGTTATATGTTTCACTGCATGTAGCATAAAATAAACTGCATCTTTTGTTTTTTTGCACCTACAACGCTGTCTGCTGTGCCTAATTTTGTGTTGTGAACCCATCCAGGGGGGTCACACACACCCGCTGCCGAGCTAACCCCTCACACGTCTTTATAAATAAGCCAAAGTTTCATAAAAAAAATATTACTTTTTGACAAACAGAAAGTGCAATCTTGCAGCTGCTGACTTTTAATAAATGGACACTTACCTGTCCCAGGGTCCAGCGATGTCGGCGGCAGATGATGAGCAATCGCTCGTCTCTCTGCTGCCCCCGCCGCCATCCTCTGTCAGGGAATCGGGAAGTGAAGCATTGTGGCTTCACTGCCCGGTTCCCTACTGCGCATGCGCGAGTCGCGCTGCGCGTCTCTTCTGGTCCCCGCTGTGTCCTGGGAACTGTGTGTTTCCCAGAACACAACGGGGGGGGGCATCTGCGGGGGTCTGCGACGGTCAGTCCCGGAAGTGGGTGCCGATACCTGGATTATCCAGGTAACTGCACCCCCTCTCCCCTGAAAGGTGCCGATTGTGGCACCAGAGGGGGGGAGGGATCAGATTAGCGGAACCTCCCCTTTAGGGTGGAGAACCGCTTTAAATATAAAAAACAAAACAAAAAACAGTAAACTCTATTGGCTGTAATGCCATTGCACATGTTACTTGAATATATTACCAACATTAACTATTAAGCACCTCCCATCCCATGTATTGTCATATGACATCCGCAAGGTGTCTCTCTCATCCCGGGCGGACGTCATATGACGTCCTTGACTTCCTGCCGGCATAGGGGGCGCGTGCGAGCCAATGCACGTGCCTGGCGGCCGTAATGTCCTCCGGGCACACTCGATCGCTTGTGACAGAGCAGAAACATGGATCTGTGTGTGTAAATACACAGATCCCTATCCTGTCGGGGGAGAGGAAACCGATCGTGTGTTCCTGGTATATAGGAACATCAATTGGTCTCCTCCCCTTGTCAGTCCCCTCTCCCACAGTTAGAACGCACAGTGAGGGAATACATTTAACCCCTTAATAACCCCCTAGTGTTAACCCCTTCCTTGCCAGTGACATTTACACAGTTATCAGTGGCTATTTATAGCACTGATCACTGTATAAAAGTCAATGGTTTCAAAAAAGTGTCAAAGATGTCCACCGCAATTTCGCAATCACAATAAAAATCACACATCACCTCTATTACTAGTAAAAAAAAGATACCGTATATACTCGAGTATAGGCCGACCCGAATATAAGCCGAGGCCCCCAATTTACCCCCAAAAAAACTGGCAAACTTATTGACTCGTGTATAAGCCGAGGGTGAGACATGCCTGTCCATCCCTGTGTGTGTGTCCGTCCATCCCTGTGTGTCCGTCCATCCCTGTGTGTGTGTGTGTCCATCCATCCATCCATCCCTGTGTGTGTGTGTCTCCATCCATCCATCCATCCATCCCTGTGTGTGTGTGTCCATCCATCCATCCATCCATCCATCCCTGTGTGTGTGTGTCTCCATCCATCCATCCATCCCTGTGTGTGTGTGTATCCATCCATCCCTGTGTGTGTGTGTGTCTCCATCCATCCATCCGTGTGTGTGTGTCTCCATCCGTGTGTGTGTGTGTGTGTGTGTGTGTGTGTGTGTGTGTGTGTGTGTGTGTGTGTCCAGCCTACCTGTGTCCCGAGCCTTTGTCCCGAGCCTCCGTCCCGTGTCGTGCCTTGCCTTCGTCCCGTCCCGTCCCGTCCCGTCCCGTGCCGTCCCGTGCCGTGCCTTGCCTTGCCTCCGTCCCGTGCCCTCTTCGTCGGCGGCCATTGTAAAATTCAAAAGCCGCGCCTCCTCCTTCGCCTGTGATAGGCGGAACACTGAATTTCCCAGCAGCCTGTGTTCCGCCTATCACGGACGTCGTATCATCCTCGTCCGTAGTACGAGGATGAGACGATGCCCGTGATAGGCGGAACACAGGCTGCTGGGAAATTCAGTGTTCCGCCTATCACAGGCGAAGGCGGAGCCGGAGGCGCGGCTTTTGAATCATAGAATGGCCGCTGTCTGTCTGCTCGACACGCTGATCGAGCGGGCAGACAGCGATGACTCGAGTATAAGCCGAGGGGGGCACTTTCAGCCTCAAAAAAGAGGCTGAAAATCTCGGCTTATACTCGAGTATATACGGTAATAATAAAAATGCCATAAATCAATAACCTATTTTGTATACGCTATAACTTTTTCGCAAACCAATCAATATACGCTTATTGTGATTTTTTTTTTTACCAAAAATATGTAGAAGAATACATATTGCCCAAAAAAAACTGAGGACATTTTTTTTTTTTCATTGTGGGCATATTTACTATAGCACAAAGTAAAAATATAGTTTTTTTTTTTCAAAACTGTCTGCCTTTTTTTGTTTATAGCGCAAAAAATAAAAACTGTAGAGGGGATCAAATACCACCAAAAGAAAGCTCTATTTGTGTGAGAAAAAATTATCAAGATTTCATTTGGGTATAGTGTTGCAATTGTCATTCATAATGTGGCAGTGCTGAAAGCTGAAAATTTATCTGGGCAGGAAGGGGGTGAAAGTGCCCTGGATTGAAGTGGTTAAGAAAAGGAGGTGTGGCCGGACGCAGCGCGAGGAAGACGTGCTTTAGCTGAGCTCCGCCGGCCGAATCCCTATCTACCGCCATCCGCCCTCATCGGGCTGAGTCTCGGCCGGCGGTAGTCTCAGCCCTGCTGACAAACACCAGCGCCACATCCCAGGAGTGTTTTGGCCACACTTTCGGGCCGCGGGCCTCGTGATCAGGCTTGCGGCCTACTTTTATGCTCGAGCCCCGGCCGCCATCTTGCGGCCTGCGGAGGCGCCGGAGCCTCCGCCCGGAAGTGCCGCTCAGCGCCCACAGCACAGCGATCGGTTCGCCGCGGATGCGAGGAGACCCCTGCGACCTGAGGCCCCAATTTGGAGGTGTCGGCCTGGCCTTACTGGGAGGTAAGCCAGAGAGGGACAATAGAAGAAGCAGAGGTAGGCGGCCATCTTGGTACACCCTTCACCTCACTGCAGGCATCCTTTGCTCCCTGGGCTGAGACCTGCCCCCCCCCCTCCCCAATAACCTCTACCTACAGCACCCAATGTATGTCAGTGGCCCTGGAGGGCCCTGAGAGTGACTGACGAACTTGTGTGGGGGTGCTTGCGCGGACGCTGGGATGACAGTGTAGTCCCTTAGTGTCGCGCCGTCGGAAGTACCACTTGACATATAAGGCATACCCAGTTATATTTCTTTGCCACTACTGCCCCGGCCGTGCGCTACTGAGCAAGCGGCGGGGATGTATAATACGCCCCGGAATCGCCCCCGCAACAAATCACAACAGAAAACATCCCCGGCACCGGGGAAGGCGAAAGGGAAAGGCAGGATGGAGCCCGAACCCCCAGAACCTGACGACACCACTCAGCAGTCAGACGATAGTCTGTCACAATTCCCATCAAATCTGGCCAGCCCAGCGGACACAGGCTCAGATGCCCTGCTGCAGAAATTCCGCACTATAGTAAGAGATGAGATCAACGCGGCTTCCCGTAAGTTATCTGCGGAACTGGTGAAAGGTCTCAAGGAGCTGGGACACCGCACAAATCAGCTGGAGGAGAGGATGGACCTGACGACCACGGTGCTGGAGGGTCACGAGGAGGAGGTAGAAAAGCTTAACGCAGAACTTCTTGTTCTACAGGATAAACTTGAGGACTCTGAAAACAGGGCCCGCAGGGGCAACCTCCGCATCCGAGGCCTCCCGGAGACCATTATAGACCTCCAGGGTACAGCAACGGCATTCTTTCAGGAGCTCGCACCCGATATCCCGACTGAGCGCCTTGAATTCGATCGAATACACAGGTCCCTCGCTCCCAAGCCTACGGAGGGTCCGCCCAGGGACGTTATTATAAAATTCCACTTCTACAGGACCAAAGAGCGACTCCTCCAAGCCGCCAGAGATCTACCGGACATATCGTTTCAAGGTCATCCCCTTCAACTATTTGCGGATCTTTCCCCGGTCACTATTGCTAAGAGGCGAAATATGAAGCCCTATCTGCAAATCTTACAGTCCAGGAACATTCGCTATCGGTGGGGATTCCCCTTTAAACTTTCTTTTTACCACTTGGGTCGCCAGTTTCATGCTTCTTCCCTGCCAGACCTGCGACGGCAATTCCAGGAACTTCAGTTTGACCTTCCCCCCTCCCAGCCTGAGGCCGCCATGGCCCGCCCGGGCCCTTCCAGAGCCCCGCTGCTACCCTCACAATCATCTCAGAGCGGATCTCAGGCCCTCCGTTCCCTCAAGGCTCAGAAATTTCAAGAGGCCTCCTCGGGTGGCCATCGCTAGAAGTCAGAAAGGATCCCGTTTTTTGCTTTGACTTGCTTGACTGCCCCCTTTTCTTTTTCATTTTTTTTCTAACCGCTGCCGACAAGGGTCCTGCAGGCGGGTATTGAGAGAGTCTGTTGTACTTTGGATGCCCCAGGCAATAAGAATGGGGTTCCCGTGTATTCTTTTTCAGGACTCAAGTGGAAGCCACACTGAGTCCCCCCTTTATACCTTGGATGGACTGGGGCTTCCTACAACTCCGGTTTACTACAGCCCATCATTTCCAAGTACGTTGGTTTTTCTCCGGGGGTGACTGCCCCTTTTTTTTTTTCTTTCCCCCCCAGCTTCGAAAGCCCGATCCTCAATTTTATTTATTTATTTATTTTTTATTTTTTTTTCTCTCAAATGTTTCACCCAATGTTTTTCTTTTTCACATATAGTCTCACGTCTGTCCATTACCCTTCTAGAATTTTTTTTTTTTTTTTTTGTGTTTCTCCCCCCCCCCCTTTTTTTTTTTTTTTTAATTATTTAAATTTTTTTTCTCCCTATTCTGCCCCTCGAGGTAATGGGCGGTTATGATTCATGGCTCTTGACCTCACGAAACAGGTCCCCCCCCTTGCTACCCGGGAATTACTAGTCCAGGGGGTCAATCACCGTGGCCACCCGGGGACTAGGTTCCTGCTCCTACGCTCTTGCTTTATGGGCCTATACATGGAGAGTTTCATTCCAGACAGGGCGCGACTCGGCCCATGGGTTTCTTATTTTTGTTCTTTTATTTCTGTTTCATGTGGCCGGGTGTCTCTAAGGCTGAACTCAGACGGTATTCAGACAGTACTAACCTCAGGTTGCATGTTTGTTTCCTTTTTATTTCTGAACAGGGACTTACCGTCTAACCGAGGAAATTTCTTACAGGCCTTAGCGTCTGGGCTCTCTGTTCCTTATGCCAGTATTATTTTTCTTTTGTTTATCCTTATTAATGTTCGTACTCCTGTTTTATGCAGTTATGCCACTGTTGTCATGTTTTTTGACGTTTGCAATAATTGTTAATGTTAAGTCAGGTGGTTTCCGACGGACCACCGCGCCCCCATGTGTTGGTTCTTGGCTCGGACTCCTGCTCGAGCCAACTCCCAACCGCGAAGTGGGTCTTGTATCCCACGACCGATAGCAATCTTGCTGTATAATAAGTATTGGTACCTAGCATTGCATGTCTCTACCATCTGTGCTATAATGATGCTTTTTATCCCTTCTCTATCCCCCTCTGTACTTCTTTCCTTTCTCCCTCTCTCCTCCGGGTGCACGGGGTGTGATCTTCGGCTCCAGGTAAGCGTTTTTCTGTTACTCTATCAATGACGATTAAATGGCTGTCCCTGAATGTTCAGGGAATGAATTCCCCCCACAAGAGAGTTAAAATATTTAAGTACCTTCGCAGACAACACATTGATATTGCTTGCTTACAGGAGACACATTTTTCTGAGACCTCTCATCCTAAATACTTTGATGCTCAATTTCCCCAAGTTTTTATGGCGAATGCTCCAACTAAACAGCGAGGGGTTCTCGTGGCGTTCCGCAAATCAGTTCCATTTGGTTGCGCTAGACAGATAGCTGATCCTGACGGCAGATATTTACTGCTTCAAGGCACTGTTCATGACACGGAAGTGACCATACTGACGTACTATGCCCCCAATGTGAATCCCGGACCCTTTTTGACCCATGTCTGCGCACTGCTGGCTTCCCACGGCAAGGGCACCCTTCTACTGGCGGGAGACTCCAACCTGATCCTTAACCCTAAAGTAGACAAGCACCCGCCAGAAAAAAAAGGCCCGACGATGAGCGCCACTTTATTCAACCGTGCCCTACAATCTCTGGACTTAGTTGATCTATGGAGGGAATGTCATCCACAGGGCAGAGACTATACCCATTATTCCCACCCCCACCAGGTTCACTCACGGATTGACCACATGTTCATGCTGATACGACACCTGCCACTGGTGGAAACGGCCTCAGTCTTGGCCGTACCGTGGTCGGACCATGACCCTGTCTTGATTGTCTGCCGTTCTATCCTGGATAGACCCCGACTTTCCCCCTGGGTCATGAACGACTCGCTCCTTTCCCATGTAGAAACTACACAGGAGATAATTAAGGCCTCTGAGGACTATTTTCGCGAAAACATGGGCTCAGTGGCCTCACCGGTGGTCCTCTGGGAGGCCTATAAAGCAGTGTTGCGCGGACGTATAATCGGCCTAGCCTCGGTCCGGAAGAAAACTAGAGAGAAAAAACGAAGGGAGATTGAGTCCCGTTTGGCAGAGATATCCGAGAGGTTCAAGCAGTTTCCTACCCTGAGCAACCGCAAGCTTCTGGAACGAACCAGAACTGAGCTTGATTTGTGCCTCACTGAGGAGGCCGAGCGAGCACTTCGCTGGTCCCGCCAGCGATGGTACCAGAGAGCAAATAAACCGACGCGCATGCTGGCCAACAGACTCCGAACATTTGCCCCCAAGGTAACCCCGATTACTTTGAGGGACCGCAACAACATCCTGTCCGGGAACCCAAAGCATGTCCTAGAGGAGTTTGGGTTCCGCCTAGCTAAGTTGTATACGGCATCGGGGGGGCCCTCAACTCAGAGAACGGCAGACTTTCTTGCTGGCCTCTCACTCCCATCCTTGTCGGGGGCTCATGTCACCCTTATGGATAGGGACATCCAACCCTCAGAAGTTCTACAAGCCATAAAAGAATTGAAAGTGGGCAAGCGACCCGGGCCGGATGGCTATACCGCGCTATATTATAGAAAATTGGCACCAGTAGTGACGCCCCATCTGGTGGCTATGTACAACTCGGTGAAGAGAGGTTGTCCTCTTACCCCGGATCTTTTGATGGCAAATGTAGTAATGATTCCGAAACCTGATCGTGATCACACATCTTGGGCTAACTTCAGGCCTATCTCACTTATCAATATCGATATGAAGCTTCTGACAAAAATCTTGGCGACACGCCTAAACTCGTTTCTCCCTCGTCTGATAAAAAAAGATCAGGTCGGTTTTGTGCCCCAGAGACAGGCTGGCGACGCAATCCGCCGCATAGTGCAACTTCAACACCTAGCTCACACTCGCTCTCTCGAATCTATGCTTCTCTCCCTCGATATGACTAAGGCCTTTGATACCTTGTCATGGCCCTACCTCATGTCGGTTCTGCAACGTTTTGGCTTCGGGTCCCCGTTTATGTCTTGGATATCGGCTCTATACGATTCCCCCAGAGCAAGAGTAAAATATTACGGGTTTGAATCCCCCATCTTTGATATCCGAAGAGGGACCCGCCAGGGTTGCCCACTGTCACCCCTTCTTTTTGTACTGGCGCTTGAACCCCTGGCGGAAGCGATAAGGACTCACCCCGACATCAAGGGCATTGAAATAGCCGGCTCTCCCCATAAGGTCTCCCTGTTTGCTGATGACATTCTCCTTTTTGTCACTTCCCCTAGAACCTCCCTGCCCAATCTACACGCCCTACTACAGACTTTTGCATCACTCTCAGGGCTCCAGATCAACCCGTCGAAATCGAAGGCGTTGTCGACCAACCTGACCCAGGAACTACTGAGGGACTTGCGAGCGGCCTTTCCCTATCAATGGGTCTCCTCCTTACCCTATTTGGGAATTTACATCACCTCCACATATCAGGCCCTATATCAGGCTAACTACCCACCATTGTTCAAGCGATTATCGGATATGCTGACATCGTGGTCATCTTTACCCCTCTCTTGGTTCGGGAGGATATCGGCCGTCAGAATGGCATATCTCCCGAAGCTACTATATTATTTTCGGGTCCTCCCAATCTCGATTCCTCCACACATCCTCAATATTCACCAGCGTAGGGTCCTACAATTTATCTGGGGCTCATCCCGCCCCCGTATCAATAGACAAATCATGTTCGCTAAGAGAGCAAATGGAGGCCTGGCAGTCCCAAATCTAAGAGACTACTATATAGCAGCCACCATAGCACCCCTCTCTCATCTCCACGAGACGCATCAGCTCCCTTTGTGGGCTACTATCGACCTACTCGACGTGGACCCCATCCCCATTTCCTCCTTACCCTGGCTCCCGCCAAAACTCCGCCCCACGGTTACGGGGCCCTGCATGCTCCACACTTTGAGAGTTTGGGACTCAGTGAAGTATTCGGCAGGGTTGGCTTCTTCCCATCTCCCGCTGCTGCGACTCCTTCGTTGCCCCCTTTTCCCCCCGGGTCTTGATAACTCTGCACAGTTTAAATGGTGGACCCTCAATGGCTTCGTAGACGTTCATTCCTTACTTACTCCTGTTAGAATACTACCATTTGCAGCCTTGCGCTCGTCTCATGATATACCCTTAAGGGAGTATTTTAGATATCTCCAGATTCATCACTTCCTGCAAAGCCTCATCAAGTCCCAGGACGCCCCATACCGGTTGTCACCGTTCGAGAGCATCTGCAGATCCAGGCCTCACTCTCCTGGTCTGATTTCCTTAATATATTCAGCCTTGATCACCGGGAAGAAACCCCCGGTGCGATCCTATCACCTGCAGTGGGAGAGGGACCTGGGGAAATAGCTGGCCTCGGAGGATTGGCAGGCAATGACCCTAACCTTGTCAAAATGCTCCTGCAATGTCACGATCCTAGAGAATGCCTACAAGGTCCTATACCGGTGGTATTACACCCCAACACGCCTAGCCCGCTTTTTTCCCACCTGCTCCCCTCTCTGTTTCAGGGGGTGTGACCAGGAGGGTACAATGGCCCACATTTGGTGGACGTGCCCGAAGGTGTGCAGATTATGGGTCAGGGTCTACGCGTTACTCCGCAGTTTACTCCGGGTGAATCTAAAAAGGGATCCTTTCGAGGCTCTTCTCGGGAAAGCGATACCAGAACTGCTACGCTCCGAACGGCAGTTGGCACAGCATCTTTTTACCGCAACTAAGCTGACTATAGCGCGAGCATGGAGAACCCCGGCCCTCAGCTTTGAGGCGGTCAAAAACCGTCTGAATGATGTCATGGGCAATGAAAAACTGTCTTCTGTTCTCTCTGACACTCATGCCAAATTTCTTAGAGTCTGGCAACCCTGGATAGAGTATCACCATTCTCCAAGATTCGATACCACCTTGCTGTCGCTGTAGGAGCCCGATGGGGCACACCCCGTGGGCCCATCCCCCCCTCTCCTTTTTCGGACTTCCCTCTCTTCCCTCCAGACCCCCCTATTCCTCTGTGGCACTCTACACCTTCTTTCCCCTCCAATCTTCTCTTGTCCCTTAACTTTCCCCCTCCTTCCTTCCCTCCTTTTTTTTTTTTCTTCTTTTTCATCCTTCAACTACGCTAGATATGATCACCATAGGCTTCAGGCATTCTCCAGGCCGTGTTTGTGTTGCATTTCTGTGAACCCAGGGTCTGTTTTGATCCAGGGAATATGTACAATGTTACCTGGAAATTTACTTTAATTGTACTGGACTGAAACTTCCTGTACCGACATCACACTGTAAGCCTATTGTATTGACCTGTAACCTTGTTACTCTGCAATAAAAACTTTTGTAAAAGAAGTGGTTAAGAAAAACAATAAGAAAATACTTTTTCTTATTTTTTTTTTCTTTACGCATATATATACATATATATCTATCTATATCTATCTATATATATATATATATATATATATATATATATATATATATATATATATATATATATATATGTTGTTTTGGGGTTAAACCTGTAGCTCCCTGATTTTTAGGCAGGGTTTCTTCTAAATTTACCTGCCAGGTGTAGTTAGCTCATTGTTAAGGATCAATTGAATCTGGAATTGCTGCACTTCTCTCTTTTGCCACTAGGTGGTCAGGTACCTGGTGACATTAGATAAGAGAAGGGCAAAGCAAGGACAGATTAGGAGTATATGGGGTATCTCAGCCAATGGGCAGGGTTTTTTTTAAATACCTTGGCCTTCTGGGAGAACCTTTAATGTTTGGATGGAGTCAGGTGATCAATGTTCTGTGCCACCTGGACGGCTGTCTGGGTGGACAAGTGTTGTATTGCCTGGGCTGCTAGGCCAGAGTTTGGGCCTATCCCGGGGACATCTGGATGCTAGGCTGTCCGAGGGTCTATCCAGAAGAAAGAGAGCAGCGTAGGGTTGGGACTGCGGCTTGCAGTCCAACCAGAAGTGACGGTTCTGTTGGCCGGAGAACCTGTCGTGGTTGGAGGTTGAAGGGAAGCTGTCGCCACTAAGGGATCAGCCACTTTATTACCAGGGACCACAGTGAGTAGCTGACACAACTACCGGAGCAGTATTCTCACCAACCAGGGACAGTGAAGAATCTGGAAACTTCAGTAGGTGTCAAGCCAGGGACCCAGCCAACAGAGGTGACGGTTGCAGAGCAGCCTTGTGTGTGAAGCCATGGACTGAGCAGGCCAGTGGGGTGAAACTTGAGAGGTATCTGGAGTGCCAAGCCAGGGACCCAGCAGAGAAGCGGGGGTGATGCTTGAGGAAGATACTTAAGTGTAGATTGGAAGAGCTCAAGGGATTCGGTGGCAGTGAATCAGCAAGTCTAGTAAGAGAGAGTGGGAGCTTAGTGGGTCAAGAATCTACAAGAAGTGACTGTAGAGAATGTAAAAGAGTCTGCTACAACTTGTGTTAGGAACTGTTCTAAGACTGTTGCCATAGGAGACAGCATTCCTACATGTGCCAATGTGGTGTCTTGCTGGATCACTTTCCCTGCATGGCTGTCTAACCCTCTCCCGCAAAGTTTGGTTCAAGAGAAATAAAATCTCTTTGCATTCAAGAAGTGTCTGGCGCCTAGGGATGAGCCGAACACCCCCCGGTTCGGTTCGCACCAGAACTTTCGAACGGACCCCAAATTCGTACGAACTTTAGAACCCCATTGAAGTCTATGGGACTCGAATGTTCAAAATTAAAAGTGCTAATTTTAACGGCTAATATGCAAGATACTGTCCTAAAAAGGGTTTGGGTTGGTTGGTAAGTTGGATGTTTGAAAGTAGGGGCCTGCCCTATATGCTCTGCAGAAATGACGGAACAAGGTGTTGGTTTTGCCACAACTAGGGATGAGCCGAACACCCCCCGGTTCGGTTCGCACCAGAACTTTTGAACGGACCCCAAATTCATACGAACTTTAGAACCCCATTGAAGTCTATGGGACTCGAACGTTCTAAATTAAAAGTGCTAATTTTAACGGCTAATATGCAAGATACTGTCCTAAAAAGGGTTTGGGGACCTGGCTCCTGCCCCAGGGGACATGGGTCAATGCCTAAAATGTTTTTAAAAATGGCCGTTTTGGCGGGAGCACTGATTTTAATGACGATTAAAGTGAAAAAAAAAAGTGAAATATTCTTTTAAATATGGTGCCTGGGGGGTGTCTGTAGTATGCCTGTGACGTGCCACGTGTTTCCCGTGTTTAGAACAGTCCCTGCACAAAATGACATTAAACTGAAATAACATCATTGAAAACTGCTTGAGGTTTTAATGTTATATCTGGTTCCTGCAATATGGTTGAAAATCATTGAGAAAAATGGCATGGGTAGCCCTCCCTGCCCATTACCAGCCCCTTTGGGTCTTGTACGCATATTAAGGGGAACCCTGTACTCATATTAAAAAAAGGAAATGCGTGTGGCCCCCAGGCCCTATATACTCAGAACAGCAGTATACAGGCAGTGCAAACAAGACAGGGACTGTGTAGGTTTGTTGTGTTAAGTTGAATCTGTTTGTAATTTTCAACTGGTACATTTTTAAAGTGTAGCTCCAGTCAAAAAAACTATTTTTAAGCTTTTTGGAAAACATAGGGAAGGGTTATCACCCCTGTATAATTTGTTTTGTCGTCCATCTTTTTTCATCTCACTTGCTGTTGTCTCCTTTCGTTTGCAAATAGGAGATGTTTGTAAGTTGGATGTTTGAAAGTAGGGGCCTGCCCTATATGCTCTGCAGAAATGGCGGAACAAGGTGTTGGTTTTGCCACAACATTGTAAGCCCTGAAAGTGATTCTTGGTGGGCGCTGGAGCGCCCTGCTGTGAACGATTATATCAATAATTGTAATTACATGCCATTGTTGAACAGTGGTAGAAAAATTGACCTTTGGTGGTTGTGGTGCTGGTGCCACAACACTACAAGTCCTCACAGTTACTCTGGGTGGGCACAGGAACGGGCCCTCCTGTGAAATATTATATCAAGAATTGTAATTACATGTCCCTGTTAAACAGGGGCAGAAAATTTGGGCCTTAGGCACTGGTGCTGGTGCCACGACACTGCAACCTCTCCCATATACGCTAGTTTTATTGCAGGAATTAGCCCTGCTGCAAAGCATTGCATCAAAAATTGTAATTAAACGCCCCTGTTAAACAGGGGCAGAAAAATTGGGCCTTAGGCACTGGTGCTGGTGCCACCACACTGCAACCTCTCCCATATACTCTAGTTTTATTGCAGGAATTAGCCCTGCTGCAAAGCATTGCATCAAAAATTGTAATTAAACGCCCCTGTTAAACAGGGGCAGAAAAATTGGGCTGATGGCATCACCCAGAACCAGAAATGTTCTTCCAACATATCAGCGGAGGAGGAAGAGGATAGACAATCAACATAACAGGATAGTCACTCAGCATCAGCATAGGCAGTCTTGAAGGGATGTGATATTTTAAAAAAAATTATTCAGTTACATCAGTTTCAGGTGCTTGGTAGCTGTGGGTGATCCAAGACTGATTCATCTTGATGAAGGTCAATCGATCAACTGATTCGGTGGACAGGCGCACCCTGTGATTGGTAACAAAGCCACCAGCAGCACTGAAGGTGCGTTCCGAAAGAACAGGCCAGTAGCTCAATTTCATACTGTGCAAGCTCTGGCCAGTGATCCATCCTCAAGACCCAGTAAGCCAGAGGATTTTCGGTGGGAAAGGTGTCCAAGTCTGACCTTGCCCCTAGGTATTCCTGCACCATGTAAATCAGACGCTGGCGATGGTTGCTGGAACCGATCATACCTTGGGGCTGCGGACTAAAAAATTGGCTGAAAGCATCAGTCAGACGGCCACCTTCTCCACCGCTCCTTCTGACCGATGCCTCAGCAACATGTTGTCCAGGACCAGGAGTTTGTAACCTCCCAGTCTCTGGGAACGCATTGCACAGACCTTTCTGCAAGGCCTCCCGGAGATGTCTCATCCTCTGCTCCCTCTGCGATGGCAAGATAAGGTCGGCAACCTTACCCTTGTACCGTAGATCAAGGAGAGTGGCCAGCCAGTAATGGTCCCTCTCCTTGATCTGAAGAATACGAGGATCCTTCCGCAGGCTTTGCAGGATCAGGGAGGCCATGCAGCATAGGTTAGCTGAGGCATTCGGTCCGGAGTCCTCTGGGTCACTAAGGACAACATGATCCGCAGCTACCTCCTCCCAGCCACGTACAAGTCCACGGGTTTCTTGGGACTGTAAATCATCCCTACAAGACTGCTGCTGCTGATGCTGAGTGCCAGCCTCCACCTCCATGCTGACACAATCATCCTCCTCCTCCTCTTCCTCCTCCTCATCTTCTTCCTGTGTGATGGGTGGCACAGCAGGAACACTGTCTGGATAAAGGGGGCCTTGAGAGGCAAGGAAGTCCTCCTCTTCCTGCCTCTGTTCTGCCTCAAGTGCCCTGTCCATTATTCCACGCAGCGTATGCTCCAAGAGGTGGACAAGAGGTACAGTGTCACTGATTCATGCACTGTCACTGCTCACCATCCTTGTGGCCTCCTCAAACGGTGACAGGACAGTGCATGCATCCCTGATCATGCCCCACTGGCGTGGTGAGAAAAAACCAAGCTCCCCTGACCCTGTCCTGGTGCCGTAGTCGCACAGGTACTCATTGATGGCCCTCTGCTGCGTGTACAGCCGCTGCAGCATGGCCAACGTTGAGTTCCACCTGGTGGGCATGTCACATATAAGGCGGTTCTTGGGCAGGTTCAACTCCTTTTGGAGCTCAGCCAGCCGAGCACAGGCATTAAATGATCGGCGGAAATGCACACAGACTTTCCTGGCCTGCTTCAGGACATCCTGTAAGCCGGGGTACCTGCCCAAGAACCGCTGCACCACCAGGTTAAGGACGTGAGCTACACAGGGCACATGGGTCAGTTGTCCCTGTCGGAGGGCGGAGAGGAGGTTGGTGCCATTGTCACAAGCCACCATTCCTGGCTTAAGCTGGCGTGGCGTCAACCACCTCTCGGCCTGCCCCTGCAGAGCTGACAAAACATCCGCCCCAGTGTGGCTCCTGTCCCCCAAACAAACCAGCGCAAGCACGGCATGGCATTGTTTTGCCTGCGTACTTGCGTAGCCCCTGGAACGCCTACGGAGCACCACTGGTTCTGAGGACAGAGCACTGGAAGAGGCCATGGAGGAAGAAGAAGAGGAGGGGGTGGAGGAGAGAGGTGTGTCACAACCAATAGTAGCATTTTGGAGGCGTGGTGGTGGAACAACCTCCAACACTACTGCACCTTGTCCTGCATCCTTCCCAGCTGCCAGAAGAGTGACCCAATGGGCCGTGAAAGACAGGTAACGTCCCTGTCCATGCCTGCTGGACCATGAGTCAGCAGTAATATGCACCTTACTGCTGACCGCCCTGTCCAGCGAGGCAAGGACATTGCCTTCCACATGCCGGTAGAGAGCCGGGATTTCACCTTCCGTGAGAAAAAGTGGCGTTTGGGGACCTGCCACTGAGGAACCGCATATTGTACAAACTCACGGAAGGGGGCCGAGTCTACCAACTGAAAAGGCAGCAGTTGAAGTGCTAGCAATTTAGCCAAGCTTGCATTCAACCGCTGGGCATGTGGATGGCTGGGAGTGAACTTCTTTCGCCGGTCCAGCAGCTGGGGCAGGGACATTTGTCTGCTATAATCGGACGTGGGTGTACTGCTAGCAGAGTGCCTGGAAGCACTTGGCTGTGACACACCTAATTCTACACCTTCATTCCTCTCAGAGCAGGTTTCAGAGAGGACTGAAGGTCTAGTGGGGTTGGAGATGCCACCTGATGAGGAGCAAGGAGAGGTCAGCTTTGTTCTTTGGTGTGGGTCTTTGAGGTACGCTTACCAACGAGCGGCATGGCAGGTCAACATATGTCTGGTCAAGCATGTGGTGCCCAAGCGGCTGATGTTTTGGCCACGCGAGATACGCTTGAGACATATGTTGCAAATAGCAGCGGTGCGATCTAATGCACTCGTCTCAAAAAAGGCCCACACCAAAGAACTTTTAGAATAACGTGCAGAGGCAGCGCCCTGCACAGGCGGAGCTCTGCGGTGTGATTCAGTCGGTGTGCTGCCCCTAAGCTGGCCCCCGGAGGGCATCCTGCCTCGTTGGACATGTGCCTCCTACTCCTCCTCCTCCTCCTCTCTCCTACCAGGCACCCACGTGGAGTCAGTGCCCTCATCATCCCCTCCCTCTTCATCACTGTAGCAAACCTGGCAATATGCTGCAGCTTGTGGAACATGACTGCCAGATTGCTGTCCTTCTTGAGCATCCCCTCTCTCTGCATTCACGCTACTGCCTTCCTCTAGCTGAGTGTCATCATCAGAGCCTACAAAACACTGGGCATCCTCCTAGAGCATGTACCCAACACTGTGCTCAAAGAGTTCAGGAGACTCCTCAGGAGGACGCGGTGGGTCTAGGGAAGGAGTCACTGATGATGACATTGAGAGGAGGGAAGACGATGCGTTGGCAGCTGCTTTACTAGTACCCTGAGACTGGGTGAGAGAGGATGAGGAGGATGAAGAGGGCTTGGCCATCCACTCTACCAAGTCATTGGCATGTTGCGGTTCAACATGTCCAGCTGCCGAAAAGAAGGACAAGCGTGTCCCATGGCCACGTGCTGATGACAATGCACCGCGTCCATAACCAGCACTGTTGTCTCTAGACACAGAGCCTGCTTGCCCTCTTTTATTGGCTCGCGCCTGTCTGCCTCTCCTTGCTGGCCTTCCAGACATGGTAATGGCCTGAAGGGAGTTGGGTAAAACAGCAGTTGGGTAGTGTATATTGTGCTGGAGGCACACAACACCCACTAACTCCTGCAGATGCCTTTATTATAGAACACCAGAGATAAAGGGGTATACTGTAATGGAGTCACACAACACCCACTAAGCCCTGCAGATGGCTCTATTAGAGAACAGCATTAAAGGGTAGATACAGGTGTATATTGTGCTGGAGGCACACAACACCCACTAACTCCTGCAGATGCCTTTATTATAGAACACCAGAGATAAAGGGGTATATACAGATGTATACTGTGCTGTGCTGGAGGCACACACAACTTCCAATAACTCCTGCAGATGGCAAGTGGGCTCAAATAGAGAAGAGCTATGTAGGTGGCTATAGCGGTGTGTACTGGGTACAGAGCACGCAGACAGCACGCACAAGCTCCTAACACTACTGACTGCAAGCTCTATTATAAAAGATAGATCACTAGCTATATAGGTGAGGTGAATATAGTGGTGTATACTGCGGTCAGGGCACGCAGACAACAACCACTACATAAGAGCAAGATCGAAAATCGGCCGATAACGATCGGTGTATACTGTGTTGAAGGTACACAGAACACCCACTAACTGCTTCAGACGCCAACACACTACAAAAGGCCGCCGCGCTGGCGGCCTTATATAGTGTGGGGCGTGTACTACACAGCCTGAGCTATGATTGGCCACAGGCATCCTGCCTGTGGCCAATCATGGCTCTCCTCGCTGCTGGCGCTGTGATTGGCCAAGCATGCGGAGTCACAGTGCATGCTTGGCCAATCATGAGCCAGCAATGCACTGCGATGACGCAGTGCATTGTGGGCCGTGAGCGCCACACGAATTTGGCGCGAACGGCCCATATCGTTCGGAATTCGCCGAACGGGCGAACAGCCGATGTTCGAGTCGAACGTATGTTCGACTTGAACACGAAGCTCATCCCTACTGGCGCCTATGAATCTACCTTACACTACACCCACTATGCCTTACAACCCACTCTATACGTAAAGATGTCAGCAGCTCTTGGCTCTGGAGGTTCTCATTAGACTAAAAAAGGCCTGGGACTAGGGATGAGCCGAACACCCCCCCGGTTCGGTTCGCACCAGAACTTGCGAACGGCCCCCACGTTCGTTACGAACGTTAGAACCCCATTGAAGTCTATGGGACTCGAACGTTCGAAATGGAAAGTGCTAATTTTAACGGCTAATATGCAAGATACTGTCCTAAAAAGGGTTTGGGGACCTGCCTCCTGCCTCAGGGGACATGGGTCAATGCAAAAAAAAGTTTTAAAAACGGCCGTTTTGGCGGGAGCACTGATTTTAATGACGATTAAAGTGAAAAAAAAAAGTGAAATATTCCTTTAAATATGGTGCCTGGGGGGTGTCTGTAG
The DNA here is from genome assembly GCF_037356315.1 of Lithobates pipiens. Lineage (NCBI taxonomy): Eukaryota > Metazoa > Chordata > Amphibia > Anura > Ranidae > Lithobates > Lithobates pipiens. Next base: position 530,179,954 of record NW_027507758.1, on the reverse strand, counting down.
TATGCCTGTGAAGTGCCACGTGTTTCCCGTGTTTAGAACAGTCCCTGCACCAAATGACATTAAACGGAAATAACACCATTTAAAACTGCTTGCGGTTTTAATGTTATATCTGGTTCCTGCAATATGGTTGAAAATCATTGAGAAAAATGGCATGGGTAGCCCTCCCTGCCCATTACCAGCCTATTTGGGTCTTGTACGCATGTTAAGGGGAACCCTGTACCCATATTAAAAAAAGGAAATGCGTGTGGCCCCCAGGCCCTATATACTCAGAACAGCAGTATACAGGCGGTGCAAACAAGACAGGGACTGTGTAGGTTTGTTGTGTTAAGTTGAATCTGTTTGTAATTTTCAACTGGTACATTTTTAAAGTGTAGCTCCAGTCAAAAAAACTATTTTTAAGCTTTTTGGAAAACATAGGGAAGGGTTATCACCCCTGTATAATTTGTTTTGTCGTCCGTCTTTTTTCATCTCACTTGCTGCTGTCTCCTTGCGTTTGCAAGTAGGAGATGTTTGTAAGTTGGATGTTTGAAAGTAGGGGCCTGCCCTATATTATAGCGGTATGTACTAGGTACAGAGCACGCAGACAGCATGCACTATCTCCTAACACTACTGACTGCAAGCTCTATTATTAACCACTTGACCACTGGGCACTTAAACACCCCTAATAACCAGACCAATTTTCAGCTTTTGGTGCTCTCACATTTTGAATGACAATTACTCAGTCATGCAACACTGGACCTATATGAAATGTTTGTCCTTTTTTTCACACAAATAGAGCTTTCTTTTGGTGGTATTTAATCACCTCTCAGTTTTTTATTTTTTGTGCTATAAAAGAAAAAAGACCGGAAATTCTGCGAAAAAATGAATTTTTCTTTGTTTCTGTTATAAAATTTAGCAGATTAGTAATTTTTTCTTCATACTTTTTTTTTTACTGGTTACAGGTTTTGAGTTGCAGAGGAGGTCTAGGACTAGAATTATTGCTCTCGCTCTAACGTTCTCGGCGATACCTCACATGTGTGGTTTGAACACCGTTTTCATATGTGGGCGGGGCTTACGCATGAGTTCGCTTCTGCATGCGAGCACATGGGGACATGGGCGCTTTAAAATTTTTTATTTTTTTTTATTGTTCATTTTACTTTATTTATTTTAGTTTGACATTTTTTTCCCCAAAAATATATTTTTGATCACTTTTATTCCTATTACAAGGAATGTAAACATCCCTTGTAATAGGAATATGGGGTGACAGGTCCTCTTTACAGTGAAATCTGGGGTCAATATGACCCCACATCTCACCTCTAGGCTGGGAAGCCTGAAATAAAAAATAAAAAAAAGATTCTGGCTTTGATCGTACTGGCGAGTTGGTAGAAGCACCGGAGGGCGGTGAGGGGTGGGGGGCGTCTATGGCTGGGTATTTCAGGGTATCACTGAGTATGGCTGGGTATCTCCCAGTATGGCTGGGTATGGCAATTTATGGCAGGGTATTGCAGAGTATTGGCGGGGTATTGGCGGGGTACTACAGAGTAATAGCAGGGTACTGCAGAGTATTGGGGAGTACTACAGAGTAATGGCAGGGTACTGCAGAGTAATGGGGGGTACTGCAGAGTAATGGCAGGGTACTGCAGAGTAATGGCAGGGTACTGCACTGCAGAGTAATGGCGGGGTACTGCAGAGTAATGGCAGGGTACTGCACTGCAGAGTAATGGCGGGGTACTGCAGAGTAATGGCGGGTACTGCAGAGTATTGGGGGGTACTGCAGAGTAATGGCAGGGTACTGCAGAGTAATGGGGGTTACTGCAGAGTAATGGGGGGTACTGCAGAGTAATGGCAGGGTACTGCAGAGTAATGGGGGTTACTGCAGAGTAATGGGGGTACTGCAGAGTAATGGGGGGTACTGCAGAGTAATGGCAGGGTACTGCAGAGTAATGGCAGGGTACTGCAGAGTAATGGGGGGTACTGCAGAGTAATGGCAGGGTACTGCAGAGTATGCACTGGTATTGCAGAGTATTGGCAGGGAATTGAGGGGTTAAATTCGGTGAGCAGCGATGTGGGCACTGCAGATGCAGCCCACATCGCTGCTGACACCGATCTCTTTCCCCTCCGCTGTACCGATCGGTACAGAGAGGGGAGGGAGGAACCGGCGTCATAACATGACGCCGGTTTGTTTACAAGTGATCACTCCGTCATTTGACGGAGCGATCACGTGGTAAACGGCCGCGACGAGCTGCCGTTTACCGTGATCCGTGATGCGCCGGGTCCTGTGGACCCGGCGGTCACGGATGCTCTCGAGTGTGCGCCCCAGGGGGCGCGCGAGAGCAGAATTCTGGGAGGCCGTTAATTAACGGCCTCTCAGAGTTAAACAACCGCCCTGAAGCCGTTAATCGGCAATGGGCGGTTGTTAAGTGGTTAAAGATAGATCACTAGCTAGCTATATAGGTGAGGTGAATATAGTGTAGTGGTGTATACTGCGGTCAGGGCACAGACAATAACCACTACACAACAGCAAGATAGGAAATCAGCCAAAAACGATCGGTGTGTACTGTGTTGAAGGTACACAGAACACCCACTGCTTCAGATGCCAACACACTACACGAGGCCGCCTCAAAGGCGGCCTTATATAGTGTGGGGCGTGCACTACACAGCCTGAGCTATGATTGGCCACAGGCAGGATGCCTGTGGCCAATCATGGCTCTCCTCGCTGCTGGCGCTGCGATTGGCCAAGCATGCGGGGTCACAGTGCATGCTTGGCCAATCATGAGCCAGCAATGCACTGCGCCACCGCAGTGCATTGTGGTCCGCGCACGCCACACGAATTTTGACGCGAACGGACCAAGAGTTTGGATTTCGTCGAACGGACGAACAGCCAATGTTCGAGTTGAACGTACGTTCGACTCGAACACGAAGCTCATCCCTACCTGGGACCTTGCTATTAGGGATGAGCCGAACACCCCCCGGTTCGGTTCGCACCAGAACTTGCGAACGACCCCCGCGTTCGGTACGAACGTTAGAACCCCATTGAAGTCTATGGGACTCGAACGTTCGAATTGGAAAGTGCTAATTTTAACGGCTAATATGCAAGATAGTGTCCTAAAAAGGGTTTGGCGACCTGCCTCCTGCCTCAGGGGACATGGGTCACTGCAAAAAAAAGTTTTAAAAACTACCGTTTTGGCGGGAGCACTGATTTTAATGACGATTAAAGTGAAAAAAAAAGTGAAATATTCCTTTAAATATGGTGCCTGCGGGGTGTCTGTAGTATGCCTGTGAAGTGCCACGTGTTTCCCGTGTTTAGAACAGTCCCTGCACAAAATGACATTAAACGGAAATAACACCATTTAAAACTGCTTGCGGTTTTAATGTTATATCTGGTTCCTGCAATATGGTTGAAAATCATTGAGAAACATGGCATGGGTAGCCCTCCCTGCCCATTACCAGCCTATTTGGGTCTTGTACGCATATTAAGGGGAACCCCGTACCCATATTAAAAAAAGGAAATGCATGTGGCCCCCAGGCCCTATATACTCAGAACAGCAGTATACAGGCGGTGCAAACAAGACAGGGACTGTGTAGGTTTGTTGTGTTAAGTTGAATCTGTTTGTCATTTTCAACCGGTACATTTTTAAAGTGTAGCTCCAGTCAAAAAAACTATCTTTAAGCTTTTTGGAAAACATAGGGAAGGGTTATCACCCCTGTATAATTTGTTTTGTCGTCCATCTTTTTTCATCTCACTTGCTGCTGTCTCCTTGCGTTTGCAAGTAGGAGATGTTTGTAAGTTGGATGTTTGAAAGTAGGGGCCTGCCCTATATTATAGCGGTATGTACTGGGTACAGAGCACGCAGACAGCACGCACTATCTCCTAACACTACTGACTGCAAGCTCTATTATTAACCACTTGTTAGCCCAATGTTTGCATAAAGTGAAAGATGAAGTTATGCTGAGTAAATAGATATCAAACATGTCACTCTTCAAAATTGCACATGCCCGTGGAATGGCGCCAAACGTCGCTACTTAAAAAATCCCCATAGGCGACGCTTTAAATATTTTTTTACTGGTTACATGTTTTGAGTTGCAGAGGAGGTCTAGGACTAGAATTATTGCTCTCGCTCTAACATTCTCGGCGATACCTCACATGTGTGGCACATGCGAGCACATGGGGACATGGGCGCTTTAATTTTTATTTTATTTTTTTATTGTTCATTTTACTTTATTTATTTTAGTTTGACATTTTTTTTCCCAAAAATATATTTTTGATCACTTTTATTCCTATTACAAGAAATGTAAACATCCCTTGTAATAGGAATATGGGGTGACAGGTCCTCTTTACAGTGAAATCTGGGGGGTCAATATGACCCCACATCTCACCTCTAGGCTGGGAAGCCTGAAATAAAAAATAAAAAAAAGATTCTGGCTTTGATCGTACTGGCGAGTTGGTAGAAGCACCGGAGGGCGGTGAGGGGTGGGGGGCGTCTATGGCTGGGTATTTCAGGGTATCACCGAGTATGGCTGGGTATCTCTGAGTATGGCTGGGTATGGCAATTTATGGCAGGGTATTACAGAGTATTGGCGGGGTATTGGCGGGGTACTACAGAGTAATAGCAGGGTACTGCAGAGTATTGGGGGTACTGCAGAGTAATGGCGGGTACTGCAGAGTATTGGGGGTTACTGCAGAGTAATGGGGGTTACTGCAGAGTAATGGCAGGGTACTGCAGAGTAATGGCAGGGTACTGCACTGCAGAGTAATGGCAGGGTACTGCACTGCAGAGTAATGGCGGGGTACTGCACTGCAGAGTAATGGCGGGGTACTGCACTGCAGAGTAATGGCGGGGTACTGCAGAGTAATGGCGGGGTACTGCACTGCAGAGTAATGGCAGGGTACTGCACTGCAGAGTAATGGCGGGGTACTGCACTGCAGAGTAATGGCGGGGTACTGCAGAGTAATGGCGGGGTACTGCAGAGTAATGGCGGGGTACTGCAGAGTAATGGCAGGGTACTGCAGAGTATGCACTGGTATTGAGGGGTTAAATTCGGTGAGCAGCGATGTGGGCACTGCAGATGCAGCCCACATCGCTGCTGACACCGATCTCTTTCCCCTCCGCTGTACCGATCGGTACAGAAAGGGGAGGGAGGAACAGGCGTCATAACATGACGCCGGTTTGTTTCCAAGTGATCACTCCGTCATTTGACGGAGCAATCACGTGGTAAACGGCCGCTATGAGCGGCCGTTTACCGTGATGCGCCGGGTCCTATGGACCCGGCGGTCACGGATGCTCTCGAGTGCGCACACCTCGGGGCACGCGAGAGCAGAATTCTGGGAGGCCGTTAATTATAACGGCCTCTCTGAGTTAAACAACCGCCCTGAAGCCGTTAATCGGCAATGGGCAGTTGTTAAGTGGTTAAAGCTAGATCACTAGCTATATAGGTGAGGTGAATATAGTGGTGTATACTGCAGTCAGGGCACAGACAACAACCACTACACAGCAGCAAGATAGGAAATCAGCCAAAAACGATTCGTGTGTACTGTGTTGAAGGTACACAGAACACCCGCTGCTTCAGATGCAAAGTAACACACTACAGGAGGCCGCCTTAAAGGCGGCCTTATATAGTGTGGGGCGTGCACTACACAGCCTGAGCTATGATTGGCCACAGGCAGGATGCCTGTGGCAAATCATGGCTCTCCTTGCTGCCGGTGCTGCGATTGGCCAAGCATGCGGGGTCACAGTGCATGCTTGGCCAATCATCGGGCAGCAATGCACTGCGCCAACGCAGTGCATTGTGGTCCGCGCGCGCGTCACTCGAATTTTGACGCGAACGGCCAAAACGTTCGGAATTCGCCGAACGCACGAACAGCCAATGTTCGAGTCGAACGTACGTTCGACTCGAACACGAAGCTCATCCCTACCTGGGACCTTGCTATATAAGTAATTTCCAGCAAAAAAAAACTGATTTAAACTTGTAAACAAAAAGTGACAGAAAAGGCCTAGTCTTCAAGTGGTTACAATATCTAAATGCCTTGATTGGAACATTTTTGAGCAGTAAAAAAACTCCAAAATTAGTGGGTTCTAAAACAGGCCATACATGGTCGAATTTCTAGCAAATTTTCTTTTCAAAATCAGAAAGTTCGTTTTTTTTTGTGAACCATTGATTTTCAAAATTTGGCCGACCAAGCCATCAAGTTCACCTCATGTTGCTACAGAAATGAATTGAATTTCAATTTCACTTCATGTTGCTACTGAAATGAATTTTTGTGGCTGGGAATCTCGCATTTTTTTTCTTATTACATTTCTCGCACGATTCTCCCATCATTGATTAGAAAATCGTTCGTTTTTCAAAAATTTTTAACATGTCCGATTTCTCAAATTTGGTTGCCGCACGAAAATCGGCCATTGTTGCAGCCCACTAATTGTGCGAAATACGTTATGAAAATTCTTAGATACGATTCTCGAAAGAAAATTCTTTTAAAATTTGAACCGTGTATGGCTGGCATAAGAGACTTTTTCAGCTGTAAAAATGCTCTAAAGCTGATAAACGCTGATAAATGTTGATAAACGCTCAAAAAACAGCGCTCACCAATGTTTTTTAATGTTTTTGATCCATTGAAAAAAAAAACGCTAAAAACGCTATTACAAAATGTTGAAAAAAGCTGACAAAAGTTGAAAAAAGTTGAAAAACTTATTGTAAAGTTACTGGCATTTTTATAATGTTATTTTAACCACTTTCAGACCAGACCATTTTTCTGGCTTAAGACCAGACCTCTTTTTGCGATTCGGCACTGCGTTGCTTTAACTGACAGTTGCGCAGTGGTGCGGCATGGCTCTCAAACAAAATTGACGTTCTTTTTTTTCCCCACAAACAGAGCTTTCTTTTGGGGGTATTTGATCACCCCCTGCAGTTTTTATTTTTTGCGCTATAAACAAAAAAAGAGCTGCAATTTTGAAAAAAAATGCATTATTTTTTACTTTTTGCTATAATAAATATCCCCAAAAAATATATAAAAAAACATTTTTTTCCCTCAATTTAGGCCGATACGTATTCTTCTACATATTTTTGGTTAAAAAAATCGCAATAAGCGATTATTGATTGGTTTGTGCAAAATTTATAGCGTTTACAAAATAGGGGATAGTTTTATGGCATTTTTATTAATATTTTTATATTACTAGTAATGGCAGGGATCAGTGATTTTTATTGTGACTGCGACATTATGGCAGACACATCAGACATTTCTGACACATTTTTGGGACCATTGTCATTTATACAGCAATCAGTGCTATACAAATGCACTGATTAATGTGTAAATGACACTGGCAGTGAAGGGGTTAACCAGGGGGTGGCAGTGTAGGGGTTAAGTGTGTCCTAGGGGTGTGTTACTAACTGTGGGGGGCGTGGCTGTGTGTTAGTGAACACTGATCTCTGCTCCAATCACAGGGAGTAGAGATCAGTGTCACTGGTTGCTAGGCAGAACGAGGAGATGCTGTTTATTTCCGCATCTCCCTGTTCAGCCTCCCATGAGACGATCGCGGGTATCCCAATGGCGATCGAGTCCGTGGGACCCACGACCGGACTCAAGGGGGTCCCGACCAGTGGCGCGCACGCAATGGCACAGCGGCATTCTTAAAGGGATGTACCTGTACGCCCTTATGCCTGTCCGTGCTATTCTGCTGACGTACATCGTCGTGTGCCGGTCGGGAAGTGGTTAATGTCCAGTGTGCATGAGGCCTAAGGTAAACCTTGTACAATGTGTACAACACAGTTTAATATTACACATCAATCAGAAAACCTTTGGGGTTTTAAAGTAGAGCTAATGGCAAAAAAGGAGCGTTATAAGCCCTGTCAGCCTTTATTTTTATTTTTTTGCTGTTTGTGGGGGAAGGGGAGGATTTGGGACAATCAGGGGGGGCGGCAAAGTGTACCTTTGCCTGTGTAGGCAAAAATCCTTTCACTGGCCCTGTGCGTGTCACACACACTGCACGAGCTTTGGTCTGAAATGCCCGGCGGTGCTGTAACAAAGTCCTGCCTCCTAGACAGCTCTTGTGAGGTAGATATAACACCGATCCAATGCAGTGAAATAGATTCAGTGTGTGTATCGTAGGGGCTGCGAGTCAATCTTTGTTACAGTGGTCGCCCGGGAGATTAAAATCCAAGCTCCTTGACAGTAGAAGATTGTCGCTGCTCTGTGTGATCCAGGGGCACTGGGAGGCTGTAACTGGTGAGCACTGGTAGGCTGCATTTGGTGGGCACTGATAAGCTGCATTCGGTGGGCACTGGTAGGCTAGATTTGATGAGCACTGATAAGGCTGCATTTGATGGGCTTTGATAAGCTGCATTTGGTGGGCACTGGTAGGCTGCATTTGATGGGCACTGGTAGGCTGCATTTGGTGGGCACTGGTAGGCTGCATTTGATGGGCACTGGTAGGCAACATTTGATGGGCACTGATAAGGCTGCAGTCCCTTTCTCTCTATAAACAGAGAGAAAGGGACTGTGGACAGAGCTTCCCCTGTCCCTTTGTCTGCATACTCAGCTGCACTGGACAGTGAACCAATGGGAAGTGCTGTGTGCTGAGCATCTTCCTGTTCATTCACAAACTAAAGCATAGTAAACATAGTTTACTGTGCTTCAGTTAAGAATGAACACTGGAGCGTTTGGTACAGATTACGCACGGTGTTCATTCATTCATCCATACTGAATCATCTCTTTCAGCAGCAGGCGGGGGAGGTGAGAAGAGAAGCTGGAAGCACTGCAGGAGGGGAGACAGGGGGCACCAGGAAGCAGGGAGAATTGTCACTGCACACGGTCATTAGGGTGTGCCCTGGCACAACCTGTGCGCACGCCCATGACATTTAATTATGCTTTTTGTCTTCATTGAATTTTTCATTTAGTTGAAAATGTCTAACAGCCTAATGATGGTTATAGTTTGCCAGCCATGTGACTGTAATTTTTAAATCTCACTGGATTTCAAGAATATTTATACCCAGCATTTCATATTCCTGATATGTGTCTGCTGTATTAGATACTTGTATGAAAGAGCATCCTGCTCTTTTTGTATTGCTTCCTTTGTATAAAACCCCTTGTGCTCCTGCCAGTCTCTCTGCTCTCCTATGAACAACTGACCACACTAAGCATGAAAGCACAGTGTGGCCAGTTTTCTAGATGTGGCAATAACTCTGTTTGCTCTCCTCCAATGTTCAGGCTGGTGCTGATATGCCCCCCCCCCCCCTCTGCACAGCCATTACCCATTCACAGTGAAGTCCAGTGTACTGTTGTTTCTCTACCGCCAGCTCTCTGTGCTTGTTATGCAGTTTAGTACAGAGGGTATGTGATCACTTAAAAGAAATAAGGGGAAAAAAGGTATTAATAATGTTTTTCTATCTATACACACGTGTTTTACCTTTCATTTCTAATTTTAAACTGAAAGGCCTGTTTTACAAGGTGAGGGTTTACATATACTTTAAAAATAATGGTTACTTGTTTGAAATAAGCATTCATATCTGGATGTTTTAGCACTGTAAATTAAAGTGTAAGTAAGCCTTCCTATTGTTTTCAGACAAGGAAGCCGCCATCTTTGCCTCTGTTTAATCTACAACTGCCATAATGCTGCACATGTGATCAGTTATGACACCAGCCATTGGATGGTTTGACAGTTTGGTTCAGAGCACAACCAATGGGAGTGTTACATTCCCGGCATGTTCCATGCTGGAAATGAAACTGTTTTATGGATGATTTTACTTCCGCTTTAAGGTTTTAGCATACAAATAAAAATAAAAATCCAGTGATCATACCACAGTACTATATTTATAATATTTGTTAGCACTCTCAGGCCTAATCACCATCCAATGAATAATTCATGTGCATAATCCCATCATGTTATGCTTATATAAAATATCTCTTTTTTTTATTGTTATAATTTATGCTATTGATGACTTATTTTACCTAAAGTTCCTTCTGCCTCTACAATCATGCCCCAGAACACTCTACCGCTGTTTCAGTTTACTACTTTGTTTTAACACGTTCCTTATTGGTACTTCGGTTTTCTTCAGGCTATGCAAAGAAAAGCATGTGGATCAAATAGCAGCAGGTTTGTGCTCCTTTATTCCTTTGTAAGGAGCCGGGCCGAAGGATCACATCAAGGCTTCCTAGGTGCCCGGCTTTTACTCTTCTACAGTAACTTCACATCACAGCGATCAAAAGGAGGCTTTCCGAATCTCCTAATGGAAATCAAGACAGTATGTCATGAAATTCAATGGGAGAGAATGCATTGCCGAGGACGAACGGGACACATAAATAATATGATATGGCTCACAGGCAATGTATTGTTTTGGGAAATTAAATTGTAAGGATTTTTATTCTGGCAGGCAGGATCTGGAAGGGTTCCAGAGAGTTTTTATTCTGGTTGTCATGGCAACCCAATGATGCATTGATTTTCTTTTTCCTCTTAATGGAGTTTAGGAAGTGGGAAACAGCAGGAAAGTTGCAGGCCATCAAAATAATGAGGGGGTCTTAGGTTCCCTAGTAAGATGGTTAATATGTGTGTATATATATATATATATATATATATATATATATATATATATATATATATATATATATACATATTATAATTATATATTATATTATAATATATATATTAACCCATTCATGACTAAGCCTATTTTTGGAATTTGGTGTTTACAAGTTAAAATCCATATTTTTTGCTAGAAAATTACTTGAAACCCCCAAACATTATATATATTTTTTTAGCAGAGACTCTAGAGAATAAAACGGTGATTGTTGCAATATTTTATGTCACACGGTATTTGCACAGCGGTGTTTTAAACGCAACGTTTTGGAAAATTGACAATTTCATGAATAATAAAAAAAAAACAGTAAAATTAGCCCAATTTTTTTGCGTAATGTGAAAGATAATGTTACGCCGAGTAAATAGATACCAAACATGTCACACTTTATAATTGCGCGCACTTGTGGATTGATGACAAAGTACGGTACTTAAAAATCTCAATAGGCGACGCTTTACGGTTACCAGGTTAGCGTTACAGAGGAGGTCTAGTGCTAGAATTATTGCTCTTGCTCTGACGATCGCGGCGATACCTCACATGTGTGATTTGAACACCGTTTACATACGCGAGCATGACTTCCGCATGCGTTTTCTTTGCTTCGCAAGCTCGCGGGGACGGTGGGCGCTTTAAAAAAAAATGTATTTTATTTTATTTATTTTAAAGTGACTAAATTGTTTTTTTTTTTAAATAAAAATTTGATCACTTTTATTGCTGTCACAAGGAATGTAAACATCCCTTGTGACAGTAATAGGTGGTGACAGGTACTCTTTATGGAGGGATCGGAGGTCTAAAAGACCCCCCACCCCTCCTTTACACTTCAATGTATTCAGATCGCAGAAAACGGCGATTCTGAATACCGTATATCTTTTTAAAACAGGCACCATTGGCAGCCGAGTAAACGGGAAGTGACGTCATGACGTCGCTTCCGTGTTTACTATGAGGAGACTGGAACGAAGCCGATTACGGCTTCGTTCCAGTTCCTCCCCAGCACCCGGAGGCAGCGCAACTTGAATCGGTGCTCCCGATCGAGCGGGAGCACCGGTAACAGCGGCGGGAGGGGGGGCGTCCCCTCCCGCTCCTCCGGCATAACAGCCGAGCGGCTTTTAGCCACATCGGTTGTTATGCCTGGATAGCCAATCGCCTGCTGAAAAAAACGGTACTGGGATGATGCCTGCAGGTGCGGGCATTATCCCGGTATACCCCCCGGAAGCCGAGTACGCATATCTGCGTACGCTCGGCGGGAAAGGGTTAAATATTATAATTTTATATATATATATATATATATATATATATATATATATATATATATATATATAATTAATACATTAAAAAAGCTGCACTGGTGTTCTTTTTGCTAAAGTTAGCATGAAACAAATAAGCCTGCATGCTTATTTCAGGTCGGTGACACAAGTGAACAGAATCACGTTAGTGGTTACTGCTTTGCAAAGGCAAGATGCTCAGATATGCTTTCCCATCATTTTGACCCACTGAGAATAACTCATTTTGTAAGGCATTGGTGAAATGTGTCTGATTAATACATAGTTACATAGTCGATGAGGTTGAAAAAAGATACAAATCCATCCAGTTCAACCTGTGTGTGTGTTTTTTATGTTAATAGTACATTTTATACCCCTGCATGTTGTGGTCGTTAAGGTACCCATCTAAACGTTTTTTGAAAACTATCGATGCTCCCTGCTGATACCACTGCTTGTGGAAGAGAATTCCACACCCTTACCACTCTGACAGTAAAGAACCCTCTACACAGTTTAAGGTTAAACCACTTCTCTTCTAATTATAGTGGATGGCCGCGTGTCTTTTTAAATTCCCTTTCACTGAAAATGATTCATGAAATATTGGCTAATGGTATTAAAGCACCAGCTCATGCCTGAACGGTTCCCCAATTCTTACAGTGGAAATGTTAGAAAAAGATCACAAATAAACTGAGTTTGTTTTTAACCGCTTCAGCCCCAGAAGAATTTACCCCCTTCCTGACCAGAGCACTTTTTGCGCTATGTCACTGCGTTATTTTAACTGACAATTGCGTGGCCATGTGACATTGCACCCAAACAAAACTGGCGCCCTTTTTTTCCCACAAATAGAGCTTTCTTTTGGTGGTATTTGATCACCTCTGCGGTTTTTATTTTTTGCGCTATAAACAAAAAAAGAGCGACAATTTTGGAAAAAAAAAGCAATATTTTTTACTTTTTGCTATAATAAATATCCCCCTAATAAAATATATATAAAAAAATGTCTTTCTCAGTTTAGGCCGATATGTATTCTACATATTTTTGGTAAAAAAAAAAGTGCAATAAGCGTATATTGATTGGTTTGCGCAAAAGTTATAGAGTCTTCAAAATAGGGGATAGAATTATGGCATTTTTATCATTTTTTTATCAGTAATGGTGGCGAACTGCGATTTTTATCATGACTGCGACATTATGGTGGACACATCGGACACTTTTGACACTATTTTGGGACCATTGTCATTTATACAGAGATCAATGCTATAAAAATACACTGATTACTATATAAATTACACTGGCAGGGAAGGGGTTAAACACTAGGGGGCGATCAAGGGGTTAAGTGTGTCCTAGGGAGTGATTCTAATTGTGGGGGGGTGGGCTTCCACTGACATGACAGGGATCACTGCTCCCGATGACAGGGAGCAGTAGATCTCTGTCATGTTACTAGGCACAACAGGGAAATGCCTTAACACGATCACAGGACACCGGCGGACATCAAAGGCGCAGGACATGCGGGCACGGTCACGGAGTACGAGGTGGGTGCTCGTCTCTTAAAGGGGACATACTTGTACACCCATTTGCGCAGCCGCACCATTGTACCAATGTAGATCATTGTGCACTGGTCAGCAAGTGGTTAAAAACCCTAATCTAAATGTCCCATTTACTGACCCTGAATACATGGTCATGTGAGACATCAGGTTCTGAGTCTTCTATCTTCTTCACTGCAGAGGAGGAGGATCCTTTTTTAGGTGTCCACATCACTCCCTGGGTTAAGTGAACACTTCCTATTGGATGTCTAGTGTTGGGGTCCTCTTAGCATCCAGAAAACTGCAGTACGTAGTCACATAGTTGGTAAGGCTGAAAAAATACACCAGTCCATCCAGTTCAACCTGTGGTATGTGTGTGTTTATGTCAATAGTTAAGCGTTTAACCCAGTATGTTGTGATCGTTAAGATGCTCATCTAATAGTTTTTAAAACTATCGACACTCCCCGCTGATATCACCGCCTCTGAAAGAGAATTCCACATCCTTACTGCTCTGACAGTAAAGGACCCACTACGCAGATTACGGTTGAACCACTTCTCTTCCAATTTCAGTGAATGGCCACGTGTCTTTTTAACCACTTCACGCAAAACGATGTACCTGTACGTCTGTACTTTGACGCTAAATACCGGGGTTATTTTCAGGAATGCTGAGCGTTTCTCTTTAGGATAAAAGTGGGCCCCTTGGCGGATTCGCTGCAAGATCACTTATTGGCAGTGGGAGAGGTGCTTACTCCCCTCCTGCCGCACTCCAGTCATCTCTGCCACTTTCCGGACCCGCCGTCCTTTCCCGTGGATGCCATGGAGTCAACTGAGGGGAAGATGGCCCCTGCTCGGCTCCATGGCATGGGAGGGCGGAAGTGACATCAAACGTCACCATAGCTCTAAGACCCTTTTCACACCAGGGTGTTTTGCAGGCGCTATATCGTTAGAAATAGCGCCTGCAATCCGCCCTAAAAAAGCTGCACCATTGTCTGTAGTGTGAAAGCCCGAGGTATTTCACACTACAGCGGTGCGCTGGCAGGACGTCAGGGAAAAGTCCTGCCAGCAGCTTCTTTTGGAGCGGTGTGTTTACCGCACCTCCACCGCTGCTCCCCATTGAAATTAATGGGGCAGCGCTGTAATACTGCTGGCAAAACGCTATTTTAACCCTTTCTCGGCCGCTAGCGGGGGTAAAAGCGCCCCCGCTAGCGGTCGAAATGCGGCGCAAATCCGGCGGTAAAACGCCGCTAAAAATAGCAGCGTTTTACCACCCACACTATGTGCGGTGTGGTGTGAAAGGGCTCTTAAAGGAGTAAATTTTGTTTTGTTTTTACATTTTTTCTTTTTTTTATTGCATAGGTGAGTAGCGCCCGCATATGAAAATGGTGTTCAAACCACACATTTGCGGTATTGCCGTGATCGTTAGATCGAGAGCAATAATTCTAGCTCTAGACCTCCTCTGTAACTCAAAACTAGTAACCTGTAGACATTTTTAAACATTGCCTATGGAGATTTTTTAGAGTTAAAGTTTGTCGCCATTCCAGGAGTAGGTGAAATTTTGAAGCGTGACATGTTGGGTATCAATTTAGTTGGTGTAACATTATCTTTCACAATGTAAAAAAAAAAAATGGGCTAACTTTACTGTTGTCTTATTTTTTAATTCAAAGTGTATTTTTTCAAAAAAAAGTGCACTTGTAAGACCACTGTGCAAATACGGTGTGACAGTAAGTATTGCAACAGCAGACATTTTATTCTCTAGGGTGTTAGAAAAAATATATATAAGGTTTGGGGGTTCTAAGTATCATATTTATCTTTATATTTTTCCCCTTAAAATCAGGGGGAAATCATGGGTGCGTGTTATACGGTGATCCTCCCGCCGATCTGCCGATCTGCGCTGTCTGTGGAGCGCCGCCGACATTTACCGAGCCAAGTGTACTGTGTACTCGGCACCGCTCTCAGTCACGCTCAGTCCCGCCTCCTAGCCTTTACGTCGCACCATTGGCCCAGTGTTGTGTCCATCACAGGAGCCAGGACAAGGAGCGGGACGGGGGCGTTACAGCGAGCAGAGCCGAGTAGCCGAGTACCCTCAGCTCGGTCTATGTCGGCGGCGGGAGGAGCCGAAGATCTCGGCGGCGGGAGGAGCCGAAGATCTCGGCGTCGGCGGGAGGAGCCGAAGATCTCGGCGGCGGCGGCGTTAAATTTAATACTAAACCATGCTGCAATTTTGGGAAAGGCTGCAGGGGGACAGTGGAAGGCTGCAGGAGGACAGTGCAGGGCTGGAAGGCTGCAGGGGGACAGTGGAAGGCTACATTGATGGTCATTTAAAATGTAAGGTTTTTCTCCTTAGCCCTTGTACACACGGTCGGAGAATCCGTCGGAATGTGTCCTATCGGACCGTTTTGTCGGATAATCCGACTGTGTGTGGTATGCATCGGACTGTTTCCGTCGGAATATCCGTCAAACTGGTCCGATCGGACATACTCCGATCATGTGTAGAGAATTCAGATCGGACAAAGTGCCATGCATGCTCAGATCAAATTCCTACACCAAAGCTATTGGCTACTAGCCTGAACGTAGTCCCGTCGTAACAAAATAACGTCATCACATTTTGAACGATTGGATTTTTCGACAACTTCGTCCGACCGTGTGTATGCAACAGTTTCGGACAAAATCCGTCGGATTTGGTTGTCGGAATCTCCGACCGTGTGTACAAGGGCTAAAACTTGCCTCCTAAAAGTTTTTTTCCTTAAACTTCCCTCCTAAACTTGGGGTGCGTGTTATACACCGGCACGTGTTATACGCCGATAAATACAGTAATTTTCTAGCAAACAAAAACAGATTTTAACCTGTAAACAACAAGTGTAAAAAAAGAGGCTCGAACCTTAAATAGTTAAATTCCCTTACACGTAAAAGTTTTTTCCCCTATGCTGGGGTCACCAGTACAGTATTTGTACATCGCTATCATATCCCCTTTCAAGCGTCTCCTCTGCAGAGAGAATACATTCAACGCTTTTAGTGCCGGTTCACACAGGGGCGACACGACTTGCAGCGCGACTCACAGACGCGACCTGCGCACGACTTCAGCAGCGACTTGCAAAACTACTTCTGTATAGAAGTCAATGCAAGTCGCCTGAAGTCACCCCAAAAATAGTACAGGAACCTTTTTCTAAGTCGGAGCGACTTGAGTCGCTCCTATTAGAACGGTTCCATAGTACAGAACGGAGCGCGACTTGTCAAGCGGCTAAGTCGCCTGACAAGTCGCTCCTATGTGAACCAGCACTGAGTCTTTCCCCATAGCTGAGATCCTGAGTAGCCTGATGACAGAACTCAACCTGCACAAACTGTAGTAAAGGATCCTCCGGTCATCACTACTGGAAGCTGCACCGATGAGGGCAACATACAGTAGACTTATGCGCGTATAATTTAATAAAGACCTCAGAAGGTATTTTTCTGAATAACGGGTGAATGGGTGGGGGTGGGATTAAAGGAGAAGTACAGACAAAGCTCCTTAGGCTGTACTCTCTCTGTGGTTCACAGGAGTTCAGTTCCTTCTGCACTCCTGTGACCCGTTTTCAGCAGACAAGGGGCTGAAGCCCGCTGTCGGCTGACATCAAAGAGCTGGTCCAGCCTGGGGAAAGATCATGACCTTATAGTCTCAGTAAGCCGCTGAGAGCCTGTGTTGGCAGCTCCTGTCCCCTTCACAGCCCAGCAATCCAATGAGCATGGTGGGGGGCATAGCAGAGAGCCGGTGACAGACAGTCACCTGTTCTCTGCTCAGGGAGCTGTGAGAGTCGAGCAATCTACTGTGTTTGATCGATCGGTGCTCATTCTTAGAGCAGGTGGGGGACGGATGCAGCATTGGACCAATGCTGCATCCACCTAGGTAAATATGATTCTTAAATAAAATAAAAAAATCCCATACTTCTCTTTTAAATGAGCTATTGTAGTGCCTTCCCAAGTTATTTTATGTCTCACCCTTTCTCCAAAACACACTTCCATGTTCCAAGTCTGGAAAATCATTTTTCCAGAAACGGTATGTTATCTTATTATATGTTTAATTTGAATCCCTGATTTTTATTACTAGATTGTAGATTGTTTATTACTAGATAGAATCTACAACACTGCTTCAGAATTGTTCTATACCGCCTTTGTATATATAGTTTTACTTAAATTGCAAGCTGCCTTGAGACAAAGTGTTTCTTATTGGTAAATGTATTGATTGTATAATGTCTATGTTATGGTTCCTTTGGGTTTTCAAGGATCACCATTTGAAATGATAGAAACTGAAAATGTTCTCTTATGCCGCCTACACACGTAGTGGACTATCCGGCGGACTTAGTCCGGCGGACTTCCCGCCGGACAGTCCGCCGGACTTTCCAAACGGGCTACTTGCCCACACACGGCACTTTTTCAGCAGACTAATACGGCATACCAAGTCCACCGGACTATCCGCCGTACTTTTGAAATGAACGGACTCGCCCACACACATGGAGGAAAGTCCGCTCATTTTGAGCGTGCGTCTCCGGGTAGGCGGGGCCCGCGAAAGAGACGTCGCGGGCCCCGCCACCTGGTATGGACTTAAAGGGGAACCCCAACGCTGAAAAAATCGGCGTGGGGGTGCCCCCCAGGTCCACATCAGGCCCTTGTCCGAGCACGCTACACGGCCGGCCAGGAAAGGGGGGACGAGCGAGCGCCCCCCCCTCCTGAGCCGTACCAGGCCGTGCGGCCCCCCCACCCCAAAGCACCTTGTCCCCATGTTGATGAGGACAAAGGCCTCTTCCCGACAACCCTGGCCGTTGGTTGTCAGGGTCTGCGGGCGGGGGGCTTATCGGAATCTGGGAGCCCCCTTTAATAAGGGGGCCCCCGGATACCGGCCCCCCACCCTATGTGAATGAGTATGGGGTACAATGTACCCCTACCCATTCACCTGTGGAAAAAAATAAAAATAAAACCCAACACACAAGGGTTAAAATAGTTTATTGCACAGCTCCAGGGGTCTTCCGTCTTCGGGGGTCTTCTCACTAGACTCCTCCGCTATCTTCTGCTAGCTCTTTTGCGGATTCCGATAAGCCTCCCGCCCGCAGACCCCGACAACCAACGGCCAGGGTTGTCGGGAAGAGGCCCTTTTCCTCATCAACATGGGGACAAGGTGCTTTGGGGTGGGGGGGGCCGCACGGCCCCCCTTCCTCAAGGCAGCCCCCATGTTGAGGGCATGCGAACTGGTACGGCTCACGAGGGGGGGGGGTCGCTCGCTCGTCCCTCCCTTTCCTGGCCGGCCGGGTAGTATGCTCGGACAAGGGTCTGATGTGGACCTGGGGGGCACCCCCACGCCGATTTTTTCGGCGTTGGGGTTCCCCTTTAAGTCCGTACCAGGTGACGGGGCCAGCGACGCCTCCTTCGCTGGCCCCGTCTACCTGGAGATGCGCTCAAAATGAGCAGACTTTTCTCCGTGCGGGAAAAGTCCGCTCATTTCAAAAGTACGGCGGACTGGAATACCAACGGCTGGATTGTCCGCTGAAATGCAAGTCCGGCGGGAAGATTGGAGTGCAAAAATACTTTCTAAGTCCGCCGTACTTTCGGGTAAAAAAAGTCCGCCGGAGGCTACACACAGGGGGATTGTGTACGCGGCTTTAGCTTTTATCAGTGCCATCTTGTGTGACAGTCAATGCCATATCATCATCATCATTCATAAGCCCATGTTCACACCAAATCGGACTTTGAAATCGTGCCACTTCACTTGCAACTGCACAATTTCAAAGCTGCATGTCAGTGCAACTTGGCTGACATGTGTGCGACTTCATGCACAGATGTCTATGCAAGTCACATCTCAAATCACCAAAAATAGTGCAGGAACTTCTTTTTCAAATTGGTGCATCACTGCAATTTGAACAGTTCCATTGCCAACAATAGGATGCAACTTGTCATGTAATTTGGACTTGACAAGTCGCATGACAAGTCACACTGGTGGAAACGGTGGCTAAATTACAGACACAAGATTTTCTGATTGCCTCTGTTCAACGTTTTACAGTGATATCGAATGGATGTCAGCCTCCTTGTTTTATACAATCTAAAGGCTGTTTCACATGTGATCTCCCATAGATTTAAATAACTGGGTGTCCTGCATTTTTAGCGTCTTTTTTGAAAGTGTATCAAAGACGCAGCATGCAGGACTTTTGCTGCGCTTTCAGAAAACGCGCCAAAAATTTGGAACATAAGAAAAATCTATGGGAAACAGTGGGTAGACCGTGAGTACACTGCTCTACGTGCTGAGGCTAAACCCCAGCAGGCCAGTGTGAAAGTGGCCTATGTGCATCTGAGGATATTTGTAGTTAGTTTCCTGCTTGTGTATAAATCTCTGCACTAAGTGTATCCAAAGCAATATCTAAATGAAAATATGGACCATTACTTATAGGAAAGTGGCACTCTAAATTGTGCCTGAATAGAGCAACACTCAAAACTAAACAATATCAAAATAGGTGGGCTATGCCTTTAGGTGACAAACTCGTGTAATCAAGTGCATACAAAAAAATTTTCAATAATAATAAATACTTAATAAAAAACAAAAAATCATACATGTGCAATAAGAATAAATAAGTACAACGGGTACTCTGATGGTGAAAGGTTCTCGGGTACTATCATGCTGGTGACAGGCACTCAGGTACTCTGATGCTGGTTACAAGTCCTTGGGTACTCTGATGCTGGTGACAGGTACCCTGGGGCTGGTGACAGGTACTCTGATGGGCTGTGACAGGTACGTGGATAAATGTGACAGGTACTCTGATGCTGGTGACAGGTACTCTGATGCTGGTGACAGGTACTCTGGGGCTGGTGACAAGTACTCTGATGGGCTGTGACAGGTCATCTAATGGGCTGTGCCAGGTACTCTGGGGCTGGTGACAGGTACTCGGGCTGTGACAGGTAGTCTGATGGGCTGTGACAGGTCCTCTTTATTTGGTAGAGCAATCAGGCACTGCACTGGTATAGAGCCAATTTCATTTGCTCTTTACCCTGATCAGGAATGGGCTGTGTCCGAGGGGCACGCTTCATCTCTGATCGCTGCACTGCAGGCCCCCGGGGGCCCGCAGGAGCTGCGAGAACCAGAGGATGTCATATGATGTCCACCCAGAGGAAGGAGATGTTCTTGCTGGCATCATTTTACAATGGCCTGGTAAACAAGTGGTTAAATAAAAGTAACAAACATGCCTATACTTACCTGCTCTGTGCATTCATTTTGCATAGAGCAGCTGGGGTCCTTGTCTTCTGGGGGGCCCTGCTGGCCCTCCAGGCCCCTCCTCTTCATCAGGTGCCACTTTCTCAGGGGGACCATGCGGGCTTGCTCCCGGGTCCCGTTCCTGCGTCCATTGACAATGGTTCCTGCTGCTATGAATCTGTCCAATGAGGAGAGAGACAGTGGCTGGAGCCGCTGCACCCATGCACATTGCTGGATTGGATCGGGCTCAGGTAAGAAAAAGTGGGGGTCTGGGGGCAGCTGCAGCACAGAAGGTTTCTCACCTTAATGCATAGAATGCATTAAGATGAAAAAAACGTAAGGCTTCAAAACTATTTTGAGTTCAGCTGTGTAAATCTCAGGACTGGAAGACAAGAAATACAAATAAATACAAATAATTTAACAGGTAAAACACCTTACATTTATAGATTTTCTGTATGTTTAGCTGTTTGGCTGGAGTTCCAGTTTAAATTGGTAGTCACCAGAATAAAGACATAGTTCAGACGATATACAAACTAACCCAGTGGGGATCACTGAATAAACAAAGAGGTTACTTTGGTAACAAAGGGAAATGTAAGAGGAGTATATATTCAAAAAGATATTTTATTGATATCAAACAATAAAATCATTGGAGTACAATACTCCCACTCAAGTGTACAGTTTGCTTGGACATTAGGTGTCATTAGGTGTGCTACATTAGATTTGCCCACTGAAATATTTTGTTTTTCGGAATTTCATTTTTGGGCAAAAATAGTTTTGTGTGCATTACTGCCAGTTTAACGCCATATAGTTCTGTGTGCGTTACTGCCAGTTTAATGTCATAGAGTTTTGTGCGTTACTGCCAGTTTAACGCCATATAGTTCTGTGTGCGTTACTGTCAATTCAACGACATATAGTTTTGTGCGTTACTGTCAGTTTAACCCCATATAGTTCTGTGTGTGTTACTGCTAGTTTAATGCCATATAGTTCTGTGTGTGTTACTGCCAGTTAAACGCCATATCGTTTTTTGTGCATTTCTGCCAGTTTAACGCCATTTATTTCTGTGTGCGTTACTGCCAGTTTAATGCCATATCGTTCTGTGTGTCACTGGCGCATTATATTGCAGTATATTATAGTGTATCCGTGGATTGTGTCTGTGTAGCTTGAGTACTCAATTTAAAATGCACCAAACACCTCTTTACATTGATTAAAGTGCATCTATGTACAGATTGCCACTTCTTCTTTAATTTGCTTATAAGCACCGCCCCCTCCATCCCAATAATGTCTGGGAGGACAAAAAGGAGAGGCAGACGTTCCCTTGGCACTGTAACAGGGCCAGCAACAAATGTATCCGCAAGCAAAGGTGGACGTGGTGGTCACTCCTTAGGCAGGGCATCATTTCCTCTGTTTAGTGAGTTTGCCGGTGCTATCCAGCCACAGCATGCAGAGGAGATGGTGGACTGGCTTACTAAACCTTCCTAATCCTCCTCATTCTCTGTCATGCAAGCAAAGACAAGTGTGCAGTCCCCTGTAGCTGCTACAGTGGATAATCCTGCCTCCTTGTCCACATCTATTGCTGCCATAGCCCCAACATCAGCCATTGAGGAGTCAGCTGACTTATTTGACCACAGCGTCAGCCACTTGCTCCTTAATGATGCCCAACCATTATTGGATTCAGATGTTGGTTCTGAGGTTGAGGATGACAGGAACATGAGCCTAGAGAGAGAGAGGAAAACTGGTAGACAAATTGGCATTCATGTTCCCCAAGCCGCAGCGTATTGTCAAGTTGTCTCCAGTGGTAATGATGAAGATGGAGGAGATGGAGATGGATACTAAGAAAAAAGGTATTCCTGCGCCAACTCAAATGGTTATAGACCACGTACTGCTGCACACACTGAGGGAGTCACATGATCGTGACAAACATGCGTCGGGACTGAGACACCGGACGTGACGCAATTGAGCTCGCTGCTCATTTTTACATTGCCATATTTTGATTCATGTCTATGTGAGTACCTGTCTATTTTTACTTGAATTGAATACATATGTTTTAAATATACTACACTATGGGTCATTCCTCCTTTTCTTAATATCTACCTATGGTCCACTGGTGAGACCCATCCATCCCGGACACCCTCAGGTTGCTATTAAAGGGAACGCTAACGCTGACTGTAGGCAGGACACCCTTATCAACAAGAGCTTATGCTACCACGCTAGGATGGTCACCAAGGCGGTTAAAGACACATATTTACACACTGTTACCTTACAGCAGTAAGGTAAGGGGACACCCATATATTTAATAAGCACAGAGGATTTAACAAGTCACCCAGCACCGGCATCACTTTGAAGAATTTTGTTTACCAGCACCAGCACTTTATTATTGGGTTTACATAGCCACTATATATACTGCACTATATATATATATATATATATATATATATATATATATATATATATATATATATATATATATATTTAGAAGGAAGTTTTTTTCATGGACTTATTCATTTTATAATTTATATGTATGATCTAATATTTGCTATTATCAATTTAATTTAGTTTACTATCAGTTTACACCTGGGATATATGCAATTTTCACTACATGCCTAAGTCTGGCAACTGTCAGTACCTACTTTGGAGATGGAGATGAAGATGGAAATGATGATGATGATGAGGTCACTGATGCAACTTGGGTGCCAGATAGAGAAGAGGAGGAAACTGAAGGTGAGGTGACACAACCCCAAGGAGTCTGACATCAAGAAAGAGTAGAGAGCAGCCAACCTATTCCATTACATTCTGCAGCTGTTATCTCCCGGCCCACTCCCCAAAGTTCAGCTGTCTGGGCCCTTTTCAGCACATATGCAGCAGATCGCACTGTTGCTATCTGCAAACTGTGTCTCAGGCACATCAAGCATAGCAAAACACCAACCATTTGGGTACCACATGCCTAACAAGGCATTTAACGTCCAACCATTCAGCCCATTGGCAAGAGAACCTAAAATCCACACAAAAGGGGCACAAATCTGTCCATCCTCCTCCTCCTTACCCACTTCAGTCTTCCCCTGCTATACTGAGTCATAACCTCTCAGCAGCCTCCACTGACAGGGATGATGGTATAGCACATGGTGTCCTAGGTCCTAGTAGCACATCTGCCAGCAGCACACCACCAGCTGTAGACTGTAGCTGGCAAATTTCTCTGCCCCATTTGCTGCAGCAGAAAAAAAAATACAGTCCCTACCACCCACATGCCCAGCGTCTAAATGCAAGCTTGTCAAAGCTGTTGGCTCTCCAACTTCTGCCTTTCAGCCTGGTGGATTCTGCACCTTTCCGTGAATTTGCACAATGTGTTGTATCACAATGGCAGGTTCCTAGGTGCTACTACTTTTAACGTAAGGCCAATCCATCTCTCTACCATCACGTGGAAGGGAATGTTCTGGCATCATTGGGCAAGGCAGTCAGCCATAAAATCCAACTTACTGCTGACATGTAGGGATGAGCCGAACACCCCCCAGTTCGGTTCGCACCAGAACTTTCGAACGGACCCCAAATTCGTACGAACGTTAGAACCCCATTGAAGTCTATGGGACTCGAACGTTCGAAATTAAAAGTGCTAATTTTAACGGCTAATATGCAAGATACTGTCCTAAAAAGGGTTTGGGGACCTGGCTCCTGCCCCAGGGGACATGCCTAAAATGTTTTTAAAAATGGCCGTTTTGGCGGGAGCACTGATTTTAATGACGATTAAAGTGAAAAAAAAAGGTGAAATATTCCTTTAAATATCATGCCTGGAGGGTGTCTGTAGTATGCCTGTGAAGTGCCATGTGTTTCCCGTGTTTAGAACAGTCCCTGCACAAAATGACATTTAACGGAAATAACGTCATTGTTAGAGTCCAGATGTGGAGCCCGACTTGTAGGAGGAGACCTCTCTTACAGCGCTGGTTCAGGAGCCGCTGGAATGGGAACAGCGGTCTCGAGAGCACAGTGGGTAGGAGGGCCTGCTGGATAGAGCCGCTGGAGCTGGTAGAAGAGCGGAGATCCCTCTGAAGGCTGAGTGGACTGCGGGTTGCTGGAAGCTGAGAAATGCAGGCAGTAGCTTCAGAGACCGAAGGTTGGAACTGGCAGCAGGCTGGAGAAGAGTCAGACGGTCCGGGTCAGAAGGTAAGCAGACTGATGGTAACGGAAGGCAGAAGAGGTGTCGGTAAGCAGGCAGAGGTCGGCAACGGAATCACAAGCAGAAGAGGTTTCGAGGTCAGGCAGGCCGGGTCGGGATTGGAGAAGGCAGAGAAGTCAAGCAAGCCGGGTCGATAACGGTAGCAGGTAATCAGGTTCAGGATCAGGTATTCAAAGGTAACCGGGTTCAGGATCAGATGTTCAGACACACGGAAGCTGAGACGAAACAGCGCCGCACCGGCGCACTTGAGAGTCCTTTAAACGCTCAGTGGCGGGAAGGAGCGCACGCACGCCACGCACGACCACGTGGACGAGCGCGCGTACGAACGCCACTCGCGAACGTGCACACTAACGCGTAAACGAACGCGCACGCGAACGCGTACGCGAACGCGCAGAAGACACACGCCGACGCCTGTGTGCACGCAGCTGTACCTGTCTATTGCTGGTAAGTTCCTGACATTGCCCCCTCCCAAGGGGCAGCCTCCGGATGCCCAACAGGTTCCTCTTTTCTGGATGGGCAGACAAGTATGCGTGAATTAACCGCCTGGCATGGATATTGCTGTTTGGTTCCCAGGAATTGTTCTCTGGCCCAAATCCCTTCCATTTGATCAGAAATTGGATGCGTCCCTGTCTTCTTCTGCAATCGAGGATGGCCTCCACCTCGTACTCCTCGTTTCCATCCACTAAGATGGGTTCTGGAGGTCTAGTTCCTCTATCAGGAAAGGGATCAGGGGTGGCAGGTCTCAGCAGTGACACATGGAACACAGGATGAATCCTAAGCGACTCAGGCAGGGTTAGCTCGTAGGAAACTTCATTAATTTTCCTCTTAACCGGAAATGGTCCCATAAATTTAGGTGCAAGTTTCCTGGAGGGACAAGCCATTTTAATGTTATTGGTAGAAAGCCATACCTGGTCGCCAGGTTGTAGGATCAGTTCCCCTCTTCTTCTCCGGTCAAAAGCTCTCTTACTGTCTGCCTGGGCCTTGGCCACTGCTTCCTGCAACACCCGGTTATTGTGGCTGAGGAAATCCACTGTCTTCTGGACCGCTGGAACTGAGGTTTCTGGAAGAAAATCAGGCAAAAAGGTTAAATGAAAGCCATAATTGGCGAAAAAAGGGGACTGACCGGTGGCCGAATGACAAGCATTATTGTAGGCAAATTCTGCCAAAGGCAGCAGGGACACCCAATCATTCTGTACGAATGATGTGAAGCACCTAATGTACTGCTCAAGAGTCTGGTTGGTCCTTTCTGTCTGCCCATTAGTTTGGGGATGATAGGCCGAGGACAGTGCCAGCTCAATTTTCAGGATCTCGCACAGGGCCCTCCAGAAGCGTGAAGTGAACTGCACTCCTCTGTCGGAGACTATATTCGCTGGAATCCCGTGTAGCCTCACAATCTCCTTAATGAACACGTGGGCAGTCTCCACGGCAGATGGGGTGCCTTTTAAGGGTGAGAAGTGGGCCATTTTGGATAGCCGGTCTACAACCACAAAAATAGTTGAACATCCCTCAGAACATGGAAGCTCGACAATAAAGTCCATACTAATCATTCTCCAGGGTCTGTCGGGTACAGGTAGGGGTTTCAGCAGTCCCCAAGCCCGGTTCCTGGGTGTCTTGTTCTGGATACAGACGGGGCAAGAGCTGATGTACTTTTCGCAAAAGTCCTTCAAATTGGGCCACCAGAACGTGCGTTGTACCAGATCAAGGGTATTACGGACCCCAAAGTGGCCTGCCAGTGGGTGGTCATGAAGAAGGGACAGCACCTTAACTCGGACATTCTCGGGGACAAAAATTTGACTTCCCCTCCAGAACAAGCCATCTCTGGACATTAAGGTGATTCCGGGGGGTCTTGAGGAGTCAGAGGATGCTTCTCTGATCAGAGAGAGGAGGTCAGGCTGTAAAAGTAAAAAATTCCCGGCAGGTAAAATGGTGTCAGGAACAGATGAGTCCTTAGGATTGTCATACATCCGTGACAGCGCATCCGGTTTCACGTTCTTCGATCCGGGTCGGTACGTGATGTGAAAGGAGAAACGTGAAAAGAACAGGGCCCAGCGGGCTTGTCGGGGTCTCAGTCGCTTGGCAGACCGTAGATATTCTAGGTTCTTGTGGTCTGTGTATATTAGTACCGGGTGAGCAGCGCCCTCCAATAGGTATCTCCACTCCTCCAAGGCGGCCTTAATGGCGAGCAACTCTCGGTCGCCTACGTCGTAATTCTTCTCCGCGGAAGAGAGTTTCCTGGAGAAGAACCCCACGGGATGCATTAGGTCCTTGTTGCCTTGACGTTGGGAGATGACCGCTCCTACGGCCACTTCAGAGGCGTCTACCTCGAGGATGAAGGGTAGAGACGGGTCCGGATGGCTGAGAATTGGGGCGGACGTGAAGAGTTTTTTAAGTCTTTCGAAAGCACTCTGGGCCTCCTGAGTCCAGCAGAAGCGGAAGTTTTGTCTGGTCAGTTGCGTGATGGGCGCAATTATAGCTGAAAAGTCTCTTATGAACTTTCTATAAAAGTTCGCAAAACCAATGAAGCGTTGTACACCCTTCTTATCCAGAGGCGCTGGCCAATCTAGTACAGCAGACACCTTTTGAGGATCCATCCTGATACCCGTTGGAGAGATCACTAGTCCCAGGAATCGGATGCTCTGTAACTCAAATTCGCATTTCTCAGCCTTTGCGTAGAGTCGGTGCTGGCGAAGGCGGTCCAGGACTTTACGGACGTGTTCTCGATGCTGATCAAGAGAGTTGGAAAATATTAAAATGTCGTCCAGGTAGACAATCACGAACACGTCGAGGAAATCCTTAAACACGTCATTGATTAGGTGTTGAAATGTGGCCGGGGCGTTGCAGAGCCCAAAGGGCATCACTAAATATTCATAATGACCGAATCGGGTCCGGAAGGCTGTTTTCCATTCATGCCCGGCCTGGATGCGAACTAGGTTATACGCCCCCCTTAGATCCAACTTGGTGAATATCTTAGCGGATCTCAGTCTCTGAAAGAGTTCGGGTATCAAGGGTAAGGGGTAGCGGTTCTTAACCGTAATCTTGTTTAAGTCTCTATAGTCCACACATGGACGGAGGGACTGATCTTTTTTAGTGACAAAAAAGATTCCAGCTCCTGCTGGGGAAGTTGAAGGACGGATGAACCCCTTCTCTAGGTTCTCGTCCAAGTAGGTCTTCAGTGCCCCCTGCTCCTTTTCTGATAAAGGGAATATGCGTCCGAAAGGAATCTCGGCCCCAGGGAGGAGTTCGATCGGACAATCATAGGGACGATGAGGAGGCAGAGTGTCTGCTCCCTTTTTACTGAACACATCAATAAAGTCATGATAGTGCTTGGGCACAGTCTGCAGTAGGTCTTGATCAGAGTCTACACATAAAAGGGTGGCGGAAGGCTTGGTGGAATCTGTTAGGCAGTGTTTCAAGCAATAGGAAGATGGGAATGTGACTTCTCTGGTAACCCAATTGATGTAGGGGTTGTGGGCCTGGAGCCAGGGTATGCCCAGAATGATTGGGAACATTGGAGAGGAGATGACATCCAACGTCAGGAATTCCTTGTGTTGAGAGGAGATAATGACAGGTAGAGGGAGAGTCTCTTGAGTTACCTTTCCAGAACTGATGCTAGACCCATCGGCCAGAAAAACTGAGAGTTCATGAGCCTTGCCTCGTAACGGGATGCCCTGTCGGCCCGCAAAGGTGGAGTCTATGAAGCAGGGGCATGCCCCGGAGTCAATGATAGCGTTGACTGTCACCGTCCTTCCTTGGAGCTGTAGTGAGAGAGGAACAGCAAGGTGGGTTGAATTGGCAGTCAATGCAGAGAGACTGGTAGAAGCAGAAGGTAGGCACTTACTTGTCTTGACAGGGCAATTAGAGACATAGTGACCCGAACCACCGCAGTAGAGGCAGAGATTCTGCTGCCGGCGACGTGCACGCTCTTCTGGAAGCAAAGCGGGGCGCAGTAGTCCTAATTGCATGGGCTCGGAGGTGTCAGGAGCCGTGCAGGGCGGAATAGGGCTGGACGGAGATACATAGCGAGAAGCAGGCATTGGGGCTCTCGCTGTCATCCAGACTGGACGGACTTGCTGAGCGGAGCGCTCTGATCTTCGCTCCCTGAGACGGCGATCAATCTGGATTGCCAAGGAGATCAGGGCCTCCAGGGTTTCTGGTATACCGACTCGAGCCAGTTCGTCCTTAAGTCCTTCAGATAACCCCATGCGAAATTGATGCCTTAAAGCCGCATCATTCCATTCCGTGTCTGCGCTCCAGCGTCGAAAGTCCGAGACATAATCCTCAGCCGGTCTGCGGCCCTGCTGGAGCGCAACCAGAGCAGATTCAGCCGTGGCAGTCTTTTGGGGGTCCTCGTAAAGCTGAGCCATGGCCTCAAAGAAGGATTGCAGAGAGAAGGTTGCGAGTGAATCTCCTTCAAGTAAACGGTGGGCCCAGGTCTGCGGTTCTCCTTGTAGGAGGGAGATTACAAATCCTACCTTCGTGGCTTCCAGGGAGAAAGTCCGTGGTTGTAGGGCAAAATAGAGTTGACAAGCGCTCCGAAAAGCCCGAAATTTGGTTCGATCCCCAGAAAACCTTTCCGGAATGGGTACCCTTGGTTCAGGTGGAAGCATGACAACGGATGGTGAGGCGACGGGCTGTGCCGATAAGGAGGCAGGAGCAGAGGCCATGTGACCAGTATCTGTAAGGTCCTGGACCTGTCCTTCAAGCCTGGCGTAGCTATCTTGAAGCGATTTTACCGCTTGGGTAAGGGCCGACAGGTGCGTGCAGATCTCCTTCATGGGAGAGGTCTCTCCTGCGGGCTCAGTCATGGCTGTTTCGTACTGTTAGAGTCCAGATGTGGAGCCCGACTTGTAGGAGGAGACCTCTCTTACAGCGCTGGTTCAGGAGCCGCTGGAATGGGAACAGCGGTCTCGAGAGCACAGTGGGTAGGAGGGCCTGCTGGATAGAGCCGCTGGAGCTGGTAGAAGAGCGGAGATCCCTCTGAAGGCTGAGTGGACTGCGGGTTGCTGGAAGCTGAGAAATGCAGGCAGTAGCTTCAGAGACCGAAGGTTGGAACTGGCAGCAGGCTGGAGAAGAGTCAGACGGTCCGGGTCAGAAGGTAAGCAGACTGATGGTAACGGAAGGCAGAAGAGGTGTCGGTAAGCAGGCAGAGGTCGGCAACGGAATCACAAGCAGAAGAGGTTTCGAGGTCAGGCAGGCCGGGTCGGGATTGGAGAAGGCAGAGAAGTCAAGCAAGCCGGGTCGATAACGGTAGCAGGTAATCAGGTTCAGGATCAGGTATTCAAAGGTAACCGGGTTCAGGATCAGATGTTCAGACACACGGAAGCTGAGACGAAACAGCGCCGCACCGGCGCACTTGAGAGTCCTTTAAACGCTCAGTGGCGGGAAGGAGCGCACGCACGCCACGCACGACCACGTGGACGAGCGCGCGTACGAACGCCACTCGCGAACGTGCACACTAACGCGTAAACGAACGCGCACGCGAACGCGTACGCGAACGCGCAGAAGACACACGCCGACGCCTGTGTGCACGCAGCTGTACCTGTCTATTGCTGGTAAGTTCCTGACAGTCATTTAAAACTGCTTGCGGTTTTAATGTTATATCTGGTTCCTGCAATATGGTTGAAAATCATTGAGAAAAATGCCATGGGTAGCCCTCCCTGCCCATTACCAGCCCCTTTGGGTCTTGTACGCATATTAAGGGGAACCCCGTACCCATATTAAAAAAAGGAAATACGTGTGGCCCCCAGGCCTTATATACTCAGAACAGCAGTATACAGGCGGTGCAAACAAGACAGGGACTGTGTAGGTTTGTTGTGTTAAGTTGAATCTGTTTGTAATTCAGAGCACGCAGACAGCACGCACAATCTCCTACCGCTGACTGCAAGCTCTATTTAAAACGAGCAAGATAGTTAGCTATATAGGTGGAATAGCAGTGTATACTGGGTTCAGAGCATGCAGACAGTACGCACAATCTCCTACCACTGACTGCAAGCTCTATTTAAAAGGAGCAAGATAGTTAGCTATATAGGTGGATATAGCGGTGTATACTGCGTTCAGAGCATGCAGACAGCACGCACAATCTCCTAACACTGACTGAAAGCTCTATTTAAAACGAGCAAGATAGTTAGTTATATAGGTGGATATAGCGGTGCATACTGCGTTCAGAGCACACAGACAGCACGCACAATCTCCTAACACTGACTGACAGCTCTATTTAAAACGAGCAAGATAGTTAGCTATATAGGTGGATATAGCGGTGTATACTGGGTTCAGAGCACGCAGAGAGCACGTACAATCTCCTAACACTGACTGCAAGCTCTATTATAAAAGATAGATATATCGCTAGCTATATAGGTGAATATAGCGGTGTATACTGCGGTCAGGGCACGCAGACAACAACCACTACAGAAGAGCAAGAACGAAAAATCGGCCGATAACGATCGGTGTATACTGTGTTGAAGGTACACTGAACACCCACTAACTGCTACAGACACCAACACACTACACAAGGCCGCCATGCTGGCGGCCTTATATAGTGTGGGGCGTGTACTACACAGCCTGAGCTATGATTGGCCACAGGCATCCTGCCTGTGGCCAATCATGGCTCTCCTCGCTGCCAGCACTGTGATTGGCCAAGCATGCGGGGTCACAGTGCATGCTTGGCCAATCATGAGCCAGCAATGCACTGCGCCATCGCAGTGCATTGTGGGCCGTGAGCGCCACACGAATTTGGCGCGAACGGTCCATAACGTTCGGAATTCGCCGAACGGGCGAACAGCCAATGTTCGAGTCGAACGTATGTTCGACTCGAACACGAAGCTCATCCCTACTGACATGTAGTCCTGCAAGCATGGTTAGGGACAATATATTTCATTCACAGCACACTAGGCAATGCTGCTTGCAACTCGAAAGGATGCCAGGCACATGCTCTCAATTTGGTGGTGCAGCATTTCCTAAGTACATACCCAGGGTTGCAAGATGTACTAAAAAAGGCCAGAAGAGTCTGTAGCCATTTCAGGCGGACATACACAGCCAGTGCTCGGATGGTTGAAATTCAGTGGGAATTTCACCTGCCTGTAAACCGCCTTATTTGTGACATGTCCACCAAGTGGAACTCGACTTTGGCAATGCTGCAGCGGCAATACATGTGACAACGGGCTCAGGCCACCTTTGCTTTGTTTACCCCACACCAATGGCTGATCATTAAGGATGCGTACACTGTGTGTAACACTTGTGTGTCTTTGATGTTTACAAGAAATGTTTTGTACAAATATGTTGTTGGTGTGATTTATGACCATGCATAAACTGCACACTGGAGTGGGAGTATAGTACTCCAAAGATTTTATTGTTTGATATCAATAAAATACCTTTTTGAATATATACTCTTCTTACAGATTAAGAAGGATGCACACACTGTATTGTCACCATTTGAGGAGGCCACAAGGATGATGAGCAGTGACAGTGCATGCATCAGTGACACAATCCCTGTTGTGTTCCCGCTGGAGCAGACTCTGCCTGACATTATGGACAGGGCACTGGAGGCAAAGCAGCAGGAGGAAGAGGAGGACTTCCTTTCTTCTCAAGGCCCACTTTATCCAGAGACCATCATTCCTATGTCACAAAACACACAGGAGGAGAAAGGGGAGGAGGATGATGAGGAGGATTCTGGCACTTTCATAGGCTTCGAAGAAGAGGAAGACATGCGCCAATCTATAAGCGATGGCTTTCCAATCCTAGGACCCTTAGGAGTAGTACGTGGCTGGGAGGAGGAAGTTCCAGATGTTGTCATCCTTAGTGACCTCGAGGAGTCTGCTTCTCAAGCCTCTGCAAATTTGAGGAGCATGGGCAACCTTATGCTTTAAAGCCTGCGAAAGGACCCAAGAATACGTGGCATAAAGGAGAAGGATAATTACTGGTTGGCAACCCTCCTTGACCACCGTTATAAGGGGAAGGTCTCAGAACTCATCCGTCCCCACAGAGAGTGCAGAAGATAAAATCTCTTGAGGACATGTTAAAGAGGATTTAATTGAACATTTTTCCTGACTCCAGTAGGTTAAATTGTGGTGGAAAACATCATTTTGAGTCTTCTGTTGGTCAAGAGAGGAGCATTGGAGAAGGCGTCCGCCTAAGTGAGGCATTTTTGGAATTTTTTTAGTCCTCGCCGCCCAGGGCTATCAGCTTTCACATCCCATTGGCAGCATCTGCATCACATGGTGGATCCAGCGTGCTTTCAGAATGGGCATTCAGTGGTGCAGGAGATTTAATTACTGATGATAGAATGTGTCTGTCCACAGACCGCTTGGCTTTTATAAAAATAAAACAGTCCTAGATTACCAGCTATGAAGCCCCTGATGCAGATGTCACTGATTAAGTCTTTTAGGGATGTGGAATCTCTGCAGGACTTCAAGGCTGCCTAACTTTGAGGGTATTCAATCACTGCATCTGGAGGAATGTTTTTGTTATAGGATTCATGGGCACAATTAACACCCAAAGACCTTTTTTTTTCTTTTTTTTTTTTTACAGCAAGGCCAATTCTTGCTTTCATCAAGAGTACCTCTATAGGGTTATGGTGGGAAGGCACCATCGACACCCAAAGACCAATTTTTCTGAACCTGTTTGACAGGTGCATATCATTGCAGTTTTTACAGCAAGGCCAATTCTTGCTTTCGTCCAGATTACCTTTATAGGGTTACGGTGGGAAGGCACCACCGACACCCAAAGACCAATTTTTACGCACCCGTTACTTCTATCCAAAGTCAAAGTGACACCAGAATGTATCCAAAAAATCTCAAATCTTGTTCCCAGTGCACTACATTGTGGCCTCATCATTCACAAATCAAAATCACACAAAATAAAGGCAGCTTGCAGGCAAAATTTTTTTTTTTTACTTTATAAATGCAATTAATGCTGCAGCAGATTCTTTTTTTTTTTTTTCCATAATATTTTATTGAGAAATCAAAATAAAAAAAAAACATGGAACAAGGTTTACAACATCTTAGTTATATAGGCAAAAGCAATACAAAGATATCACAGAAGCGATGAGTGGAAATGATCAGCAATATCAGACTTAGGATATTATCTATTTCATGTTATTATTAGTCGAACACGTCAAAGGCCTGAGGTGTAATTGTCGATGGTCTAGTAAACTTTTAGGTCTATCTGTTGCATAGAACTGCTTGTGGATAGTCAGCGTGTTCGTTACGAGGATCTGATTGGGCAATTGCTGGATCTGAGAATATTAGCCAACTTTGACTAGGTAGCTTTGTCTAGGGGCTAAGCCGTCAAAGTCGGTTACATGACATTGCTTGGGAGCAGGGAGTTTTGTCAGATGGGGGAGATAGATGGTGGTGTAAACCCAGAGGGGGAAGAAGTACAGAAGGGGGAAGAGAAGGAGAGAGGGGGAAGAGTAAAGATAGCGAGAGAGAGAGAAAAAAAAAAAAGGGGGGTGGGGGGGATGATCGGGGGGGGGGGGTTGATTGAGGTTGGGGGTACCTCAGAGTCTCCGCCACCAGTCCCGGGGGATTGAAAGGACGTATGTAGAGGAATCTAGTCTAAAGATACTTGGATGTTCTTGAGGATAATTTGACAAGGGTCCTCCCTCTGTCTCCCCTTGTTTAGGTGAGGGAGGTCACTTGTCTCGTGATTTGCTGCGAATACTTCCTAGATAAGGTGAGGAAATCATTGGGGGTCGTCATCATTTTGGGATGTGCTGTTGGAAGTGGTTTGGCTTGTCAGTAGTTTGTATTGGTCAGTAGTACGGAAATGGGTCCAACAGGCCCATGTACGGGAGAATTTAGATGGACAGTCCTTGGCTATGGAGATTAATTCCTCCATTTCCGCAATTTTCCCCACACGCTTGAGCCATTCGGGGATGGTTGGGGTATGCGTTGTCCCCCAATGCAGCGGGATACATAATTTGGCTGCGTTTAATAGTGGAGGAATCAGTGTTTTACGATAGTGGTGTGTCGGTATATCTGAATGGTGCAAAAGAAGTTGTGCTGGGGTGTGTTCTAGAGTGTATGAGGAAATTGTGGACGTCAGTTCTCTTACTTGAGTCCAGAATGGTTGGATAAGAGTACAGGACCACCAGATGTGTTCTAAAGTACCTGTAGTTCTGGCACATCTCCAGCATTTCTCCGAGACGGCAGGGTTATATTTGTTGAGAATTGCTGGGGTTCTGTACCAGCGCATTAATAGTTTATAGTTGTTTTCTTGAATTGAGACATTTAGGGATCCTTTATGTGTTATCTGAGAAATACGTTCCCATTGCGCTTCTGTCATGTCTATGTGCAGGTCCCTTTCCCAGCTTAGACAGGCTTTGTTCGATTTCATGAGACTATCAGAGGAGAGTATGTGATATATATTGGAAATCATATGTTGCTGGGGTGAAGATTGGGAACAAAGCTGCTCGAATGGCGTTAGTACTCGAGAGACAGAGGCTACGCGATTAGTGCTCTTAAGAAAATGTCTGATCTGGAAATATGTCCAAAGTGGAAGGGCATTAATGTCTGCGATGATTGGCAGGGAAGAACGTTCTAAGAATGAACCTGCACGGAAAAACTGGTGGGCTAGTGTGTTGCCAGGTTTCTGTAAGGAAGTTGGCAGTCATGCCAGGTGGGAACGCTGGATTAAATTTTACCGGTGTAAGGGGCCCGGGGTTGGAAGAAATATGTAGCTTTCGCCACGTTTCCCTGAAACAGCGAAGCGTCGGGGCAATTAGGGGGTGTTCCATTAGGTGTTTTGGAATGTGTTTAAGTTCGATCCAAGGAAGGGATCGCAGGGGTAGGGGGGAGAATGTATGCTCCAGAGTCACCCAGTCTTTGTAGGGGCCATGTACTGTCCAGTCAATAATTCTGGAAAGGTGGCATGCCCAGTAATATTTCTTTAAGTCTGGCAGACCGATGCCTCCCTTCGTTTTAGGTTTTGTCAGTTGCTCGTACGCTATCCTAGGTCTCTTCTGTCTCCACAGGAACCTAGTTGTCATTCTTTGGTATGCAGCAGATTCTAGACATGGTACAGATCTACCACTTTACAGGTAGATTAAGGGGACCCCCAGGCCCCAATCTCCCTCTGCTTTTCTGGTGTGGCTCCAGATACCAGTAGTATTTCTGAGAATAATACCTCGAAGGTCCTTTTCCTCAATTTAGCTCCTAAGCCCTTAAAATTGTTTTTCGACACTCCATCTTCCTCTGACTTTGTCATTGGTGCCAACGTGCACCATGACAGCCGGGTCTTCCCCAGCTCCTTCCAGTAATCTGCCCACCAGATCTGTGAGCTTGTCATACTGGGGAGTGGAACAGTGTCTTGGGTCAAAAGATGTATTCAGTTTGGTAGTCTGTGCATTGGTATACAGTCTCACAAGTGTATCCTTCCATCAGGTCTAGAAATACTTGTGTACTAGTTCAGCATAGAGGCATATAATGGCTGTAGGGTTGTTGGGTATAATGTGGAGGGTACTTTTAATGCTCTTGTGGACCTGTAATGTGCTTTGTAGACTCCACCTTCGTACCCATACAGATATCTTCTGGTGGGGACCTTATTGCAATGCCTCCAGATGGTAGTCCATGATGAAGAGGATGCTCATTACACAGTCCCTCAATCCAAGCAGGCAGCGAGCTGCTCCTAAATCTGGCTCATCAACCCAAAAAAGTGGTGGCCTTCCGCATTCGGCATCACTGGATGTTCGTGATGTCAACACACTTCCATAGCGAAACGGGTTGACATTGCAGACGTCACGTGATGCTGAATGTGGAAAGCTCCGCTTTAACGTGTCCTCCCCCTATGCTGAACTAATACACAAGTATGTCTAGATATGATGTAAGGGTACACTTGTGAGACTGAATACCAATGCACAGACTACCGAACTGAATACATCTTCTGACCCAAGATGCTGTACCACTCCCCAGTGTGACAAGCTCTGCACTTTGAGTGCTTAGTGACAGTGAGAACTTTGCTGCTTGTAACTCCAACTCTTTCACCCATCAGTGTATGAACAGCAGGTTCCATTAATAACAGGATTGCAATGACTCTTTCAATTCTATTAATATCTCACAATCATCTCTCAGTGAACTAAGTTGTCACATTGCTCCAACAGTTATCGTCTAACATCGTACCATCTCTGTGGTTGGCATTAATCCGTGAATCCACAAGCCGCCCCTGTTGTACAGAAAAAGACTGTTAATCATTGCTCCACCCTCACATAGTCTGTTCACACTTTAATGATCATGAGTGGGTCTACCATCATCACCCCACATTTATTCTGAAAAAGACCCGTATATTTCACCAGCTGCCTCCACCCCGGGGCGATGCACCAATTGGATGTCCTTTATCCTTGTAAACCCACAATGTAGAATTATGTATGTTAATATTATCGCATGACATCCTCTTTTGTGCACCGCAATCAGGCATCTGGACAACCAGTCTTTATAGATTATGTGTTATGTTATGTGTGTGCCTTTGATGTTTACAAGAAATGTTTTGCACAAACATGTTGTTGGTGCAATTTATGACCATACATAAACTGCACACTTGAGTGGGAGTATAATACTCCAAAGATTTTATTGTTACATTTATTCTTACATTTCCCTTTGTTTATCCAGTGATCCTCGCTGGTTTAGTTTGTATGCTGTTGTTATGGTTACGGTGACAACACGTAATTGGTGAGCGGCTAAGGAGCACCCTCCAATCACAAATGGACTTTGTACCCGTTCTCTTTTTGTTTGATGTGTAGTTTAGAAGATACATCAAGAATGCTTGTTGCAAAGCAATGATGTAAAGAGTGTGGCACATTGATAAAGGGTTAGGACTGCTACAAATGGAGAAAAAAAGATTTGCCTTTACTACTAATTTAACTTCAATTTCAACTTTTGTCTCTAATATTCCCAGGTATGTTTTTTTTTTCGATCTTTATGTCTGTGACATTCAATGCTTTCACATTTTTCCAGCTTAACTGCTTAGGCTAAAAAAAGATAAAGAGAAACTGTCTTATAGTTTGTATCCACGAAAGACTAACAAAGAAATTGTATTAAATTTGCAGTATATAAGGTGCCTTTCTTTATTAAATAAATTACATACCTTTGCAATACAATATCAGAGGTTACAGATGACTTTCATTATCATATAATGAGTCCCCAAAGAGAATGCTCTATATACAGTGCCTTGCAAAAGTATTCACCCCTTGGCATTTTTCATGTTTTGTTGCCTCACAAATTGGAATTAACACGGATTGTTTGAGGATTTGCATCATTTAATTTACAGAACATGCCCACAACTTTTGAAGATTTTTTTTTTTTTTTTTTATTGTGAAGCAAACAACAAATAGTACAAAATAACAGAAAAAGTCAATGTGCATAACTATTCACCTCCCTAAAGTCAATACTTTGTAGAGTCACCTTTTGCGACTATCACAGCTCCAAGTTTCTTTGGATAAGTCTCTATAAACTTGTCACATCTTACCACTGGGATTTTTGCCCATGCCTCCTTGAAAAACTTCTCCGGCTCCTTCAAGTTGGATGGTTTGTGCTTGTGAACAGCAATCTTTAAGTCTGACCACAGATTTTTTGTCGGATTGAGGTCTAGGCTTTGACTAGGCCATTCCAACACATTTACATGTTTCCCCTTGAACCACTCAAGTGTTGCTTTAGCAGTGTGTTTGGGGTCATTGTCCTGCTGAAAGGTGAACCTCTGTCTTAGCTTCAATTCACAAACAGAGTGGAACAGGTTTTCCTCAAGAATATCCCTGTATTTAGCATCATCCATCTTTCCCTCAACTCTGAACAGTTTTCCAGTCCCGACTGCTGAAAAACCTCTCCACAGCATGATGTTGCCACTACCATGTTTCACTGTGGGGATGGTTTTCTTTGGGTGGTGTGATGTGTTGGGTTTGCTCCAGACATAACGTTTTCTTTGATGGCCAAATCGTTCAATTCTAGTCTCAGACCAGAGCACCTTCCTCCATACCTTTTGCTATGCCTTTTTCGCAAACTAAAAATGTGCCATTTTGTTTTTTGCTGAAAGTAATGGCTTTCTTCAGGCCACTCTGCCATGAAGTCCAACTCTATGGAGCGTACAGCTTATTGTCATCCTATGTACAGATATTCCAGTCTCTGCTGTGGAACTCTGCAGTTCCTCCAGGGTTACCTTAGGTCTCTGTGCTACCTTTCTGATGCCCTCCTTGCCCAGTCCATGCGTTTTGGAGTATGGCCGTCTTTTGGCAGGCTGTTGTGCCATATTCTTTCCATTCGGTTATGATAGATTTGATGGTGCTCCTAGGGATCATCAAAGATTTGGATATTTTTTTTATAACCTAACCCTGGCTTGTACTTTTCAACAACATTGTCCCTTACTTGTTTTGAGAGTTCTTTGGTCTTCATGGCAGTGTTTGGTTAGTGGCACCTCTTGCTTAGGTGTTGCAGCCTCTGGAACCTTTCAATAAGGTGTGTATATATGTAATGACAAATCGTATACCACTTAGATTGCACACAGGTGGTCTTCATTTCACCAATTATGTGACTTCTGAAGGTAATTGG
This sequence comes from Lithobates pipiens, assembly GCF_037356315.1. Taxonomy (NCBI): domain Eukaryota; kingdom Metazoa; phylum Chordata; class Amphibia; order Anura; family Ranidae; genus Lithobates; species Lithobates pipiens. The sequence continues at coordinate 530,140,742 of NW_027507758.1, read as the reverse complement.
TTGCACCAGAGCTTTTATGGGCTTCATAACAAAGGGGGTGAATACATACTCACATGGCAATTATCATTTTTCTATTTCTGAAAAATAGTTTTATGTATATATTTTTCTAATTTTACTTCACAAACTTAGACTATTGTGTTCTGATCCATCACATATCATTCAGACCTACACTGCTCCTACAGCGCTGCAAAGATGCTACTTGCAGGACTTTTTTTTACAGTCCTGCAAGTGCACCGCTCCAGTGTTAGAGCACTCAGGCTTTCACACTGGAGAGACAGAAGAGGCTCTTTACAGGCGCTATTTCTAGCACCGTAGCACCTGTAAAGCGCCTTAGTGTGAAAGTAGTCTTAGCGATGAACATACACAATGTACACTGCCACTGCAACTGTTCTTGAGCCATCTCTTTGTTCCCGTGGCAATGTACATATTCTACATAACTTGCATTTCAGAGGGACATGCTGAGCCAAGGAACACATACACCTGTCCAGCGCCTTCCACCACAAATCCCCAGCAGCGGAGTGGTGCCCTGCCATGCACTACGTGCAGGCTCCATACATGCACTCACACAACACCTGAACCTCTGCATTTCTGTACAGTATGGGGAACCTTTAAGGTGCAAACCGCTCCCGATGCTATGGGAGACAAAGTGCTGACAGAAAGAGTGTCATCAACATCTCCCTTGCTGCTAGAGGCCGCCACCTATAACAGGTACACGGTATCAGTAGGCTGCTTGTTGTGCTTCCATTACTTTGGGCAATTACTCGTGTCTTCACAAGTCTCCATTTTAGTTTGATGTCTTTGTACATGAATGTGTTCAAGATCCACTGGTTAGCTGTATGTGTGCCGGTTACTTGCAATACACCTCCTTAATAACTTGAGACCAGGCAAGGACAACATTTCAAATGCTTTATTTAATAAAAGTGGTAAAGTAGACATTCACAGTACAACAGGCAAGACATACATTTTTTCCTATTTCCCTAGCTACAGGTTTTGTGTGCTGTTACAGCATACCTGCAAAGTTAGTCCCACATCTTAATCCTTCAGAGGCATTTCTCCAGCACTAATGTTTTCAGGGCGAGCCCCATGTCAAAAGTCTTTGTTGCAGGCAATAATGAGAGGCATACTCCTAGTCCTAGGTCTCTTTTTCTGTCTCCATTCCTACGGGATTTATAACCCAAGGCTGTGCTGAGCTCGCTAGGTCTCTCTCTTGTGGATTCCCAGTGAACCAAGCCACTGTCCCAATATATATCTATAGGGCAATTGGGCTGGACCAAGACAGGAACCCGCCAAAAAACCAGGAGAACGAGCAGAACAATAACCCTAACCCACCCAGCCAGGGCAGCCCCATAATGGCCACTTCAACCTGCTTACACATTGATGTCAATGGGTAATGTGAAATGACAGTTCTTTTTGATGGTTTAAGGGGTGCAATGGGCTTTAAATGGTTTCCAAGGGTTACAGAAGCTCCTTTCTACTACCCTAGACCTGTTCTTAAGCAAGAAAACAGTACAACCCTGACAGTTTTGTAAATATTTTACTCTATATTTTCATGTGACTGCACTGAAGAAATTACACTTTGCTACAATGTAAAGTAGTGAGTGTACAGCTTGTATAACAGTGTAAATTTGCTGTCCCCTCAAAATAACTCAACACACAGCCATTAATGTCTAAACCGCTGGCAACAAAAGTGAGTACACCCCTAAGTGAAAATGTCCAAATTGGGCCCAAAGTGTCAATATTTTGTGTGGCCACCATTATTTTCCAGCACTGCCTTAATCTTCTTGGGCGTGGAATTCCCCAGACCTTTACAGGTTCCTCCATGATGACATCACAGAGCTGGTGGATGTTAAAGACCTTGCGCTCCTCCACCTTCCGTTTGAGGAAGCCCCACAGATGCTCAATAGGGTTTAGGTCTGTGGACATGCTTGGCCAGTCCATCACTTTTACCCTCAGCTTCTTTAGCAAGGTAGCGGCCGTCTTGAAAATGTGTTTGTGGTCGTTATCATGTTGGAATACTGCCCTGCAGCCCATTCTCTGAAGGGAAGGGGTCATGCTCTTCTTCAGTATGTCACAGTACATGTTGGCATTCATGGTTCCCTCAATAAACTGTAGCTCCCTAGTGCCAGCAGCACTCATGCAGCCCCAGACCATGACACTCCCACCACCATGCTTTGCGGCAGGCAAGACACACTTGTCTTTGTACTCTTCACCTGGTTCACCTGGGTACCTCTTCACCACATACGCCTGACACCATCTGAACCAAAAAAGTTTACCTTGGTCTCATCAGACCAGAGAACATGGTTCCAGTAATCCATGTCCTTAGTCTGCTTGTCTTCAGCAAACTGTTTGCGGGCTTTCTTGTGCATCATCTTTAGCAGAGGCTTTCTTATGGGATGACAGCCATGCAGACCAATTTTATGCAGTGTGCGGCATATGGTCTGAGCACTGACAGGCTGATCCCCCACCCCTTCAACATCAGCAGCAATGTTGGCAGCACTCATATGTCTATTTTCCAAAGACAACCTCTGGATATGATGCTGAGCCCGTGCACTCAACTTCTTTGGTCGACCATTGTGAGGCCTGTTCTGAGTGGAACCAGTCCTGCTAAACGCTGTATGATCCTGGCTACCATGCTGCAGGGTATGTGTGTGTGTGTTTTTTGAAACCGTTAAATCGATGTGTTTAGTTCCACTTTATGATTTACTGCTGTTCAGGGGCTTTGGGATTCAGCAAAATAGCAACCTACAGCATGAAGAAACAGGAACAATGCTGGAGGCAATTTACAGTACACACTATTGTTGATAGCATAATTATTCATGTGGAATGTATGTTCCTTGCTAAAGAACATTCTTTTTTTATTGAGTTGGGTAAAATTCCACTTTACGCTGGCCATGCATGGTAATAAGTTTGACTAGTTCACAGGAGCTGGCCGAATTTCGATAAATATGGTTATCCCATTCACAAGAAGTCAATCTATTGATCAACATTTCATGAACAGGATGTGGAGTCAGATTTGGTGATGTCACTACTGATTTCCTTGCTGAAGAGGAAGCTGTACCTGAGGACCTGCACTTTATGCATCTCCTTGCCTCTGCTTCAGCCATTTTGTGAATTTGTGCTTTACCTTCACTTTCCCTGCTGCTTCTTCATGCCTACAGGCAAAACTGGTAACTAGTCCATTGTCCTCTGCCTGAGTGTTTTAGGGCACACCTTCCACAGTACAGCCCCTATTTGGGTAAAGATACATGTGGACTAACTGTAAGGTATAAGGTATTTTCTTTTGTTTTGAGTTTTTCTTTAATGCTGCATATATATATAAAGCAGAAACACCCCACCCCCAGTAATTAAAATGTATGACGGAGACTGAATAACAAAGCAGTTAGATATCCAAAATTAATAGTTTATTACCCAGTAGATCTGTTGTATAAGCATCTTATCTTCTTTGTCTACTGCAAACAAAAGAGTGTTTGAAACAAAAGAATTGTTGCCAAGATTATTAATTGCCTCTCTAACATATTCTTCCTTTTGGGAATTCTCAAACAATAACCCAGGTGAAAGTTAATGGGTACTTAATTGCAATGAAAAGTTTCATAATGGCAGCTAAATGCCGGTGTTATTAGGAAAAAAATGAAGTCTTGTTTACAATCAGATAGTGAATGGTCTGCAAAACCATACTGTAAATTGATAGAAAATTAAAAAAAAAAAAACTATTCAGAGATAACAGATTCTTTAAACCATATTATTTATTTATTTCCCTTATTTACATAGCATTAACATAATGTACAGTGCTTTGGTACATAGAATCAATCACATCAGTTCCTGCTTCCTTTATTGTCTAATGTAATAACTCCATGCCAAGCATGTCAACCGTTGAAACTGAAAACAGGACCCAGTAGTGCAAGAAAATTTGGTTATTTACTTAAGGTTACACATGTATGAAAGAACATCAATAATGTGCTGACAACCAAACTTTCACTTTATATTAGTTACTATGGAGTTGATACTAAGTATGCAAAACCTCGTGCAGCTTTGCATAGAAACCAATCAGCTTCTATGTTTTAGCCCTCGTTCACACTGAAGGCGGGCTTAAAATGATGCGAGTTTGGGGGCGCATAGATGTAGTTGTCCTTGCAAGACATGCTTGCCTGAGGCTCCGTGACTTCGGAGATCACACAGCCTAAAAGCCGCAATACCCATCCTGTCACTGGGTGCCTGCCACCTCTGTACACACCTGAGAGATCCCAGAACCAGCCGTGATGGTCTATGGTGGTTCTAAACAAAAACTAAAGCCAAAACAAATCTGGGACGTCCTGATCAGGGCCTCCTCCAAGATGGCGAAGGCTGGATTCTCCCGGCCAGTGATATTCCACATTCCCACACAAACCCCGCCGAGAGCTACACATGTAGGTGAGTCGGATGCTGATTATGGGATAACCCCTTTGGCCCTGCAGTTTGACAACTCACAGCCTGACCTCCTGGGACAGTTTGAGCAGCTGCTCACTAAGGCCATGAAACATACCTCTGACATTATTACTGATAAACTGACACGTGAAATCAGAGACCTGGGCCAATGCACCACAGGGCTGGAACAGAGGGCTGATGAGGATGAAATCCTTACTCACAACCACTCTGAAGAACTGGAAGCCCTGCATGAAGAAAACCTCAAACTTCAGTCCAATCTTGAGGACTTTGAAAACAGGGCCTGGCGCTCCAACTTACGTATACGTGGCATTCCTGAGACAATCCTAGATTTACAGTCCACAATTACTGTGCTCTTCCAAGAGCTTACACCTTCAATACCCATAAAGCACCTTGAAATGAACTGGATCCACCGAACCCTGGCCCCACGCCCAAAGATTGCCCACTTCACTACATAGTCGTGAAACTCCATTATTTTCAACCAAAGAATGGTTACTGACAGTGTCATGTCACAAAGAATCGTTGATGTTCCAAGGCCACCGCTACCAAATCTTTCATGACCTCTCTCAAGTGACCTTGGCAAAATGGAAAGCCTTGAATCCTTAGCTACAAATCCTACAACAACACCGTAATATCTATCGCTGGGGTTTCGCTTTCTCCATACATTTTTCATACAAGGGATCGTCCTGTCTATGCAAGTCTGCAGAAGATCTGCAATCTACACTTCATGAGCTTCATCTGGCTCTGCCTGATCTCTGTGCTTTGGGCTCTGGACATCGTTCAGCTTCTAGCTCCCTGAGGAAACTCCAGGCTTCTCCCAGTCTGAAGGCCCCATTGAGCATTCACAAACGAGGACGTTTCATCTCGCCAGTCCCTGCCCAGGAAGATTCTATGGACTGACTGCAACTTCTAAGTGGAAGAGGCACCTCATCTCTCCTTGATCGCTCTCCTAGCGAATCCTCTTGGGACTTCTACATCACTGTAACTATGTTTTGTCTACTTAGGTCTAATTGCAGCTTCTAGGTGCATTTACTTGTATAGCCATAACTTTCTTGAAATATTTGTAATTCCTTTTTTTAATTCCCCATGCCACCTCCCTCCACACCCCCTTTATTTCTTTGTTTTTCACATATATTATATAGCTTGAGTTCTATCGCCATCCTAATTGGCATAATGCCCTGCACTAGGGCCTTTGGCATTTTAGATTGCTAATTTTCTACTCACGATTGTCAAAGATACTGTTAACTGTCACACTTACCTCTAAGTTTACTTATTGCCCTGGCTGGGCTTTAGGCTAATTGTCTCCCCAGTTATTGCAGTGATGTTTACACTGAGGTTTACAGCTTACTTCTAGTTTTACCAACTTTCATCGCTTCTTCCCATATTCCCTATGGCTTAAGTCTCATCGCTATCCTTGTTGACACAATGGGGGTTATTTACTAAAGGAAAATGCACTTTGCACTGCAAGTGCATTTGAAAGTGCACTTGGAAGTAAAGTCGCTGTAGATCCGAGGGGGACATGCAAGGAAAATAAAAAACAGCATTTTAGCTTGCACATGATTGGATGATAAAATCAGCAGAGCTTCCACTCATTTCAGATCTACCGCTTAGATTTAGAGCAACTGCACTTCCAAGTGCACTTTCAGTGAACTTTCAAGTGCACTTGCAGTGCAAAGTGGATTTGCCTTTCGTAAATAACCCCCATTATACGCTGGGGACTTAAGCCTTTAGCTTGCTCATGTTTTACTCATGATTGTCTTGAATGCTTTTGACTCTAAGTTTACTCATTGCCTTGGGGGGGCCATAGGCCATGTGCACTCCCCGTCCTCACGATACTATTTACAATAAGTTTTAAAGTTAATTTGTCTTGCAAACAGTCCTTAGTTGCCCTTGTTGACATCTTTATTAACCATGGCAGACCCACCTACTTCTTATGTTCCAGCGGACCTCTCATTATTACGTATACCCCTGCAACATCTATTTTTTATCGGGTATCACTATTTCGTTTTTTTTTTGTTATCCTATCAAATAGGCTGGAAGAGTCTTGGAGACTGTTCACTGCTCTCCCCATCAGGTCCACGTATACCTCTATTGGGTATTCTACTGACCTACTCTTGTCCTTGGTGGTACCAGCGCTTACCACCACTGGACATCTTTTCCTCCCCTTTCATTCACCAGATTAACCCCCTCCCCTCTCGTCTCTGATCTAGTTCTCTCTACTCCCCTTCCCCCCTTTTCTTATACCCTTTATTTTTCTCTCTCCCCTTGGGCCCTCGCTGCGGTTTCCTCCTCTCTGCCTCCTTTATTCCAAACTCCCCCCGCTCCCCCCAGGAGAGCGCTGACAGACCTCAAGCTTCCTTTTCTCTCTAACTTTTTCCCTGAAAGGTCCCCTTATTTTCAGCTATGGCACAATGGAATGTTCTCATGCTCCATGTTCAGGGCCTAAATTCAGCCAACAAGCATATAAAGGTGTTTTATTCATTTGCGTTGGCCACTGCACATATGGGTTTTTTACAGGAGACTCATTTTACAACACAACCCACACCTACATTTTTTGGTCACCAATATCCACAAGCATTTACAGCCTCGGCTTCCTCTAAAAAGAGGGGCGTGCTCATTGCATTTCATCGTACTACCCCCTTCACACTCCTGGTGGAGATCAGAGACCCGGAAGGTCACTACCTTATCTTAACTGGACATCTACTAGATAGCGAAGTTACTCTTGTCTCTTATTATACCCCTAATAAACGTCTACTCAAGTTTCTTTCCCTCATAAATGAGGTACCCTCATAGTCTGTGGTGACTCCAATCAAGTTTTGTACCCGTTCATTGACAAATCCCCAGCCCCTTCCTCCCAGGTCCTAATCGCCTCTCCTTCCAGCAACTCTTAAACCAATTCTCGATCGTAGACACCTGGAGAGAACAAAATCCTGCAAGATGCCAATCTACTCATTTCTCACATGCCCATAAGGTATTTTCTCGTATAGATCATATCTTTCTCACCATTTTTCTTCCCCCACTTTCCTGGCCTCCTCCATCGTCCCGTTCTCTTGGATGGACCCCAGCACAGTACTTACTTAACTTTCAGCTCTTATATTAAACAATATATCAAATAATACTTCTCCAGATACTACCCCCTCACTCTATGGGAAGCCCACAAACCGTTTGAAAAACGCCTCCAAAACAAACGTTTGGAGGAAGCCCTATTTAAGGCTTCAACAGCATTTTAAGCCCAACCCTCTCCCGAATATAAACATGATCTTGAAAAAGTGTGCTTAGAATTGAACCTTTTCTGACAGAGGTGGCAGAAAAAACTCTCTGTAGATCAAGACACACGCTATACATGAAGTCAAATAAACCTGATACATTCTTGGCTCTGGTGCTTCGCAGAGCTGAACATACCCCCAAACCCATCAGATTGAAACTAGCTACTTATAGTTATTCCAGTAATCAAAAAAGAAAAACATAAAGGAATTCCGCAGATGCCGCAAGAGACCTATATCAGAAAACTAAAACTTTTAATCCAGCTCAAGCAGATACCATCTTAGCCACTCTTCATATGCCCTCTCTCTCCTCCTCTTATTGTGAAACTCTTGAACAACCTATCACGGAGGATGAAATATGCCTAGCAATCAAAATCCTGAAGCCCCGTAAATGCCTGGGCCCTTATGGCCTTTCCACGACATACCTCAAGAAGTTTGCAGACCTCCTCTCCCCCCTTCTTGTCGAAGCCTATAATTCCCTCTTAGATGACCACTCCTTCCACGCTGAATCACTAACAGTGGCTATATCCATGATCCCCAAACCACGACTCAGCCTGGTCTAATTACAGACCTCAATTGTCAAATGTACATAGATAAGCACCTGCACGACCACAACATACAGGGATATACAATGTAATACTGACATAAAATCACACACATAGGTTGGACTTGATCGACTTGTGTCTTTTTTCAACCTCGCCTTCTATGTAACTAAGTAGTGAGATGCTCCCTTTTACTTAGGCGGATATCCCTAGGTATTAAATTAACTGCCAATCCTTTCAATCTCTATGCTGCAAACTTTCCTACTATGCTCTCGCATCTTACAACTCTTAAAAGACAAGGGCCTAACTCCCCTTGTCTTGAATGGGTAGAAATACAGTTGTCAAGATGTCTATTCTCCCCATAATTCTTTATCTATTTCGAGTACTTTCAATCTCAATGTCCTACCACCATATACACATCCTACAATGCTGAAGGTCTTCCTACATCTGGGGAAAGATGAGACCCCGTTTACCCAAACCTACTCTATTCACTCCTAGAATTGGGTGTGGGCTCAGAGTACCGAACTTTCTAAAATATTATTATGCTGCACAGTTGGCCCAGCTCCTGAAACACCATGCCCCTACAAAAACCCCCTTATGGGTTGCCATCGAATCTGTGCACTGTGAACCACTCTCTACAGTTAATCTCTTATGGCTGACCCCAGCCCAATGGCGACTTATTACCAAGAGATTACGCGACACAGCCTCATCATCTGGGACAGATGTCCCATAGTGCAAACTTTTTGGTCTGAGATTCTTGTAATGCTATCGAAACTTTTTTAGATATCTTTATCGCCAGACCCAACAGTGGCTCTCCTGAACCACAAACCCATGCCTTTGACGCACCGCCAATTTAAACTTCTGCTCCAAGTCACTTCTACTGCCAAGCAGACTATAGTTAAAGTATGGAAATCCACTTCCTTGTGTGTACTTGCGGTAAAACACAGAGTTACCTAAGCAATGATTTACATCAAATTAGAAGCTGTCCTATTAGATAAAGTTGTTAAATTTGAGAATCTCTGGAACCCTTGGGTAACCCACTTCCTACCCCCTGGTTTGGAAGAAACCCTACTATGCCCATGATATCTCCAACTAACTCAATGTAGCCTATCCTTGAGTCTGGCACCCCTCTCCTACCCGTCCCTAGGGGGTCTCTTTACCTGCACTCCCTTTCCCTCTTCCCTCCCCTCACCCCTCATCCAACCCCCCAGCACCTTTCCCTCCCCTTCCCTTGCTCCTTTCCGCTCCCCCTCTGTGGTTGCCCCTTATCCTCCTCACTTCTTTCTCGTCTCTACCCTTCATATTCTACCCCCCTTGTCCTCCCTGCCCTGACTTGAGCTCCTAGCTAGGCATTCCTCTTAGTATACCCTGCCCTCCCCCCCCCCCCCCAGCCTGCAGTCTCCCAGCACTCTTGCGCTCTTTGGTATTTTCCTCCATTGGGGTACCAAACAGCCTCCTCTGTTAGACTTAACATATTGCCTACATCTAGAATTTAAATCTACCTCTGGTAGCATTATGGGGGATTATCCTCCCCTTGATGTTAGCTATGTGCCATCTTTTAACTCGGCATGGGTTTTTCCATGATTTAGCTCTGTTTCATTGTACTTCCTATTCATATGTACTTTGCATTTTCACTTATGCCTTTGTATTGAAACTTTTGTTCTTTAAAAAAAATACTTGAACAAGGAAACCATGCAAGTTCAGCTGAACTCGCACAATTTCAAACCTGCATTTCAGTGCAAGTTGGGGGGCGATTTGAAAGACATCTGTGCGGGTTCATGCACAGATGTCTAATTGAAGTCACCCCCGAAGTCGCCAAAAGTAGTGCAAGAATGACTTTTGGAAATCAGTGAGGCGTGTAAAGCCGGTGTCGCAATGATTGGGACAGAGCTGTTACCGGGAATAGGCTGCGATTTTGGCATGTGATTGACATGTCAAATGAAATATCAAATCACTCCGATGTGAACGGGTGCTTTTTGTCAAAGCTTAATTGAACAAGTTGAAATTGGAAGATGATTGGCTATTAAGCACAGCTGCACCAGATTCTGAGTGTTCCTCCAGTTTTGGTAAATCTCCCTCTATGCATGTGCAATTAATTTACTAACAAGTTTAGTTTGCTGTGGAATTTGCTTTCCAGCTTCTGAACATATGTCAACTAGGTAGTCATGTTAATTATAAAAGTACATTTTTGGGGTCTAACAACTACTGATAGGAATTTTACATGCACATCTCATGTAGAAAAAAACAAAAATGTGCATATTGATACAATGAATGCCTTTATGTCCAGAAAAGATTTATACATGACAACCAGGCCTTTTCTGGGACTTTTTGTTTACAAGTTTAAATCTGTATTTTTTGCTAGAAAATTACTTATAGCAGCCATACATTATATATTTGACACTAGATAATAAAATGGTGATTGTTGTAACTTTTTATGTCACACGGTATTTGCGCAGTGTTTTTTTAATGCAATTTTTGGGGGAAAAATACACTTTAATGAATAAAAAACCCCCCACAATATATACCCCCATTTTTTGTAAAATATGAAAGATGAATAAGTAGATACCTAAAATGTCACAATTTAAAATTGCGCACGCTCGTGAATTGTGGACTACTTTACTTAAAAAATCTCCATAGGCGAAGCTTTAAATTTTTTTACAGGTTACCTGTTTGGAGTTACAGAGGAGATCTAGGACTAGAACTGTTGCTCTTGCTCTAACGTTCATACCTCACATGTGTGGTGCGAACCTCATTAACATATGCATGCGCGACTTATGTATGCGTTCCTGCATTACCACTGCTACAAAAAGCAATCCAGTTGTTATTGAGCCATTCGGATCTCTTTCATGAGAAAGTCAGCAGTCAGCTGAAAATAAAGATACTGGGGTTATTGCTGATAGCTTTGGCCATAATCCAGGTAAATGACTTGCAAACCGCAACGTATATATACGTATTGCAGTTGACAAGTGGTTAATTTCTATATTGAGCAGAGAAATGGACAAAAAATGCAGTAACAAAAATAAAGGTTCAGTTCTAGTTTGTTTAATGCACAATGTATTTTTATGATAAAGACTGTTCCAAAAAATTTAACTAAATTATTTTCTGTTATTTATCCTGAATATATGGACCCTATGTATGCGTAGGTCTTAATGCATACTTATACTTGCCAACTGTCCCATAGTAAGGACACCTGGGGACACCCGATGTAGGGAAGGACTCTGCTGGGCTCATCTGATGTAAGGAGGGACTCTGCTGGGGACACCTGATGTAAGGAGGGACTTTGCTGGGGACACCTGTTGTAAGGATGGACTCTGCTGGGGACACCTGGTGTAAGGAGGGACTCTACTGGGGACTCCTGCTGTAAGGAGGGACTCTCTGCGGGACACCTGATTAAAGGAGGGATTCTACTGGGGACACCCGTTGTAAGGAGGGACTCTGCTGGGGACACCTGGTTTAGGAGGGACTCTGCTGGGGACACCTGGTGTAAGGAGGGACTCTGCTGGGAATGCCTGATGTAAGGAGGGACTCTGCTGGGAATTCTGGATGTAAAGAGGGACTCTGCTGGGGACACCTGATGTGAGGAGGGACCCTTCTATTGTTTTCAGCCAAGGAAGCTGCCATCTTAGCCTCTGTTTGATCTTCAACTGCCATGATGCTGCACATGTGATCAGTTATGACACCAGCCATTTGATGGTTTGACAGTTTGGTTGAGAGCACAAGCAAATGTGACAGTTTTATTCCTGACACACGTTGGGAATTTAACTGTTTTTTGCAACTCCTCAATTGATGGGTTTAGTTCCGCTTTAATTCCTATGATTGTCAGCTCTATCTAGTGGCCAAAATGAGATATTTCAGAAAAATAAGCAGCATTTTGGCCATTAGATGTAGAACTTATACTACAGTATTACAGAAATGATGGCCAACATTAATGCAGCTTGCACCAAATTATGTAACATTCATCCAACGAAAATGTTTTATAAATAGGCGCTCATATTTATAAAGCAGATAATGTGACTTTGACCAAACATTTACTGGTGGTGAATCAATCACTGTTATTAACCACCCGCTTATTGTTCCATACAAAGGCAGAAAAGCAGTCTGCCTATGTAAACAAAGTCGATTGCTGTTCTGTCAGTAAGGAAGGCATGAATCCTGTGTTCCTGCAAAGCAGGGACATGGATCTAGGCCTTCCTCTAGTAAAAGCACCTCCCACACTACACTAAATAAGTATATTAAAACATATTTTAATAATGAATATGGATTTTAATGGATGTTAAATAAATGTTTTATTTTATTCTAAAGGGTTGGCTATACACCAATGAATGCTGAGTGTCAAATGTTATTAAGCGAATTGAATTTATCTAAGATCCCAAACATCTGAAAAAATATTGTTGAATATACAAGGTTTCTTGGCTGTCACTTAGCAACTCAAAGTTTCAGTTTCCTCAATACATTTTCTATAGTATTAAGGTCTGTATCCTGGCTAGGTTACTCCATGAACTCAATGTGCTTCTTTTTGAGCCCCTCTTTTTGAGCCCCTCCATGACTTCAATGTTGCCTTGGCGGTATATTTTGGGTCATTGTCATGTGGGAAGACCCATCCACGACCTTCAGTGTTATGACTGAGGGAAGAAGGTACTCATCCAAGATTTTACAATACATGGCCCCCTCCACTGGCCCCTCAATGCGGTAAAGTCAGCATGTACCTTTAGCAGAGAAAAAGCCCCAAAGCATCATGTTTCCACCTCCATGCTTGACTGTAGGGAGGGTGATCTTAGGGTCGTAGTCAACATTTTTCTTCCTCCAAAAATAACGAGTTAAGTTAATGCCAAAGAGCTAAATTTTGGTCTCATCTGACCACAGCATTTTCTCTCAATCCTTCTTGGAATCATTTAGATGTTCATTGGCATGGCTGTACCATGTTTGGAGGAAGAAAAATGGCGACTATGATTCTAAGAACCCATCCCTACAGTTAAGCACGGGGGTGAAAACATTATGCTTTGGGGCTGTTGCTCTACTAAAGGTACAGACCAACTTCGCCACATTAAGGGGCCAATGGATAGGGCCATGTATTGTAAAATCTTAGATGAGAACCTTCTTACCTCAGCCAGAACACTAAAGATGGGTCATGGATGGATTTTTCAGCAAAACAATGACCCAATACATACAGCCAAGGCAACAAAGAAGAAGCACATTAAGGTCATTGAGTGGCCTAGCCAGTCTCCAGACCTTAATCCTATAGAACATGTATGAAGGAAGCTTGTCAGGGCTGGGCTCAGCCCTTGCTTCTCAAAGCTGGCCGCTCAGCTGTCGGCTAATTGCCAGCTCCTATCTCTACACAGTGACCTGTTGATGGTAACCTGCTTGTCAGTCCTGCCTACTTATGCCGTCCATTCCAGATGATCTCTGCCTTAGCCTTGATCACATCTCTAGAGATGCTCTCTTGTGTTCCTGTTAAAGACTTGATTGGCTGACGTTCCTTCTAGCCCCAGATTCTGCTTACTGTTCTACTACGCTCATCTCTGGCTCCCTGAAATTTTGGCTTATCTGACTATCCATTATAGTTCCTGAACTCTGGCTATGTTTTGATTACATTTACTTTGTTTACCTTTTTATATTATTATTAAACAAGTGTGATTTAAGGCCCCTTTCACATGGGGTGGATCAGTAATGATTCTGCGCTGTGAGGATCCGCTTGCTCAGCGGGGATCTCTCCGTTGTCCCCGCTGAGCCAGCGGCGGACAGAGCGGTCTCCGCACACTGTGCAGGGACCGCCCTGTCAGCTCTCCTCTCTCCTCTATGGGGATCGGATGAGCACTGACCGTCTGTCCGTGTTCATCTGATCCACTCTGCAGGCGGATAGAAAAATAGGATTTTCCTCCGTCTTCAGAGGCGGACAATAGCGGGTGTCTGCGGATGTTCATCCGCAGACACCCGTTATCCCATAGGAATGCATGTATGTCCGTATTTCATCCACAAACGGATGGATGAAATACGGACATACTGTCCGCATGTGTGAAAGGGGCCTAACTGTACTTCTGTCTCAGTCTGATTCATGGTTTCTCTCAGGCGAAGGTCATGATGAATTCAGAAGATGCACTCAATCCACTTGTTGGTAATATTCTTTCCAGATTGGATGAACAGGATCAGTGCATGGATCAGTTTGCCATGGCGTTACAAACGCCCCTGAGTCGCACAGCTCACCTGGAATCTCCCACTGTGGCTTCTCCGATACAACCTGTGTTGCAGGCCATCCCTGCTGCTGCTCCAGTCTCTGTGCAGGCACCCTTCTTTCCAGATTGGATGAACAGGATCAGTGCATGGATCAGTTTGCCATGGCGTTACAAACGCCCCTGAGTCGCACAGCTCACCTGGAATCTCCCACTGTGGCTTCTCCGATACAACCTGTGTTGCAGGCCATCCCTGCTGCTGCTCCAGTCTCTGTGCAGGCACCCTTCTTTCCAGATTGGATGAACAGGATCAGTGCATGGATCAGTTTGCCATGGCGTTACAAACGCCCCTGAGTCGCACAGCTCACCTGGAATCTCCCACTGTGGCTTCTCCGATACAACCTGTGTTGCAGGCCATCCCTGCTGCTGCTCCAGTCTCTGTGCAGGCACCCTTCTCGAGTATTACCTCTATATGAGGTATGTCTGGTTCCACTCCGCTTCGCCAGTGATTTGGGGGTGATCCAGTCCAATTCAGAGAGTTTCTCCACCAGGTTGAGATATACTTTGAGATGCTGCCCCAGGAATTTCCCATGGACAGAAGCAAAGTAGGTTTTGGGATATCTTTGCTTTCTGAGAGAGTCTTGGCCTGCGCAAACCCTCTATGGGAGACACAAAAACCTGTTGTCTTGAGTTATCCCGAGTTTGTAACTTTCTAAAAGGGTATTTGACGTTCCCGCATGCTTCATTTCTGCTGCCAAGTGCCTCATGTCCATCAAACAGAGTACAGGAACTGTTGCCGATTACGCCATTGAATTCCATACTCTGGCAGCAGAGGTTGCTTGGAACAATGAGGCCCTTGTGGCTGCTCAGTTCCCACTGAGCTGGAGAGGTTGATCATGTTTGCCATCTTTATTGACTCCAGACTCAGAGAAAGAATCCCTTTTAAGGAGCGCTTGCGGAACCATCATGTACATTTGTCTCCGAGATTTGCAGTCTCACCCTTGCCTCCCTCTCCTTCCATGCCTCCTGGTACTGAGTCGATCTGAGAAGGTGAACCCATGCACTTGGGCTTCACGTGTCTCTCTGTGGATGAGAGAACCCTTAGGAGGAGGGAGAGATTGTGTCTTTATTGTGGCCAGGCAGGTGACTTTTTGAAGTCTTGTCCTACCCAAACCTTGAGGTCCTGTCATGGACAGACCTTAGGTGGCGTTGATTCGTCCCCAGTTATCCAGAAGGATAAGCCCCTGGTTTCGGTTGCCCTTTTTTTGTGCTGAGTTGTCCGTCGAGATACAGGCTCTAATCAACCCTGGGGCTGCAGGCCTGTTCATTGATGCTGCCTTTGTATCGAAGCACTCGATTCTGCTGCAGCTGCCTGACACTCCACTTGCCATTGAGGCTCTTGATGGAGGACATCTACAGCCTGCCCACAATAATCCAATTCCAATTTATTTATTCACCTAAGTTTCCACTGGTTATTGGTAATCCTTGTTTACAGAGACACAACCCCTCTTTTGATTGAACAATCTCTATTGTAATTTGGAGAAGTGAAAATTCCATCATGAACAGGTTAAATTCCTGGGTTATGTAATTTCCACTGCTGGTTTTTCAATGGACCCAGAGAAACTTTCAGTAGTCCTACAGTGGCCCCGACCCATGGGTTTACATCCCCTGCAGCATTTTCTTGCCTTTGCCAACTATTATCAGAAGTTTATTCGTAACTTCTCATCTCTGATCGAGCCCCTGACTGATATGAACAGAAAGGATGGTAACCCACAGAGTTGGTCTCCAGAGTCCTTTAAGGCCTTTGAGAGTCTCAAGGATGCCTTTGTTTCTGCTCCTGTGTTGGCACATCCTGATCCTACATTACCTTTTATCCTTGAAGTTGATGCTTCTGAGACAGGAGTTGGTACCCTTCTGTCTAAACGTCCTACCTCTGAGAGCGCTATGCTTCTTTACGGCTACTTTTCCAATAAATCGTCACCTGCTTGCTGTTCAAATGCGCTCATCTCTGGCTCCCTGACGTTTTGGCTTGTCTAACTATCCGTTCCGGTTCCTGAACTCTGACTATGTTTTGACTATGTTTACTTTACCTTTTTTTTATTATTATTAAACAAGTGTGATTTAACTGTACTTCTGTCTCAGTCGGATTCATGATTTCTGTCAGAGCTGAAACTTCAAGTTGCCAAGCAACAGCCAAGAAACCTTAAGGATTTAGAGAAGATCTGTAAAGAAGAGTGGACTAAAATCCCTCCTGAGATGTGTGCAAATCTGGTGACTAACTAGAAATGTCTTACCTCTGTGCTTGCCAAGAAGGATTTCTCCACCAAGTCAGGTTTTGCCCCGGGGATGAAATACTTATTATACTCATTGAACTGCAACTTAATTTATAGAATTTGTTTGATGTGTTTTTTTCTGGCTTTTTGGTTGATATTCTGTCTCTATCATGTAAAATACACATATAATAAAAATGATAGACCCTTCATTTCTTTGTAAGTGGGCAAACTTACAAAATCTGCAGGGGATCAAATCATTTTTTTCCCCACTGTATGTATTCCTTTTTCTCCCATTCCTACACCAATCACAACCATACACCTACTAAACCCCATATACACCACCGTACACATCCTATCCCTCCAATCTAACCCTCACTCGTACACTGAAGAAATCCAACAAGTGTTTTTTGCATGTACCGAGCATTGCTGAATTTACTACTATTGAAATACAAATACTAAAAGCTATTCTCTTTGTATTCTTACTATACTGTATGTATATTAAGGATGAGCCGAACACCCCGCTTTTCAGTTCACACCAGAACTTGCGAACAGGTAAAAAATTTGGACAAACGCATGAACACCGTTAAAGTCTATGGGACACAAACATGAGAAATCAAAAGTGCTAATTTTAAAGGTTTATATGCAAGTTATTGTTATAAAAAGTGTTTGGGGACTTGGATCCTGCCCCAGGGGAAATTTATCAATGCAAAAAACGTTTTAAAAACGTACCTGTTTTCAGGAGTGGTGATTTTGCATTGTGATTTATTTTTGAAAATGAAGAAAGAAAAAAAAATACATTCTTTCTTCATTTTCAAAAATAAATGAGACCTGCAAAATACTCACCATACCTCTTAGCAAATACCTTGGAGTGTCTACTTTCCAAAATGGGGTCATTTGGGGGGGGGGGGGGGGGGGGTTGTGCTATCTGGCCATTTCAGGGCCTCCGTAACTGTGATAGGTAGTGAGGAGTAAAATCACAATTTTACACCTTTAGAAATTCAGATTTTTGGGATCCTGTACGCGGCTATGCTCCCAAAAAGTCCCACACATGTGGTATCCCCATAGACAGGAGAAGCAGCAGAATGTATTTTGGGGTGTAATTCCACATATATCCACATATGGTGGTGGTCTCGCCTTTGGGTGTGGTTCCAAAGAAGGAACCGGGGCAATTCAGGATGATTCACCACCTGTCTTACCCCAGGGGCGGATCCGTAAATGATGGTATTGACCCGCAAGCTTGTGCGGTTACTTATACGTCATTTGATGCGGCGATTGTGTGGGTGAGAAAGTATGGAAGGGGGGCTCTTTTGGCGAAAACGGATGTGGAGGAGGCGTTTCGTTTGTTGCCGGTGCACCCAGGGAGTATGCGCTTGTTGGGTTGTTGCTGGCAGGGATCTTATTTTGTTGATCGCTGCTTGCCCATGGGATGTTCTATCTCGTGTGCACTTTCTGAGATGTTCAGTTCGTTTTTTGAATAGGCTGTGCGGGAGACGGCTGGGGTCAACTCGGTCATCCATTACCTGGATGACTTTCTGTGTGTGGGGCCGCCAGGATCCCGCGGCTGCGGGATACTGCTGGGGACATTGCGGCATCTGGCCGAACGGTTTGGGGTTCCCTTGGCGAAGGAGAAAACAGAAGGTCCCAGGTCGGAGATAGTGTTTTTGGGAATCACGATTGATTCCATGGCCATGGAATGTAGGTTGCCTGAGGAGAAGGTGGTGGCGCTGAGGCAGGAGGTGGGTGCGGCGCGAGGAAAATGCAAACTCAGGTTGAAGGAATTGCAATCGCTCCTGGGCAAATTGAATTTTGCTTGCAGGATCATGCCTATGGGGCGGATTTTTTGCAGGAGGCTAGCGACGGCCACAGCAGGGGTGAAGGTGCCCACTCACTTCGTGCGGTTGTCCAGAGAGTTGCGGGACAATCTGGGAGTGTGGGGGGTGTTCCTGGATGAGTTTAATGGGAGAGCGATAGTGCAGGAGGGACCGGTCAGCAACGCTGATTTGGTGTTGTTTACTGACGCGGCAGGTTCGGCGGGTTATGGAGCTTATTGCCAGGGGCAATGGAGTGCTGAACCATGGCCGGAATCTTGGAGGGAGGCGGGGTTTTTGAAAAACCTGGCATTACTGGAGCTTTTTCCCATAGTTCTGGCTGTGGAATTGTGGGGGGACGAGCTCCGGGATAAAAAAGTGTGATTCAATTGTGACAACATGGGGGTGGTGGTGGCCATAAATAATGTTTCGGCTTCCTTGTCCCCGGTGGTTAGGTTGTTAAGGAGGTTGGTGCTCAGTTGTTTATGGATTAATGCATTAGTTTATGCAGTGCATGTCCCTGGGATTGAGAATAAGTTGGCGGATGCTCTATCTCGTTTCCAGTGGGAGGACTTTCGCAGACTGGCGCCAGACGCAAACAGACGCGGGGACCCGTGCCCTCCAGAGCTGTGGGGGATTGCGTTGGAATCATCGGAGGACTAATTCAGCAGTCGTTGATTGAAGGTGCTCGAGCGGCTTATCAGGCAGTGTGGAGGGAATGGTCGAACTGGTTGGGTGAGGTTGGGGGGTCGGGGAGGGCCCTGCAGAGCTGCTGATGTGGGTGTTAGGTTTTTTCTGTTATAATTATGTGTCAGGGGTATCTGGGTTGGCAGTCAGCAAGAAAATGTCGGCTTTGGCCTTTTTGTTTCAATGTAAGGGGTTGGTGGATGGGACTAAGGATTTTCTAGTTAGAAAGGCGTTGAGGGGTTTTAGAAAAGGGGCGGCGAAAAGGGATTCTCGGCGCCCGATTTCTTTTGAAGTTTTGGGCATTTTGTTGAGCCACATCGGGGAAGTGTGTTCTCTGGTTTTTGAACAAAAACTTTTCCGAGCTGCTTTCCTGGTGGCATTTTTTGGGGCGTTTAGGATAGGGAAATTGGTGTCACCTTCCAAAAAAGCTCCGGGGGGGTTTGGGGAGAGGTGACGTTTACTGAGCCCCTTCTTCGGTGGTAATTTTGGTCAGGAAGTCCAAAACAGATCAGTTGGGTAGAGGGGTACGGGTAAAGTTGTTTCGGGGGACGGACCCTAGTTTTTGTCCGGTGGAGGCTTTAAGGGTTTATTTGGAGGTTCGCCCGGAACGGGACGGGGTTTTATTCATGCATGAAGATGGTTCGTGCCTTTCGCGGTTCCAATTTACGGCAGTGTTGAGGAAGTGTTTGCGGAGCGGGGGTTTGTCTCCGGGAGATTATGCTGCTCATTCCTTCAGGATAGGGGCGGCCACGGAGGCAGCTAGATGGGGCTTGCCAGAGGAAGTTATTAAGCAAATTTGGAGATGGGAGTCTCGGAGATATCTGCTCGGAGATATCTGTGCGGCCACACCTTTTGTAAAAGGTTTAGGAGTATGGTTGCCTTAGGGCAGTCGACTATATGTTTTGGTTGTTTTTGGGTTGTGTTGGTTAATTTTTGGTTATGTAATTTCAGAGCCGGGATGTCTCATTTGGATTTTGGGACATTCTTTTGTGTTCTGGGGGGCTAGACGGGCGGATGTCCGGCCGAATGGCAGGCAACTCAGACTGTCAAGGGAGGAAGGCCGAGTTCAATGGATCGGCATTCCGGGAATGATGTGGCACAAAGTGGTGCCGGAGGTCCATCGTTATGCGGGCCTGGATCGGGCACCGGACATACTGGTCCTACATGTGGGAGGTAATGATTTGGTTGTCAGGCCAATGCGCAACATTATTAAGGACGTACGATGGGACTTCCTCAGGCTTCGTACTGCCTTCCCAGACATGATTATTGTGTGCTCCGATATTGTGGCCCGCATGTCTTGGAGGGGGGACCGGTCTTGGGAGAAGATTAATAAGACAAGGATAAAGGAGAACAAAGAGGTGGGGAGGTTTGTGGCCCGTAATGGTGGTATTGTGGTGAGGCATTGGGAGTTGGAAGTGGATACGTGGAGGTATTTACGGGGGGATGGTGTCCACCTTAACCCGGTCGGGATTGACCTGTGGGCTTTGGGTCTAGAGGATGGTATTGGCAGGGCTTTGCAGGTGTGGCGGCAGGCACAAGGGTGAGGTGTCACTCTTGTGCTGCTGTGGCGGTAGGGTCTTTGATGGCTGGTATACAATTTATCTGTTCAAGATGAGGTTTTGGAAAAGTTAGGACCCATCATAGGTATGGAGTCCTCCCGGGTGGTCTGGCAGCTGACCAGACTGACAGGCTAATAAGTTGGGGGTCTGTGGTCAATTGGTAAGTCCCCAAGGCAAGTTGGCGGCTGGGGACGAATGCCATAAAAAGTTGGGATTACAGGCTCAAGAAGAAATGGGGTCGTCAGGGATCAACAACTGTTTATCTGATGAGCTGGTTTTTGTTACAAGAAAATAGATGGTAAAATAAAATGGTTTACAGAAGTTTTAAATAAAAAGTTTAGTTTGGTTTATTGTTTAAATAAAGGCCTAAAAGGCCATTTACATCCAGCAGGTGTTTGTGTCATTATTTATAGAATAAGGTTTAAAAGGGGTGTACATGTATGGATTGGCGTAGTAAGGTATCTGGCTACCTTGTCATGGCATACATGCTAAGCAAATGATGGTTAACAATAAAACAATCATTACAGTATAATATACCATACCTGCAAAGCAAATAAAACATACTAAAAATAAAACAGAGAGAACCATAGATATAGAACAATAGTGAGCAAACAGCAGAGCGGAGAGCGGATAGTAGAGAGCGAACATAAGAGAGAGAATAATAGAGAGAGAGAGAAGAAAAATACAACCACAACTATTTTTGGCTTTTTTATTTTTTGTGTGTTTTTTTTTTTACTTTTATAAAAACTGTAAAAAAAAAACTATAAACTGGAGGTTGCAGATTAGGGTCTCTCAAAATGTGATGGCCATCACATATTTTGGGACCCCAAGACCCTGTGTACGTGTGCCTTTGACTGTGTGGTGCTGTACCCTATGCTAATACTCAACTAGTGTGTGATAGCTTTCGAAAAACAGTCACCAATGCAAAGGCCAGGTTGGTCAGGACAGGAGGGACAATAAAAGCGGGTGTCACGCCTAAATCCGCGCTTTCTACAGACATGACATCTTCTTTGGGGTGTTCTTTTGGTAGGGGTAACAGAGAGGACATGTGGAAAATGCCTTTCATAGAGCTGGCTTACTGCATTTGCAAATGGGAAGTTGGGCCAGAGCACCGTCTGGCAACGCAGACCTTATCTGGCACTAAAACCTAACTTTGATCACCTACCGGGTGATCAGGGGATTAACCTTTGTTGGGTAAAAGATGATACTAATTACCCTAACAATGATTAGAGTAACTAATGACACCAGCACAGTGATCAAAAAAAAATCTGAACTCTGCACTCGGTGACACAGTGACAGGTGGTGAAGGGGTTAACTGGGGGGGGGGGATCGGGGGTTGATCGGGGGGTGAAGGTTATGCCTACATGACCTGGTGTCAGTGTAGTGTTGTGCAACTCACTCTGTGATGTCTTCTCTCTCAGTCTGGAACAAAAAGACCGACGCGAAGAAAGATGACATCACTTCCCCTGTCAGTGTTTACATTAACACGACAGGGGAAGGATCTCATTCATCAGGACCGATCACCAGGTCCAGGCCAGATTTCATTGGCCTGGGCCTGGGGAGTGATTGGCTCCTAAACTAATCCAATCATTGCAGCCGGTGGAGGGGGGGCACCTGACGTAGCATGAAGCCGATTTGCCTGCCTGTGCCATTCTGCCGCAGTATAACTGATGGTCGGCAAGCAGTTAAATTACTTTTTTCCTTTAGAAATGCCATTTTGCTGTGGTACTGTTTTAAACACGGGGAAAATGCGCCACTTTACAGGCATACTATAGATACCCCCCAGGCATGATATTTAAAGCAATATTTAATTTTTATTGTTTCACTTTAAGCATTATCAAAATCACTGCTTCTGAAAAAACTGACATTTTTAAAACTTTTTTTTGCATTGATACATGTCCCCTGGGGAAGGACCCAGGTCCCCAAACATTTTTTATGACAATAACTTGCATATAAGCCTTTAAAACTTTTGGTTTTTCATGTTAGTGTCCCATAGACTCTAATGGGGTTCCACGGCTTTCAAATGTGCCGCAAACACAGCATAATGTTCGTTGTTTGCTGAACGCCCGAACAACCAAAGTTCAGCCCGAACTTATGCTTAGGCCAAACCATTCGCCCATCCATAATGTACATCTGTAAAATATATGTTTAGAACCATCCATGGCATTTTTCATTTGTAACCACCCTGTGCTGTTCTTATACCAAAACAATTAAATTCCAGTGAAAGAGAGATTGATGAGACACACGTATCTTGTATCTAAGTGGTGACTGACCCATAACAAGACTTCTGCAGCTGTAGTATGCACGGGTGTGCAAGCTAACAAAGATGTGAATAAACTCTTCTCACGGGACACCATTTAATATCTAGAGGCAGTGGTACAGAGGAGTTGGAATGCATTTTCAAAAGTTATCAAAATGTGCACAAGTCATTATTTGAGCCCAAATGGCCGTATTTGGCAGCTCACCACAAATATGGATATCCCCTATGAGAGGACATTCGTCTGAGTTGAGAAATCTAAATGTAATAAAGTCAAAGATAGCACAAAATGAAAAGCTTTTTAGTAGTGCAAAGTCATTATTGTTTAACTAGCTACAACAGGCAGGGCAAGGGACAGCCAGTTGTTTCTGGGGGGCACACAATCCCCCTTCCCCAGGGCTGGGTGAAATGGAAAAATGTTATTTGGACTCAAAAGTTCTCCTAAGGAGATTAATCTGCAGACAGAGGGTGGTATAGCCAAAAATTAGTGTTGGTGTTCACTGTTGACATAGCAAGCTTGGACTCCAAAAGATTTTTCATTTGGCACGTTTTTTAACCTCTTATACTTACATTTTAATATCTGACAGATTCTATTTAAATCACCAAGAATGATTTAAAGACCTGAATCTGTTTTCAAGGAAATTGATGTTTAAAATCCTATATGATAGAGAACAACCCCACTCTCAAACCCAATCCCTGGCTAATCCTCTTTGGAAAGAAATGACAATTAATGACATTAAGCACTAGATGATCTCAAGGAATTATGAGAAGAAGGCCATACTGATGGGGCAGAATCCTCAGATTTTGAGGGTCATCCGATCGGGCGTGTGCCCCCCTCCCCCCCATTAAACATCCCTCTGATAACTTCTGCTATCAGGAATTATAAACCTAAATCTCAAGTTGTCTCTACTTTATAAGTGTGACGGAACCGATCCCATGCTCCGATTGAGTGCTTCCGTCAGTATACCGCTTCCTAAGTCTGAATATAGATATCAGATATTCCAACCGCTTAACAAGCACAAAACAAGACGACGCTTGCTTAGCTGCTCAACATGGACTGATTTTATTAGAACCAAAATGACAAGTATTTATAATACAGTAGAAGACTAAAACCTAACCTAATTAGCATGAGCTAATTATCTAATCATTGACCCAGACTAGTTGTCTGAGAGATAGGGCCTTTCAGGGTAAGACTTTATCTCCTAGCTCACTGATTGACTATTCAATACACATTACCATAAACATAAACACAGGGTTAATTAGCACAAACAACAATGTGTGGAATACTCTTACAAGCCAGACTAGACTCATTTACACAACCGACAGGTGGCTGGAGTTGATGACATTAGCATCTAACAGTTTGTGTCCCAACAGTGTGATTCAGTCTATTGCTAATATGGCAAATACATATCCAGAGTCTGTGTGTCTTGGGGGAGGGACATGGATCTAAATCCAAGTAACACCACCTCAGGGGTCCCCAGGCATACAACTCACAAAGAGCACCGTTCCCCTAAATGCCAGGGCCCATAATCGCAAGGCAAGAGGCTTGATTTCTGTCCCCTCCAACAGCATCTGTCCCGGCTAGGTCTATCACAACAAGGAAATCCCAATATTTGAGCTTTCACACAACAAGTTACCAATGAAACTTGTCAAACCAAATGGAGGGGATTATTTCAATCCAACCTAACCCCAACAAGAGGCAGTTGTTTCCCTACAACAAGACAAATGTTTAATCATCAAACCCTCTGATAAAGGAGGTAATCTTGTTGTAATGGAATGCCATCAGTATGGAACTATGGTTATGAACTTATAAAAAATTTGGGAATGGTATAAAAAAGTATCTGAGAATTATGTCAGCCATATAGAGATACAATACAGAAAACTGATACGTTTTGCATACTATGAAGGACTTATAAATAAAAAAACAAGGGAGTTTCTAAATGTTCAATCCCCCAAGAAATCCACCCTCTATGCATTGCCAAAGATTCACAAAAACTCTAAGCATCCGCTGGGACGAGCTATAGTCTCTGGTAATGGTTGCCTCACAGAGATTGCAAGCCAAATGATAGAAGACTATCTTTGACCTCATGTGGAAGGCCTCATGTCCTATCTTCAGGACACCATGGACCTTCTCAGGTCTCTTGACAGGATACATGTCCCTGAGGGAGGAGTTGTCGAGGCCCTCTACGACTCCATCCCCCATGACAAGGTGGTGGCTGTTGTAGAGGGATTCATCTCTGAACGAGATCGAACATCTAGACCTTACAACAGATTCATTCTTGATTTGCTCAGATTCAATCCTTACCAATAACATCTTTTTGTTTGGACAATCTCACTACCTCCAGGTGAAGGGGGTGGCCATGGGGACCAAATGTGTCCCATCCTATGCCAATCTGTACCTGGGGGGCAGGAATGAGAACTCTTTTTTAGAGAGGAACTGCAATACTTTTGCAGCAAAATACCATTATGGTGTCACTATATTGACAATATTTTCTTCATTTGCATGAGCACCCATGACGAACTGCTTATCCTTTTTGAACGTTTAAAATACAATCAATACAATCTAAAGTTTACTATGGAATATCACCAACAAAATAGAATTTTTTGAATGTTCAGTTACTGATTAATCGGGATGGCAGTCTTGGGTTTACATTATTCCTTAAGCCATCTGCAGTAAAATTATTATTACATGCCAGCAGCTCTCATCCCGCATCTTTGGTGGTTAGCGTGCCTTTTGGTCAATACTTGAGATTGAGGAGAAATTGCAGGGAAAACGCTAAATTTGAGAAGGAGTCAAAAGCACTTCAGTTACACCTCCATCAATGAGGCTACAGTAAAAAATGTTTAAAAAAAAGCCTACATTAAAGCTAAGATTAAGGATAGAGCATTATTGATTTATGGCAAAAAAACACCAAAAACTGATGCAGGAATCAGAATGATCACCCGCTTCTCTGGTCAACATAAACAGGTTTGCCAACCTATGCAAAAGTCTTGGTATCTCTTAATGGCTGACAGCACTATTTAAAAACATCTAAAACCACATCCCAAAATAACATTTAAAAGATCAAAATCACTAAAATACAACTTTGTAGCCACTACACCCCTGGAACTCAGAATAAATCAAAGGGAACATTTTCTTGTAACAAATGTAATTTTTGTAGATACATTCTCAAAGCAAATCATATCACTCTTCCTGATGGGCGTCTTTTTAGACATCAATTGTTGGCTAATTGCCAATCAGTAGGAGTGGCATATATTATGCTGTGTGACTGTGGTGCCTACTAGACATGTGCATTCGTTTTCGTCCGAATGCATTTTCGTCCGAATTTCAGCTATTTTCGTTTTCGTTTTGACAAACGATAACGAAAGCACAAATTCCAAAAAATGAAAGATCCGACATAAATAAATGCTTTATTTTCGTTTTCATTGTTACAACAGTTCGATATAGAATAGGAGATTCGACATGACTCTGACAATAACAATCTGTCTATAGAACCTGTGGTCGAATGTGCCTAACCTTACCTCTATTAGTCCAAGATTATATAGAGAAAATATTCGACAGAGAAAAAAGATTTGGCAGAGAGAAAAGATTCTGCAAGTTACTGCCCTAAAAGTGTTTGGAGACCCGGGTCCTGCCCCAGGGGACATGTATCAAAGCAAAAAAAAGTTTTAAAAACGGCCGTTTTTTCAGGAGCAGTGATTTTAATAATGATTAAAGTGAAACAATAAAAGTGTAATATTCCTTTAAATTTCGTAGGGGGGGGGGGTTGTCTATAGTATGCCTGTGAAGGGGCTCATGTTTCTGGTGCTTAGAACTGTCCCTGCACAAAGTGTCATTTATGCAGGAAAAGTCCTTTAAAATCACTCGCAGCTATTATGAATTGTCGGCTCCCGTAATACAGAGAACACTCATTGAAAGTCATTGATAAAAAAATAAATAAATAAATAAATAAAAAAGCGTGGGGGTCCCCCAAATTCAATTACCAGGCCCTTCAGGTCTGGTATGGATATTAAGGGGAACCCCGCGTCAAATTTAAAAAAAAATTGACGTGGGGGCCCCCCTAAAAATCCATACCAGACCCTTTATCCGAGCAGGCAAGCTGGCAGGCCGCAGGAAAAGAGGGGGGGGACGAGAGAGCGGCCCCCCTCCCTCCTGAACCGTACCAGGCCACATGCCCTCAACATTGGGAGGATGCTTTGGGGGTCTGTGACCCCTCAAAGCACCTTGTCCCCATGTTGATGAGGACAAGGGCCTCATCCCCACAACCGTGGCCGGTGGTTGTGGAGGTCTGCGGGCGGGGGGCTTATCAGAATCTGGAAGCCCCCTTTAACAAGGGGACCCCCAGATCCCGCCCCCCCCTGTTTGAAATGGTAAGGGGGTACAAAAGTACCCCTACCATTTCACAAAGAAAGTATAAAAAATAGTTAAATAAGACAAACACACTTTTGAAAAATTCCTTTATTAAAAATAAAAAAAAGATTCCAGCGGCGGTAATCCACTCTTGCTATCCAGCGACGGATGGTCATCTCTCCAGCGATGGCTCATCTCATCCAGCGCAGCGAATCCATCCTTCTTCTGTCTCCATGGAGGAGACACTGCAGGGATTGCGGCGGCCTTCGTTTCTTATATACGGAGGGTGGGGCCAGATGTCACCTAACCCCGCCCCCCTCTGACGCAAGGGGAAACCCGGGGTTCCCTGTGACGTATGGGTGACCCCGCACCCCTCTGATGTAACACAGGCAGGTTTCCTTTACAAGAAATGTATATAAGAAACGTCAGGCCGCCGGAATGCCTGCAGTGTCTCCTCCGCGGAGACAGAAGGATGGATTCGCTGTGCTGGATGAGATGAGCCATCGCTGGAGAGATGACCGTCCGTCGCTGGATAGCAAGAGTGGATTACCTCCGTTGGAATCTTTTTTTTATTTTTACACTTTCTTTGTGAAATGGTAGGGGTACTTTTGTACCCCCTTACCATTTCAAACAGGGGGGGGGCAGGATCTGGGGGTCCCCTTGTTAAAGGGGGCTTCCAGATTCTGATAAGCCCCCCGCCCGCAGACCTCCACAACCACCGGCCACCGTTGTGGGGATGAGGCCCTTGTCCTCATCAACATGGGGACAAGGTGCTTTCAGGGGTCACAGACCCCCAAAGCATCCTCCCAATGTTGAGGGCATGTGGCCTGGTACGGTTCAGGAGGGAGGGGGGGCCGCTCTCTCATCCCCCCCTCTTTTCCTACGGCCTGCCAGGTTGCGTGCTCGGATAAAGGGTCTGGTATGGATTTTTAGGGGGACCCCCACGTCAATTTTTTTTTTTATTTGACGCGGGGTTCCCCTTAATATCCATACCAGACCTGAAGGGTCTGGTTATGGATATTTAGGGGGAACCCCACATCAAATTTTTTCTTAAATTTGAGGCAGGGTTCCCCTTAATATCCATACCAGACCTGAAGGGCCTGGTAATTGAATTTGGGGGACCCCCACGCTTTTTTTTTTTATTTATTTTTTTTATTTTTTTTTATCAATGACTTTCAATGTGTTCTCTGTATTACGGAGCCGACAATTCATAATAGCTGCGAGTGATTTTAAAGGACTTTTTTTCCTGCATAAATGACACTTTGTGCAGGGACAGTTCTAAGCACCAGAAACATGCGCCCCTTCACAGGCATACTATAGACAACCCCCCCCCCCTACGAAATTTAAAGGAATATTACACTTTTATTGTTTCACTTTAATCATTATTAAAATCACTGCTCCCGAAAAAACTGCCGTTTTTAAAACTTTTTTTTGCATTGATACATGTCCCCTGGGGCAGGACCCAGGTCCCCAAACACTTTTTAGGACAGTAACTTGCAAATTAGTCTTTAAAATTAGCACTTTAGATTTTGAACGTTGGAGTCCCATAGACTTTAACAGGGGTTCTAAAGTATGCTATATACTAGCTCCGTCGAATCTTCTTTATACATTCGACAGACACCATAAGCCTTCAAAGACAGATTCGACCGTAATTCATGTGGATTTTCAGACGAATGCAATTTTTGAACGAAAAACGAAATAAATAAAAACGAATTTCGGGAGTAACTAAATAAATTAAGTTTTCGGACAAAAACGAAATTCGGAAACGAAATATTTTACTCTGCACATGTCTAGTGCCTACTATGTGGGTAAAACGAAAAGACCATTTTTCCATCAGATCCGTGACCCTGTGCTTCTAGTGTTCAAAAAGAAAATGGAGACACCAAGAAGTCGAAACATGGGTCTTTATCATGGATTTGATTGATCCAAAATGCATTTTTATGCTTTAGAATATATCCCACTAAATGAAAGGGGGGGGGGGGGATAATGACAAAATACTCTTGCAACAAGAGGCTTGCTGGATTCATTTGGTGGTTTATCTGCATATCTGCATTAAAATACCCTGGCCTAAATGATGCGCTCAGCTACAAGCCATTCTTGTAGATGTACAAGCATCATAATACTATCTCTTCTACAAAGTCTACACAAGCTGATGTATATATATTGTAACTATATCTAATTACATTTAAGCTTTGTTATAATTAAGTATTGCTTTATGTGATTGTACATCTGTAATAATAGTACTGATTGTTCAACTTTTTATGGTTTTGAGGTATATAGATGGACTCCAATTGATAACAGGGCCAATTTGGGTTTAGCAATTACATTTTATTGTAAATATTGTAAATAAAATCAAAAGTTGAATTATTTTATAAAGCTACTTTTATATCTAATAATTTTACACTAATACAGTGGGTTTTAGAGATCACACGGATTCCCCGGCACTTGTCTTTATAGGTGTTTGATCAATCACTTGGATTGACTTGAGCCCTATTGGTAGAAGTCTGATGCGTTTGAATTGATTGGGATCATAGTCATCTAATAGCAGCCTTCCCCTATTACCCCCATCCCTTTAATGCAGGCTATTCCACCCACTAACAGTTTGTGGTGATGATCTGCCCAATCAGGTCAGTTTGAGGGCAAAATAAATTCCAAAATGGTGATTCTGGCATTGATGCACCGTGCACCACTTGTGATGTCACTGCAAAGTATATTCCCATGGGCAATACGTTTAAAAGGCTAAAAATAAAACCTAAAAAACTTTTTGGAAAACAGCGCTGTCCAAACGATAACTCAATTAATCAAACCAAGGCCTAAGCCGGTGAAAACAAACTCTAAAAGTGATAATATAAATAATAACAGTATAAATTCCTGCTGCAACCCAATGTGAGATACCCACACTAGACACAAACCCAAAAAATAAGGCTGCGCTAAAACTTATACATTACAGTATTAACAATGTGACGTGTTAAATTCTAATATTAAACAATGTATACTATCAAGAAAAATTGTGTATAAAAACATCAAACTTGAAGCACATAAAAAGTCCAAAGAGAGGGAAGTACGAAGGTATGGAATAAGTCCCTTGAAGTGACTCTTTACAAACACCCTTCAGATGTATAGCAGGTGCGCCCAAAGAGGAAGTTCTATCCACCACCTATTTCAATGAGGCTTACCAGCTGCCAAGATCTCTTTTTAGGGAGATCATACAGGCATGAAGAAAAAACAATCGTTCCTGGTTTCTCCGATGGGTTCTGCTGGCGTCTCCACCTCTTATATCTCTTTCTTACAACGTCTCACATTCCACCGAATTTTTTTAGATAAGACAAGAAAGAAAGGCTCCCATAGCGTAATTCCGCATAAAAATTTAATACGAACGAAATAAAAGTAAAACAAACTCACAAATTCCAGTTGAGTACAAGCGTAAGTACAATCACGAGCCGGCCGGCTCTCTCCTATTAACACTGCCAGTCCTTCCTGGTCAACGGGGAATGGCGGTAATGTCAGCACGCCGCTCACCCTACGTCGTTTCGTCAAAAGTGACTTCTTCCTGGGGTATGGGCGGCGCGCTGACCCACAGCCTAAATACTCACTAGCTACAGAACGTAACCGCCCACTTCCGAGCTCCTGGCTACAGCTCCCAATCAGCCATTTTAGAAATGGGCAAAAATGATCGTTCGCCCTGATCATTAAATGAAACTAAATGAAATAACATACACGAACGCTATAAGGAATCGGACACGAACCGTTTCACAAATAGGTTCATACTCATTTGATCTTTTTTGTGAATTAAAAAATCTTAAAAATAAACTAAACTAAAAAACACTCTAGAGAATCAGAACTGACCTGTTCTCTGAATGGGATCATATCTGATGGTACAATCCGGTCGCATACCCACCCACTAGGAGAGCACGATCGGACAAGGTCAACCCCCCATACCCGATCGCACAGTTCTAATAACTGCACCCAGAACATAGGAGGGCCCACCATCATTCCCCGACCTTACTCTTCCACATGGGCAAAGGACACTGTCAGATCATCAAACCATCAGGCCATTTCTTAAGTCTAAAAATTTTCATAAAACTCTATAAAGAAGGAAAGGAACATTCTCATATACAGGACATTATTCCAATTAGGCCTTATATAACATAGGCCATTGGAAAAAATCCTCAAGTAAGCTAAATAAATCGCAAATAACAAAAACATCCCCAAGTGAGCTTAGTTAACCCAAACCCACAGGGGGGGACTACTATCCCATACTTTATTATGGGTCGCCCACCAATTATGGTAGACTTCTTAAGGGAGGGTGGTCAAATGTTAATATTACCTCATATCACCTAATATCTAACATTTTAATCAATGCTAAACCCTGAAGGATCAGGGGTTCTACGACGTCTCCATATATAGATGGGAGAGATCGTAGAGCCCTCCTCATCACCCACCTACAAAGATGAATGAAACACGTTCCCAGGGTGACCTAAAACATTGTAAAGGGTGGCCAGAACCACTCTACCAAGTCTTACTGGTCAGTACTAAAGCGGGATATACCCCTCACATCACCTCACAGGGGATGATGTCGGATGGATGGAAATAATCCCGCAAGGTCAATAATTAATTGCTATACTTCAGAATGGGCACCCCCAGTGATTTGTCAAAAAAGTGGATAATTCAAAAATTCTCTAATCTTATCAGGACCGAAAATACGGAACCAACCCAGGAATTCGGAAGTGGTTCACATTAGAAGGGTTTAGCCATTATCTATGAAGGCGTTCACGTCAACATCCACATTGAGACCGTGTGGAGTATAACACCGTGTTTTATGTATCCACATCATTTCTAGTCTAGACAAATCATGCACCAGGGAGCTCCCCCTCCAATGTGCACTAAATTTGTCTATACCCAGAAATAGGGTGTTTGCTGGGTTACGGCCATGATGTAAATCATAATGTTTGGATACTGAGTGGAATTTATACCCATTTTTAATGTTTGTGATGTGCTCACCCAAGCGTACTTGCATAGCTCGCTTGGTTCTCCCAATATATTGGAGCCCGCAAGGGCATTGCAAAAGATATACGACGCCCTTAGAGCTACACGTTATAAAGGGTTCAATTTGGTATTCTTTCTGAGTACTAGTAGAGATAAAGGATTCAGTTTTTCTCTTTTTACTCTTATTCAACATACAGATCTGACACCTTCGACACTGGTGGTACCCTGTTATATGTTGAAAAAAAGAAATATTCTTAGTAGGGGGATCAATTACATTAGGAGCTATCCTATGTCTCAGGGAGGGAACCCCTCTGAAGATGATCTCTGGTTTAGCTGGAAGAAAGGTACGAATGACTCTATCATTCGACAGTAAATGCCAATGTTTACGCAGCATCTTTTTGACTAGATAGTGTTGGGTGGAAAAAGTCGTAACAAAAGGGACAATAAGCTTCTCCCTTTCCTTACCAGAACTAGCCCCCAAAAGAGCAGCTCTGTCACCCTCAGCAATCTGTTCAATCATTGCATTCATGGATTCGGCATCATACCCCTTTTCCTCCAGTCTCCCTTTCAAAATGTTAGCCTGCGACCTAAAGTCGCTAACGTCAGAGCAATTCCTCCTCATCCTTATAAACTGACCCTTAGGGATTGATCTTAGCCATGAGTTATGGTGGCAGCTCTCTGTGGGTATAAAAGAGTTCCTATCAGTTTTCTTAAAATAGGATATCGTTTTAAAACCCCCTTCAGACTTGCTAATGGTCAAATCCAGAAAATGGACTCTCTCTGGACTGGCCTCCACTGAAAATCTGATGCCCCTATCGTTGTTATTGATATTAAGAAAAAAGTCTTCCAATTGGGGTCTAGTCCCCTCCTACAGGAGGAGGACGTCATCTATATACCTCGCCCAAAACACCAAGTGCGGGCTTCGGTCTTTATAGATGATGTCCTCCTCCCACTTAGCCATAAAGAGATTCGCTAGGCTAGGGGCGTACTTTGCCCCCATTGCCACTCCCCGAATCTGTTTAAAGTACTTTTGCTCGAACCAAAAATAGTTATGGCTTGCCGCAAACTCAAGTAACTCAATGATGTACTGCTGTTGCTGTGTCGACAAAGTTGACATGGTATTCAAATAGTGTGTCGCAGCCGCGACCCCTAATTCATGTGGAATGATCGTATAAAGCGAGGTGACATCGGCTGTCACCAATAACGTGCGTTCATTCGATCTCAACCCTGAGAGTAAATTGATCACCTGTCTTGTGTCCTTCAAATAAGAGGGCGTTTTCTGGACTAAGGGCTGGAGAAAGAAATCAATATATTTCCCCACCCGGGACGTAACGGAGTCTATACCACTCACTATAGGACGTCCCGGGGGGGGAAATAAGGTTCTTGTGGATTTTTGGCAGGTAATAGAGCACCGGAGTCCGTGGTGCCTTAGGGACGAGGTATACTCTCTCCTTCTCATTCAATATCTCAAGTTGAAATCCCTTATCGACCAGAGACTGCAAAGTCTTTTTATATTGGACAACGGGATTACCTGGCAATATGATATACGTATCACCGTCATCAACTATATTATGCATCTCTTTGATGTAATCTAGCCGGTCCAGAACTACTATGCCACCCCCCTTATCCGCAGGGCGGATGACTAGATTTTCATTATTACAGAGCGAGTCTAGACCTTCTTCCGTACTCTTATCCATCTTATGGTTGACAATCTTAACTTGTTCTAAATCCTTTAATAATACATCCCTAAAGACTTTTAGTGAGGGTGCCATCATCCCTGGGGGATTAAACGTTGAGGCGTTTGAAAGTCCCGAATGTAATACCTCCTGGGATGTCACTTCATACTGTTTAGTCGGCAAGGTTAAAATAAAACCTATGTGGCTCGCGGCCAAAGTTAAAAAGCTATAAACTATAAGAAAAGAGCTTTTAAAAAATATAAAAATGAAGGAACACTAGTGTCATTTAAATGTTACAAAGAATATAACAGAATATGTAAAAAGGAAATCAAGGATGCAAAAATTCAAAACGAAAGACAGATGGCAAAAGATAGTAGGACAAACCCCCAAAAACTCTTCAAATATATTAATAATACAAAGGTCAAGTCTGAGCATGTAGGCCCTATACAAAATAATCTGGAGTGGGTGACTGGGAACAAAGAGAAGGCTAATTTATGAAATACTTTCTTCAGCTCTGTGTATACAAAGGAGCATGGGGGAGCTCATGTCCATAATGGGGGTGGTAGTGACACAGCCCCAAATCCACAATGGCTCAAAAGTGATATGGTCCAGAAATATCTGGACAGAATAAAGGTAGATAAAGCACCTGGACCTGATGGCATCCACTCACGGATCCTAAAAGAACTGAGCTCTGTAATTTCAAAGCCATTGTATCTAATTTTTAGGGACTCATTACAGGAATAGTACCACTGGATTGGCGCAGGGCCAATGTGGTGCCTATATTTAAAAAGGGAACAAAGTCTTTACCAAGCAACTATAGACCTGTTAGTTTAACTTCTATAGTTGGGAAGATACTGGAGGGATTAATAAAAGACCACATAGACGAGTTCTTGCAGGAAAAAAGTATTTTAAGCAACAGACAGCATGGATTCATGAAAGACAGAAGTTGTCAGACAAACCTGATTTCTTTTTATGAGGAGGTAAGTAAAACCTTGGGCAGAAGGGTGGTGGTGGACGTGATATATGGTGGTGTTGGGCGTTTGATACAGTTCCGCACACTCGGCTCATGTGTAAGGTAAAGTCTACAGGTTTGGAAATATCAGTTTGTAAATGGATAGAAAACTGGCTAAAAGACAGAATTCATAGAGTAGTGGTTAATGATTCTTACTCTGAATGGTCTAAGGTTATCAGTGGTGTACCCCAAGGTTCAGTGCTGGGACCCTTACTTTTTAATATCTTTATAAATGATATTGGGTCTGGGATCAAAAATAACATTTCCGTCTTTGCAGATGACACCAAGCTATGCAGTGGAATAACGTCCTTTAAAAGTCGACCTCAATGCTCTGTCTAATTGGGCGACTATGTGGCAGAGGAGGTTTAATGTTAAGAAATGTAAAGTTATGCACTTGGGGGCTAAGAATATGCATGCATCATACATTTTAGGGGGAGTACAACTGGGGGGATGCATAGTGGAGAAGTATCTGGGGGTTTTGGTAGATCATAAGCTCAATAATAGCATGCAATGCCAAGCTGCGGTTTCCAAAGCGAGCAAAGTCCTTTCTTGTATTAAGAGAGGTATGGACTCCAGAGAGAGAGATATCATTGTGCCCCTGTTCAAATCATTAGTAAGACCTCATCTGGAATGTGCAGTTCAGTTTTGGGCACCGGTTCTCAAAAAGGATATAGGGGAACTGGAGAAAGTGCAGAGAAGGGCAACCAAACTGATAAGAGGCATAGAGGAACTCAGCTATGAGGAAAGATTAGAGGAACTGAATTTATTCACTCTAGATAAGAGGAGATTAAGGGGGGATATGATCAACATGTACAAATATATAAGGGGTCCATATAGTGAACTTGGTGTTGAGTTATTCACTTTGCAGTCAACAAAAAGGTCAAGGGGGCACTCTTTACATACGAGATTTAATCTCCAAATATGGAAAAGTTTCTTCACAGTAAGAGCTGTGAAAATGTGGAATAGACTCCCTGCAGTGGTGGTTCTGGCCAGCTCAGTAGATTGCTTTAAGAAAGGCCTGGATTATTTCCTAAGTATATATAACTGGGTACTAACATTTATAGGTAAATTTGATCTGGGGAAAATCCAATTGCCTCTCGGGGGATCAGGAAG
This sequence comes from Lithobates pipiens, assembly GCF_037356315.1. Taxonomy (NCBI): domain Eukaryota; kingdom Metazoa; phylum Chordata; class Amphibia; order Anura; family Ranidae; genus Lithobates; species Lithobates pipiens. The sequence continues at coordinate 530,104,626 of NW_027507758.1, read as the reverse complement.
GAATTTTTTCCCCTGCTTTAGCAAATTGGATCATGCTCTGCTGGGGTTTTTTGCCTTCCTCTGAATCAACTGTGGGTATAAAATTGGGTATATGGGATTGTATGATATTATTATTTATTTATTTGTTTTTTTGTGGTTGAACTAGATGGACTTGTGTCTTTTTTCAACCTGACTAACTATGTAACTATGTAACTATGTAACTTCCGTTGTTTGGATCCTGCACATTAGCACCTAAGAGAAATCCGCCTTCCGGCAGTGACGTCAGATGCTGTCAAAACGTGGGTGAGATATGAATGCGGTGAACAGCTGCCATAGTCTGTCAGAGGCGTTCTGAGAGGGAGAGCGTTTGTATCTCTCCCCTTTTCCGCATTATTTCCATTGATTGCACAGAATAGGCAAGCACCCATACTTGCTCCATTACATTTGTTCTTGTATTAATTAATTTACTGGCCGATAGTGGGAATTTTTATTTTTATATTACTATCTATATGGATACAGCCCTTGACCGATGAGGCTTATATGCTTCATTTATCTTTCAGGATCTATTCAATTGACCTTTATCGTGAAGGGAGAGAACCATCAAGATTCTTAAGTGAAGGGATAGCCTGGGGGGTCTTGGTCTCCTTTTCATGGATACTCAGAAGCATTTTTTCATCTCTGCCATCCCTCCATCATCAACAATAGGTTGCCCTTCTCTTGAAAGAAGAGGGAGATAAATGAATTGATGCTATTGTACAAATGCAAGTGAGGTAATTATTACCTATACATCCTTGATAGTTAATTGATAAAAATAGGGAAATCTTTTTTCTCATATACATATATATCTTTCCTATAGGATAAAGTAGCTATATCTGTCTCTCCCCTGTGGTCACACAATATGCATTGATAGGGCATCTATTGAAATAAATCAAGACTTCTTTGATTTTTTTGACTTACCCAGTTCCAAGTGTATCCAGTATGTCCATTTTTATCTCAATTCACATATTATTTAAAATATTTTTTTTGCTGATAATATCTATACATAAAACCAAATATGTGTACTTATGTATACCAATATATTGATAGCGGTAAAACTCTATCCAAAACTTTCTTTAAGTATTCCTTTGTCATTTATAGCATTTAATTCATACACCACTCTTGAGTCTCCTAATGAAGCTCTTTTGAAGCGAAACATGTAGTGCGGTAGTGTTTGTATTTGCTTATGAATTGAACAAATTATATAACACGGAATCTTTTATTAACTTTTTATTGTTGTAATAAAACTTATTGAATTTTATCAATTGTAATTTTTTTTCTTTTGGTACCTTTAAAGTTCCCTGGCTTGTTCCTCCTTTTCTTATTTTTTTTTTTCCAAAAGAATTTATTGAATTTTTAAACAATACAATAACAAGCGGTACAGAATGTACTAAAAAAAAGGAAAGGCATAGTACATGTTGTGGTCACAGATAACAGTATAAACTTAGAGGTGGTCACGAACCCATCTTGTTTTACATTTCAGTCTAAACCAAAGATAATATTGACTGTAAAAGGAAGGATCGCGAAGATTGGCCCGATATGTTCCCATTGCAGATAGTCGGAAAGTGTATTGTACACAACCCAAAATTGAAGTTGCCGGAGTATGTCATTGGTTGTGGGCGTTGTCTAATCCCTTAGGGATTGCTAAATTGAGTTAAAGTATGGGAAGAATGTCGGGTGAGAGTATGGTATGTGGGGCAGAACAAGTGGGTATACGGCTAACCGGAGCCAGTCAGCCGAGCTGAAATCTAGGTCGTCCGTGTCTGGAGCAACTCCCCACAAGGGGGAGGTCAACAGGATACTAGGAGATGGGGGGGGGATGTGGATGGGGCAGGTATGAGGGGGGAAGGGGATAGGATAGGGGCATGGGAAAGGAGGGGTGTCGTCTCTCTGGGCTCCCCCCACCAGAGATGCACCGTTGTATAGGTGCGTACGGCCGTCCGCTCGAGTTCCCATTGATCAAAAAAAGAATTCACCGCCTGATCCAAGACCAGGTCGTATTCCAAAACAGACGGGGGTTACGAGACGAGTATTTAATTATGGGAGCTGTTTGAGGAGAAAAGGCAGCCATAATCTCAGAAATGTGTCCACTTATCCCAGGTCCGCGCGTACTTTTGTGGGGAGTCTCTGGCAATGTGAATGAGCTCCTCCATTTCCGCTACTTTCGATACCTTATTTAACCATTCACTAATGGAGGGAATAGTGGGAGAGCCCCAGTGGATTGGGATACAGAGCTTGGCGGCGTTAAGGAGATGTAGGGTCAATGATTTCAAGTAAAGGCGCGTGGGGACAGAGGTATGGTGGAGAAGCATGCGATCTGGTGTATATTCTATAGTGCTGTTGGTGATAGTGCTAGATATTCTGTGAACCTGTGTCCAAAAGGTTTGGATTTTGGGGCAAGTCCACCAAATGTGTAGGAGCGATCCCCCATCATTTAAGCATCTCCAGCACTTGTTAGGGGCATCAAGTTTATACTTATGTAGAAGCTCAGGTGACCGATACCATCTAGATAGAAGTTTGAAATTGTTCTCCTGGGTGTGAACATTCAGTGAGCCTTTGTGTGTGATTATTAAAATTCTTTCCCAGTCTTCCTCAGAGAGGTTTATATGTAAATCTCTCTCCCATGCCTGACATGCTTTCCAATCCTTCGGGGAGGTGGACTGAATGAATAGGGAATAAATTATAGAAATGAAATGTCGCTGAGGAATGCTTTGGGAGCAGAGATTTTCAAACGACGTTAGCCGTCTGGAAAGCTTGCCATCTACGTTTTCCGCTCTGAGGAAGAGGCGAATTTGAAAGTATGTCCACTTGGGGCAGGGGGGGCTGTCATCCCTGGTAGGGAGAGCACTACATTCCAATAGTCCCTCATTGCTATAAAAGTGGTGGGCTTGGACCTCCTGGTGTACCCAGGTATCTTTGAGAAAATTGTTAGACATTCCCGGAGGGAAAGCTGGGTTAAGTCGGATGGGTGTGAGGGGTCCTAGGGTAGAGGAGAGCTTGAATCTACAGCAAGCTTCCCTGAAATTATTTAGAGTAGCGCTTACAAGGGGGCGATCTTTAAGTGTTTTGGGAACATTGGCGGAGTGGATCCACGGAACGTTTTTAATGGGTATGGCAGAGAGCGAGTTGTCTATGTGTATCCAGTCCTTATCTCCTTCGCGGGTGGACCAGTCCACTATTCTGACCATATGGCAGGACAGGTAATAATTTTTGAGGTCTGGGAGGCCGATTCCACCTGCGCTTTTGGGGTGTGTGAGTTGATTGTAACTAATCCTAGGGCATCTGTGTCTCCACAGAAATTGGGTGGATAAGCGTTTAATAAGTCAAAAGAAGGAGGGCGGCAGTTGAATGGGAATTGTTTGTAGAAGATAGAGAATTCTTGGGAGAACATTCATTTTGAGAATGGCTGCACGACCAAACCACGAGAAATGGGGTTTGCCCCATTTACGTAGGTCTTCGGCTATGGTACGCGAGAGGGGGAGAAAGTTTCTTGAGAATAGATCGCTAAGGCGTGTAGGGAGTTGGATTCCTAAGTACGTTATAGCTTCCCGTTGCCAGGAGAAAGGGAATGAGCTTTGGCATTGGGAGACCAAATCTCCAGGTAAGGAGACATTCAGGGCACTGGATTTTGAAAAATTTATTTTGAGATTAGAGATATGGCCAAATTCTTTTTTCATATGTTAAATTAGTATGTGGTGTAATTTCTGATCTATTTGCCCTTACCTTTAAAACACCTAGAATGATGTTTAATTTGTTCCTATGAAGGAAATACACACAGGACAACATAGCACATGTAATCCTAAAGAATGATGCAATTAATTCAGTCTACACAGGACACTTCAGTGCGCTTAGCTGTATTTATTAAGCTAACAAAAGGTATTATACATTCTACATACTAATGCAATATTGGTCACCTTTACTGAATTTTACATAACATCAAGCACAATGTAAAAATCTTTTTTTCAGAAATTACATTCCAAGCATGCTGGAATTAAGTACCCTACATTTTTCCTCTCCATCTCAGTGTAATAAAAGTGTTATTATTGTGACACAGCATGAATTATACAGAAATTACCTGTTAATTGGTTCATGCTCATTTTCATGCTGCATGCATTATTGGTGACTTTTGGGGTGAATGTGAATACCTTTCCCCATAACAGATTACAGTGACTTGTTAATGCAAGCTATTTAAATGTCTGATTAATTAGGATTCACCGGGAAGCCATCCATGAAAAAGTCAACATTAATCATGAAAGTTTTTGCAGGTAATCCCAAATGGTAAGCCTGGATATATTACATATTGGGAGTAAAGGAATTTGTTGGCACATCACTTTAGAAAAAAATAGAATACCAAAATAGAAAACACTATAATGCTCACTGCATAATTCAAAAGTACTAAATGCATAAATCTAAATGCTGAATAAATGCACCACCTATGTAGCTTTTGTTAAAGCTGAACTCTGGGCACAAACATAATAATTTGAATATATTACTCAATAGTGACACAGGATAGAAATTTCACTTTGTGTGTACCAAACTCCTAAAACCAAGATAAAAGTAGTGGTAACATCATTACTGTGTTGTACATAGCCTGTGCAGAGAGCAGAGTTGTGGGAGGACCCACACAAACCCACCCACTACAGGTTGCCTGTAGAAAACTACAGGAGGGGTGGAGAAAAGACAAGTTACCCTGCACAAGGAAAGCGAGCAGTTTTAACTGGTCTTTATTACAGGAAATTCTTGCACAGAGGCAAAGTTTCACAATGTATTACAAGTACAAATGTCAGAGAACTCGTGCAGCGGGTGCTCATTCCCATGCAGTAAGTGCTCATTCCCATTTAGCAGCTGCTAATTCCTGTTCAGCAAGTGTTAATTCTAATGTGCATGTGCAGAGTCACAGACCTAGACGAGCAAGGACTGGGGCGCATACATGCGAGCATGTGCGTACACGTTAGCACGCATCCCTAGATTCTGGTGCCCAGCAGCCTATTATAAATTGAGAGTCTGCCTGGCTTCAGTGATGGATTATCTTCAGTTTTGGTTCCTGTGCTCCTGATTCTTATCTATGTCTGTTGACCTTGTTCATGACACAGCTACGTGTCAGGAACGTTGGTTCCTGACAACTCTCTTGGATCACCCCTGCCTGCTATATCTGCTTCTTGCTTATGTTACTGACCTCTGCTGGGTTTTATTACTACGGCTCCACCTCCTGATTTGGTACCACACTGCCAGCACATTACCGACTTCTGCCTGTTCCCGACCTTGCAACTGATCCTGATTCTGCACCTGTCTGCCTGACTCAAGGCTTGTGATAAGACTCCACGCCACTTCTGCAGCTTCCAGGCACCTGCAACCTTCCACTATCCTAGCAGTCCCTGTTTCCACTACCAGGGGTGCTTGGACAAGAATTGTGCAAGAGGCCACCCTCATCATCTCGGGCTCCCCAGTTAGGTACGTGACAGCAAAGCTGCAAGATTCAAGCAAGAATAAACATTTAGACAATATATGCTTATTCTATAGTTCAGCTTTAAAGATGAAGTTTAGGCAGAAATTTAAGGCCCGGGGGCCAGATGCTTGACTTTGATTGCCTTTATCCTGCCCTTGGGGCAGTGTTCTTCTCACTGATGCAAGACACCATTCCAACCACTGACACCAACGATGGGACATAATTCCTCCCACCGATACCAAAGATGGTGCATTATTCTTCCTACTGACACCCATAATGGGACCATTTTCCTCCCATTGACATCAACAATGGGGTACTATTCCTTCCACTGACATCGATTGGGTATTATATCTCCCACTGACACCAACATCTGCCCCCCGTAAAGTCTGAAGAATAGTAAACTTGTCCTTTGTTTAGAAAATTTGGAGACCCCTGGTGTGGATGATGCATCAGTCAGCAGAGTACAAAGGCCACATTTCTAACAGCTTGATGTAGATGTATCCAGCTTGTTCTGAGAGCACCAAGTGCGGGTCATATTTATTGTTCATTTTCTATTATACATAGTAAAAGGAAGTTGACCTTTGCCACAAACTTTTTTTTTTCAATGTCTATGTAACTATTACTGCAAAAAAAGAGGGGTATGTATGATTACTAAAAACAGCATGCTACATTATTTATATGCAGAACCTCTATTTTGTGGTATGCACTGGTTTAGTCACAAGTATCCAGAGGTCACCAGAACAAAAAGTAAAAAAAAAAATCAATGTTTATAGTGGCAATTCTACTGTCTTACTTGACTCTGTTGCCCACCATCAGTGGCATATTAAACATGACTTACAAATCTACCAAATTAACCCATAGCTCTCAACTCATCACATGCCCGATAAAAGGGTTTGAGTAGCCATGAAACTGCAGGGAATTTAATGATGCATCTTGTAGCCAACTCCTTTCACCATGTTCTACATTTGGTTTAGTCACAAGTATCCAGAGGTCACCAGAAAAAAAAGTAATAAAAAATAAATGTTTATAGTGGCAATTCTACTGTCTTACTCGACTCTGTTGCCCACCATCAGTGGCATATTAAACATGACTTACAAATCTACCAAATTAACCCATAGCTCTCAACTCATCACATGCCCGATAAAGGGGTTTGATAGCCATGAAACGCTACATTTTATCTCTGTAATGTTATCCAAACTTTTGGATGCGATTCTGAAGGTCTATAGCATGCTGCCATATACTGTATGCTCGCAGTTTCTCTATTTGGGAATTAAACCCTTTTTCCTATTCAGTTTTTTCTTTTCCTGGTATTTTGAAGTATACATCTCTATAAATATGCACTATTTAACAAACAAATATGTAAGAATACACTAAACCTTTTATCCAACCCTTAAATTTTATTTTGGAAAGCCAATATAAAAGTAAAGAAGTAGTAAAAAAAAGCACTTTTGGGTTTAACTAATTTTTGTGTATTTTTGTGTATTCATTATTGTGTGTAACTGGGGGCACATTAGGGTTGTGTCCTTACCTTACATATTTTGATATAAAAGGTGTCCTCAGAAAGTTAGAAAGTACACATCCCTATAGTTACTGATACAGATGACTTACACAGTATCTTGAATAAAATTAACTCACAGTAAAGCTGATTAAATGGATGAGATAGTAACTCTACATGGCATATATTTAACTATTCCGAATAATATGTGATAGTAACTCTATATGGCATCTATTTAGCTATTCTGAATCATACTAGTGCACAGGTATCCAAAATTCATGGTAATCTGAGCTGCTTATTTCACCAATGAGCTATTTGTTACATTTTCACAGGCTGCATACCTCATGTTTAATGCATGGACATTTTCTTGACAGTATAATGTAGAATGGTAACCAATAGTGCTGTCTTACTAAAGGAGTAGAAACCATCCAATTTGCAAAGTGAACACTTGCCTCTCTTTCTGCTCTGCTGAATGTCCACTTAACAACTATAATTTTATTTTCTCAATCAGTCCACCCCCCACAGTTAACCCCTTTTGTATCACTTGACCTTCCCATATAGATTGTAAGCTCTAACGAGCAGGGCCTCTGATTCCTACTGTATTTAATTATATTCTAGCCATGCCATCTGCCCTTACGTGTAAAGTTGGAGCTATATAAATCCTGTATAATAATAATAAAAATTTGCTCCATTGAAGATGAGTTTCCAGCTAAAGTCTGTTATAGAAACCAACACTTTCAGGAGTGTTAATATCATGGTTCTCCACAACACTCATTGGTTTCCTCTGTTGACCCCTTTAACACCACAGGATATAGAGGTAAGGTAGAAGGGCCAACTTATCAAAGCTCTGAGCACAGAAGAAACCAGAAGATTGACACTCCTGGAAGTGTTGGCTTCTGAAGAGGATGTCAACCAGTGTTTCCTCTACAGTAGAGACACGTTTGGCAATTCAAGCAGGAGAAGAGGTAAGTATTCACTTTATTCTGTACAGGCATATGTTTTATACACACATCCAATTTCAAGACAGGGTCACTTTAACCACTTGTCTGCTGGAGCATTTCTTTCTATTTTTCACATATATGTTTACATTTTGCAATTTTTTGCTTAAATTAATTTAAACCCTCCCAAAAATTATATATTTCATGAAAGTAGAGACCCTGGAGGATCAAGTGGTGGTAGTCACATGATATTTGTGCAAGTATTTATCAAGTGCATATTTTCTGGAAAAAAAAAACACTAATATGAATTTTAATGCACAAAAATATAATATGATACGCAATTTTTTAAACCATAAAAGATGGGTTGCGAATAGATACCAAACATGTCAAGCTTTAAAATTGTGAAGGTCTGAGAAATTACAAAAACAAAGGTATCCAAATTCTCAATAGGTAATGCTTTAGAAGCCCTTACAGTTAAAGTATAACTAAAGGCAAAAGATTGTTTTCAGTTTTGAATAGAGTGCAGAGAGATTGGAATGCTTGTCAGGTTTTATTGCTGACTGCGCTCCCGTTAGGAAGATTCACCCTCTCTATTTGGCCTGTTTACTATCATCCTCGAAAGTAAAAGTTAAAAAAAAAAAAAATCCCACATTTTGGATTGTCCCCAGAAAAGTAATAGAGGGGGAATCTTCCAATTGGTACAGTGGTTCTGGTGATCTGGACGTTCCCAAGGAATTTCCATAATTTTCAGGGATTTCCTCACATTTCCTGTTTGGCTATGGGACAGAAAGTGAAGCCATCGGTGGGACCCTGTGATGACTGATGTTGATGCCTAAGTAGTCTGTGCATAAAATGTCTGCACAATATATAAGCTGCAAGAAATAGTGAAGTTTTATATCCTAGCTTTATCCATGTTTATTTTATGCTGAGAAAGCTTAAACATGTGTCTACATCAATTTTTATCTTCTGGTAGAAAACAGTACAGGTTTGACACCGCAGAAACCTTTGTAGGAAAGTTCCATGCTAATGGTTTCAGATCCTGTAAAGACAGCTTGGCTTTACTGAATCTCCTGTGTCCTCAGACCTGTCTTCAGGTCTTACTATAGAGTTTGGTGTGCATCTCTTCCTAAAGGATAGAGGGTGGAATTGTTAAGGCCCTAGCAATAAGATAAATCCACTTTGGCTCCTGGGAGCAAACTACATAAAATGAAATAGTAGTGACGCCCGAGGACAGGTCTGGGAAATGCTTGATTAAGTAGTTCATGAATAAAAACAGAAGAGACTCTAGAGGAAAGTATTGAAACAGCAAAAAAAGCCATACGATTTCAGCCAAAACCTGTGATAAAATCTGTGCATATCAACCAGTACGCTAAATAAAAATAATAGTGATAATCATAATAACATTAATGTGTATTATATTACACTTATTGGAGTATAGAGAAGGCATAATATTAATGCAGGTTAAAATCTAGTTGATCTGTACAAATAAACCAGTTCTTTATAGAAATATGGCAATATCATTAATGTGTATTATATTTGTTACATAATACTTGATCTGATGAAATCATTCTTCACAGAATTGTGCAATATGATTAAATGTATGAATAATTGAAAAGACGCATACCTACGTTTCTATCAGAACTGATTAATTTCATCCAGATTATTCTGAATGGGCTGGATGGGAAATCTGATCATAGGAAAATAAATAGCTTCATATGATCATTAGATGTATGGAGTACCTAGCAATCTTTTCATGTGTTTCTGGTTATTGATTTTATTAATGTGGGGGATTTGCAAACAATCTATTAATGAATAAATACTATTAATTTGAAAGCAATCCTTGGCAAACACAAACTGCATTAAACTACCTTTAGTAATATTTTGCTTTTATTTGTATGTAACATATCCAAGTTGTGAATATATAAAAGATATTGAAATATCTTTTGCAAAAAAAAAAAAAACGAGACTGATAGGTGAAAATACATGAAGGTACATCATTATACAGATACCTTTTTAATAAAGTTTTTGTTTTATGGTAAATGACAGTGGGGTTGATTTACTAAAACTAGAGAGTGCAAAATCTGGTGCAGCTGTCAGCTTTCAGTTTTTCTTTTTTGCTGAAAGCTTAAAGTGGTTGTAAAGTCTTAATGCATTCTGTGTGCAGCAGCTGCCCCAGCACCCCCTACTACTTACCTGAGCCCCGTCTCTCTCCAGCGATGTCCACAGGTTCCTTGGCCATCCAGGACTCTCCTCCTGAATTGGCTAAAACACAACAGCGCCGCCATTGGCTCCCGTTGCTGTCAATCAGTCAGTTAGCCAATCAGAAGAGAGAGGGGCAGGGCCGAACCAGAGCTCTGTGTCTGAATAGACACAGGGAGCTGTGACTCGGCTTGGGTGCCCCCACAGCTTCTTGCTGTGGGGGCACTCAACAGGAGGGAGGGGCCAGGAGAGCTGAAGAGGGACCCGAGAAGAGGAGTATCTGGGCTGCCCTGTGCAAAACCACTGCACAAGGCAGGTAAGTATAACATGTTTGTTAATTTTAGAAAAAAAAAACAAGACTTTACAATCACTTTAAGTGGCCAAACTGAAGTTAGCTGATTGGCTACCATGCACAGCTGATCCACATTTTGCACTCTTCAGTTTTATTAAATCAACCACAGTATGTCACATATAAGTATATAACATAGGATAGGAATGGGTCAATTGATTGTTAATATGATATTCTAAAATTTGTTTTCAACTGAGTTTGAATATGTGATAAAATTGTATTGAATGATTTTCATTATTGCATTGGTGCCTGAGTGATCTTACAGTTGTATTTTTTCTCTCAGACAGTAAATAAGCTGACTTTATATATAATATTGCTCTGTGTATGGACACCATAAGAAAAAATGTTTTGACTAGACATACTGTTTACCTGACTTCACTTGTCTGATCTATCCAGAGGAGTTTAGGAAAATAATATGTGGGAAACAAAAGAATATCCTAACCAAGAAGAAGACGAAAAGACAGCCAGCCTACAGTTCCGATGGGGTTGATTTACTAAATGCAAATAGACTGTGAACTTTACAAGTGCAGTTGCTTCAAAGATTAGTACATGAGGGGCAGCTCTGCTGACTTCCATCATCCAATCATGTGCAAGCAAAAATTAAAAAATGTTTAAATTTTCCTTGCATATAATTAGGTATCCGTTGTATTCTTTTAGGAAACTTCTTTTGAGAAGTGCACCGTCTATTTGCCATTAGTAAATCAACCCATTGTCTGAAGGGTAGCATTCCCAACATTACATCTGGTGGTCATTGCTCATCTATGCAGGTTATACACATCCAAAGTAAAACTAAATATTCTGTGTTTGGTGGGTGGAATGGGGAAAGTTGAGGGAGGGCTATGGCAGGTGATATGAAGGTTCCCATGTTACAAACAACCATTGGAAATGCCACTACTTGTACTAAAATAAAACATATGCAAAATACGTGTGCAAAATGTGACAATGAATGCCAAAAGCCTGCCAAGCAAAATAGGTGAGTTGGAAGCTTTGGTGCATGAAGAAAGCTATAATTTAATTGGTACTGCTTAATCTTGGCTTCATTCTTCACATGACTGGGCTGATAACATTCCTGGCTATGCTCTCTTTTGGAAAGAAAGGGTAAAAGAGAAAGGTAGTGATGTCTGTCTCTATGTGAGAAGTGATCTCAAAGCGAGTGTGAAAGAGGACCTTGTTGATGGAGAGTGGGATGAGACTGAAACATTACAGGTGGAATTGTATATGGGTGCACTATACAAAGGTTATCATTGAAGTTTGTTATAGACCTCTCAGTGTTAATGAGAAGGTGGAGACTTGCACAGATCGAAAGGTGGATGTGGTAATCTCAAACCATGCAGAGCTTATTACTAATGTTCATATGAAAGAACATCTGGGTAGCAGTGACCATAACATTGCATTTAATGTTAGCTGTAAACAACAAGCACATACTGGGAATATTAAAAACATTTAACTTTAAGAGAGCAAATTTTCCAAGAATGAGGGCTGCTCTCCAAGATTTAGACTGGGAGGGAATATTGGCATCAATGAACACAGAACAGAAATAGGAATGCTTCAAAAAGACTGTATGTGAACTCACTGCAAAGTGTATTCCCATGGGCAATAAGTTTAAAAGGTTAAAAATAAAACCTATGTGGCTCACGGTCAAAGTTAAAAAAAATGAAAATAATAAGAAAAGAGCTTTTGAAAAACATAAAAATGAAAAAACACTATCATTGTTTAAATGTTACAAAGAATATAACATAATATGTAAAAAGGAAATCAAGGCTGCAAAGATTCAAAATGAGCGACAGATTGGTAGGACAAATCCCCAAAAAGTCTTCAACTATATTAATAGTAAAAAAATTCTGATCTGATCAAGTAGGCCTTTTACAAAATAATCTAGAGTGGGTAACTGGGGACAAAGAGAAGGCAAATTTCTTAAATACCTTATTCAGCTCTGTGGGAGAGCTCATGTCCATAATGAAGATGGTATTGACACAGCCCCAAATTACTCAAAATGTATATGGTCCAGAAATATTTAGACAGAATAAAGTGGATAGAGCACCTGCATCCGATGGCATTCACTCCCACAGATCCTAAAATAATTGAGCTCTGTCATTTCAAAGCCATTGTTTCTAAGTTTAGGGACTCATTAATGACGAGAATAGTACCACTGGATTGACATAAGGCCAATGTGGTGCCTATATTTAAAAAGGGATCAAAGTCTTTACCAAGTAACTATAGACCTGTAAGATTAACTTCTATAGTTGGGAAGATACCAGAGAGTTTTATAAAAGACCACATAGATGAGTTTTTGCTGGAAAAAATACTTTAAGCAACAGGCAGCATGGATTAATGAAAGACAGAATTTGTCAAATCAACCTATTTTCTTTTTATGAGGAGGTAAGTAAAACTTTGGACAGAGGGGTGGCTGTGGACGTGGTATACTTGGATTTTGCTTTATCTTACACATTAGCTGTGTGTGGGGAACTGTTTGACACAGTTCCCCACACACAGCTAATGTGTAAGATAAAGCCTACAGGCTTGGAAAATCAGTTTGTAAATGGATAGAAAACTGGCTAAAACCACTTCAGCCCCAGAAGGTTTTAACCCCTTCCTAACCAGAGCACTTTTTACAATATGCCACTGCATCGCTTTAACTGGTAATTGCGCAGTCATGCAATGCTGTACCCAAACAAAATTTGTGTCCTTTTTTTCCCACAAATAGAGCTTTCTTTTGGTGATATTTTATAACCTCTATGGTTTTTATTTTTATTTTTTATTTTTTGCGCTATAAACAAAAAAAAGCAACAATTTTGAAAAAAAAACTATTTATTTTACTTTTTTCTATAATAAATATCCCCAAAAATGTTTTTAAAAAACACATTTCTGCATCAGTTTAGGCCAATATATATTGTTCTACATATTTTTGGTAAAAAAATATCGCAATAAGCTTATATTGATTGGTTTGCACAAAAGTTATAGCGTCTAAAAACTATGAGAAAAATGTATGGCATTTTTATGGCATTTTTATTATTATTTTTTTTTACTAGTAATGGCGGTGATCTACAATTTTTAGCAGTGCTGCTACATTGTTGATTTACTACATTTTGCCTGTAGTAAATCAACACAATTTTATTGATAATATGCTTGTTCATAGTCTTACCTCCACCTTCCTGTTACAACAGCTGAGTAGGATATCTACATATGACTGTAAAGTCAAATAAACACCAACACTTGGACTAGTGGTGACAGGATTTTGTTGAAGTCAATGGGAATGTAAAAGCAGGTTTATGCAGCTTAGAAGTAAGTCAAATGTAAGTCAGAAGGAAGGCAATGGCTGGTTGGATGGAGTAAATTGTGAATGATCTTCAAAGCTTCTCAAGCTGTTTTCAAACGAAATGCTCCTTAAAGCAAGCTGCATTTGCCCATTGACAAATAGACATGGGCCTTCGTTATCATCCAAATGCATTTTTGTCCAAATTTCAGTGATTTTCGTGTTCGTTTAACAAAAAAATAACGAACATGCAGAATCTAAACCCAAAAGATCTGAAATAAAAAAATGCTTTATTTTCGTATCCATTACATTTTCGTATCGTTGCGACAACAGTTCGATATAGATAGATAGAAGATTCAACATGACGGTGACAATACCGATCTGTGTCTATCGAACCTGCGGTTGAATGTGCCTAACCTAACTCTATTAGTCCAAGATTATTTGACATAGAGAGAAAAGATTCGACATTATAGATACAATAGTAAAAGAGCTGTTAGTGATCTCTGTTTTGACATGAAGATTCAACGAAACAGCTAAAAGCATATGATCGCCGCGAGCGGACATTTACAGTCAAATGCTCCGCCCATAGGCTATAGAAGAATTCCAATGTTGTTTGACTAGTAATAATAATTAATAATTATAATTATTACTAGTCAAACAACATTAGAATTCTACTATAGCTTGTGGGTGGAGCATGCGACCTGAAATGTACGATCATGGCGTCATACAGTTTAGCTTCTTTGTCGAATCTTCTTAGAACATTTGAAAGACACCATAAGCCTTCAATTGACAGATTCAACCTTAATTAATTTGGATTTTGGTACGAATGCATTTTTTAACAAAACTAAATAAATAAAAATGAATTTCGGGAGTAACTAAATAAATGTATTTTTCGGACGAAACTAAAATTCTGAAACAGAATATTTCAGCGTGCACATGTCTATTGACAAAACCTATAGTCCTATGGCTCTCAGTAATTCATACTAGATAATAGAGCTGGTCTGACCCATCCCCTTACCTTCTTTACAATACAAATCCATGTGAGGACATTTGTGATGAGGAGTGTGCTCTTACTCAGCTATGCCAGCACAGAGCACTGCAATGCAAGGTAAGGGCACAGGGCGACATTTTCACTGAGAAAAAAGAGCTCAAGCATTTCCAAGAAAAAATCAGAAATCATAGCATGCTGGGCTAAAGAGCTAAAATGAGATAAAAAAGGGTTAGACTTCTATTAGGGTTTATTCTTGCAGTATATAAGAAAAAGACAGACTTCATATACAATCACCATCGACACAATAACTTTATAAAAATGAAAGTGATATGAAAGCCATTTTCTTTAAATAACAAACATGTCAAACTTACCTGCTCTGTTTAGTGGTTGTGCACAGAGCAGGACTGAGCCTCCACTTCTAGGGTCTCCCGCTGGCTATCCTGGCCACTCCCTCATGCCGAGTACCCTCAGAGCAAGTAGTGCAATGAGGGCACCCAGGCAGGCTCACTCCTGAGCCACTGCTCTGCATATTCATTCACACACAGCGTTGCGGCTCGGCCTTGCACCCTCTGTCTTTTCATTGGCTCCATGACTTGACCAATGGCTCCCTCTGCTGTCTCAACCAAACTTGTTCACATAGCTGGATTGCAATGGGCAAGTAGATGAGTGGATGAGATCTGATTGGCTGTCCCTCTAACAGGGGGAGTCTGCGCCTATAATCAGGGCATTGATTGTCAGTGCAGACCCATCAAGGATGCCCACTGGAGACCACCAGGGATGCCCACTGCAGACCACCAGGGATGTCAATCCCATTAGTGATGCATACCAGTGCCTCAGTATCAGTGTTGGCTATCAGTGCCGTCCATCAGTGCCACCTATAAGTGCCACCTATGAGTGTCCATCAGTGCCACCTATGAGTGCCCATCAGTGCTGTCTATGAGTGCCCATCAGTGCCACCTAACAGTGCCCATCAGTGCTGCATATCAGTGCCACCTATCAGTGCCCATAAGTGCTGCTTATCAGTGCCGTCTATCAGTGCTCATCAGTGCTGCATATAAGTGCCTCATCATCAGTGCCCATCAGTGCCCATCAGTGCCATCTCATCAGTGCCACTTCATCAGTGCAAATCAGTACTGCCTCCTCAGTGCCTGTCAGTGAGTGCAACCTCATCAGTGAAGGAGAAAAGTACCTATTTACAAAATTTTGGAAACAAAGAAAAACTTTATTTTTATTTCAAAATGTTATTTGTAGTGCAAAAAATAAAAACCCCTTAGAATGTGTACAGAACGCCTCGGAGAAACATAATTTCCTGCTTGTGTGATTGGCTCACTGATTTTCCCAGAAGTCTACACTACGGCTGGCCATACATTATAAAATCTTCTTCTATAGTTATCCTTTAGATTTACTAAAACCTTATAATATGAGGTCAAATCTAATCCCTTTCAATTTGTGTGCAATCAGGCAGGCCCCTGTACTATATGGTTGAATGTAAATCTAAAGGAAATTAAATAAGAAAATTGTATAATGTATGGCCAGCTTAAGATACAAGTCAGATATCAGGAATCCCCGGCAACAAAAATGTCTATAGGAAATTATGTCTAAAGGGATGCACACCATGCAGCTTTCCTCATTAGAGCCCTGCAGGTGCAGCAGCTGATTGATTATTATGAAACAACTCCCACTAGATTCACTTCAGAACATGGACACAGACAAACACACAGGGCTTTCTTCAGAATAACAAAATGTAGGAATCTGTTAACCTGTTGCCATCTGCTTTATAGGGGATTGACGGCTACATTGCGGATCTACATTGCCGGGAGGCTGTCAATAGACGTCCTCCCCTTTGCTGTGATCACCAAGTCAATGAGACTCAGGTGATCACAGATTGGAGTAAGAGGCCGATTCCAGGCCCCTTACCACGTGATTAGCTGTCAGCCAATGACAGCTGATCACTTTATGTAAACAGAAGATTGGTGACGCTGACAGGGTGAGGAGAAAAAAAAGCCGATCACTGGCTTCTGTGTAAGGGACATCGGTCCCGAAGCGGAAGAGGCACAGCCGCCTCATCTGTGCCCAATAGTGCCGCCTGCCAGTGCCCACACAGTGCCCATCAGTTTATATTAGTGCCACCAATCAGTGCCAACTATCAGTGCCCACGAGTGCCACCTATCAATGCCCACCAGTGGTGCCAATCAATGCCTCATCAGTGCCACCTAGAAGTGCTGCCTATCAGTGTCACCTACCAGTGCCCATCACTGTCCATCACTGTCACCCATCAGTGCCCATCACTGCTACCTATCGGTGCCCATCAGTGCCAGCTATCAGTGCCACCTATCAGTGCCCATCAGTGCCAGCTATCAGTGTCATCTATCAGTGCCACCTATTAGTGCCACCTATCAATGCCCTTCAGTGCTGCCCATCAGTGCCCATTGGCACCACCCATCAGTGCCACCTCTCAGTGCCACCTCTCAGTGACCACCAGTGCCACCTCTCAGTGCCTATCAGTGCCACCTCATCAGTGCCCACCAGTGCCGCCTATTAGTGCCCACCAGTGCCGCCTTAGGGGGGTTTAGGTGACCAGTAAGAAAGTGGTTGAAATCCTTGCAATGTACATAGATTACCCAGGGGGAATGTTTTTTTCTCAAAAAAAGGGGAATTACTCTTTAAGAGCAAAGAAGAACAGCATCAACTGACTTCAAATAGTACATTTTAAATTGTATATAAAAATGTCAAAATATATCACCTTTAGAATAAAGCAAACTGAGCACAGATAAATTAGTAAAAACATCAAGACAAATTTAACCTCCCTGGCAGTATTCTCGAGTGTGGCTTGGGGTTAAATTTCAGTACCATTAGTGATAACCCAGAGTCACACTCAGGATTGCATCTCAGGAGCCTGGTGTGGTATAATTACCTAGTCCCCAGGATCCTGCGATGTCCTGCTGTGTCTGCAGCTGTGTCCTCCACCCGATGCCTTTGTGTCCCGGGCTCGGATGGGGACCGAGCCTGGCAGCAAATTCAAAAAGTACAAAATTCATAACACATACAGTACACTGTAATCTTACAGATGACTTTACTGTATCAAATCATTTCACCTCCCTTTTGTTCATAATGCTTTGTCCAGTGCCCTGCATGCTGTTTTATATTATATATACTGTTCCCTCTGCCTGGAAATTTGAGAATGTCCATAGAAACCAAAAAGTGTCCCTTTGCGTCAAAAGCGGTTTTGAGACCAGCTAGAAAACAGCGATAGTAAATTAGAACACTTTCAGAATTGAGCGATAGTGAATCTTAGGGAAATTAATTTTACTATTATTATATGATTATTTTTTATAATTAATTATAGTTATTTATTATAGTAGAATTGATGATTTAGTGTTTCAAACTTTATCATACCCGGGATGGGTATTCTTGTTTGGACAGATTTAAGTGTGTTACTGCTAAGAATTACAGGCCTAAAATATAAAACGCCAAATTTCTATGCAAAACAATGTACCGCTTTGAGATGCAAAAATCCGACATAATCATACCACCAGGGTGGCTACTACAGTGCATATACACACTGAGATTGATTTACTGAAACTGGAGTGTGCAAAATCAGCTGCCAGGGTTTATTGTCAAAGTTTAATTGAACAAGCTGAAGTCAGAAGCTGATTGGCTACCATGCACATCTGCACCAGATTTTGCACTCTCAAGTTTTAGTAAATCAACTCCACTGTTCCTACTGATGGGAGAGGGAGAACCAGCACAAGCAGCCAATAAGTTGTGTTGCAGTGCTTATATGCTAACAAGGGACATGCTAACACCCAGGAAAAGCAGAACAGACAGATGAGCTCATTAGTTTTCTACCTCTAAGAGCCGGTTCACACAGGGGCGACTCAGATCTGACTTCAGGTCGCCCCTAGTCGCCTCAGGTTGGACGACATTTAAAAATCGATGTAAGTGAATGAGAGCCGTCTTAATGCATGCTACTGAAGTCACTCCAACTTCAGAAAAGCTTCCTGTACTACTTCAATCTGACTTGTAGGCTACTGGTACCCATTGATTTCAATGGAGGTCACCTCCAAGTCGGATCTCCATCTATACGGAGGCGACTCTGACAGAATTATCAGCTCTCAAGAGGGAACTCCAAGGCAAATAAAAAAAAAATTGGTGTGGGTTCCCCCTCCGAGAGCATACCAGGCCCTTAGGTCTGGTATGGATTCTAAGGGGAACCCCCTACGCCGAAAAAAACGGCGTGGGGGTCCCCCCCAGATCCATACCAAACCCTTATTCGAGCACGCTACCCGGCTGGCCAGGAAAGGGGGTGGGGACGAGCGAGCGCCCCCCCCCCTCCTGAGCTGTACCAGGCCACGTGCCTTCAACATGGGGGGGGTGCCAAAGCACATTGTCCCCATGTTGATGAGGACAAGGGCCTCTTCCCGACAACCCTGGCTGTTGGTTGTCAGGGTCTGTGGGCGGGGGGCTTATCGGAATCTGGGAGCCCCCTTTAATAAGGGGGCCCCCAGATACCGCCCCCCCACCCTATGTGAATGAGTATGGGGTACAATGTACCCCTACCCATTCACCTGTAAAAAAAAAGTAAAAAAAAACACAACACACAAGGGTTAAAATAGTTTATTGCACAGCTCCGGGGTCTTCTGTCCGTCTTCGGGGGTCTTCTTGCCGGACTATCTTCTGCTAGCTCTTTTGCTAGCGGAGGAGCCCGGCTTTCTTCTTCGCCGCCACCCTCTTCTTCCGACTTCGGGGGTCTTGTCCCCCTCTTCGGTTCTTCTTGCCGGGCCACCGCACCTTCTTCTAGCTCTTTTACAGGCGATGGCCCGGTCTTCTGACCTGCTCGCTCGTCCCCATCCCCTTTCCTGGCCGGCCGGGTAGCGTGTTCGGAAAAGGGTCTTGTATGGATCTGGGGGGCCCCCACGCCGTTTTTTTTCGTGTAGTGGGTTCCCCTTAGAATCCATACCAGACCTAAGGGCCTCGTATGCTCTCGGAGGGGGAACCCACGCCAATTTTTTTTTTTTAATTTGGCGTGGAGTTCCCCCTTCAGAGCTCATTCTCTGATTGGCCACGGCAAAAGTCGCCTGGCCTGGGACGACTTAAAGTCGTGTTGTAAGTCGCCCCATGTCATGTCTAAGTCGTGTTCAAGTCATCTCCAAGTTGCCTCACAAAGTCGTCCTGGAAGTCGTGTCGCCCCTGTGTGAACCGGCTCTAAAGCTCCGTACGCACGATTGGATTTTCCGACGGGAAATGTGGGATGACAGGCTGTTGCTGGAAAATCCGACCATTTGTACGCTCCATCAGACAATTGTTGTTGGATTTTCCACGGACAAATGTTGGATAGCAGGTTTTAAAATTTTCCGTGGACAAATGTTTTTTGTCGGATTTTCCAGTCGTGTGTATACAAGTTCGTTGGACAAAAGTTCAAGGTACAAACAAGCATGCTTGGGAGAAAGGACGGTCAGAAGTGGTTGGTCTTGCAAACTAGCGTTCGTAATGGAGAATTAACATTCATGACGTGGCAAATTATGAAATCTCGAAATGCAGTGCATATTCTCTTCTTCTTTAATGGGATAATCATGAAGCTGCTTTGCTGGTGATACTGATGGAGTTGTTGCAAACAAATTTTTAAAGGCTTTTTTTTTCTAGTGATCTCAAGAATAATATTATTATGCTTTTTTTTTTTTTTTTGGCAAGTTACCACAACACCATTCTCCTGTAGTTTTTAAGATCAAAGATACAACTATGTTGGTGTCCCTTGTCAATTTTACATTGTATTTTTTAAATGTAACCGCCTACTCCCAAACTGTCCATTGAAGTAAATCACATAGCCAAGTATTATTCTGCACATTTTTTTTATTGTGCATTCTAAAAAGAAAACAAATAAAATTAGACATGCTATCTGCCAATGGAACGTAACCAAAAAGTGCATTTTATGCATCCAAAAATATAGAAAATATACCAAATCCAATCATTATTCAACCAAAAAAATAATGTCAAAGCAATAACTCCAAGGCCAATAATAAATAACACATTATCTCTTCCGATTCTGCAACATGTCTGGTTGAAGAACGGCCATTTAGATTAGAACTGAAAAGCACAAAATGAAAAGCGTGAACTGAAAAGCGCTAAATGAAACGCACGAATCAACACTCACCAAACTTCTACTAACATGAAATTAGCAGAAGGAGCCCAAAGGGTGGCGCTAAAGAGCTGAAAAACCACGTAGTACGTCACTACGTTCGTGTTTGTTGGTCGACAATTCCTTGCCGTTTGTATGCAAGACAAGTTTGGGCCAAGCCCTTCAGACAAAAGTGCATGGTTTTGTTGGCCAACAATCCGATCGTGTGTACGAGGCTTTAGTGTTTTTTAACTGTACAAGATAAAAATCAGGTCACCTGCCTTGTCAGATAGAGTTGTGCTGTGTTGTAGAGTGGTGTGAAGCTCAGGACTGGAGCAGCAGAAATACAAATCTTTGACAGACAAAACAGCTCCATTTATTGGGTTACATCTGCATATTTTGCTGTTGGCATAAAGTTAAGCTTTAATGATGTAAGAATGAATACAGAGCTTCACTAATATGTGTTTTTTTAAATATCCTGCCAGAGTTGAGCTTTTAAACATTGTGAACTCAACTGTAAGTGCCGTGTTACATCCTTGGCTTTTTCTTTATTTGAACATTTTAAAAAAAGAAATACAATACATATGAAGAAGTACAAAGAATAGCAGGAAAGCGATTATCGCTGAAACTATCCAGGCAGGGTGTAATTTGACATTGCTCGCAATTTACTGAACAAAACAATAGACAAAAGACAATTGTTCACAGTTCAAACCATGACTTTTACAGTAATGCCTAATTTACCAGATTTCACATGGTGACCATTTTATGGTTATCCAAAGTCACTTAAAATAATTTTTGTTCATTCAAATCATGCTTGGATAAGTGCACTCACTGCTGTACTTTTTCTAGAAACATATTTTAGTTATTATGCGTAATATCTCAAAAATCAAATGCAAACCACAAAAATGATTTGTAAATAAATTTAAGATAGGAATGGTTCCATAATATGAAAAAGTTAAACAGAAAGCAATTTCATACTTCAACTCCAGGAAATTTGAGGAATGTGCTGCTTGGTGTACATAATTACTTTGACTTAAAGCTGTTTTTTTTTTGGTATAATTTTGTGAACAAAGTAGTTTACAATGTGCCCACACTTTGTCAAATGAGTTATATTTTTTTTTAAAGATTTTTATTCTTCTATTTCAATAACAATCCAATAATGTAGCAAAGAAAACAACAATAAATATTGCACAACAACATAAACTGCAGTAAATGACATACTATAAAAACTGAAAGAACATCACTGACAATTCTCAGAAACTGAATAAGTCTAGGTGTTGGTCATCATGTCCACAATTCAACTACCATTCTTCTAGGAAAGTTCAGTAAGGATTTCTTCCTGTGGAAACTGTTCCAGTTATCTTTCCCTCAAGCATTAATAAATCATCTTCAGTACTTCCTAACTATAACCAATGGCAAAAACTTTCAAGCAAGGGATAAAAATTCTCTGGCTTCAGTTCAGGGCCCTATTTAGACATCAGGTTAAAGCATACACTGATCATGGCAGAACTTTATGACCAACCACCTAACTTTGAGTAGGGCCCCCTTTTGCCACCAAAACAGCCTTGACCTGTTGAAGTGTGGATGCCACTAGACTTCTGAAGGTATGCTGTGTTTTCTCGCTCTAAGCCGTTAGTAGCAGATCCTTTAAGTCCTGTAAATGAGGTGGGGCCTTCAAGAAATGGACTTGTTTTTCCAGCCCATCCTACAGATGCTCGATTACAATGACATCTGGGGAATTTGGAATTGTGTTCCTCAAACCATTCTTGAATCATTTTTGCAGAGCGGCAGAGTGCATTATCTTGCTGAATGAGGCCACAGCCACCAGGGAATACCGTTTTCATGAAGGGGTGTACTTGGTCTGCAACATGTGTCAAAGTAACATTGCTCAAAGCATCACACTGCCTCCGCCGGCTTAACTTTGATGTGGAAATATTGAGCTTAATATTTATATCAAGGGGCTTCAAGGGAACCATTGTGAGGACTTTCTAATTAAATTACCATGCCCCGTTAGATATATTATATATATGTGTGTTTTTACAGGAAGATGAGGTACATAATATATTTTATGATACTAAGATGAGATACGGGCCCGGCCCACAAGACTTCTTTTTCCTGTTTCTAAAAAGCTGTTTGATGTCTTCAAAAGTCAGATGATAACTACATTTATAGAGATATCCATATCAGATATCTTTGAGTCCCCATCTGGTCATGGGGCTTTGACATGCTAATTTCTATTGCTAATTTTTAACATTAGCATGCTAATTTTGGAACTGGTTATGCTAGGATCAAAGAGGGTTGCTTACTTAACAACCATAATGGTAGACAGAGGGGCACCAGAAATTCTGATTCTTGAGCATGGTAGCCAAAGAGGCTTCAGATGCAGCCAATCAGAATATGAGGCCACTTCTGAACCAATGAAAGTAGTCCATTTGTGTGATTAATGGGGATGGGTGGAGAAGGAACATAAAATAAAAACTCCCATTGAGTTTTTGCTCACTGTGTGGCTCTCTGAAAGCATGGTAATGTAAGGTCTGTCTGTGTATTGTATTTCCATTATTGTAGTCCCTTTACTTTCGTTGTGTGTAACATAAATTATCTTTGTCTATTGACAAAACTGTATTTGTAACATCATGGCTTCTCTGTATTTGTATTATCTACGTTATAGTTGGTAATATCTGAGTATTATAACGTTTCTTTTCTGTATAAATAAATTAGATCTTTGTATTTTAGCACCATTATCATTCCTTATTGATTTCATGGGTTACAGCTGCAACTGCATTGGTTGATTCTTTTTTTTTTTTCAAATAGATTTTTATTAAATTTTTCAAAATACAATGGTGAAAATAGACATCACTTCTGTAAGAACAATCAATATTACGAAATAAAATTTTCCAACAGAATCATGCATCTATACATTGTTAGTGGAAGGTAAAATTTATAGGTATTAGTGGAGGGTCCACATCCCCTAGATGGTCACCCCATATGGGAACTAACTGTGGCCGTCAGGGGAGCGCCCTCTCAGCGAAGCAAGTTCTGTTGTAGAGCAATATCAGAAAAACAATGGATAATGTACTTATGCCAATATTCACCAGAAGTCGATTACCCTTAAGTAGGCTGAAAGGAAAAAAGAAAAGGAAAAAGAAAAGAAAGAAAAAAAAAAAAACATCAGAACTGTACAAACTATATGAACTCTATGGACTCATGGATCAATCGAAGAACACAAGTAAAATGGAGTGGGTTGAAAACATTATACTTAGTGGTGTATAAAATAATCAGTTATAGGTGGTTTTATGGGTAGCGTACCAATTGGTTCATGCCTGCCATTGTGGTGTAAAGGTAGCTTGCTTGCCAGCAATGCATGCAAGCATGTATTCATA
Source organism: Lithobates pipiens (assembly GCF_037356315.1). Taxonomy (NCBI): domain Eukaryota; kingdom Metazoa; phylum Chordata; class Amphibia; order Anura; family Ranidae; genus Lithobates; species Lithobates pipiens. The sequence goes on along the minus strand of NW_027507758.1, from coordinate 530,080,445 downwards.
GGTGTAGTGTGTATGCAGTGTGTGTATCACTTCAGCATTGGTTGATTCTTATACTGTATAGACAAGGTTGTAATCACTTATGGTATATAGCGTTAAGCGAATAAGTGAGGTAGGTAAAAATCTCCATCACACCTTCTACTTACATTGCATCTTGGTGCCATCTCTTCCCCAGGTAAGCGATGCCCACACACCCAGCCACCCACATGATGTTAAAAAAAAGTGATTTATCAGATCAGTTCACCTTCTTCCATTGGTCTGTGGTCCAGTCCTGATGTTCATGTGCCTGTTGTAGGTGCTTTTGGCTGTGGACATGGATCAGCATGGGCACTCTGGCCGGTCTTCAGCTTCACAGCCCCAACACAACAAACTGTGATCCCATTTTTTGTTCACATGCTGCCTAATATGTCCCACTGACTTTCAGATACCATTGTAATGAGATAAATAATGTCAGTTAACCTGTTAGTGGTTGTAAAGTTAAGACTGATCAGTGTATATTGCCAGTACACCGTGGATCTTCATCTAGTGTCCAAAAGTCTATCAAAGCCATTCCCATTACAGATCACGGCTCTCCTGGGTCTCTGCCTCCTCATTGGCTGTTAGGAGGGAGCTTGGGGTGGGATCAACCCGGGATCTGTGTGTCTTAGGCTGCTTTCACACTGGGGCGGGAGCGGCGTCGGCGGTAAAGGCGTTGTAAAGGCAGAAGGTTTTTTTTATCTTAATGCATTCTATGCATTAAGATAAAAAACCTTCTGTAAGCAGCAGTCTCCTGAGCCACAACCCCCTCTCCACATTACCTACCTGAGCCCCATCTCTCTCCAGCGGTATCCACCAGTGTCTTAGCCATCCTGGACTCTCCTTCTGATTGGCTGAGACACAGCAGCGGGGGGCACTATTGGCTCCTGTCACTGTCAATAAAAGTCAGTTAGCCAAACAGAGGAGAGAGGGGGCGGGCCAGGTCGGACTCCGTGTCTGAATGGACACACGGAGCTGTGACTCGGCTCGGGTGCCCCCAGAGCAAGCTGCTTGCTCTGGGGGCACTCAACAAGAGGGAGGGGCTGGGAGCAGCGAAGAGGGACCAAAGAAGAGGAGGATCTGGACTGCTCTGTGCAAAACCAACTGCACAGAGAAGGTAAGTATAACGTGTGTTATTTATTTATTTATTTTTAAACAAGACTTTACAATCAGTTTAAATGCTCATTAAAGTGATTGTGAATGCAAACTTTTATAAAAAAAACAATAAGTTTATACTTTGCTGCACTGTGAAGTGGAATTGCACAGAGCGGCCTTGAAACCCTCCTTCTTGGGTCCCCTGCCAACAGTTTTGGCTCCTCCTCTCTGACGAGTGCTCCCAGAGGAAGCTGCTTCCTGCACTTATGCGGGCTCTGTCTGCATCTGGGGGGGTGGGGGGGGGGAATAATACTACCTAAACATTTTTTACCTTAATGCAAAGAGTCCATTAAGATAAAAAAAATAATAATTGGCTTTATAATCACTTTAAGTCCAGGGTGTAGAGGAAAAGGCTGTATTCCCCAAATTATCCTTCACTTTGGCAGGCTCCAGCACTTTGTTTTGCATTCCAATTCTCTGGGCAGTGAGCGCCCTTGGTTTCATCATGTACAATGCAGGGTTATTAGTCCTACTTGTACTTGATGTGACTCCTGGCTTGAGCTCCTTAAGAGAGGCTTTTGTGGGGGATCAGTTGGAACTCCACTGGAAGGGTTATTTTTTCTTGTGCCCAGAGCTTTAAGGCTTGGTGATGACCCCACGGACCAGTGCTGATAACACACAATATATTTTTTTTGCCGACAGACCAAAATCTATGGGCAGCCCACATTTCTCCAGGACACTTCAAGAATGCCTTTGATCATTGATAAAATTTTAGAAAGAAATGGGGTTAAATGTTTTTGTTTCTGACCTTTTCTAACCGTCACTCTCCCTACTTCAAAAGGGAAGAGAAGGCAAAAGTTCAGCTAAACTACAACTGCCATTATCTTTCTTCAGTGACTCTCCTAGTCAGTTCATTTGGATGGGGTCTTGGAAAATAAGAGTTTCTACATGCAAATTTCTTGCTGTGCACACCTTACATGCAGAAAGAGTTGAGGTGTGTGACTGGTGCACTGCTTTACTAAATAAGGCCTAAAGTCTGCAGTAATGAAAGTCCGGCAGAGACAGACCATACAGAAAAACTGGAATCAAAGCCTAATGAGCTACAGTTACTCTTCCTCCACTGTATAGTCTATTTCTATGTATAATCCTTCAAAAGATTAGCTGCATAGTATACCAATCTAAGGGGATTGCCCTACTTTGAACATCTTCAAATTTTGTTAGTTATAAATATAAACTACTATTAATTGCAAGTCAGGTAAAATGATCTATAAATTGCTTTTAAATGATTGCACCTGTAGGTGATTATCCAATCTGCATAATGAATATCCTTGTTGCCCCCATGATTTCAACGCATAGATTGCAATTACTGGGAAATGATTGCTAAAAATATAATATTGTAGGTTTCATTCAAGTGATTCACCACTGAATGTCACAGTTTAATGATGTTTTAACAAATGTTGGCAAATTTAACATAGTGTTATGACTATATTTAATTTATCGACATGCAAAATGTAATGCATCAACTTAAAGGGGAAGCATGATACAAAGTAACTTCTAATGCATAGAGACAAAACTTTTCTGGTGGGTCTTTGGTTATATTGCTCCAACCCATTAAAATCTTCCATAATATCTATTACCAAAATGCTTTATTTAGTTCTTGATAAAGTAGAGTACAGTACTCAGATCATATGTCCTGTTAAGCACACTAGGTACACCCTATGTTTGGCGGGATCTGCAATTATCTCCCATTCAGACCCTGATATCTGTGTTAGGTTCTTTGAAGAAACGGGTTGCCAACAGAAGCCCAGAGAGTGACTCCTCTCTACTCCAAGCCAGGTCACTGCAATATTTTAAAGTTTATGTAAACTCTAATCTTTTTCTCAGCTCCGTAAAGTTGTCTCCCTAGTACAGGAAGTGAGTTAATGATAGGATTACAAGGCTTAAAGGGGAAAAAAATGACAAAAAGGCTACCTAATGTAGCTACGGCATCTATGGACTGGTAAGCTAAGCTGCAATACTATACATTTTTGTTCTTGGGTTTAGGTACGTTTTAATCACTTCCTGACCGGCGCACGACGATGTACGTCGGCAAAATGGCACGGGCAGACAAATTGGCGTACAGGTACGTCCATTTGTATTTGCTGCCCTGCGATCGCGTGCACGCCGGCGGCAGCGTGCGCGCGTGCTGGTCGAGACCCCCGTGAGTCCGGTCGAGGGTCCCGATCGCAGCGGGGGATATTTATTATAGCAAAAAGTAAAAAATATAGTTTTTTTTTCAAAATTGTCGCTCTATTTTTGTTTATAGCGCAAAAAATAAAAACCGCAGGGGTGATCAAATACCACCAAAAGAAAGCTCTATTTGTGGGAAAAAAAGGATGTCAATTTTGTTGGGGAGCCACGTTGCACGACTGCGCAATTGTCAGTTAAAGCAACGCAGTGCCGAATTGTAAAAAGTGGTCTGGTCATAAGCCAGCAAAATGGTCCAGTCTGAAAGTGGTTAAGGAATAGAGGTATTAATGCCATATTTTCATTTAAGAATAAATATAGCATATGCAATCGCAACACAAGCTATATTGTAGTTCAATTTTATTAAATATTACCTTTTTTATTTTAAATCAGAGTATTGGGTGGGGTGACACTTCCAACCCTCGGTCCACATGCAGCAACCAATGGTACAGGTGTTCACAAGCCCTTTAGGATAGGTGCTGATGACAGTCCAGGACTCCACCCTGTGCAACAAGACTGCTCAACCCAGGAGATGGTGGGAGCCAGTGCAACAGAGCAGCTAGAGATGGTGCATGTGTGCACAAGAGTGTGTTTGAGAATTGTCTGCTGGAGAGAAAACCAAGGGCTTACAGCCTGTGAGGTCACAACAAGCTACGTGGCTGATATGAAATATTTGTTTTGCAAAGGAATACTAAAAACCCCTCTGAAGGGTAATCCTTTGTGTGATGTTTGGAACTTTCTTTTAAAGATTAGTTGAGAAGACAGTACCCTTGGAAGTGCTGCACTTGAGCTAATTACCATTAATATTATTATTCATCAGGATTTTTATTGAGCCAACTGTTTGCCCAATGCTGTATGAAACCAAGGCAGACATTACAGTTATAATACAATTCAATACAAGAGAAATCAGAGGGCCCTGCTCGTTGCAGCTTACAATCTAATTATTATAAAAAAATCTGATATATATTGTGTGTGTATGTGTGTGTATGTATATATATATATATATATATATATATATATACACACATACACACACACACAGTGTCTCACAAAAGTGAGTACACCCCTAACATTTTTGTAAATATTTTATTATATCTTTTCATGTGACAACACTGAAAAAATTTTACTTTGCTAAAATGTAAAGCAGTGACTTTATAGCTTGTAGAAGAGTGAAAATTTGCTGTCCCCTCAAAAAAATAACTCAACACACAGCCATTAACCACTTCAGCCCCAGAAGATTTTAGCCCCTTCCTGGCCAGAACACTTTTACAATTTGCCACTGCTTCACTTTAACTGACAATTGGGCAGTCCTGCGCTGCTGTACCCAAACTAAATTTGTGTCCTTTTTTCCCCACAAATAGAGCTTTCTTTTGGTGATATTTGATCACCTCTGCGGTTTTTATTTTTTGCGCTATAAACAAAAAAAAAGAAATTTTTTAAAATTGTTTTTTTACTTTCTGCTATAATAAATATCCCCCAAAAATATCCACCACCTCTGGCTCAGACCCTTTGGTGCCTGCTCATCACCATCACTTGTAAACACAAAAGTCTGTTTTTTGTGTTTACAAGTGATAGCTCTGCACTCTGTGTGTAACCCCCATGAACTCTGCACTCTGTATGTAATGCAATCCTGATATATATGCCCCTTTAAGACCCTTCTACTGTTTCTGAAATATGACCACACCCACTATTTGATGTGATTACCAGGGCTCAAGGGCAGGAACGCTGGTACAGAGAAGCAGGTAAGTGAGCCGTGCAGAAAACTTTTTCTACCTGCTTTTGTGTTAAATGACAGGTTGGAGAGGAAAGGGCTGCCAGAGGTGCCTGTGTATATATACACAGTTTATCCGAAAAAGTATTCACAGCGCTTCATTGTTTTCACATTTTGTTATGTTACAGTCTTATTCCAAAATGAATTAAAATTAATTATTTTCCTCAAAATACCCCATAATGACAATGTGAAAGAAGATTTTTAAAATTTTTGCAAATTTATTAAAAATAAAACATAAAAAAAATCTTACGTACATAAGTATTCACAGCCTTTGCCATTAAACTCAAAATTGAGCTCAGGTGCATCCTGTTCCACTGATCATCCTTGAGATGTTTCTAAAACTTTATTGGAGTCCACCTGTGGTAAATTCAGTTGATTTGACATGATTTGGAAAGGCACACACCTGCTATATAAGGTCCCACAGTTAACAGTGCATGTCAGAGAACAAACCAAGCCATGAAGTCCAAGGGATTCTCTGTAGACCACTAAGACATGTTTGTATCAAGATGTAGATCTGGGGAAGAATACAGAAAAATGTATGCAGCATTGAAGGTCCCAATAAGCACAGTGGCCTCCATCATCCATAAATGGAAGAAATTTGGAACCACAAGGACTCTTCCTAAAGCAGGCCACCCGGCCAAAATGAGCAATCAGGGGAGAAGGGCCTTAGTCAGGGAGGTGACCAAGAACCCCATGGTCACTTTGACAGAGCTCCAGTGTTTCTCTGTGGAGACAGGAGAACCTTCCAGAAGAACAACCATCTGTGCAGCACTCTACTATTCAGGTCTGTATGGTAGAGTGGACAGACGGAAGCCACTCCTCAGTAAAAGGCACATAACAGCCCACCTCAAGTTTGCCAAAAGGCACCTGAAGGACTCTCAGATCATGAGAAACAAAATTCTCTGGTCTGAAACAAAGATGGCCTGAATGGCAAGTGTCACGTCTGGAGGAATCTAGGCACCGCTCATCACCTGGCCAATGCCATCCCTACAGTGTAGCGTGATTGGGGTAGTAATATGCTGTGGGCATGTTTTTCAGTGACAGGAAATGGGAGACTAGTCAGGATCGATATAAAGATGAAAATAGCAATGTACAGAGACCTCCTTGATGAAAACCTGCTCCAGAGCGCTCAGGACCTTAGACTGGGGTGAAGGTTCATCTTCCAACAGGACAACAACCCTAAGCACACAGCCAAGATAACAAATGAGTGGCTACAGGACAATACTGTGAATGTCCTTGAGTGGCCCAGCCAGAGCCTAGACTTGAACCCGATCAAGCATCTCTGGAGAGATCTGAAAATGGATGTGCACCAACGCTCTCCCTATCCAACCTGATGGAGCTTGAGAGGTCCAGCAAAGAAGAATGGGAGAAGCTGCCCAAAAATAGGCGTGCCAAGCTTGTAGCATCATACTCAAAAACACTTGAGGCTGTAATTGGTGCCAAGGGTGCTTCAAGTACTGAGCAAATGTTGTGAATACTTATGTACATGAGATTTTTTAATTTTTTTTATTTTGAGTAAACTTGCAATAAACTTAGACAAACTTCTTTCACATTGTCATTGTGGGGTATTGTTTGTAGAATTTTGAGGAAAATAATGAGTTTATCCATTTTGGAATAAGGCTGTAACATAACAAAATGTGGAAAAAGTGAAGCGCAGTGAATACTTATCGGACGCACTGTATATCAGAAAAAAGTACATGGCACCAGAGCATACTGCCATAAAAACTGCAGTTAAGACCCCTTTCCATAGCGTTGGTGGTAAAACGCCGCTATTTTTAGCGGCGTTTTACCGTCGGATTTGCAGAGAATTTCGGCCGCTAGCGGGGTGCTTTTACCCCTGCTATCAGCCGAGAAAGGGTTAAAACCGCCCGCATTACACCACAATAGCGGCTTTTTGTTGGCGGTAATGCAGCACTGCCCCATTGATTTCAATGGGGAGCAGTGGTGGAGGAGCGGTAAACACACCGTACCTTCACCGCTCCAAAGAAGCTGCTGGCAGGACTTTTCCTGATGTCCTGTCAGCGCAACGCTCCAGTGTAGGGATGAGCCGAACACCCCCCGGTTCGGTTCGCACCAGAACTTGCGAACGACCCCCGCGTTCGGTACGAACGTTAGAACCCCATTGAAGTCTATGGGACTCGAACGTTCGAATTGGAAAGTGCTAATTTTAACGGCTAATATGCAAGATAGTGTCCTAAAAAGGGTTTGGCGACCTGCCTCCTGCCTCAGGGGACATGGGTCACTGCAAAAAAAAGTTTTAAAAACTACCGTTTTGGTGGGAGTACTGATTTTAATGACGATTAAAGTGAAAAAAAAAAAGTGAAATATTCCTTTAAATATGGTGCCTGGTGGGTGTCTGTAGTATGCCTGTGAAGTGCCACGTGTTTCCCGTGTTTAGAACAGTCCCTGCACAAAATGACATTAAGCGGAAATAACACCATTTAAAACTGCTTGCGGTTTTAATGTTATATCTGGTTCCTGCAATATGGTTGAAAATCATTCAGAAAAATGGCATGGGTAGCCCTCCCTGCCCATTACCAGCCTATTTGGGTCTTGTACGCATATTAAGGGGAACCCTGTACCCATATTAAAAAAAGGAAATGCGTGTGGCCCCCAGGCCCTATATACTCAGAACAGCAGTATACAGGCGGTGCAAACAAGACTGGGACTGTGTAGGTTTGTTGTGTTAAGTTGAATCTGTTTGTAATTTTCAACTGGTACATTTTTAAAGTGTAGCTCCAGTCAAAAAAAATATTTTTAAGCTTTTTGGAAAACATAGGGAAGGGTTATCACCCCTGTATAATTTGTTTTGTCGTCCATCTTTTTTCATCTCACTTGCTGTTGTCTCCTTCCGTTTGCAAGTAGGAGATGTTTGTAAGTTGGATGTTTGAAAGTAGGGGCCTGCCCTATATGCTCTGCAGAAATGGCGGAACAAGGTGTTGGTTTTGCAACAACATTGTAAGCCCTCAAAGTGACTCTTGCTGGGCGCTGGAGCGCCCTGCTGTGAACGATTATATCAAGAATTGTAATTACATGCCATTGTTGAACAGTGGTAGAAAAATTGACCTTTGGTGGTTGTGGTGCTGGTGCCACAACACTATAAGTCCTCACAGTTACTCTGGGTGGGCACAGGAAGGGGCCCTCCTGTGAAATATTATATCAAGAATTGTAATTACATGTCCCTGTTAAACAGGGGCAGAAAAATTGGGCCTTAGGCACTGGTGCCATCACACTGCAACCTCTGCCATACACTCTAGTTTTATTGCAGGAATTAGCCCTGCTGCAAAGCATTGCATCAAAAATTGTACTTAAACGCCCCTGTTAAACAGGGGCAGAAAAATTGGGCCTTAGGCACTGGTGCCATCACACTGCAACCTCTGCCATACACTCTAGTTTTATTGCAGGAATTAGCCCTGCTGCAAAGCATTGCATCAAAAATTGTACTTAAACGCCCCTGTTAAACAGGGGCAGAAAAATTGGGCCTTAGGCACTGGTGCCATCACACTGCAACCTCTGCCATACACTCTAGTTTTTTTGCAGGAATTAGCCCTGCTGCAAAGCATTGCATCAAAAATTGTACTTAAACGCCCCTGTTAAACAGGGGCAGAAAAATTGGGCTGCTGGCATCACCCAGAACCAAAAATGTTCTTCCAACATATCAGCGGAGGAGGAAGAGGATAGACAATCAACATAACAGGACAGTCACTCAGCATCAGCATAGGCAGTCTTGAAGGGATGTGGTATTTCAAAAAAAATTATTCGGTTACATCAGCTTCAGGTGCTTGGTAGCTGTGGGTGATCCAAGACTGATTCATCTTGATGAAGGTCAGTCGATCAACTGATTCGGTGGACAGGCACACCCTGTGATCGGTAACAAAGCCACCAGCAGCACTGAAGGTGCGTTCCGAAAGAACGCTGGATGCAGGACAGGCCAGTAGCTCAATTGCATACTGTGCAAGCTCTGGCCAGTGATCCATCCTCAAGACCCAGTAAGCCAGAGGATTTTCAGTGGGAAAGGTGTCCAAGTCTGACCTTGCCCCTAGGTATTCCTGCACCATGTAAATTAGACGCTGGCGATGGGTGCTGGAACCAATCATACCTTGGGGCTGCGGACTAAAAAATTGTCTGAAAGCATCAGTCAGACGGCCACCTTCTCCACCGCTCCTTCTGGCTGATGCCTCAGCAACACGTTGTCCAGGACCAGGAGTTTGTGACCTCCCAGTCTCTGGGAACGCGTTGCACAGAGCTTTCTGCAAGGCCTCCCGGAGATGTCTCATCCTCTGCTCCCTCTGCAATGGCAAGATAAGGTCGGCAACCTTACCCTTGTACCGTGGATCAAGGAGAGTGGCCAGCCAGTAATGGTCCCTCTCCTTGATCCGAAGAATACGAGGATCCTTCCGCAGGCTTTGCAGGATCAGGGAGGCCATGCAGCGTAGGTTAGCTGAGGCATTTGGTCCGGAGTCCTCTGGGTCACTAAGGACAACATGATCCGCAGCTACCTCCTCCCAGCCACGTACAAGTCCACGTGTTTCTTGGGACTGTAAATCATCCCTATAAGACTGCTGCTGCTGCGTGTGCAGCCGCTGCAGCATGGCCAATGTTGAGTTCCATCTGGTGGGCATGTCACATATAAGGCGGTTCTTGGGCAGGTTCAACTCCTTTTGGAGCTCAGCCAGCCGAGCACAGGCATTAAATGATCGGCGGAAATGCACACAGACTCTCCTGGCCTGTTTCAGGACATCCTGTAAGCCGGGGTACCTGCCCAAGAACCGCTGCACCACCAGGTTAAGGACGTGAGCTACACAGGGCACATGGGTCAGTTGTCCCTGTCGGAGGGCGGAGAGGAGGTTGGTGCCATTGTCGCAAACCACCATTCCTGGCTTAAGCTGGCGTGGCGTCAACCACCTCTCGGCCTGCCCCTGCAGAGCTGACAAAACATCCGCCCCAGTGTGGCTCCTGTCCCCCAAACAAACCAGCGCAAGCACGGCATGGCATCGTTTTGCCTGCGTACTTGCGTAGCCCCTGCAACGCCTACGGAGCACCGCTGGTTCTGAGGACAGAGCACTGGAAGAGGCCATGGAGGAAGAAGAAGAGGAGGGGGTGGAGGAGAGAGGTGTGTCACAACCAATAGTAGCATTTTGGAGGCGTGGTGGCGGAACAACCTCCAATACTACTGCACCTTGTCCTGCATCCTTCCCAGCAGCCAGAAGAGTGACCCAATGGGCCGTGAAAGACAGGTAACGTCCCTGTCCATGCCTGCTGGACCATGAGTCAGCGGTAATATGCACCTTACCGCTGACCGCCCTGTCCAGCGAGGCAAGGACATTGCCTTCCACATGCCGGTAGAGAGCCGGAATTGCCTTCCGTGAGAAAAAGTGGCGTTTGGGGACCTGCCACTGAGGAACCGCACATTGTACAAACTCACGGAAGGGGGCCGAGTCTACCAACTGAATAGGCAGCAGTTGAAGTGCTAGCAATTTAGCCAAGCTAGCATTCAACCGCTGGGCATGTGGATGGCTGGGAGTAAATTTCTTCCGTCGGTCCAGCAGCTGGGGCAGGGACATTTGTCTGCTATAATCGGACGTGGATGTACCACTAGCAGAGTTCCCGGAAGCACTTGGCTGTGACACACCTAATTCTACACCTTCATTCCTCTCAGAGCAGGTTTCAGAGAGGACTGAAGGTCTAGTGGGGTTGGAGATGCCAGCTGATGAGGAGCAAGGAGAGGTCCGCTTTGTTCTTTGGTGTGGGTCTTTGAGGTATGCTTGCCAACGAGCTGCATGGCAGGTCAACATATGTCTGGTCAAGCATGTGGTGCCCAAGCGGCTGATGTTTTGGCCACGTGAGATACGCTTGAGACATATGTTGCAAATAGCAGCGGTGCGATCTGATGCACTCGTCTCAAAAAAGGCCCACACCAAAGAACTTTTAGAATAACGCGCAGAGGAAGCGCTCTGCGCAGGCGGAGCTCTGCGGTGTGATTCAGTCGGTGTGCTGCCCCTAAGCTGGCCCCCGGAGGGCATCCTGCCTCGTTGGACATGTGCCTCCTCCTCCTCCTCCTCCTCCTCCTCCTCCCTCCTTCCAGGCACCCACGTGGAGTCAGTGCCCTCATCATCCCCTCCCTCTTCATCGCTGTAGCAAACCTGGCAGTATGCTGCAGCTTGTGGAACATGACTGCCAGATTGCTGTCCTTCTTGAGCATCCCCTCTCTCTGTGCTCACGCTACTGCCTTCCTCTAGCTGAGTGTCATCATCAGAGCCCACCAAACACTGGGCATCCTCCTGGAGCATGTACCCAACACTGTGCTCAAAGAGTTCAGGAGACTCCTCAGGAGGACGTGGTGGGTCTAGGGAAGGAGTCACTGATGATGACATTGAGAGGAGGGACGACGATGTGTTGGCAGCTGCTTTTCTACTACCCTGAGACTGGGTGAGAGAGGATGAGGAGGATGAAGAGGGCTTGGTCATCCACTCTACCAAGTCGTTGACATGTTGCGGTTCAACATGTCCAGCTGCAGAAAAGAAGGACAAGCATGTCCCATGGCCACGTGCTGATGACAATGCACCGCGTCCACGACCAGCACTGTTGTCTCTAGACACAGAGCCTGCTTGCCCTCTTTTATCGGCTCGCGCCTGTCTGCCTCTCCTTGCTGGCCTTCCAGACATGGTAATGGCCTGAAGGGAGTTGGGTAAAACAGTAGTTGGGTAGTTTATATTGTGCTGGAGGCACACAACACCCACTAACTCCTGCAGATGCCTTTTTTATAGAACAGCAGAGTTAAAGGGGTATATACAGATGTATACTGTGCTGTGCTGGAAGCACACACAACTTCCAATAACTCCAGCAGATGTCAATCGGGCCCAAATAGAGAACAGCTATGTAGGTGGATAATAGCGGTATGTACTGGGTACAGAGCAGGCACACAGCACGCACTATCTCCTGAGTGACACTGCTGACTGCAAGCTCTATTGTTAAAGATGGACCACTAGCTATATAGGTGAGGTGAATATCACGGTGTATACTGCGGTCAGGGCACGCAGACAATAACAAGAAAACAGCAGAGTTAAAGGGGTATATACAGATGTATACTGTGCTGTGCTGGAAGCACACACAACTTCCAATAACTCCCGCAGATGTCAATCGGGCCCAAATAGAGAACAGCTATGTAGGTGGATAATAGCGGTATGTACTGGGTACAGAGCAGGCACACAGCACGCACTAACACTACTGACTGCAAGCTCTATTATTAAAGCTAGATCACTAGCTATATAGGTGAGGTGAATATAGTGGTGTATACTGCGGTCAGGGCACAGACAGTAACCACTACACAAGAGCAAAATAGTAAATCAGCCAAAAACGATTGGTGTGTAACTGTGTTGAAGGTACACAGAACACCCACTGCTTCAGATGCTAACAAACACTACACGAGGCCGCCTGAAAGGCAGCTTTATATAGTGTGGGGCGTGCACTACACAGTCTGAGCTATGATTGGCCACAGGCAGGATGCCTGTGGCCAACCATTGCTCTTCCCGCCACTGGCGCTGCGATTGGCCAAGCATGCGGGGTCACAGTGCATGCTTGGCCAATCGTGAGACAGCAATGCATTGCGCCATCGCAGTGCATTGTGGGCCACACGAATTTTGCCGCGAACGGCCCAAACGTTCGGAATTCGGCGAACGCACGAACGACCGATGTTCGAGTCGAACATGCGTTCGACTCGAACACGAAGCTCATCCCTACTCCAGTGTGAAAGCCCTCGGAGACAAAGGAGCAGCAGTTTGAGGGCGGATTGCAGGCGCTATTTTTAAAGCTATAGCGCCTACAAAACGCCCTCGGTGTGAACGGGATCTCAAGCGGGACTTATTTTTTCAACTTTCCATCTATGAAATCTTCTGCCCTTGTTGTTTTAACTGTGGATAGCAAAACATTTGTTTTCTGCCAGTAAATACCTTATACACCCCACTTCCCGTTTCTTGCCTGGTAAAAAGCCTAGGCTTATGACATCATGCACAGCTCTCTTTCTCACTGTCGTGAGAGTTTGCCAGGAAGGGAGGGGGAGACTTAAGAGGGCCAATCAGAGCTGCAGAGCTGGAGGTGTGCCTCTGTGTGTCTGTGTAAATCCAGGAGGTCAACAGCTTCAACTGTCCACAGTTAAAATGGTTGCAGCTAGACTCAGTGGGGGGGGGGGGGGGGGGAGGATTTCTGCAGCATATTTGGCAAACAGAATCACAGTATATATAAAATAATATGCAATATGTGGTTGGAGGGAAGCTTCAGAATGGCAAATATGTTTTATTACAAATTATGTGAGCAGATTGCAGTTCCTCTTTAAGGGCTTTTAAAGTGAGAGCAACTACAGTATTTATATTCATTTGTAGCTCTCAGATCTACAAACCCATTGTATAAAATTCAGAGGTTGTTTTTTTGTGATAGTCTCTTTAAAGCTTTATTTTTTAGCTGTTTTTTTTAACTGCTTCCCGACCACCTCATGCCGCTATACGTTGGCAGAAGGGCTCATACAGGAAAACTAACGTACCTGTACGTAGCCCTCTAAGCCCTTGTACACACGGACGGAAATTCTGATGGAAAAGGTCAGATCGGACCATGTTGTCGGATAATCCGACCGTGTGTGGGCTACATCGGACTTTTTCCGTCGGAATGTCCGACCAACAAAGTTTGAGAGCTGGATATAAAATTTTCTGACAATGTGATCCGATCGGACTTTGTCCGATCGTTTGCAGAGAATTCCGATCGGACAAAGTGGCACACATGCTCAGATCAAATTACGAAACCAAAGCTATTGGCTACTAGCCGCAACGTAGTTCCGTCGCAACGAACGAACGTCATCACGTTCCAAACGATTGTATTTTCCGACAACTTTGTCCGACCGTGTGTATGCAACACCAGTTTCGGACAAAATCCGTTGGAAAAATCAGACGGATTTTGTTGTCAGAATGTCCGACCGTGTGTACAAGGGCTAAGAGGCAGTCAGCGGGCGCTTGTGCCACCAGAATTGCTCACGTGCCCGCCGCGGGGGAACCCACAATCGCCTTACGGGGAGGAAGAACAGGGAGATGCTAATGTAAACAAGCATCTCCTCGTTCTGCCTAGCGACAGTGTCACTGATCTCTGCTTCCTGTGATCGGGAGCAGAGAGCAGTGACATGTCAGATATAACCATGCCCCCACAGTTAGAAACACTACCCAGAACACATTTAACCCTTACACTGCCCCCTAGTGGTAGACCCCTTCTCTGCCAGTGTCATTTACACAGGAATCAGTGCATTTGTATAGAACTGATTGCTGTATAAATGACAATGGTCCCAAAAATGTGTCAAAAATGTTTGATGTGTCTGCCATAATGTCGCAGTCACAATAAAAATTACTGATCGCCGTCATTACTAGTAAAAAAAATGAATTCATTAATAAAAATGCCATAAAACTATCCCCTATTTTGTAAATGCTATAACTTTTGTGCAAATCAATCAATAAAAGCTTTTTGCCTTTTTTTTCCAAAAATATGTAGAAGAACATGTATCGGCCCAAACTGAGGAAAAAATTTTTTTTTATATATTTTTGGGGGATATTTATTATAACAAAATGTAAAAAATAATGTGTTTTTTTCAAAATTGACGCTCTTTTTTTGTTTATAGTGCAAAAACAAAAACCGCAGGGGTGATCAAATACCACCAAAAGAAAGCTCTATTTGTGGGAAAAAAAGGATGTCAATTTTGTTTGGGAGTTACGTCGCACGACCGCGCCAATTGTTAGTTAAAGCGACGCAGTGCTGAATCGCAAAAAGTGCTCTGGTCAGGAAATTTTTCCAAGGCTGAAGTGGTTAAAGAATATGTAAATCCAACATTTTGTATTCCCTATTTGTGCCTGCTGTACTTGTATAAAAAGTATCCTGTTCTCTTTGCATTGCTTCCTTTGTGTGAAATCCCTGGTGTTCCTGCCATTCCCTCTGCTTTTTTGTTAAAAACTAACCACACTAAGCAGGTGAACAAACCTGGTCAGTAGCTGTGCTGGGAACTCAGCCTGCTCTCCTCTAATGATCAGACTTGTCCTGACATGCCCCCGCTGCACAGCCTTTCACTGGAAAGCTCAGTGTACCGCTGTTCTCCTTCCCCCGCAGCTCTTATGTAGCTAAGAACAGAGAGAATGTGATCACTTACAAAAAATAGATTTTTTATATCTATGCACAAATGTTTTGCCTTTCATTTCTATTATAAAATTGAATTGGTTGTTTTACAAGCTGATTGTTTATGATCGCAAGAAATAGCAATCAATTCTTTGAATAGAAATACTTGAATGGCTAACATATCTATAAAAAATGTATCTATACACACCTATTAATAATCGAGCTGTACCAAAGGTATAGACAATTTCTCTCTGCCCAAAAATAAATTAAAGAAGTGCTGATATAATTAAATATTAAGAGCTGCCAACCCTCCTGGACAGTGTGGGGTTCACTAACAAAATGAATAGAGAATGTTCACTAAGCTTAGCAAATCAGGTGAAGCCGTATTCGGTTTTGTGTGGAAGAGAAATATAATAAAATTAGGGCTGTTACTGATTACAATTTTCATGTTCGATTAATCTATTTTTTCTTTAATCGGTTAATCGACTAATTTTGATTAATTATAACGCACATACAGATCCAACTACTTTTAGCTGATCTCCTTGCATTGCAACTCTGCATTAGTCAGTGGTAAATGTGGTATACACTATATACAATCATCCGACACTAGTTTGTTTCCACAATCCATGACTTAACTTCACAGTTCACACAAAACTTCAATCTGTAGCACTGACATAAGTATTTTTTTTTCCCACAGTAGCGTGACAATCCCTCCACCTCCGGTCTAACTAATCACTCTCACCTTATGGCATGGACCCCTGTGCACACAGGTGGTCATGCAAGCGGGTATCAAAAGGGTTAACCCCCCTGATGGTATTCCCGAGTCTGGCTCGGGGTAGAATTTATATACCAAAAACGGTAACCCCCGAGCCAGACTCGGGACTGCATCGCTGGATCCTGGAGGACGTTTACTTACCTTCTCCCTCGGATCCAGCGATGTCCCCCCGCTGTATGAGTGAGCCATGTCTCGCTCGATCTATCACGGAGCCGATCTCCGTGCCCTGCGAGCGTTGCGACACGCGGGGACAGAGATCGGCGCCAAATTCAAAAAGTGAAACACACAGTATACATACACTACAATGTAATCTTACAGACAATTGTGCAACTGAGAAAATTTCAGTGTTTTTGATTTGATTACATTATTGAATAATTTTTATTATTGTTATATTATTATTTGGTACAATTATTTATAATTATTTATTATATGATAATTTATGATTTAATTTTTCAAACTTTATCATACCCGGGATGTCTGCTAGACTCGGGTTTGGACAGATTTAAGAGAGTTATTGCTAAGAATTACAGGACTACAATATAAAACGCCAAATTTTCATGCAAAATAATGGTACCGCTTTTAGCACCTAAAATCCGAAATAACATTAACATGGACCATAAACTTCTCTCACGTCTCCTTAGATCTCAGCAAGGACGCCAGGTCATGGGTAGAAAGAAAAGATCTAAGTGCTTTTTTTTATCGATCAAAATAATTTTGATCGAACAAAAAAATTAACGATTAATCGAGGAATTAATCTTTAATTTCCACAGCCCTAAATAAAATAGATTTTTTTTCTTTCACGTAATTGAATAATTACATTATTGCATTAACCATTTTTTCCACTTATTTACTAAGCTAAGTGAATACTCACTTTGTGAACAGTGAATAGTCTCCGCTTCCTTACAAATCAACCCCAGTCAATAGCAAAACTTGTTTACCACAATGCTTTGATATTTACCAATGTGTTGTTAATGCTCAAAAAGTATACCTAAACCCAAGAAAAAACATATAATATATTGCAGCTTACCAGACCTTCGATGTAATGGCATTATTCAATTCTTGCAATGGTCAATTATATTTACCTAATAAACCACTTTTCAAAATCAATGGTTTCTCCTTTTTGTAAGAATCCAACTGCTATCAAAATATGCTTTTCCCCTCCAAGATTTGCTACAATTTATGATTTTGCCATAAAGAAGAAAAGTTTTGTTCAAGTGTTCAAAAGATGTCCAAACTTACCAATAAAAAATATGTATACTGCAGCTTACCAGTCCTTAGATGTGGTGGCTGCATTCATTAGATTTTTTTCTTTGTTTTGAACTGTGAGTTTCTGTCAGTAAGACGTTTCCTGTCCTATGGTGACAATAACCACCTGGGCACTGTGGTATCATGTAAGCTGGGGGGGGGGGGGGGGGAGGGGGTACAAGGAGATTTGGGCAGGGGATTTGTGTTGGGAAAGGGAATTTGGGGGGCAACAGAAGGTAAGAATTTTTCTAGGTGGAGAAATGTGTGTGTGCTAGGAGTGGTGACTGGGCAGGGATTTGGGTTGGGAGGAGGGGTGGGGAGGAGGATTTGTGCTAGGAGGGGATATTTTTTATGGAGGGGAGGATCTGTGCTGGTGGGATTTGTGGAGAGAGAGAGAGAGAGAACTTGAACTAGCAGGGAGGATGGGGGCAAAGATTTGTACTGGGAAGAGGGGGAATTTATACTTAGGGGGTAAGCATGCAGATTAGTGCTCAATATTTTTTTTTTCGTGGGGGGGTGGATTTTTTATGATACAAAATACTCATATTTCTTGGGGGACGCAGAGCCCTGGGCTCTAAATTAGTTTGTCCCATGATTGTATCTATTCATGAACAGCCTCATCTAGAATAGGAAGTGTGCTAGGACTACAGAACCTCCCTCCACCCATTCATCATCTCCGTACCATTGATTTTTTTCTTTGTTTTGAACTGTGAGTTTCTAACCACCTGGGCACTGTGGTATCATGTAAGCTGGGGGGGGGGGGGGTACAAGGAGATTTGGGCAGGGGATTTGTGTTGGGAAGGGGAATTTGGGGGGCAACAGAAGGTAAGAATTGTTCTAGGTGGGGAAATGTGTGTGTGCTAGGAGTGGTGACTGGGCAGGGATTTGTGTTGGGAGAGGGGATGGGGAGGAGGATTTGTGCTAGGAGGGGATATTTTTTATGGAGGGGGGATCTGTGCTGGTGGGATTTGTGGAGAGAGAGAGAGAGAGAGAGAGAGAACTTGAACTGGCAGGGAGGATGGGGGCAAAGATTTGTACTGGGAAGAGGGGGAATTTATACTTAGGGGGTAAGCATGCAGATTAGTGCTCAGTATTTTTATTTTTTCGGGAGGGTGGGGTGGATTTTTTATGATACATAATACTCATAGTTCTTGGGGGTCTCTAAATGATTTTGTCCCATGATTGTATCTATTCATGAACAGCCTCATCTAGAATAGGAAGTGTGCTAGGACTACAGAACCCCCCTCCCCCCATTCATCATCTCCGTACCATGGGGGTGGTATTTTCTGCCGCACAGAGAGAACTGGGTATGGTGGTAAATTATAACACTGCAGTGGAGGCAGAGAAAACAGACAGTTATAAGCCCTTTATGATTACTGGCAGGTATAGATAACAGACTCAAAGTCTGAAAACTCCTGGGATGTATGACATCAATTCGACCTGGGCCTGGAAACCAGGAAGTAACTGAAGACATTTAAAAAAAAATGTTTAAAACAATTAAATATAATATACTTTCCTATCTATGTATTAATGCTAGCAGCATAAGGATTAAACATGTTCAATGCTGACACAGTGGCACTTTAACTATCATGGTTGTTATAGGTACATAGTTACCCTTATACAGCTTATACAGTTAAACAATATCCCCTGAGATATAAACTCAGGAATTTTTCTAGGTTTGTTGTAACAGTGATGCCCAAGGGATCCACCAATTTTCAGTCTGGGGAATTCCTCGGTGATAAAAATCTAGCTTTGCTGAATTGGCAGCATAGTTAATAAATTATGCAATAGATATTCTAGTTGATTACTTTGAAGGTTTAGTGGTAAATGCTTTATTCAATTATTATTATTATTATTATCATTGTTGTTATTATTCTACAGGATTTTTATAGTGTCAATAGTTCCTTATTGTATTATATACTGTAATTGTTCTCTTGGACTTCCATAGCATTGCTCTACTTGTTGTGGAAGTAGAGGTTTCAGATGCAGACATCTGTAAACTTTATATTAAATACTGATACTGCTCATTAATGCACATGTTTTATTTATGTGTATTAATCAGCACAGCAGGGGAAGGACTTAATGTGTGGCATGTGTTGATGGGTGATATAAGATATCAGGTTTTCTGTACCTGTTTGCTTCTGGGATATAAATCTGGCCCTCACAATAGTCATGATATTGCACCATACATGGCAATACATACCCAACTTGTTTACAGCCAGTGACTGATAAGTCCATAGGTTCCTCGTGCTGTAGTTTGGCTGTCTGATGGTAGCAGATCTGAGCCTTGCAATGAGACAGTACAGGGTGATATATTTCTAATCCTCATATCTGCTGATGACTTTGAAATATGAATATTTTAGTAGGTATACAGTATTTTCAAGTAAAAAGAAAAAAGCTAAGTGTTTTACTTAAAAAATATTACAATTTCTCACTATAGTTTTTAAATATGGAAAAGAGTAATGAGAAATAAGCCACCTAATTCTGATTCCCATTTATACATGGTGCTAGATTTGGTGAAAACATTATTTCTGTAACCGTTTAATGAAATATATTCATATTCAACCTGCAGGACTGCTCCCTAAAAAAAAAGGTAAACCTGGGTATTTACATCAATATCTGAAGGTAATAGATGTTTACCAAGGAAATTACAAATTTGTAGGTACAATAAGTGGTCTGAGAGTGCTAGATTATATTTATATTTATTGCAGATATATTCAAATGGTCAAATAGCCTAATTTACATGAAGATCAGAAATATTGGAGTTCCAGATTTGGAGGTTAAGGTCAGATATAAGGTATTGCAAAACATCAATAGGTACTTTAAGTTTGTGTGAGGGCATAGAAGGTTGTGGGGACAGCAGTACTTCAGATCATATTTTGAGGGACATACTTATTGTTCGGTATCAGAGTTAGGACAGGGTAAGCTTAGTTTAATTGCTATAAGTGAATTACAAGGCAAATTTCATAAGGGACCATATTTTGTTGTGTGAGGGGTCCATCACTTTCAAAGTTGATTTCAGACACATCTAAGCCCTTGTACACACAGTCGGAAATTCCGACGGAAAATTTCCGCTCGGACCGTGTTGTCGGATAATCTGACTGTGTGTGGGCTCCATCGGACTGTTTCCGTTAGAATATCCAACCGGCAAAGTTTTAGAGCTGGGCTATAAAATTTTCCGACAACATGGTCCAATGGGACTTTGTCCTATCGTTTGTAGAGAATTCCGATCGGACAAAGTGCCACGCATGCTCAGATCAAATTCCTAGACCAAAGCTATTGGCTACTAGCCTGAACGTAGTCCCGTTGTAACGAAATAACGTCATCACATTTTGAACGATTGGATTTTCCGACAACTTTGTCCGACCGTGCGTATGCAACACAAGTTTCGGACAAAATCCGTCGGACAAAATCCGACGGATTTTGTTGTCGGAATGTCCGACCGTGTGTACAAGGGCTAAGACACATGCCCAATAAAAGGGGTGTAATAGTGGGCAAACCCGGAATTTTTAAATATAAATGTTGCCCTTTAAGAATTGTTAAAATCATTGACACACACACAGACCCAACTAGAACAGAGTTTTTTGGAGAGGTGTCTGCAAGCTAGCCTCTTGGTTGCTGACTTTGGGCCTGGGCAATTGAGGTGGCTCTATTTTTTGGAAGGTGTGTACTTGGGAGATCTTTGGAGCAGTTTTATTTTATATTAAAGGTGGTGTCTCCCCAAAACACACAGACTCTGAGAACTGGAGGATTCAGATTTAGATTTATGGCCTCTGTGTTGTGTTCCAAATGTGACAGACTGTCTGGCACACTGCCTCTGTGCCTCTGCCAAACAAGAGCCTCCTGCCCTCCAAAATCTTCCAGCAGACTGAGAGCAAATACCAGCCCTTTACCCCAAGCATTGTACACGGACAAGATGCTAAAGTAAAAACCAAAGGAATCATTTTATTGAACAGAAACACAGGTTAAAAATAGGGACAGTCACCACATGATCAGAAAATCTAAATATTGCACATTGGGGTAAACATCCCACAATGATTAAGTAATGAGGTAAAGTTTACACCAGACTAATCACTTCAGGAGGATTAGCAAACAGACAGAAACAATAGGTGATTCAATTAACAATGGAAATCCACACATAGGAGGCACACAATGGGAGAGCCACTTAACAGTAAAACTGATTATATTAACATCTGCTCTGAGTCTCTGAGTCTAGGAGAGGGTTTAAGCAGTTTGGTTTGGCTGTCTATACCCCAACAAAACACAGAGGTCCCAAATATGTATCCAGACCCTCTAATTCTCAGAGTCTGTGTGTTTCAGGGAGACATGGAATCTGAAGTAAAACTACTCCAAAGGTCCCCCAGGCACACACCTCCCAAAGAATAGTGCCCCCTTAAATGCCTGGGCCCAAAGTCAGTAGGCAAGAGGCTAGTGTGCAGTCCCCTCCAAAAACCCATGATCCAAATGTCCCAGTTGGGTCTGTCACAATGACCACATATGCTAAACCTACTACTGATTCCTAATCTGAAAAACCCAGCTTCAGCTATCATTTTTTTTTGTTTTGTTTTGTTTTATTGCTGCCTTTATCCCCAATTGGGGAGATTTCTTCTCCCCATTTGTGTCAGTTACACCTCTTTAGAATCAGGAAAATAAATGAGAAGAATGGGGTTCACTGGGACAAAAAGAAAAAAAAAACAGCAAGCAAAACCTGACCAAGGTTCTAATCTTGTCCCATTCTACTAAATAATTTGTATTTATTGCTGTTTTTGTCCTCATTGGAGAGATCTTTCATCAGTTCCTGATCCTCTGACCCTTTGACTCTGCAACAAGAAGGGGAGGGAAATTCCCTAAAAGGAACACATGCTTTCATAAAACTCTGACATAGTGTCTGGTCAATATTAACCCCTCGTCACTACATACATATCAAAAAGAAAAGCTTGGGCTGCAATTGGGCTTTAAATTTAAACTGAGCCCATAATCATAAGGATCCATTCACACAGTGCATTGCATGTGTATTAAAGTTAGCCATGAAAGACATGACTAAGAGGAGGAATAATCCTGGGAAAGAGTTTACATATGAGGTGGTAGTATAAGGCCGCGTACACACGCGGGGACTGTTCGCCCAACTTTGTCCGTCAAACAGTTTCGGCAAACAGTCCGCTCAAAATTAGCATGGACGGACATGGCCACACACGACGAACGAACAGTTTGCTGAAACCGTGCGCGATGACGTGAACGGCACGTACGACGGGACGAAAAATACGACATCCTATACACTGCATTATAACTTTCGGCGTGTAAATCCTTTCTGAGCATGCGCGGAACTTAGTTTGACGAACAAGCCTACACACGAGGGGACTGTTCGCTGAAACAAAGTTTCAGCGGACAGTTTTTCGGAATTTCCGAAAAACCTTGTTCAGCGGACTGTTCGCTGAAACTGTCCGCTGAAAGCCCACACACGAGCGGACTGTTTGCCGAAACACTGTTCAGCGGACAAAGTTGGGCGAACAGTCCCCGCGTGTGTACGCGGCCTAAGACAAAAATCTTACATTGATTGGTGGTCGTTCTCGGCAGGGACACAGTGCTGTTCAAAAGTCATTCTGGAAAAGTTGGCTAGAAAGAAAAGTTGTCTCTCTTGCATCATGACAGCTTTGAGGGTTGGTGGAAGATTTGTAATCAACACAAAATGGGAACTTTAAGGTGGTCTAGTGCTCGCTTTTGGCAGGTTGTTTTTGGTTCTACCAGAGGTTTGGTCCATTGATGAAGGTCAGCACATACTGTATATGTGTAGCACTCCCCCCAAAGTGGCTGCTGATTTTTACTGATTCTTCCCCAGTAAATACAGAGGCCACCAATCCACACAAGCAACAGTCCAGCTCTAATAAACCATCTAGGGGATGTCTTTTAAAAGTTTATTGCTTGCAGAACTTGAGGGAAGGGAGAGGAACTTGGCATGGGATACTTCAAAATGCTCAGAAGTAGTCATGTTTAGAGGACAGACCCTGCTAGCAGTGGTAGTAATAGTAGTAGTAGTTGAGTAGTAGTTGATACTTCAAAGCACTCAGAAGTAGTCGTGTTTGGAGGACAGTTTCTGCTAGCAGTGGTATTAATAGTAGTAGTATTTGAGAATAGTACAAGGCCCCACAGCTGAAAACCAAAGAGAAATGTTCTGGTTATCTAGCATCAGAGTGCAATTATCAGTATCCAATGCAGAGTCCAGCACACAGTCCCAAGGATCAGCTTAAGGTCACTACTCACAAGTCCCCAGTACAGCTGCCTCCACCCAGCCTCCTCCGGACACAAACCAAGTGAGTGAGATGGCAGGTCTCGGGACCAGATCCCTGATGGTATGATTCTGCAATCAGCTCTGTGCCAAGTCCATTTGAGCCTTTTATCCTGGCCTCTGGAGCAGTTGTGTAGCCCATGGGCTGCCTCAGAGCAGCAGCCCCTGCAACTCTGGAACCCCCCCTGGAAAGAAGGAACCCTGCTCTTCAGTAACAGACTATTTATCTACATTTCAGCCCCCTACTGGACACCTCTTCTCCAGGGATTGGCTGGAACTCCAAAAATATTCAGGCTGGTTCATTTTCCTCACCCACCCTAAACCCTCGATGCCTATTTCAGGAGTTAGTGGGGAAGCAATCAAACTCCCAGTCTGTTAGACCCTGAACATAAACAAATACTACTTTCTTGACTACAAAAGGATGCAGAACTAAATTTGCTTAGCAACCTATGCTACAAGGTTGCTAATCACCAATTCAGATCTGTCTTTGAGAAGGTGGGGGTGCGGCTGGGAACAGCAGTGGTGCTTAGTGCAAATTTTGGTTAGTGGACACTCAAAGACCCTCTCTTGGCAATACTTGTCTAAACCTGTCTTGGTAGGTTTTGTTTACTTTAATTTATGTTAATAGTTGCCAAATAAAGGGTTCTTGTTTAAATACACATCAGGCAGTCCAAGTCATTATATGGGAAAACTAATACGGTATCAACAAATCCATCAATCGTGAAACTAATTTTCTTACTTTAAGGCGTTGTAAAGGAAGGCCATACATTTTGAATAAGCTGACAAAAAAAACACATTAAAAAATGTACTTGCAGCATTTTCTGTAAAGTAGAGCACCATAACACATGCTATGTGCATTGTGGTACTGCAGTTATGTTGACAACTATAGTACAAGTGTGATGGGGTGCCATTCTAAATGAATGCACATTGACATGTTTGTCAATACCATGTTATACTGCACTATCTCAGTGCATCGGTTTTACTGCAATAACCTGAGATCGAATAATTAGCCAGGCAAAAAGGTTTGTCACAATAAAAGCAGCCGTTTCAAACCAATAATGACACCAACATGGACCATGCTTGTAAAAAAACAGTGTTCAAATGATCACACTGAGGACTATGAATCTGTCCATTGCCATGTTTTGCAAAAGCATCCTCAATCCCATTCCGGAGGTGGTTGTAAACACACCACTGCATTTTGCATCAAATATTTTAAACAAATATCCCTTCAGCCTTTCTAGCAAAAAAATACATTTTATCTTATGGTATACCTCCGCATTTTATGAGTAAACCTGCAGAGCAGTAACTAAATGCATATGCGTATCATTAATATTTATCATTTTAATAGTTTAAAAACATGTCAGTGTTTCATTTTGTTATTTTAGCTGACATAAGAAGTGCTGTAGCTTCTTCTTCTGGTCTTATCACAGGTTTTTGATTAAATTGATGGAAGTCATGCATTTTTAATGCACAGCCACAAATCATTTTTATCATGTTGTCTGTTTGCTACAGCGACATAGTTTGTACATACTGTAAGACAGAATAAAAATGACATTTTTTTTTTTTTTCAAAGGACTTTTACCCTGGTATATTAAACAGTCTTTTTTTTTGTTCATAAAAAAAGAGATTGCTGAGAAATTAAATTTAGTGTGATGTCGGGAATACTGTGATCATGCTGTCATGTTACTGCAGTTTTTTCAGACAGATTTTTTTAATGGAGTTAGTGTTTTATATTATTTAACATTAACCACCTCAATTGTAGACAAATATAAAGGTGACATTTAATACAATTTCATATCTTTTCAAAATTAATGAAATGTACTTTACATATAAGCAGCATAATTACGTCTTTATTCCAGCCTCTGCTATCCCTTGCATTACTTAGACAGGGAGAGGGAGGGGAGAATATTAGGAGCCAATTAATATCTTCTGCATGCACATATGCTAACAGTAAACATACTGACAGGAGGAGACAGCAGATTAATCAGAGCTGATGACTAAGGCAGCCCGTACATTAATCCACGGATTTCAAACAGGTGGTCCTCCAGCTGTTGCAGAACTACATGTCCCATGAAGCATTTGAAAATCTGACAGTTACAAGCATGACTCCCATAGGCCGAGGCATGATGGGACTTTTAGTTTTGCAACAGCTGGAGGGCCGCCAGTTTGACACCCCTGCACGATTTTTCATTTATTTTCTTTTAACCAGCAGCTTAAATGTAAAAAAAAATTAACCAATTCCCCCATTCATATATTTAATGTGAATGGGGGAATCACTTCTGCTGAGCCTTTGTATTCTGACAGTGGGGAGACTTCCCCACCATCAAAATTCACCAATTATATTTCAATAATTTTTATTGAAGTTAGAAGTAATACAGGAAACAAAAAACAAAAATAAGTAAAGCAAAAGAGAAATACAGCGCTGACATTGCATGTAGTAGCCTTCTAGTCCACAGTAGATGCATTCAATAACCAACAAATTGTAGGATTGAATATAACACTAAGACATAACAATAGATATAGAAAATATCAGGCCTCAGGGACTAGCCTCAATCCAGACACCCCAAATGGGATCTCACTGTGTCCAGGGTTGAGGACAATCTCCTATCAACATGTATGTAGGAAAATAGTAGTAAGAGTTATCCCTGAGGTTGTAACTAAACCGGTCAAATCACATAAAACTGACTTTAAGAAGAAACAAATAATATATCCAATCTTCCAGAATGAAGCAAACATAACATCACATATCAATTATCATAAGTACGCCGGATGCAGGTAAGCATAAAGCATAGGAAGCTATGGGCTTTGTAAAGAAGGAGAATACAAAGATAAGTAAAGAAAAAGGTAAAACAAAACACACGAAGGGGAGGAAAAAAAAAAGAAAAAGGGGGGGGGGACTTGTCTTCCCTCCACACACCCCGTCCCTCTCTCCCCCCCCCCTCCATCGAGGGGGGGGGGAGAGGTCCAGGGAGATGGTAGAACAAGGGTAGAAAGAACGGGTAGGGAAGCCTTATCATGTTATAGTTTTCAGATAAGTAAGGGTTGGGAATTGTTGAACCACTCCGTCCACGCCTCCCAAAGTGTTGCAGTTTTGGGTAGATGTCCCTCTGCAGTGACATACATACATTCATACATCCCATGCAAATGAGTGGTTCGTATAACGTCAGCACAGGAAATTGGGGCAGAGGATTTCCAATTTTGGGTCACTGTTAATCTAGCGGCTAGGCAAATGTGCGTTACTATGCATCTTAGCCTGTAAGGGTATTGTTCAATGCCAATGGTGAGTAAAGCCAGAGCGGGGTTTGGAGGGGTAGCAATGTGTGAGACTTCTGATATGAGATTGAATACATATGTCCAGAAAGGGACCAATTTGGGGCAGGACCAGAGGGTATGATATAGAGTTCCTGGGAGACCACAGTTTCTCCAACAGGTTGGATCTGTATTTTTATAGTAGGTGTGAAGATGGGTTGGGGTGAGGTACCACCTGAGATTAATTTTGTATGTGAGTTCCCAGAGGTTAGCAGATTTAGTCGCCGAGTTAACAGCTTTTATGGCAAGTGACCATTGATGCGATGAATATGTGTTGTCCATATCTTGTTCCCATTGTATCATGGGGGGCAGTTTGGCAAAGGACGTCTTTTCATTAAGTGTGGCGTAAAACAGAGAAATACCTTTGGTTGATGAATTATCACCTGTGAGATATTGCCAGGTTGGTCGTGGAATATGTACGTGGAGATGGGGATTCCGTATTAGGCAATGAGTTATTTGGAAATATTTGAAATAGTCGCGGGGAGGTAGATTAAATTCCTGTTTCAAGGAGGAAAAGGATTTTAGAAGGCCATCTTTATAGAGATCCGCTATGTGTGTGATCCCAGTGGCTTTCCAAGAATGCATATGCATGTCAGAGATCAGTAGACCAATGATATCTATCGGGAGAGGAACAGTGCAGTTGTTGGTATTCGTGTGTGTGTGTTTGACCAGATAGGCGAATGCCTTCACTGATGCTCTTATGGGGGGAGAGAGGAGTGTATCCCTCACCCTCAATTTAGGTGCAGAGAGGAGCCACGTTTGTAAATTTTTACCAGGTATTTGGGAGGTTTCTATGGAGCTCCAGTGGTTGTTAAGGTCAGGAGTAAACCATTCTTTGAGTTGTGCCAGTATGGCTGCGTGGTAGTAGTCCTTAATATTGATATAACCCATACCTCCCACCGTTTTGTGCTTCAGTAGGGTAGTGTATGCTATTCTAGTTTTTTTCCCTTGCCATACAAATTTCCTGAGTAATGTTTGGGTTTGTGTGAAGAAGGGTGCAGGTATGGGGATTGGTATTGCCCTAAACAGGTACAGTAACCGTGGAAGGTGGATCATTTTGAATGTTGCTAGTCTACCTGAGCTTGTGAGCATCAATTTAGATAATTTGTCGAGTTCCAGTGGGAGTTGGTTGAGAAAGGGGGTCAAATTGGCCTTAAACAAGTCGTTAGGACGAGAGGTGAGGGTGATACCTAGGTAGGTCAAAGAATCAGCGGCCCACGTATAATGGTAATAGTCTTTTAGGGACAGACATTGTTGTTCTGGCAGGACTAAGGGAAGTGCATAAGATTTAGAAACATTCACTTTGTAATATGAGACGAGACTAAATTCATCAAGTACTTGTTGTACCAAAGCCAGGGAAGAGGTGGGACGAGTCAAGGAAAAGATGACATCGTCAGCAAAAAGGCTGATCTTGTGGTTTGTATTGCCAATGTTAATACCATAAATGTTGGGATGGGATCTGATTTTAGCTGCCAGGGGTTCGATCATTAGGTCAAATATCAAAGGCGAGAGGGGGCATCCTTGTCGGGTGCCGTTTGTAATATGAAACGAAGTCGATAGCATTGAGGAACAGTAAACTTGGGCCGAAGGGTTGGAGTAAAGGGCTAAAATAGATGAGAGGATGTGGTTTTGAAATCCAAATTTCTCTAAGGTTAATTTTAAGTAATGCCAGTGAACCCTATCGAATGCCTTCTCCGCATCCAATGAGAGAAGCAGAGAAGGCACTCGATGGGTCACTGCATGATGGACAAGATTAATCATGCGTCGGGTGGCATCTGAGGTCTGACGACCTTTGACAAAACCCGATTGGTCAGGGTGTATCAACAGTGGCAATATGTCATCTAATCTCTTTGCAATAACTTTAGCGTACAATTTTATATCATGGTTCAGTAGTGAGATGGGACGAAAATTTTGAGTGAGATTAGGTTCCTTCCCTGGCTTTGGTATTGTTACAATTAACGCTTTTAACATCTCTTGCGGAAAGGAAGCAGAGGAGGGAGCAGAATTAAATAGGGGTATCATATGTGGAGTGAGGATTGTATTAAATTGTTTGTAGCACTCTCCTACAAAACCATCGGGACCGGGCGCTTTGCCATTAGGGAGAGTTTGGATAGCGGATTGAATTTCTAGTTGTGTGAAAGGGGCATTGAGTACCTCCAGTTGATGTGTAGTCAGACGGGGGAGATTCACTGAGTCTAAGAAATCCTGTATCTGCGTATGAGTGGGTTGGGTTTGGTTGGGATCAGCAGTTAGATTATATAGTTTGCCATAATAAACGCTGAAGGCATTAGCGATGTCTTGCGGGTTAGTCAGTTTGGAATTGGAGTCTGGGTGATGGATATAAGGTATGGGAGATCTAGTAATATGGCCTTTAATTTGGTGGGAGAGTAGCTTACCAGATTTGTTACCTGCAGCGTAAAATGTCATTTTATGCCGCCTTTGGATTTTGTCATGGTTCTCTAGTAAAAGGGCCCTAAGCTCCAGTCTCAGTGATATCAGTTCAGATTTAAGTGTCTGGGTAGGCTGGGCTTTGTTAAGCAAGTCAACAGTTTGTATACGTGTAAGAAGGGTATTCATCCGCTGCCTCCTTTGCTTAGCATCCCTAGCCCCAAGTTGAATAAAAATTCCCCGCATAAATGCTTTATGCGAGGCCCACAAAATATGCGGATCTGCAACAGAGTCTTTGTTACGAATGAAATATTCCTCCAATTCGTTTTTCAATATTTGAGCATAGGGTTCCGCTTGTAGAATTCTGGAATTCATTCTCCAAAGATATGCTGGTGAGTGCTTGATTTTGTCTTCCAAGGTTATACTCACAGGGGAGTGGTCTGACCATGTAGTTAGATGTATAGTAGAAGAGGATACATTTTGAAGAGTCCAGGGGTCTGTTAAAAAAAGGTCGATTCGGGAGTAAGAATTATGTCCTGGGGAAAAGTATGTGTAGTCTCTCTCATCTGCATGCTGACATCTCCAGATGTCTAGAAGGCGTAGATTGCTCAGCAAAGGGTTGAGCGCTAGTCTGCGTCTCTTAGGCTGAAAGGTCGAATCTAGTTCCGGATCAGGAGTGCTGTTGAAATCTCCACACCAGATTGTAGCTCCCTGCTTTTGGGCTTCAACTTTCTTATGTAGCTTACGTAAAAAACGAGATTGGTGTGTATTAGGCGCATACACGGTGACA
The DNA here is from genome assembly GCF_037356315.1 of Lithobates pipiens. NCBI lineage: Eukaryota > Metazoa > Chordata > Amphibia > Anura > Ranidae > Lithobates > Lithobates pipiens. Next base: position 530,050,411 of record NW_027507758.1, on the reverse strand, counting down.
AAAGTATAAGGAGCACCATTGATGGTGCAAGACAATATTATATATCGACCATCAGGGTCTGATGTGCCCTGGACAAGATGAAATGCTAGAGTGTTTTTGAAGGCTATAAGTACCCCTTTCCGTTTCTTTTCTGCATTAGCGGTGAAAATATTGCTGAATTCTCTGTTAGTGCATACCGGTGGGTTGCTTGCTTGGAAGTGCGTTTCTTGTACGCATAGAACGTCACACTTAGTGTGTTTGGTTAACGACCACAAAGACCGTCTCTTGGCAGGGTGGTTAAGCCCCTTCGCATTGATTGTGACAATGGTGATTGGCATGTGGAGTGCTTAATTGCCAAAAAAGAACAAAAAGGAACTGATAAGGTTGTTACCTTGGAAGGCGGTGGCCTAGAGGGGTCCGAAAGTTCAGTTAGTTGTGCTGGAAACCGGAATAGATCAAGAATAGGCACGTCCAGTCCAATGGGTGGAGGCTTCCGGGGTGCTGTGTAGGGTGGAGAGACAAGCAGGGAAGGAAGAGAAGTGGGAAAGGGGAGAGACACAAAAAAAAAAAAAAAGGTAAAAAAAAAAGGCACACAATTGTATCTAGGTAGACCAAAAAGCAAAGAGATTTGCGGGTAGTTGTAGCTTAGAAAGCTTTAAGGTACTGAAAACCGTGAACTGTAAAAGGTGTTTCTGTTGAGGATAAACCTCAGCGCTACAGCGCCTAGAAACACAAAAACTGGGGTAACGAGTCTTAAGACCTGGCATGAGCAGATGGCATCACCAAACGGCAAATAGAACGTATGAGCCCGTTCCTGAATGTTAAAGGGAAGCGTTGTTTTGGCTCCTGGGAGGCAGAGGTTGGGCTATTATAGAGCCTGTGTTACTTTGATCCATAGGTGCCTCGCCAGGGGAGGCAGGGACGATGCCCCATTTCTGTAAGAGATGCAAACCTTGCTGCATAGACGTTACAACATATTTCCTCCCGTCTCGGAGGACGGACAACTTGGCTGGTGCTATCCACTGGTATTGGAGCTGGTGGTTGCGGAGGGCTTTGGTGATCGTATTAAGCTGCCTCCTTCTGCTCAGAGTATGCTGTGAGAGGTCAGCATAGATTTGGAGACGATTGTATGGGTCTGGTAAATTTTCTAATCCCCTCATCCTGTGCATAAACTGCTCCTTAATGTGGTAGAAATGCACTCTAAGGATGACATCTCTAGGCACAGCGTCAGGTAAAAACGCGGGTTTTGGCAGCCTGTGAATGCGGTCAATGACAAGTTCTATATTTTTTGCCTCAGGGAGCACAGCTTTAATAAGGCCTTTTGCATAGGCAGGCAATTCAGTGTTTTGGACAGATTCCGGGACTCCTCTGATTTTAAAGTTGTTACGTCTGGCTCTGTCCTCTAAATCCGCCATTTTGTCCTTTATCCATGTAATATCCTGAGCTTGCGCCTCCTGAGTATCAATAATGTAATTTACTGTGCCTGTAATGTCCCCTACTGTAACCTCCATTTGTGTGATCCTGTCATCCATTGCTCCTATTTTACTACCAAAACTGTGCATGAGAGAGAACATATCTGACTGCAGCGAGCTCCTTAGAGACATGAGCATGTCCTTTAAGGTGGTGTCTATGACAGCCTGCCCGATGGTAGGGAATGCTGCTATGGCATCAGGTTGCTGGCTCTGCTGAGGGAAGGCCTGAGGCGTCCCATTAGTGAGGTCCCTGCACTGAGCTGTGCCTGTGTTGTCCAGGCGCATCTTAGCCTTAGCTGGGCTTTGGGCTGTGGGTGTCCCTGGAGGTGAGAGGGAAGGGTCTCCTCTGCTTACCGGAGGATGTGTCGATACGTACGTTTCACCCCCTCCTTCCGCGAGAATTGCGGCCTCTGCCTGTATGCTCCGTAGGTCCGCGCCGGCGCCATTTTGGGTTTTCCCCGCCGACGGCTGATACATGAACGCCGTTAATTTTCGGGGAAGCCGATCGTCTTTGCGCTTTAGCGACATCGCTGTGAGGCGGATCGGGAGTTCTCCCGGGATGCCAGAGGCTTGAAAGGCGGAATGGGTTCGTCGAGAGTCGCTTCGGATGCCGTCGGTGTGGAGAGCTCTCTCCTCAAGCTGCCATCTTAGTCACGCGCCGGCCACGCCCCCCAAAATTCACCAATTAGCACCACCGGTTATAGCTAGTGATAATTCTGTAGATGATCTTCAGTGGATTGACTTCTCTACAACCAGCCTGCCCATACATGTGATAACATACTGGGAATGTTCCCTTACCTGCACAATAGTTTAAAGAAGAAGTAAACCCTGATGGGTTTACTGCCTCTTTGTTTCCCTGCAAAGGCAAAGCATAATGGGCAACTATGCATCACCTTCGGGGTGAATTTGAGCCCAGACTGTGAGCCAAGCCTTCTCATCCTTCTCCTGACCTCACAAATACGCTTCTGGAAAAATGTTCAAACATTTCCATAGACACACTCCTAAACCTTGTGGGCAGCATTTTCAGAAGAGTTTAAAGCTGTTATAGCTGCAAAGGGTGGGCCAACTCAATATTGAACCCTACGGACTAATACTTTTGGTAATATAGTGCATATACATATAACGATGTGTGATTCAAATATACAGGCTCAATAAACAATTAACAGTGATACACAAATATATGAAATGTGACAAAGACTATCAAGTCCTTTCAACTTATCAGTGACTATAAATTAACTTTATCTTCAGTGTCAAAGTAACATCCAACACCAAACCGATTCCCAAGGGGGGGGGACAACAATTTTATTCTTCACGCAGAAATTATCGTTTTTTGACCGGTCCCAATTCGAGCCGTTCTAAAAATGTGGACTTCGTTAGAAAACGGATATACAAAATTAAACACATTTCAACAAAAATTTGTTAGTTTCATTCAGAGATTCCAATATTATTATTATTATTATTATTATTATTATTGCACAGTTTGCACAGAACTTTACAAATACATCTGAAAAACCAAAGATTATATATATTATTATATATATATATATAATCTTTGGTTTTATATATATATATATATATATATATATATATATATATATATATATATATATATATATATATATATAATCTTTGGTTTTTCAGAGATTCGGATGTATTTGTAAAGTGCTGCACAAAATTGGACAGATAGGGAACTTGTTATGTTGCCCTGCAGGGAAAAAGCACAAGATCACGTTAAAGTGTTTGTTACCACAACATTTCATATTTCTATATGTGCCTGCTATACAATGTACTAGTATGAAAAAGTATCCGGTTCTCTTTGTATTGCTTCTTTCATGTGAAATCTCTTTTTGTTCCTACCAGTCCCTCTGCTTTCCTATTAAAATTGACCACCCCAAGCAAGAGAGCACACCGTGGTCAGTTCTCTAGTTATGGTGGGAACTCAGCCTGTTCTCATCCAATGATCAGACTTGGCATCCTGACACGCCACCCCTTCCTGGCACAGCCATTCATTGGGAAGCTCAGTGTACTGTTGCTGCTCCTCCCTCCTTTTGTTGGCTTAAGACCAGTCCACTTTTTGCGATTCGGCACTGCGTCGCTTTAACTGACAATTGCGCGGTCGTCCGACGTTGCTCCCAAACAAACTTGATGTCCTTTTTTTTCCACAAATAGATATTTATTTTGGTGGTATTTGATCACCCCTGCGTTGTTTATTTTTTGCGCTATAAACAAAAATAGAGCGACAATTTTGAAAAAAACGCATTATTTTTTACTTTTTGTTAAAATAAATATCCCCCAAAAATATATAAAAAATATTTTTTTCCCTCAGCTAGGCCGATACGTATTCTTCTACATATTTTTGGTAAAAAAAATCACAATAAGCGATTATTTGCGCAAAAGTTATAGCGTTTACAAAATAGGGGATAGTTTTATGGCATTTTTATTAATAATTTTTTTTGACTAGTAATGGCGGCGATCAGCGATTTTTATTGTGACTGCGACATTATGGTGGACACATCGGACATTTTTGACACATTTTTGGGACCATTGTCATTTATACAGCAAACAGTGCTATACAAATGCAGTGATTCCTGTGTAAATGACACTGGCAGTGAAGGGGTTAACCAGGGGGTGGCAGTGTAGTGGTTAAGTGTTCCTAGGGGCGTGTTACTAACTGTGGGGGGCAGGGCTTTGTTTTAGTTTACACTGATCTCTGCTCCAATCACATAGAGCAGAGATCAGCGTCACTTGTTGCTAGGCAGAACGGGGAGATGCTATTTACAATGGCATCTCCTCGTTCAGCCGCCCTGTGTGACGATCGCGGGTATGTCCACGGCGATCGAGTCCGCGGGACCCGCGACCCGACTCACGGGGGTCCCGACCGGCAGGCGCTCGCAATGGTAGGGCGGCATTTAAAACTGGACATACCTATATGCCAATATGCCTGCCCGTGCCATTCTGCCGACGTACATCGGTGTGCGCCGGTCGGGAATATCTATACACAAATGTTTTGCCTTTCATTCCTATTTTAAACTGAATGGGTTGTTTTACAAGGAGATAGTTTACAATCACTTTAAGTGATCACACCATCCAGTGGTATTGCTTAGCTTTTTCTCGATTTACTAAAATGGTTTCTTATACATTTCAAATATGAATATAGCCTTCCAGGGTCAACCTTAACCACATCTATTTTGCGGATAAAGCTATGTTTTAATGGCACCCAGATCCTGGGACAATCTTGGAAATCCATAAAATATTGATAAGTATAAAGACATGGAGTGCAATTTACAAAAAAAATAAAGTTGGCATCTCCTTTTTAATGTGATTTAGCCTTTGCAGTGACAGAACAACAGAACAAATCATGAAATATTCAGTAGAGCAAGATATTCCAAGATGTTTTCATCTGGCAAAATGTATGATGTGTTTTCAGTATGCTTGGACTTTGTACAGATCTCCCAAGACAGATATTGAAAGTATGTCTTTTAACTCGATTAACAAAGTTAAACTCTCACTTCATCTCCCTTTCTTTTCAGTTTTCTTTAACATAAAAGAAGAACCATATTTGCTATAAGATAGATGTAGATACATTTGCACTGGCCCTAGTGCAAAACTTGGACTGGGCTCCTCACCTACAGATGCCCCCTGTTTAAGGCAGTGGTTCTCAACCTCAGTCCTTAAAGCGGGGTTCCACTCTAAAGTGGAACTTCCGCTGATCGGAACCCCCCCCCCCCCTCCGGTGTCACAATTGGCACCTTTCAGGGGGGAGGGGGGTGGAGATACCTGTCAAAGACAGGTATTTACACCCACTTCCGGGCATAGACTCCCGTGGGAGTCTACGCCATTTCCTGTCCTGCCGCGCTGTCTGCTGGGATACACACGGGTCTCAGAGACAGCGCGGACAATTCCTATTGCGCTGCGCAACTCGTGCATGCGCAGTAGGGAACCGGGAAGTGAAGCCGATTCGCTTCACTTCCTGATTCTCTCACCTAGAATGGTGGCGGCAGCAGCCGAGAGCCGAGCGATCGATCGGCCTCGGCTGCCGGCATCGCTGGAACCCGGGACAGGTGAGTGTCCATTTATTAAAAGTCAGCAGCTGTAGTATTTATAGCTGCTGGCTTTTAATATTTTTTTTGTAGGTGGAATCCCTCTTTAAGTACCCACAACTGTTTTAAATCAATATCAATGACATGGTATTGATAAGAGCTACTTTAGCTAAGGGAAGTTCCCAAAACATGGCCTGTAGGGGGTAGTTGAGGAATGAGGTTGAGAACCACTGGTTTATGCTGTCCCCTTTTATCTGCATTTCACTCACTCACAATAATAAACCAGGTAAAGCTAAGCAGATATAAAAGACACAAACCTATGCAGCCTGGGAGAGGAGGAGGCAGAACTGGGATCATTCAGGTGTCTCATGTGCAAATATTTTACAAGCAGCATGCTATTTAACCACTTAAGGACCGCCGTATTGCCATTATACGTCATCAGAATGGCACAGGCAGGCACAAGCACGTAGATGTACGTGCCTGCCTTCCAGCGGGTAGGGGGTCCGATCGGACCCCCTCCCGCTGGATACAGCGGTCCGTTTCCCTCCAGCAGCGATCCGTGATGAGGGGATGGCCGTTGGTTTCTGGCTACCCCCTCTGGATCACTCCTGGCCAATGACGAACTTCCTCCCACTGTGTATTGTTTACACAGGAAGGAGGAAGTGATGTCATTCTCCTCGGGGCGGTCTTTTTGACCGGACTACGAGGAGAAGACTAATAGTAAGTGTGCACCAACACTACACTGACATGTAGGTACACACAGGTACACAAACCCCCCCCGATCCCCCCCCCCGATCGCCCCCCGATCCCCCCCGCCCCCCCCCCCAGTCACAGTGTCACTGATTGCATTGATCATTTCTTTACTGATCAATGCATTCAGTGTTAGTTGTAAAAGTAAAAACTGTCAGGGCAGTTAGTGTTAGGTCCAGGGTAGCCCCCTATCACCCCCCACTAAAGATTTAACCCCCTGATTGCCTCTAGAGTTAACCCTTTCACCCCCTTTTGCCAGTGTCACTAAGCGATAATTTTTCTGATTGCTGCATCAGTGTCGCTAGTGTCGCTAGGTAGCTAGTTATTTTTTTAGGTTCACCGCCAGGTTTTTATATCGCTAGGTACCCCGATATACTACCCAATAATGGTTTTAACATCCTGATTACCCCTAGTTAACCCTTTCACCCCCTTTTGCCACTGTCACTAAGCGATCATTTTTCTGATCGCTGCATCAGTGTCGCTACTGTCGCTAGGTAGCTAGTTATTTTTTTAGGTTCACCGCCAGGTTTTTATAGCGCTAGGTACCCCGATATACTACCCAATAATGGTTTTAACATCCTGATTGCCCCTAGTTAACCCTTTCACCCCCTTTTGCCACTGTCACTAATCGATCATTTTTCTGATCGCTGCATTAGTGTCGCTACTGTCGCTAGGTAACTAGTTATTTTTTTAGGTTCACTGCCAGGTTTTTATATCACTAGGTACCCCGATATACTACCCAATAATGGTTTTAACATCCTGATTGCCCCTAGTTAACCCTTTCACCCCCTTTTGCCAGTGTCACTAAGCGATCATTTTTCTGATCGCTGCATCAGTGTCGCTACTGTCGCTAGGTAGCTAGTTATTTTTTTAGGTTCACCGCCAGGTTTTTATAGCGCTAGGTACCCCAATATACTGCCCAATAATGGTTTTAACATCCTGATTGCCCCTAGTTAACCCTTTCACCCCCTTTTGCCACTGTCACTAAGCGATCATTTTTCTGATCGCTGCATCAGTGTCGCTACTGTCGCTAGGTAGCTAGTTATTTTTTTAGGTTCACCGCCAGGTTTTTATAGCACTAGGTACCCCGATATACTACCCAATAATGGTTTTAACATCCTGATTGCCCCTAGTTAACCCTTTCACCCCCTTTTGCCAGTGTCACTAAGCGATCATTTTTCTGATCGCTGCATCAGTGTCGCTACTGTCGCTAGGTAGCTAGTTATTTTTTTAGGTTCACCGCCAGGTTTTTATATCGCTAGGTACCCCGATATACTACCCAATAATGGTTTTAACATCCTGATTGCCCCTAGTTAACCCTTTCACCCCCTTTTGCCAGTGTCACTAAGCGATAATTTTTCTGATCGCTGCATCAGTGTCGCTACTGTCGCTAGGTAGCTAGTTATTTTTTTAGGTTCACCGCCAGGTTTTTATAGCGCTAGGTACCCCGATATACTACCCAATAATGGTTTTAACCCCCTGATTGCCCCTAGTTAACCCTTTCACCAGCGATCACAGTATAAGTGTCACTGGTGACGCTGGTTAGCCAGTTAGTTATTTAGGTTCCCCGTCAGGTTTTTATATAGCGCCAGGGACCCCCATATACTACCTAATAAAAATTTGAACCCCCTGATTGCCCCTAGTTAACCCTTTCACCACTGATCACCGTATAAGTGTTACGGGTGACTCTGGTTAGTTTGCTTTTTATAGCATCAGGGCACCCACCATTTATTACCCAATAAAGGTTTAACCCCCTGATCACCCGGCGGGTGATTTCAATTAGGTTTTAGGGTCAGGGTCTGCGTCGCCCCAGGCAGCGCTAGGTTAGTGCCAGTACCGCTAACACCCACGCGCAAAGCATACACCTCCCGTAGTGGTATAGAATCTGAACAGATCAATATCTGATCTGATCAGATCTATACTAGCGTCCCCAGCAGTTCAGGGTTCCAAAAAAACGCATTGTTAGCGGGATCAGCCCAGATACCTGCTAGCACCTGCGTTTTGCCCCTCTGCCCAGCCCACCCAAGTGCAGTATCGATCGATCACTGTCACTTACAAAACACTAAACACATAACTGCAGCGATCGCAGAGTCAGGCCTGATCCCTGCGATCGCTAACAGTTTTTTTGGTAGCATTTTATATTTAAATCCGGAAGGCAGTGCTTGGTTTTCGGGGTCCCGTACGTGGCTAGGCTCCCAAAAAGTCCCCCACATGTGGTATCCCCGGACTCGGGAGAAGCAGCAGAATTTATTTTGGGGTGTAATTTGACTTCTGCCCATAGCATGTGTGAGCAATATATCATTTAGTGACAACTTTGTGCAAAAAAAAAAAAGTTTGTAATATTCCCGCAACTTTTGGCAAAATATAAAATATTCCATGGACTCAACATGCCTCTCAGTAAATAGCTTGGGGTGTCTACTTTCCAAAATGGGGTCATTTTGGGGGGTTTTGTGCTATTTTGGCATTTTATGGCCTTCGAAACTGTGATAGGTAGTGAGGAGTTAAATCAAAAATTTGCACCCTTAGAAATCCTGAAGGTGGTGATTGGATTTCGGGGTGCCGTGCGCGACTAGACTCCCAAAAAGTCCCACACATGTGGTATCCCCATACTCGGGAGAAGTAGCGGAATATATTTTGGGGTGCAATTCCATATATAACCATGGCATGTGTGAGCAATATATCATTTAGTGACAACTTTTTGTAAAAAAAAATGTATTTTTTATTTTTTGTCATTATTCAATCCCTTGGGACAAAAAAAAAATATTCAATGGTCTCAACATGGCCCTCAGCAAATAGCTTGGGGTGTCTACTTTCCAAAATGGGGTCATTTGGAGGGGTTTTGTGCCATCTTGGCATTTTATGGCCTTCAAAACTGTGATAGGTAGTGATAGGTAGTGAGGAGTAAAATAAAAAATGTATGCCCTTAGAAATCCTGAAGGCGGTGCTTGGATTTCGGGGTCCCGTACGCGGCTAGGCTCCCAAAAAGTCCCACACATGTGGTATCCCCGTACTCAGGAGAAGCAGCAGAATGTATTTTGGGGTGTCATTTCACATATGCCCATAGCATGTGTGAGCAATATATCATTTAGTGACAACTTTGTGCAAAAAAAAAAAAGTTTGTAATATTCCCGCAACTTGTGGCAAAATATAAAATATTCCATGGACTCAACATGCCTCTCAGTAAATAGCTTGGGGTGTCTTCTTTCCAAAATGGGGTCATTTTAGGGGGTTTTGTGCTATTTTGGCATTTTATGGCCTTCGAAACTGTGATAGGTAGTGAGGAGTTAAATCAAAAATTTGCACCCTTAGAAATCCTGAAGGTGGTGATTGGTTTTCAGGGTGCCGTGCACGAATAGACTCCCAAAAAGTCCCACACATGTGGTATCCCCATACTCGGGAGAAGTAGCGGAATATATTTTGGGGTGCAATTCCACATATAACCATGGCATGTGTGAGCAATATATCATTTAGTAACAACTTTTTGTAAAAAAAATTTTTTTTTGTCATTCAATCCCTTAGGACAAAAAAAAAATATTTAATGGGCTCAACATACTCATCAGCAATTTCCTTGGGGTGTCTACTTTCCAAAATGGGGTCATTTGGGGGGGGGTTTGTACTGCCCTGCCATTTTAGCACCTCAAGAAATGAGATAGGCAGTCATAAATTAAAAGCTGTGTAAATTCCAGAAAATGTACTCTAGTTTGTAGACGCTATAACTTTTGCGCAAACCAAAAAATATACACTTATTGACATTTTTTTTACTAAAGACATGTGGCTGAATAAATTTTGCCCTCAATGTATGACTAAAATTTAATTTATTCAATTTTTCTTATAACAAAAAGAAGAAAATATCTTTTTTTTTCAAAATTTTCGCTCTTTTTCCATTTATATCGCAAAAAAAAAAAATTGCAGAGGCAATCAAATACCATCAAAAGAAAGCTCTATTTGTGGGAAGAAAAGGACGCAAATTTCGTTTGGGTGCAATATTGCATGACCGCGCAATTACCAGTTAAAGCAGCGCAGTGCGAAATTGGAAAAAGACCTCTGGTCCTTAAGGTGTTTATTGGTCCGGAGCTGAAGTGGTTAAAGCCCGTACACACGATCTGACTTTTTGACAACAAACATGCAAATTAGCTGTTTTGGAGCAACATCCGACCGTGTGTACGCTCCATCGGACAAACTTTTTCAGTTTTCATCTGACTTTTGTTGGCTGTGCGAACGGACAAACTTTTTGACAACATAAGTCTGATGGAGCAAAGTCCGACTGTGTGTACGCAAAACCATCAGACTTTTGTACAAGGTAAAAACACGCATGCTCAGAACCAATGCAAAAGATCAGACAACAATACAGAAGTTGACCAAAGGTGGCACTGGAGTAATTGAACATCCTCTTTTGAAGTGTCATCAGTACGTTGAAACGTATTTCGTGTTTGTTGCCTAAAAAGTCAGATCGTGTGTATGCAATACAAACTTGTGGACTACGCCCTTTGTACAAAAGTCCACGGGAAAGTTTGTACAAAGTCCACGGGAAAGTTTGTACAAAGTCCAATGTGTATGAGGCTTAAAGTGGAAATAAACCCATGGATTTAAACAGTTAAAAAAAAAGGCATGCCGGGAATGCTAACTGCACATTGGCTGTGCTCTCAGCCAAACTACCAAACCATCCAATGGTTGGTGTCATAACGAATCACATGTGCAGCACCATAGCAGTTGAAGATTAAACAGAAGCAAAGATGGCAGCTTTCTTGGCTGAAAATGATAGGGGAGTTTACTTCCACTTTAAGAGGAAAATACAAGAGGAACAGGGGTATGATATCACCAGTCTGTTGCTGCTCTTTCACTGCTCAGTCTGATGTCAGGTGATGGAGGAGCAGCACCCTATTCCTTAACCATTTCAATACTGGGCACTTTTATCCCCTTCCTGCCAAGGCCAATTTTCAGCTTTTAGCACTGTCACACTTTGAATGACAATTGCGGTCATGCAACACTGTACCTACATTTTTATCATTTTGTTCACACAAATAGAGCTTTCTTTTGGTGGTATTTAATCACCAGTTTTTTTTATTTTTTTTTTTTATTTTTTTACTTTTTTACTAAATAAATGAAAAAAAAAAAAAAAAAATACATGTTTTTCTTTGTTTCTGTAATAAAATATTGCAAATAAAAAATTTTTCTTCATAAATTTAGGGCAACATTTATTCTGCTACATTTCTTTGGTGAAAATAACCCAAATCAATTTATATCATTGATTCTGTAGGAAAATTTGGTATATATCTGAAAATTGATCAATCCTGATGTACGGCCTATTTAATTTCTTAAGGCCCAAAAATGGACAGTACAAATATCCCCCAAATGGAAGCCATCCATTGTTTATAACTGTCATCTGACATGCTGTGATTGGTTACAGCAGTAACGTGGTACTGGGCCGGTACAGTGATCAGTCATCGGCTGTGTCCAGTGGACCCAGCTGATGACAGATCACGCTTCTGCGTGGCACGATCTGGGAGAAAGTGATCCGATGTCCGCCCGGATCAAGGAGAGGTTCATTATGCCATAGGCCGAGTGGGAACAGGTTAAAGTGTCAGCACATGTATAAAGCAGAGTCTGATTATCTTCTAGTGCTACTCCTCCCTCTCCCAGGCGAAGAACCCTGCTGAGGCATTATTCCATAGTTACAGTCCGGTTTACATCCAGACATGGGTTATCCTCAATGATTGGTTCCAATACATAGACAGACCACAATGTTTGACCTCCTCCAGCATATATCAGCTCAGGAGCAGGAAGTGACACATGCAAAGGAAGGCACACCACACCATATTAACCCCCGTAACACCAAACATTTACTCCTTTTTGCAATATACGCACAACATTTTAGGCACCTGCCTGCAAACATGTTAATGCATGTCAACATATATGATGTACATTATGCTTAGGTATGAAGCCAGTCTAACACTTTTTCTTTGATTTAAAGGGGATAGAGGAGTTTCTAAAATAAAAATGATATTGAAACAGAGATGTTGGTAATAAACAGTGTTCTGTCGTTACTAAACCCAGAATACCACAATGATCCAGTGCCTGGTTTTAATACTCAGCAATATGCAGAACAATAATGTGCAAACACCAGCCGAGCCAGAGAAGCAGACACAGCAAAATAATGGAAAACAATGGAAGGAATCGCAGCGTGACTGCTAATCTGATTCCAGCAGCTAGCACACCTTTTTTTTGAGCCTATGGCCATACCAATCCAACATCTACAGATTCTGCCTTTCAGCCATTACAACAAGAATTTACAATCCATGGTAAGCATTGACAGTGCTGGCATATCTTCAAAGGCAGAAAATCCCAGTCATTACAGCATGTTCCCTGAAATATGGCAGTGTATCATGTCTCTTAGGGCAAATGTTTATTAGCTTTTAATGAACAGCCTAGGGCCAGCAGGTCTTCTGTTCAACTGTACAAATTGCTGGGACATCCAAGCTCCATAACAATTTGATTATGAATGCAATAAAAATGTCACACAACTAGATTCATACATCTGCTCTGGATTTATGCAAATGTGTTGATTGTAGGAATCTTTCCCTAAAGTTCAGTTAGGGGCAGAAAGATGCTTCAACGCTTGTGTCCCTTCCCTGCATTGCCTTGCACATACATGTGTTGGTTTAATGTAGAACTAAAGGCATTTTTTTTTCTCATTTTGGATAGAGCAAGGAAGGGTTAAAACCCCAATCAGTTTTTTTTTCTATTTGTGTCCCATTGAGAAGATTTCCCTTCACTTCCTGTCAAATAGTCACAATAAGAAGTAGTTGGTAATGCTGTTCCCCTCTTTTTGATTTTTTTGATTCTTTAGATATGTTTTTATGGACTTAAAGTGGAGTTCCACCCAAAAGTGGAACTTCCTCTGATCTGATACAGGTATCTGCACCCACTTTTGGGAATAGACTTCCGCAGGAGTCACGCCCTTCCTGCACCCCCCTGCTATCTCCTGGGAAACACACAGGTCCCAGGAGATAGCGGGGACCACTTACGACACGCGGCGCGACTCGCGCATTCGCAGCAGAGAACTGGGAAGTGAAGCCGAAGCGATTCACTTCCTGATTCCCTCACCGAGAATGGTGCCGAACAGCGATTGCTCGGCTTTGGCTGCCGACATCGATCGACTAAAGGAAAGGTAAGTGTCAATTTATTAACAGTCAGCAGCTGCAGTATTTGTAGCTGCTGGCTTTTAATCATTTTTTTTTTTAGGTGGACTCCCTCTTTAACCATTTCAATGCTGGGCACTTTCCCCCTTCCTGCCCAAGCCAATTTTCAGATTGCAGTGCTGTAGCTGTTTAACCACATGCTGACCGGGCCATAGCCGTAAGACAGCTACAGCGCGGTCGGCTTATTCTGGGAGGGTGTCCATGGATGTCCTCCCAGAATCTTGCTCCCACGCGCCCCCCGTGACCATCACGGTTCACGGTAAACGGCCGCTGATGCTGTGATCGCTCCGTCAAATGATGCAGCAATCACTTGTAAACAAACCTGCATCACGTCATGACGCCGGTTCCTCCCTCCCCTCTCTGTACCGATCAGTACAGTGAGAGGGGGAGAGATGGCAGCAGCGCTGTGGGCTGGATGTGAAGTGCCCACAGCGCTGCTCAGTGCATATAATCTGCAGTAATCTGCCCATACTGTGCAATGCTCTGCCAATACTCTGCAAATACTCTGCAACACTGCAATACTCTGCCAATACTTTGTCAATACTCTGCCAATAACCTGCAACACTGCAATACTCTGCCAATACTCTGCAACACTGCAATACTCTTACAATACTCTGCCAATACCCGTCAATACTCTGGCAATAAATGTAAAAACTTTTAGTTTTTTTACCAAATTTTCAGTCTTTTTTGCTACACTGTACCCAAGCAACATTTGTATCATTTTGTTCCCACAAATAGAGTTTTCTTTTGGTGGTATTTTATCACCTCTGGGGTTTTTATTTTTTGCTAAACAAAAATTTAGACAAAATTCTAACAAAAATTTTGAAAAAAAAAGTTTTTCTACGTTTCTGTTATAAAATTTTTCGAAATAAGTACATTTCTGCTTCACTAGTGGGCACTGATGAGGCTGCACTGATGGTCACTGATAAGGTGGCACTGATGAGCACGGATGAGGTGGCACCAATGAGATGGCACTGATGAGGTGGCACTGATGATGGGCACTGATATGTGACACTGATAGGCGGCACTGATGGGCACTCTGATTTGCAGCACTGATGGGCATTCATAGAAGGCACAGATGGGCACTCATAAGTAGCACTGATGGGTGGCACTGATGGGCACTGAAAGGCTGCATTGATGGGTACTTATGGGTGGCATTGATGGGCACTGATAGGTGGCACTGACAGCACTGATAGATGGGCACTGATGGGCATGGATGGGCACTGATAGGTGTCACTGATAGACACTGATGAGTGGCACTGATTTAAACTGGTAGATGACATATTGGCATAACAAGTGTTTGGGGACCTGGGTCCTGCCCCAGGGGACATGCATCAATTAAAAAAAAACGTTTAAAAACTGCCATTTTTTCGGGAGCAGTGATTTTAATAATGCTTAAAGTGAAACAATAAAAGTGTAATATTCCTTTAAATTTCATACCTGGGGGGTGTCTATAGTATGCCTGTAAAGGGGAGCATGTTTCCTGTGCTTAGAACTGTCCCTGCACAAAGTGTCATTTCTGCAGGGAAAAAAAATAATTGAAACGCACTCGCGGCTATAATGAATTGTGATCAGATCACCCATCGCTGGACCCTGGAGAGATGATCAAGATGGATAGCAAGAGTGGATTACCACCACTGGAATCTTTTTTTTTATTTTTAATAAAGGACTTTTCCCAACGGTGTGTGTGTGTTTTTTAACATTTTTTTTACACTTTCTTTGTGAAATGGTAGGGGTACTTTTGTACCCCCTTACCATTTCAAACAGGGGGGGATCTGGGGGTCTCCTTGTTAAAGGGGGCTTCCAGATTCTGATAATCCCCCCGCCTGCAGACCCTCACAACCACCGGCCAGGGTTGTGGGGATCAGGCCATTGTCCCCATCAACATGGGGACATGGTGCTTTGAGGGGTCACAGACCCCCAAAGCATCCTCCCAATGTTGAGGGTATGTGGCCTGGTATGGTTCAGGAGGGGGGGCGCTCACCCGTCCCACCTCTTTTCCTGCGGCCTGCCAGGTTGCGTGCTCGGATAAAGGGTCTGGTATGGATTTTTGGGGAGAACTCCACACCATTTTTTTTTTATTTGGCGTGGAGTTCCCCTTAAAATCCATACCAGACCGGAAGGGCTTGGTAATTGAATTTCGGGGAACCCCACGTTTTTTTTTTTTATCAATGACTTTCAATGACTGTTCTCTGTATTACGGGGAGCCTACAATTCATTATAGCCACAATTGCTTTTAAATTACTTTTTTCCTGCAGAAATTACACTTTGTGCAGGGACAGTTCTAAACATAGGAAACATGCGCCCCTTTACAGGCATACTATACACACAAAATTTAAAGGAATATTACATTCTTATTGTTTCACTTTAAGCATTATTAAAATCACTGCTCTTGAAAAAACAGCCATTTTTAAAACTTTTTTTTTTGCATTGATACATGTCACCTGGGGCAGGACCCAGGTCCCCAAACACTTTTTAGGACAATAACTTGCATATTAGCCTTTAAAATTAGCACTTTTGATTTTGAATGTTTGAGTCCCATAGACCTTAATATTGTTCTTTCATAGGGTTTGTGATCTTTCACACAAAGTTTAGGTCTGTTCGCAGGTTCTGGTGCAAACTGAACCGGGAGGTGTTCGGCTCATCCTTAGTGGGCACTGATTGGCATTATGTGTGGGCACACATTGGCATCATGTGTGGGCACACATTGCCACACATGGCCACAAGAGATGCCATACCTGGTGGTCATCAGTGGTGGCCATCCCTGGTGGTCCTGGTGGCATCCCTGGTGGTCCTGGGTGGGCATCCATGATGGGGGCTGCACTGATAAACAATCAGCACAGAACCCTCTGTTAGAGGAGCAGCTGATCTGTCAGATGCGAGTGAGGAAAAACTTAT
Source organism: Lithobates pipiens (assembly GCF_037356315.1). Taxonomy (NCBI): domain Eukaryota; kingdom Metazoa; phylum Chordata; class Amphibia; order Anura; family Ranidae; genus Lithobates; species Lithobates pipiens. The sequence goes on along the minus strand of NW_027507758.1, from coordinate 530,034,073 downwards.
AAACAGCTCTTCCTTTTTACATCGTGATAAGCTGTGCTTTGACACGACTGGTCACGTGGTAAAGAGTCTCCATTTGAGAGACTGGATTCACGCATGTGGCTCACAGCAGGAGTCTGGTGCATCCCCATTCACTGTTTCAGGTCCAATTTCAGCCCAAATTTTTGGCTGAATTTAGACCTGAAATAGACCAAAGGATGCATAGGGCTCCTGTGCAAATTTGCGCCGGTGCGGCAGCAGAGATGTGTGAACCGGCTCCATAGAGAGCTGGTCAAAATCTCCTGCTATTGTGAATTGGAATGCATGAACCCAGTCTAAAGCCCCATACACACTATCAGATTATCTGCTGAGTTTTTCCTTCAGATTTACCAAAACCATATAATATGAGGACAAACCTTAGGAGTTTCAATGTGTATGCAATCAGGCAGGCCCTTCTACTACATGGTTTTGGTAAATCTGAAGGAAAAACTCAGCAGATAATCTGATAGTGTGTATGGGGCTTAAATGACAACATAAAAACTTTGCAGCTGTCAGCACTCCACTCAACAAACCATTGTGAACAGATATGTATAAAAAAAGTGCAGCTCTAAAAATAATGTAAAGTAACAGTGATATTATCACAGAACCATATATCATAAGAGCAAAGTGCCAAGTATCAAAGAAAATGGAAAGAAAAGAAAAAATTAAGTCCATATATACAAAAAAATTCATATATCCAGAAAAGTCCAAGGTGAAAAAATTCCAGTGTGTTTGAAGTGATTATAAATGCCAGTGTAAACAGTTCTTATAAAACCCCCTTAGGCCGCGTACACACGGGCGGACTGTTCGCCCAACTTTGTCCGCTGAACAGTGTTTGGGCGGACAGTCCGCTCGTGTGTGGGCTTTCAGCGGACAGTTTCAGCGGACAGTTGGACGGACAAGGTTTTTCGGAAATTCCGTAAAACTGTCCGCTGAAACCTTGTTTCAGCGAACAGTCCGCTCGTGTGTAGGCTTGTTCGTCAAACAAAGTTGCGCGCATGCTCAGAAAGGATTTTCACGCCGAAAGTTATAATGCAGTGTATAGGACGTCGTATTTTTCGTCCCGTCGTACGTGCCGTTCACGTCATCGCGCACGGTTTCAGCAAACTGTTCGTTCGTCGTGTGTGGCCATGTCCGTCCATGCTAATTTTGAGCGGACTGTTTGCCGAAACTGTTTGACGGACAAAGTTGGGCGAACAGTCCGCCCGTGTGTACGCGGCCTCAGAAGGGTATTGCGCTTACCATCTCTGATGTACTTTGCACTGCTGGCTGATCAGGTAAAGTTTTAAACCATCCGGACTGCTTCTACTAATCATGATTCAATATACTGTATTTTTTCATTTATGGGCTTTATCCCCATAACGCAACTCTATATCTATTATACCGTATTTATCGGCGTATAACACGCACCCCAAGTTTAGGAGGGAATTTAAAAGAAAAAAACTTTTAGGAGGGAAGTTTAAGGAAAAAAACTTACATTTAAATGCACATCAATGCATCCTTGTCAGTATCATTTGCAGCCTTGCATTGCAGCCTTGCATTGCAGCCTTGCATTGCAGCCTTCCATTGCAGTCTTGCATTGCAGCCTTGCATTGCATCCTTCCATTGCAGTCTTGCATTGCAACCTTGCATTGCAGCCTTCCATTGCAACCTTGCAGGCCTGTCTCCTTGCCATTTTAAAAATGGCACCGGCGAGATACAGAGCGGATGTCCTGTGTATCTCGGTGGCGCTCGTTCTCGGCCGTTCTCTGTGGCTTTTGGGTATTTTCGGTCCTTCTCTCCTATTTTCGGCCGCACTCGACTGTTCTCGAAAGCCAAAAGCCACCGAGAATGGCCAAATGTGGCCGAAAATAGCCGAGGACAGCCGAAAATAGCCGTCAACGGCCGAATATACTCGAGAATGGCCGAAAATACCTTAAAGCCGCCAGGAGCGGCAGAAAAGATTAGGAAGGGCAGGGGATTGGCGTATAACACACACCCCCGATTTCCCCCTAATTTTAGGGGAAAAAAAGTGTGTGTTATACGTCGATAAATACGGTATATGTTTTCTTTAGATAAATTGCTTATTCCAGTCCGAAGTAACACACCTGTATTCAGCCAAGGCTTTCTATATACCATTTATTTTGGGTCCTAGGAGGTTCCTTATTTATGGTCATCACCCAGATAACTTCATTTGTTACTGTTGTTTGGGGTATTACATTGATACCATCTTCACTCCAAGAGATTCCACTGAGTACATACAATCAAAGTATGCATAGGATTATTATTATCTCCCTTACTTTTAATTTAGGGGCTTTGTATTCATGCTCCCTTTATTAGAAATTCAACTACTGTTTAATTGAATTATATATGTTTGATATTGCTTGTTGAAGTCAGCGCTGAGATCCATATGCCTTCCATTTGCCCTGGCGCTTTTGGGGATTTGCTGGTCGTCATTGGTGCCTCACTCAGTGGGCTGCTTTACCTGCTTTTTGGCACACTTTCCATTGGTGTTTTAATCCTTTTTGCTTTTGAGCTAAGATTCCCACTGGTTTAATCATCAGCACATAGGGCCAGTATGTGTATTGATAATGTATACATATGACTTATGTATAACTATCATTGAATCATGTTCATGTTTGTAATTGTGCATAATTTGTAATTTTAGATAAAATTTGAAACCAATTTGAAACAGTAAAACCTATTTCCCTGAAGAAGACCTGCATTTACAATTTCTGTTGAAATGCATTGGATTTCTTCTGTCCCATTCCCATGGACAGTTAACCTCTAGGTTATCAACTGGTTTGATTTCATACTGTTATCCACATCATGTGCTTGTTTTTATGTTATTTAATTTTTACATGATATTTCATCAATAAATTGTATATTTTTCATAGGATGGGGGGGCGGGATCTGGGGGCCCCCTTATTAAAGGGGGCTCCCGGATTCCGATAAGCCCCCCGCCTGCAGACCCCGACAACCAACGGCCAGGGTTGTCGGGAAGAGGCCCTTGTCCTCATCAACATGGGGACAAGGTGATATTGAGGGCATGTGGCCTGGTACGGCTCAGGAGGGGGGGGGGGGCGCTCGCTCGTCCCCACCCCTTTTCCTGGCCGGCCAGGTAGCATGCTCGGATAAGGGTCTGGTATGGATCTGGGGGGGACCCCCACGCAGTTTTTTCGGCGTAGGGGGTTCCCCCTAGAATCCATACCAGACCTAAGGACCTGGTATGCTTTTGGAGGGGGAACCCATGCCATTTTTTTTATAAATTTGACGTGGAGTTCCCTCTTGAGTGCTGATAATTCTGTCAGAGTCTCCTCTGTATAGACAGAGATCCGACTTGTAGGCGACCTCCATTGAAATCAATGGGTACCAGTCGCCTACAAGTCGGATTGAAGTAGTACAGGAACCTTTTCTGAAGTCGGAGCGACTTCAGTAGTGTGCATTAAGACGGTTCTCATTCACTTACATTGATTTTTACATGTTGTCTGACCTGAGGCGACTAGGGGTGACCTGAAGTCGGATCTGAGTCGCCCCTGTGTGAACCGGCTCTTAGAGAAGGAAGGGCTGAGCCTAGCCCTGACACAGGTTTCGGGAACAGCCAGCACAATGATTATGCAGGTGTGAGTGGGTCTTTTTGTAGAATCAGGACCATGGTTCTGGGCTCCACCCTCCTGAGCATTCCAGATATGCAAGAGAGAAGCCAGAGGGCTGCATGTTGCAGTCTGTGATGAAGCAGAGGACCGAAGCCTGTAGGCTGGGCTGGGCTGGAGCAATATTAAAACTGTGAAAAAAAGAATGCTAACTGAAGTACATTGTTTGAACATGAATACCGGACCCCTGTTACATGGTAAAGAAGACCAAGGCAAAGGCGTGAGCAATGCTGCTGCTAAAAAGAGCCAGGAGGCTGAACATTATTTTATGTTAATGGTGGAAACACCCTGCATAGGAAACCTAGATTGTTTGGACATTTTCTTTCTTACTAATAAAAGTGGGCAAACAAGCCCTTAAACGGTATAACTGGTGTAGACTCTGCTCACTGGTAAGCTCTACACTGAGCTAATCAACCCCAAAACATTACAATATGATTGCTGGAGAGGGCTGCTTGGAGTAAGGGCTAAGGCATGCTTTCCTGCTGTGGGGACAACAGTGCTGTATCTTATTGATGGGGTCATGGGGAGGTCTGAGGGTGAGAGCGTCGGCCATCTGTGGAGAGATAAAGTGCATGTGATCTGTGTAATTTGAAATTATACCTGTTTAGTAAGAGGCACTATTACTTGAGAAGCACTTTATGTACTGGAACACCTTCATAAAATAGTATTTTGAGCATGGAGCATTTTGATTGCACAAACCTTATCATGGATTTTATGTTTATATGATTATATGTTTATATAATTTTTTGAATTTAATGAAACATGCACTATATTGCCAAAAGTATTGGGACACATGCCTTTACACAAACTTTAATGGCATCCCAGTCTTAGTCCGTAGGGTTCAATATTGAGTTGGCCCACCCTTTGCAGCTATTACAGCTTCAACTCTTCTGGGAAGGCTGTTCACAAGGTTTGGGGGTGTATCTATGGGAATGTTTGACTATTCTTCCAGAAGCGTATTTGTGAGGTCAGGCACTGATGTTGGCCTGGTTCGCAGTCTCCGCTCTAATTCATCCCAAAGGTGTTCTATCAGGTTGAGGTCAGGACTCTGAGTAAGCCAGTCATGTTCCTCCACGCCAAACTCGCTCATCCATGTCTTTATGGGCCTTGCTTTGTGCACCGATGTGCAGTCATGCTGGAACAGGAAGGGGCCATCCCAAAGACCCACAAAGTTGGGAGCATGAAATTGTCCAAAATGTCTTGATATGCTGATGCCTTAAGAGTTCCCTTCACTGGAACTAAGGGCCAGGCCCAACCCCTGAAAATAACACTACACCATAATACCCTTCCACCAAATGATTTGGACCAGTGCACAAAGAAAGGTCCATAAAGGCATGGATGAGTGAGGTGGGTCAACTCAATATTGAACCCTATGGTCTAAGACTGGGATGCCATTAAAGTTCATTTGTAGTCAGAGTCTTCAAGCGGGAAATGCGATACCCCTAAGAACCTAAGCCTGAGGTGTGCCTTGGCCTAGCTGGTCAGTATGCCTGAAAAGAGGGCATACCCTGAATGTAAGAATAAGAAAATACTATGAGTATGTATGAAAAGCTGGGGGAACGGGTGGGTGGGAACCCAGAAATGCCGACAACACTGGCCCTGACAGAGCAGGAGGATTAAATAGCCCTCTCAGGCTCCTTCTACAAATACCGGCCAGCCTTTACACTTATAGTCAGAGTCTCCAAGCGGGAAATGCGATACCCCTAAGAACCTAGGCCTGAGGTGTGCCTTGGCCTAGGTGGTCAGTATGCCTGAAAAGAGGGCAAAAAGACACAAATTTAGGTGAAGAAGGGAAGGTAAAGAACGATCACGGATAATGGCGTGCGCCGGATGGCAACCGTAAATATCCAGCAAGTATCCTGAAAGTATCCGCTGTGACAAGAGAACACACCGACTCCTGACTTGATGATGAGAAGGAACCCCCTATAGAACCTACAAAACTATCCCGAACCCAACTGAACATCCCGTGAAAGATTGGATTGAGCCTAATGCCCGAGACACCCAGACCCGTGAAATGTGAAATGGGAGGAATACGTGGGGGGGGGGGGGGGAGGAACAAGGCCTGGCCCAAGGAACCCCTGCAAATGATGGTCAAGAAAATCGCAATACTTCAACGAACACCAGTGAAATAACTCAGAGACACTCCCCCCCTCCAATCCCTGGCCTACCCATACTTAATCTGAGGAAGTGAGGGGGTGAGTGCCAAAAAAAGACCACTAGCAGGAGTGTGAAAAACTGGATACCTGAAGGATGCGATAGAGTAAGCGGATAAGGCACATGCACCATGGCAATAACATCGAACGTGGAGAAACCATGCCAGACATAGGACACTGGTCCCACCGGATACGATCGGGTCATGTTTCAGCCTGAGACCTAATAGCTGAGTCAGAATCCTGAACCGAGGAAGGAGGGAGGCTTCCTCGGTTCAGGATTCTGCTAGTGGTCTTTTTTTGGCACTCACCCTCTCACTTCCCCAATGCATGAATCTATCTATCTATTGGTGCTAGAGGGGGTGGCAGGAGAGAGGGGGCAGCGCCCGTGCACCCTTATGGACACACCGTCACTGCTCAAAAGTGTTTCCTATTTAAAATATTTATTAAGGCAACTCTAATTGAACTTTATATAATCCACTTATATATTCTTTACAAAGAATCATTTTTCAACTAGGGATGTGAAATTACAATCCTTTTAAATGAACAGGGTTGCCAATAAAAAGAAAAGCTTTTCCTTGAACTCTTACCATCCTTCCTTTCAAATTATACATATAATGGAAGGCCCTATACAGTCTGCTGAAACAAGAAGGTACATAGCATCAGAATTGTATTACAACTGTGTTACCATTTAGAAGTCGAGGTTGCATTTGCATAAAGGAACAGTGGGGTTATTTACTATGGGTAAATCCACTTTGCACTACAAGTGCACTTGGAAGTGTAGATCTGAGGGGGAAATGCAAGGAAAATAAAAAACAGCATTTTTGCTTGCACATGTTTGGATGATTAAACAAGCAGAGCTTAACCTCATTTCAGATCTTCCCCTCAGATCTACAGCAATCTACAGCGACTGCACTTCCAAGTGCACTTCCAAATGCACTTTCAGGGCATTTGCAGTGCAAAGTGTATTTGCCTTTAGTAAATCAACACATAGGGGGTTATTTACTAAAGGCAAATCCACTTTGCACTACAAGTGCACTTGGAAGTAAAGTCGCTGTAGATCTGAGGGGGACATGCAAGGAAAATAAAAAACAGCATTTTTGCTTGTACATGATTGGATGTTAAAATCAGCAGAGTTTCCCCTCATTTCAGATCTTCCCCTCAGATTTAAAGCGGCTGCACTTCCAAGTGCACTTGTAGTGCGCAGTGGCTTTGCCTTTAGTAAATCAACCCCAGTGTGTCAGACCTCTGCAGAGAGTCCAGTGCTTCCACACAGAGAGCGAGGGTTCTTCTCTGCAGTGTATTGGCAGGGAACAGGCTTTTCTACTTAGGCTGTGGCTGCTTTCAAATGAATACAAACTGCAACATTTTGCACAGTTTTTTACACCCGGAATGTCGATAGCTGATTTAAGCTAAAAATTCAGTTGGTGCTCACACACTGACGGATTAAAATATGCCAGATCAGCAGAATTTTCTAGGAACTGGGTAGTTTGCGTGTGGCGACTTATATAGGGACATCGCCGGATGATGTCCCCACCCATTATGATGTCACAGTCCCAGAGGATGCTGGGACTGTGACATCATAATGGGTGGGGACATCATCCGGTGATGTCCCTATATAAGTCGCTGCACGCCGCGTCTCTGTCATTGTGAGTGGAGACAGTGACGAGGCAACATCTCCTGAAGAGAAGAAGAGAAGAACAGAAGGTGGCGGCAGCGGTGACAGAAGACCGGGCCACCGCTTGCAAAAGAGCTAGAAGAAGGCGCGGTGGCCCAGCAAGAAGAACCGAAGAGGGGGACAAGACCCCCGAAGTCGGAAGAAGAGGGCGGCGGCGAAGAAGAAGAAAGCCGGGCTCCTCCGCTAGTAAAAGAGCTAAGGCCCCCGCGTGCCCCCCCTTCCCCAAGGCACCCCCCCATGTTGAGGGCATGCGGCCTGGTACGGCTCAGGAGGGGGGGGGGGGGGGGGCGCTCGCTCGTCCCCACCCCCTTTCCTGGCCGGCCAGGTAGCGTGCTCGGACAAGGGTCTGATGTGGACCTGGGGGGACCCCCACGCCAATTTTTTCGGCGTTGGGGTTCCCCTTTAAGTCCATACCAGGTGGAGGGGCCGGTGACGTCTCCTTCGCGGGCCCCGCCTACCTGGAAACGCGCTCAAAATGAGCGGACTTTCCTCCTCGTGTGTGGGCGAGTCCGTTCATTTCAAAAGTACGGCGGATAGTCCGGCGGACTTAGTACGCCATATTAGTCCGTTGAAAAAGTGCCATGTGTGGGCAAGTAGCCCGTTCGGAAAGTCCGGCGGACAGTCCAGCGGGAAGTCCACCGGACTAAGTCCGCCGGATAGTCCGCTACGTCTGTACGCGGCATAAGCATTGCATGTTCATTTTGCAATAAAGACCTACCTGCTTGCAGATTTTCATCATTTACATTTAGTTTTGCTTTTAATGTGGTGGCTGCATTATTTTCTTTTTTTTAGAATTTTTTTCTTTATTTTCACCAGGGGATTAACCCAGTAAAATACTTCCTGTCTGCAATGGAGACATCTTTGGGGAGAAGATAGTGTTATGCCACGTACACACGATCGGAAATTCGACCAGCAAAAGACTAATGAGAGCTTTTCATTGGAAAATGCAACCCGTGTGTAGGCTCCATCGGACTTTTGCTGGCGGAATTTTGGCCAGCAAAACATTGAGAGCATGTCTGCGGCAATTCCCATGCGCAAAATTCCTACGCATACTCGGAAACAATTCAGCGCATGCTCGGAAGCATTGAACTTCATTTTTACGGCTCATCGTGGTGTTGTACTTGACGGTTGAAATTTGTTGTGACCGTGTGTAGGCAACACAAGCTTGAGTGGAATTCCGTCAGACAAACCATCCAAGGCTTTTGCGATGAGAATTCCGATCGTGTGTACGCGATATTAGATGGACTAGCAGATTTAGATGGACATGGCTAACAAATTAAAGTCGAACTCCAGGTAATTTTTTTTTTTTTTCAGCAATGCATTTTTATTGAGTTTTGCTGTTATTCATGTTGTATGTACAGTCAAGGACACAGAGCAACAAGGCTATCACTGAACCAATCAATCAAGCTTACAATTGACCACATCATCAACAATAACCTGATGAAAGGATATCAATCAATAGTACCAACCAATAAGTGCATCAAACAATAATAGGGGAGGTCACTGAGATTGAAGGAATCCACACCTGAGGGAATTTATGCAAATAACCTGGTCCTGAGAGCTATGTCATTTTCATAATTCTGAGTTAGGTTTATGTAAGCATCTAGCTCTGAGACATTGGGTGCTTGGGCAGACCTCCAGAGTCTGGTAATGAGCATCTTGGAGGACATGAGAATGATCACTTCAATGTCACAGAATTGAATGGGAAATGTATCAATGTTTAAATAAAGTAAGTCCAACTCTGGATCTGGTTTGGTGAAGATCCCAGTAATTCTAGATAAGAGTTGGAAGACATTATTCCAGTAACTGCTTAGGCCTTTGCAGTCCCAAAGTATATGTGGGAGAGTACCCGTGTGTCCATAATCTCTCCAGCAGAAGAGGAGTTTTCAGGAGAAAACTTTTCTAAAGGATACAGAGTTAGGTACCAATGAGCTAGGATGTTACAGGACATTTCCCAGTGTTTGAAACAATGAGTAACACTTTGGGAATACCAAATGGCCATTTTCCATTGGTCATCTGAGAAAACATGACAAAGATCAGATTCTCATTTAGTCATGGGGGGGTCTTGGAGAAGGTCCCCAGGTAAAATATTTACAGAAACAATTGTCTTGTCAAGCTGACCATTGTACTGTAAGTATCTGTCAGTGTTAAATGGTTTGTCGCGACCCTCCATCTGTAACTTTTGTTGTTATAGAAAAATAGAAGGCTTACTGGCCATATCAAGAAGTGAAAACAAAGGGAAAAAAAGAAAACAAATGCAACAATCTTATCTAATAATTGGTAAGTTGTAATATATTAAATTTTTGGGTAGTTTAATACCTCTTTAACCCCTTGCCAACCAGCGCACGACGATGATATACGACGGCGCAATGGCACGGCTGGGCAAATGGGCATACAGGTACGTCCCCTTTAAACCGTTGCATTGTGCGCCACGTACTCTGTAACCATGCACACGGGCCCCGCGAACTCGATGTCCACCGGTGGCCTGCGATCGTGTCATATAAACAAGGCATTTACCTATTCTGCCTAGCAACATGACAGAGATCTACTGCTCCCTGTCATCGGGAACAGTGATCTCTGTCATGTTCTAGTGAGACAACCCCCCCCCACAGTTAGAATCACTCTCTAGGACACACTTAACCCCTTAATCGCTCCATAGTGTTTAACTCTTTCCCTGCCAGTGTAATTTACACAGTAATCAGTGCATTTCTATAGCACTGATCTCCATAATGTTGCAGTCACGATAAAAATCGCAGATCGCTTCCATTACTAATAAAAAAAATAAATGCCATAAATCTATCCGCTACTTTGTAGATGCTATAACTTTTGCGCAAACCAATCAACATAAGCTTATTGCGATTTTGTCTTACCAAAAATTTGGCCTAAACTGAGAAAGAAAATAGGATTTTTGTACTCACCGTAAAATCCTTTTCTCTGAAGTTCACTGACCGACACAGCACCTTTATTCTTGACCACAGGGTTGTTACACCACCTTCATGTTAACATGTACAAAAACAGAACTTTCTAGTTCCACCCAAGGGGCAGTCCATTCAGTAACAACCCCCCAACCTGCTTCCTGCAGCCTCAGTACGTCAACAAGCAGTATAACGTAATCAATAGGAGGGGAGGGTGCTGTGTGAGTCAGTGAACTTCAGAGAAAAGGATTTTAAGGTGAGTACAAAAATCCTATTTTCTCTTTCGTTCACTGACTGACACAGCTCCTTTATTCTTGACCATAGGGATGTCCCCAAGCAGTGTCATAACGAGGGGTGGGAAACAGCATAAAAAACTTCACCCACAACCAGAAGTGCTCCCTAACAGAGGAGTCACCACCTTATCTATCCACATTAGAACTTGCAGATAACAATGCAACAGTGCATTATACTCAAAGGTAACTGTATTTTCTTATCAAATAAACAGAAAAAAATAAGTGTAATTGCAACATTACACAGCCGCCTGCAAAACTTTGTGGCCAAAACAGGCATCGGCCGATGCGCTTACATCCACCTTGTAGAATTTTGTAAAAGTGTGAACGGACGACCAAGTCACTGCCTTACACACTTGAGCGACTGATGCTTCATGTCGGAAAGCCCAAGAGGTTCCAAATACCCTGGTGGAATGGGCCGTGACAGGAAAGGAGGGCACCTGCCCCTTAAAGGCGTAGGCCTGTACTACAATCTGTCTGATCCAACTGGAAATGGTGGCCGACGAGACCGCCATACGTTTTTTGGACCAGCTACCGAAACGAAAAGAGAGTCTGACATCCGAAAGGGAGCCGTGGCAGACAAATACACCCTTAGAGCCCAGACCACATCCAGGGAATGAAGGGCCACCTCCTTAGGATGTGTCAGTTTAGAACACAAAGATGGAAACACAATGTCTTCATTGATATGGAACGCCAAAACCACCTTCGGCAGAAAAGTAGGTTGTGGACACAATACCACCTTATCCTTATGGATAATCAGATACGGCGACTTGCAGGACAAGCCCGCCAGTTTCGAAACCCTCCTGGCTGGTGTAATGGCCACTAGAAAGACCACTTTCAGGGAAAGAATTAACAAGAGAATTTCTCTGATATTCTCAAACGGCGGTTTCTGAAGCGCCGATAACACCAGGTTCAGATCCCACGGGGGTATCGGTGGACGCACAAGAGGAATTACATGTCGGACCCCCTGAACAAAGGTGCTCAGTAGAGAGTGAGATGCCAGGGGTCAATTAAAAATGACAGCCAAAGCTGATATTTGTCCTTTAATGGTGCTCAAAGCCAACTTCTGGTCTACTCCTGGCTGTATCTGGGACAATCAGAATTACTGGAATCCCCTCGGTCTCCACTCTGCAAAGCAGATGTGGTAGTAGCTTCAGTGGAGGAAAGGCATAGTCGGTACTGACCCCACAGAGCCACCAGCGCGTATGACGCTTCTGCCCAAGGATCTCTTGTCCTGGATACGAATCTTGGCACCTTCCGATTGAGACAGAAAAGCCAGGAGATCTACGTCTGATGTGCCCCATCGCAGGCACAGTCGCCTGAACACCTGATGCAACGCCCATTCTCCTGTGTCCAGCATCTGGTGACTTAGGTAGTCCTCCTGCCAGTTCTCCACTCCACTCCAGGGATATAAATGTCAATAAGAAAATGAGGGCCCTTGCCTATGGCGTGGCTCCTTAGTATTCCTGGTCTGTGGGAGCAAGGTACTCTTCCCACCTGTGGCATTCTTAATGTCATCATCCAACAAGGCTCCAAAGAGCCGCTCACCAAGGAAGGGTAGATCCGTCAGGGCTTTCTTAGATGCCTGGTCCACAGACCAGCATTTTAGCCAAATCAGGTGCCACAGCACCACTACTGACACTGAAGCACTGGATAACAGAGGGAGGGTATCCAGGGCCGCATCACAAACATACTTAAGGCCGTGCATTAACTGGTCTGCTAGTTCCACGCAGACAGCAGAAGCCTGTAACTCCCCCACTTCGCGGTGCAAAAGTTTTGCCCACTCAGTAAGTGTCTGTGACATAAGTGCAGAGGCTGATCGCATTGCTGACCCCACAACCGTAAACAAGGAACAGGCCACTGCCTCGGCCTTCCTGTCCGTGGGGTCCTTAAACGCAGGAGTCCTCTCTACCAGGATCATGGATACTTTATTTAACCTGGATACTGGGGGGTCCACGACCGTAGGAGCTGACCATTTTTTAAGAAGGCTCTCCTCAAAGTAATAACGCACCGCTATACTTTTTGGGACTAAAAAGGATCCGTTGCGGCCTATCCCATTCCTTGTATGTGATCTTATCTAAATAAATCAGATACGGAAACACCTTAGATGCATGGGCTGGCTTACGGGACCCAAAAGGGACCGCTACATCAGCAGTGGGATCTGCTGTATCCTGAATCTTCAGGGTATCACGCACAACCTTGATAAGTGCTCCAACTAGCGCTTTGTCGTGCACGGACCTGGACGGGGACTCATCCTCACCGTCCGATCGGTCCTGGTCAGCGTCATCTGAAACGACAGAGCAGGGGCCACCAGTCTCAGCGGGGCCTGAGTCTGCGTCAGAGCTCTCCCCTGAGGTTGGGGGGGCAGGGGGCGCTTTTTACCACCTTTGTGCTCATGCACCGCCTCCATCCTGGCAATGAACGTGTCAAGGACCGCCAACAAAGTGTCCAAAGGCACTGCACGGTTTGTAGACAAGCCGGTTGCAATTGCTGAAGCCGCAGTTTCTGATGCCATGCTGACCTACCCTGTCTGCCACCTGTTGGGGACTTAGGACAGGTGTATAGTCCCACCCTCCTAGCTGCTGTAGGCTGAGGGGCCCCCACCGCAGGACTCACCATCCTGACTGAGTTCTGTGCCGTTCAGCTAGTAGTGCCTGTGTCCTGTGTCAGCTCCCAGGTGTCTGAGTGAAGAAACCGCACTGTTCTGAGCCTCAGGGACCAGCACTGGGCATAAAAACCAAAAAAAAAAAATGCCAGGACCGATGGTCCCGCAGGGTTCCTAGGTCCATCTCCTTCACTAGGCAGAAAAAAACTGAGGCTGCAGGAAGCAGGCTGGGGGGGTTGTTACAGAAGGGACCGCCCCTTGGGCGGAACTACAAAGTTCTGTTTTTGTACATGTTAACATGTTCTGCCTAGTCCTCTCCTGAAGGTGGCATAACAACCTTATGGTCAAGAATAAAGGAGCGGTGTCAGTCAGTGAATGAAATTTTTTTTTTTTTATATTTTTGGGAGATATTTATTAGAGCAAAATGTAAAAATTTTTTTTATTTTTCAAAATTGTCGCTCTTTTTTTGTTTATAGCACAAAAAATAAAAACTGCAGAGGTGATCAAATACCACCAAAAGAAAGCTATATTTGTGGGAAAAAAAGGATGTCAATTTTGTTTGGGTGAAGCATTGCACAAATGCGCAATTGTCAGTTAAAGCAACACAGTGCCCAATCACAAAAAGTGCTCTGGTCAGGGAAGGGGTAAATGCTTCCGGGCTGAAGTGGTTAAGGTGGACCCTCACACTACATTATTATAATTGTTGATATTTTTTTTTAAATCTGACAGGTGTAAGTAACCAGCTTATTTTCCACATTTGTGTTCCTTTTATGCTGTGTTGACCAGGAAACTGCTTTTTTTTTATAAAATACGAAAAAGAAAATTATAATGACAAACTACAATAAGTTATCCATTGCATGCATTAATTTGTCGAGTTCTATTTGCTACAAAGTGAAGGTACAGGCTGTACCCAAGCTGTTTGTATGGAGATTTCAATGTACTATTTTGTCTTTTATCCATGTTTAACAATGGAGCTTGAAATGGCAAATTACATTGGAGGCAAGATTATTTAGTTTAGTTTAAAGTTGTTCCAGTTATAAATGTAGCCTCATTTTACATATTTTTCTCCAAAAGTAAAAGACAATTCTATTATTTTTTTTTGCTTTATGCCTATAAGCCCCATTTTCACATCAATGGAAAGAATATTTAAAACTGAGATACAGAGGAAAGGAGGGGTTGCTTACTCCAGCCAGACACCACATGCTATGTTTTCTTAATGTAGATGAGCAGTGGGCATTGTGGGCTCCTCTTCTTTTTTTCTCTGTCTTCATTAACTATCGACCTTTTTGGGTCATGCCCTCAATGATATGACCCATTAGAAATAATGGGGAAAGATTAGGACCTTTGTTTGGAGTTGATATATAGATTTTCCAGGTGATTACTGTTTTACCAGCCAGGATGTAGGCAAAAATCAGCACCATGCACATTTTTTTTAATTTTTTTTTACAGAAGGGGTAGACCAGATTTTCAGCTTTCTCTCACTCCTTGTCTGATAAACCGTTATCACTGTGACAGGCAATCTCTCTAATGGAGCCTCACATAAACAGTAAAAACCTTCCACGTTCTATCCAAACCTTAATTTTTTTTTGGGCTGGACATACACTTTTATAAAGATGATCGTCTTTCTGATTCCTTCATCCCCCATTTTTACATGTGGTGCATGGTTTGTGTGTAATAGGATATCCCGGGAACCACCTTTATTTTGTTGAACTGTTGTATATTAATTACTTTTCAACATCACAGATTGGACTATACAGGCCTGTTAGTTAGATTGGTTTAAAGAGACATAGTTTACATTTTTGGCAGTTATTTGCATATATATATATATATATATATATATATATATATATATATATATATATATATATATATATATATATATAGATAGATAGATAGATAGATAGATAGATCTATATCTATCTATCTATCTAGATATAGATCTACAGATCTATCTAGATATAGCTATATATATATATATATATATATATATATATATATATTCTGTATAGCAGATTTTGGGATTTGTTTTAATTGATTTTAATGATTAAGGCTGTTCTTTGCAGACAATGTATATACGTATCCCCAACAGGGATGTCTATTTTTCTTTTTTTTGCTAATTTTGCTAATTGTGTAGGCACTGATAGGTGACACTGATGGGCAGTACTGATGGGTGGCAGTGATGAGCACTGATGAGTAGACACTGATGGGCACTGAAAGGCATAACTGCCGGGCATTGTTGTGGCTGCAATGATAATCAGTGCCCTGATTATCTGTACAGATCTCCCCTGTGAGGAAATGCCACCGATCGGCTCTCCTCTCTTCATACTCTGTCAGTGTGAGGCGAGGAGAGCCAACAACCACAATTCCCTTGTTTACATGTGAGCAGCTGTGATTGGACACAGCTGTCACATGGATAAAGAGCTGTGCTATAGGCTCTTTACCGAGATCAGGGTCACGACATGTCCCAGTGACACAGCATGTCCGCAAGCGGGTATGCAAGCAAGGTGGGACTGGGGTGTTTTCATATGACATCATCCCAGAACAAGGGAGCATCCTGCCCGACATCATTTGTCTATACGGTGGGCGATAGGTAGTTAAAGACTAACCGAATGGCCTGGTATGGACTGGGGTGGGACCTCCTGCCATTTTTTTCTTTATTTTTTCAATAGGCGAATGCTGGAAATTGTAACCGTGAGTCATTTTAAATGGTATTTGACTCAGTTTTATTTTCTTGGAAATGTCATTCTTGCTGCAGCATGCTTTATGCATGCTACAGATGTGCCACTTTATAGGCACATTAAAAAGGGACCCACCCAGGCACTATATTTATATTTTTTTATTTTTCATTTTTATTGTTGCACTTTAGGCATAATTAAAATCACTGCTCCTAAAAAAATTACCATTTTAAAAAACAAATTGGCATTGATACATTTCCCCCAGGGCAGTACCCAGACCCCCCATACCCCATTTTGTCCAAATACTTGAATATAAGTCTCCAAAATGGACACTTTAGATTTTTCCTGTATGGCTCCCATAGACTTCAGTGGGTTTCGCTGTTCGGTTTAAAACATTTCCCCTGTTCGGGAGTTCTGCTGCGAACTGAACAGGGGGGTGTTCGGCCCATGTCTAGTAGCAAGCACTAAAGAGTGAATTATAAGAACAAAGGAGAGGGGCCTGTGTCCTTTAATATACGCCAAGAAAATGGTTGTACAGGTAAGTAAAAAATCCTATTTTCTTAATTACATGATACAAGTTCTTAGTCTTAGCCCTTGTACACACGGTCGGACATTCCGATGGAAAATGTCCAATCGGACCATGTTGTCGGATAATCCGACCGTGTGTGGGCTCCATCGGACTGTTTCCGTCGGAATATCCGACCGTCAAAGATTTAGAGCTGGGCTATAAAATTTTCCGACAACATGATCCGATCTGACTTTGTCCGATAATGTGTAGAGAATTCCGATCGGACAAAGTGCCACGCATGCTCAGATCAAATTCCTAGACCAAAGCTATTGGCTACTAGCCTGAATGTAGTCCCGTCGTAACGAAATAACGTCATCATGTTCTGAACGATCGGATTTTCCGACAACTTTGTCCGACACCAGTTTCGGGCAAAATCCGTCTGACAAAATCCGACGGATTTGGTTGTCGGAATGTCCGACCCTGTGTACAAGGGCTTAGACAATTGGGACAATTGGGATGTCCAAAGGCAATGCAGTTGAGGCATGGACAACAAACAACAAATACTAACAGGCCCACAAAACATATGGGCAAAGAGCTTAAAAACTCAAAGGACAGCTTGAAGCACCTTAAGCATGAACATCCATGTGGTAAAACTTAACAAGTGTGTGAACAGAAGACCAGGTGGCAGTTTTAAAGTGGTTGTAACCTAAAAAAAATAAAAAAAAATAAAAAGAAATTACACAAATCAGCCGCCTGCCAGCTCCTTTCTTCTGGGCTGATCTGGCTCCCTGTTCCCGCGGGGGGCTGATTCGGCCACCGCCAGCTCCTCTCGCCAGCACAGATCTGGGGGCCACCCGCCTGCTTCTCCCTTTGTTCCCGCTGGGGGCAGGGGGGGCGATCGGCCATCCTTCCATCCTCCACCTTACACTCTCTCCGCTCCAGCTGGCCAACGTGCAGCTTGCCCGGTGCTCATGCGGGAGGGGGGGTGTCTGTTCATCTATCTCCTCTCACCCACTTACCCAGGACTCAGTCTGGCCAGGGTGCCGCCCGCTTCCCATGGTGTTCATGTGGGGGTTGTTGTCTGTCCACCCACCACCTTCACTGGGCTCAATCCCGCATGGTTGGGGGGGGCACCACCCATTTCTCCCTTTCATCCCTGTGTTTCCTGCCAGCACTGGGGGGGCGCCCGCTTCTCCCAGCGCTCATGCTGGGGTGCATCCGTTCGTCCACCCTACACCCACCCACTTGCCAATCACCCACCAGTTCACATCCCTGGAACCGACGCCATGCACCATGGAGGGGACGCCCGCACGCTTCCCGGTTCTCATGGGGGGGCGCTCACCTGCCTGCTCACCTCCCGGTACTCACGGGGGGATCCCTGCATGCCTCCCGGGTACCCACTGTTTCAGTCACAAATGTTTCATCATGGCCTTTCGGCCGCAGGATTTCTGCCGTAGCGTTTCGGTCCCAGGTTTATGTCTCAGCATTTTTTCTGTCATAGCATTCTGTCCAGAATTTTCTGTCATAGCGTTTGGTTCAGCATTTTTGTCATAGCGTTTGGTTTAGCATTTTTGTCATAGCGTTTGGTTCAGCATTTCTGTCATAGCGTTTGGTCCAGCATTTTCTGTCATAGCGTTCTGTCCAGCATTTCTGTTATAGCATTCTGTCCAGCATTTTCTGTCATAGCATTCTGTCCAGCATTTCTGTCATAGCGTTCTGTCCAGCATTTTAGTCATAGCGTTCTGTCCAGCATTTCGGTCGTAGCGTTCTGTCCAGCATTTCGGTCATAGCGTTCTGTCCAGCATTTCGGTCATAGCATTCTGTCCAGAATTTCTGTCATAGCATTTGGTCCAGCATTTCTGTCATAGCATTCTGTCCAGCATGTCTGTCATAGCGTTCGATCATAGCGTTCTGTCCAGCATTTCTGTCATAGCGTTCTGTCCAGCATTTCGGTCATAGCGTTCTGTCCAGCATGTCTGTCATAGAGTTTCTGCCCCTGGATTCCTGTCATAGCGTTCTGTCCAGCATTTCGGTCATAGCGTTCTGTCCAGAATTTCAGTCATAGCGTTCTGTCCAGCATTTCGGTCATAGCATTTTGTCCAGCATTTCGGTCATAGCTTTCTGTCCAGCATTTCTGTCATAGCATTCTGTCCAGCATGTCTGTCATAGCGTTCGGTCATAGCGTTCTGTCCAGCATTTCTGTCATAGCGTTCTGTCCAGCATTTCGGTCATAGCATTCTGTCCAGCATGTCTGTCATAGCGTTTCTGCCCCTGGATTCCTGTCATAGCGTTCTGTCCAGCATTTCGGTCATAGCGTTCTGTCCAGCATTTCAGTCATAGCGTTCTGTCCAGCATTTTTGTCATAGCGTTTGGTTCAGCATTTCTGTCATAGCGTTCTGTCCAGCATTTCTGTTATAGCATTCTGTCCAGCATTTTCTGTCATAGCATTCTGTCCAGCATTTCGGTCATAGCGTTCTGTCCAGCATTTCAGTCATAGCGTTCTGTCCAGCATTTTTGTCATAGCGTTTGGTTCAGCATTTCTGTCATAGCGTTCTGTCCAGCATTTCTGTCATAGCGTTCTGTCCAGCATTTCGGTCATAGCGTTCTGTCCAGCATGTCTGTCATAGAGTTTCTGCCCCTGGATTCCTGTCATAGCGTTCTGTCCAGCATTTCGGTCATAGCGTTCTGTCCAGCATTTCAGTCATAGCGTTCTGTCCAGCATTTCGGTCATAGCATTTTGTCCAGCATTTCGGTCATAGCTTTCTGTCCAGCATTTCTGTCATAGCATTCTGTCCAGCATGTCTGTCATAGCGTTCGGTCGTAGCATTCTGTCCAGCATTTCGGTCATAGCGTTCTGTCCAGCATTTCAGTCATAGCATTCTGTCCAGAATTTCTGTCATAGCATTTGGTCCAGCATTTCTGTCATAGCATTCTGTCCAGCATTTCTGTCATAGCATTCTGTCCAGCATGTCTGTCATAGCGTTCGGTCATAGCGTTCTGTCCAGCATTTCTGTCATAGCGTTCTGTCCAGCATTTCGGTCATAGCGTTCTGTCCAGCATGTCTGTCATAGAGTTTCTGCCCCTGGATTCCTGTCATAGCGTTCTGTCCAGCATTTCGGTCATAGCGTTCTGTCCAGAATTTCAGTCATAGCGTTCTGTCCAGCATTTCGGTCATAGCATTTTGTCCAGCATTTCGGTCATAGCTTTCTGTCCAGCATTTCTGTCATAGCATTCTGTCCAGCATGTCTGTCATAGCGTTCGGTCATAGCGTTCTGTCCAGCATTTCTGTCATAGCGTTCTGTCCAGCATTTCGGTCATAGCATTCTGTCCAGCATGTCTGTCATAGCGTTTCTGCCCCTGGATTCCTGTCATAGCGTTCTGTCCAGCATTTCGGTCATAGCGTTCTGTCCAGCATTTCAGTCATAGCGTTCTGTCCAGCATTTTTGTCATAGCGTTTGGTTCAGCATTTCTGTCATAGCGTTCTGTCCAGCATTTCTGTTATAGCATTCTGTCCAGCATTTTCTGTCATAGCATTCTGTCCAGCATTTCGGTCATAGCGTTCTGTCCAGCATTTCAGTCATAGCGTTCTGTCCAGCATTTTTGTCATAGCGTTTGGTTCAGCATTTCTGTCATAGCGTTCTGTCCAGCATTTCTGTCATAGCGTTCTGTCCAGCATTTCGGTCATAGCGTTCTGTCCAGCATGTCTGTCATAGAGTTTCTGCCCCTGGATTCCTGTCATAGCGTTCTGTCCAGCATTTCGGTCATAGCGTTCTGTCCAGCATTTCAGTCATAGCGTTCTGTCCAGCATTTCGGTCATAGCATTTTGTCCAGCATTTCGGTCATAGCTTTCTGTCCAGCATTTCTGTCATAGCATTCTGTCCAGCATGTCTGTCATAGCGTTCGGTCGTAGCATTCTGTCCAGCATTTCGGTCATAGCGTTCTGTCCAGCATTTCAGTCATAGCATTCTGTCCAGAATTTCTGTCATAGCATTTGGTCCAGCATTTCTGTCATAGCATTCTGTCCAGCATTTCTGTCATAGCATTCTGTCCAGCATGTCTGTCATAGCGTTCGGTCATAGCGTTCTGTCCAGCATTTCTGTCATAGCGTTCTGTCCAGCATTTCGGTCATAGCGTTCTGTCCAGCATGTCTGTCATAGCGTTTCTGCCCCTGGATTCCTGTCATAGCGTTCTGTCCAGCATTTCGGTCATAGCGTTCTGTCCAGCATTTCGGTCATAGCATTTTGTCCAGCATTTCGGTCATAGCTTTCTGTCCAGAATTTCTGTCATAGCGTTTGGTTCAGCATTTCTGTCATAGCATTCTGTCCAGCATTTCTGTCATAGCATTCTGTCCAGCATGTCTGTCATAGCATTCGGTCATAGCGTTCTGTCCAGCATGTCTGTCATAGCATTTCTGCCCCTGGATTCCTGTCATAGCGTTCTGCCCAGCATTTCTGTCATAGCGTTTCTATCCCTGGATTTCTGTCATAGTGTTTCTGCCCCTGGATTTCTGTCATAGCGTTTCTGCCCCGGGATTTCTGTCATAGTGTTTCTGCCCCTGGATTTCTGTCATAGCGTTCTGCCCCGGCATGTCTGTCATAGCGTTCTGCCCCGGCATGTCTGTCATAGCATTCTGCCCAGAATGTCTGTCATAAGCCGCGTACACACGGGCGGACTGTATGGCCAACTTAGTCCGTCAGACAAACTGACGGACAGTACGTCCAACTTTCGAATGAACGGACTTGACCACACACGGATGCTAAACAGTCCGTCAAAAGTTTGCGCGATGACGTGTACAGCACGTACGACGGGACTAGAAATAGGAAGTCCAATACACAGCAATGCAACCTTTCGCCGTGTAAATCCTTTCTGAGCATGCGCCATACTTAGTCCGTCGAACTAGCCTACTCACGAGCGGATTGTCCGCTGAAACCAAAGTCTGACGGACAATATTACGGAAATTCCAAAATACTTAGTCCGCCAGACTGCACGCTGAAAAAGTCAGCTGAAGCCCACACACGAGCGGACTGTCCGCTGAAATGTGTTTTGATGGACTAAGTTGGCCAGACAGTCCGCCCGTGTGTACGCGGCTTTAGAGTTCTGCCCAGCATGTTTGTCATAGCATTCTGCCCCAAGATTTCAGTCATAGCGTTCTGCCCCAGCATGTCTGTCATAGTGTTCTGCCCCAGGATTTTAGTCATAGCGTTCTGCCCAGCATGTCTGTTTTAGCATTCTGCCTGAGGACTTCTGTCATAGCGTTCTGAACCAGGAATTTGATTTCTGTCATAGCGTTCTGCCCCAGGATTTCTGTATTAGCGTTTCTGCCCCAGGGTTGCTGTCATAGCATTTCTGCCCCAGGATTTCTGTCAGTGTTTTGCCCCAGGATTTCTTTCACAGTGTTTTGCCCCAGGATTTCTTTCACAGTGTTTTGCCCCAGGATTTCTGTCACAGTGTTTTGCCCCAGGATTTCTGTCACAGTAGTCTGCCCCAGCACTTCTGTCAGTGTTCCACCCCAGCATGCTGCCCTGCATTTCTGTCATAGCTTTCTGCCCCAGCATTTCTGTCATTGCCTTCTGCCACACCATTTCTGTCTTTGCGTCTTTGCCCCAGCATTTCTGTCTTTGCGTCTTTGCCCCAGCTTTTCTGTCTTTGCGTCTCTGCACCAGCATTTCTGGCTCGGCGTTCAGTCTCAGTATTTCTGGCTTGGCGTTCAGTCTCAGTATTTCTGGCTCGGCGCTCAGTCTCAGTATTCTGGCTCGGCGTTCAGTCTTAGCATTTCAGTCATAGCGTTTCTGCCCCAGGATTTCTGTAATTGCATTTCTGTCTCAGCGTTCAGTCTCAGCGTGTTTTTGTCATTGCATTTCTGGCCAGGATTTCTGCCGTTGCATTGCTGTCTCAGCTTTTCTGCCATAACGTTTCTGCCCCAGGAATTTCTGTCATTGCATTTCTGCCTCAGCGTTTCAGCCTTATTATTGCTGTCATTGCGTTTTTGCCCCTGGATTTCTGTCACTACGTTACTGCATCAGCATTCATTTTCAGCGTCTCTGTCATGGTGTTTTTCTGTCATGGCATTTTCTGTCATGGCGTTTTTTTTCTGTCATGGCGTTTTTTGTGTTTCTGTCATAGCGTTTCTGTCATAGCATTTCTGTCATAGCATTGCTATCCTTGTGTTGCTGCCTAGCATTTCTGTCATAGTGTTTCAGCCTCGGTGTTCAGCCTCAGAGTTTCTCAGAGGGGCGTTGTTCACTTATGGCATACTCTGGTAGTTTTTCATCTTCGTTGATTGTCATGTCTCATCGTATCTGTGTTCATGTTTGTGCCTGGGTCAGTTAACTAGGGCTCACATATCAGGATCTGTCACATCTACAGATCCATATGGGCTGAGGTTTTGTTTGTTAATTGATTGTTGTTATACCATATGTCATACGATGCATGTTCATTCACCACATCTATACGACTACCCACCATGGTCCGTGGGTGCATTAGCCCTGAGTTTTCAGTTAATTACCTGTCTCTGTGCTGCAGGTTACTCGGGCTCACTTACCACTTACACGAGTGTGGGGGTCTGTCGTCAGGTTCATTAATGAGCAGTGGTCTTGACGTTTCTGCTCATGTTCTCATTCTTAGGTAGGCACAGAGTGGTGTTGTTGTTCTCATGTCTGGTTGTCTGCCAATGCCCTCATTTGTGTTTTCAGGTTGGGCCGTCTTGGCATCCATACCAATATCAACCATGCTTGCACTCACTTCCATCAGCCCTGCCCATTGTTGGGGCTAGTTGATTGGTGCTGATGTCATTTCGCCACTGGGCTCCCCCTTGGGTCAGAAGCAGTAGTCAATTTTTCTTCAGTTGATGCCCTGTTGCGTAGAGGCCCTGGTTACCGACCAGGGATTTATAATCTCTGTCAGGGTGTGTGCTAAGCCTTCTCCCCTTGATGGTCCTTGGGTGGTAGGTTTGGGCAAACGTTGTCATGATTCTGGATTCCACTCTTGGCTCTGATCTTGTCTAGCATGTTGCCTGGAGTACTGTTCGGGGACGTCAATCCAGTCATCCTTTCCAATCCCCATCCTGTTCCAGGTAGGGGGGGCTTCAGTCACTTTGGGTATGTCTGTATCATGCCATGGGACTTATTTCCCCAGGATGGAGTCTGGCCCTCCTTCCTCGGTTCAGGATTCAGACTCGGTTGTTAGGTCTCAGGCTGAAGCATGACCCGATCGTTTTCGGTGGGACCCGTGTCCTGTGTCTGGCATGGTTTCTCCACGTTTGACGATGTTTATTGCCATGGTGCATGAGCCTTATCCGCTTACTCCATCACATCCATCAGGTTTCCAGCATTTCACACTCCTGCCAGTGGTCTTTTTGCACTCACCCTCTCACTTCCCCATTCCAAGTATAAATAGGCCAGGGATTGGGGGGGGGGGGGGCATGTCACTGAGCTATTTCATTGGTGTCTGTTTGAAGTATTTCAATCTTCTCGGCCATCATTTGCAGGGGTTCCTCGGGCTAGGCCTTGCGCCTTTCCCCCCACATATCCTCTCATTTCACAAGCAGTTCATTCTCATGTCTGGGTTGTCTCGGGTATCAGGCTCAATCCAATCTTTCACGGGATATTCAGTTGGGTTCGGGGTGGTTTTGCAGGTTCTATAGAGGGTTCCTTCTGATCAGCAAGTCAGGAGTCGGTGGGTTTCTCTTGTCACAGCGGATACTTACCGGATATTTACTGTGGCCATCCGGGCACACGCTATCATACGTGTTGGCTCCTTACCTTCCCTTCTTCACCTAAATTTGTGTCTTTTTTGCCCTCTTTGCAGGCATACTGACCAGCTAGGCTAAGGCACACCTCAGGCCTTGGATGTTAGGAATTTCCCGCTTGAAGACTCTGACTACAAGTGTAAAGGCTGTATAGGAGGAGCCTGAGAGGGCTATTTAATCCTCCTCTTCTGTCAGGCCAGTGTTGTTGGCATTTCTGGGTTTCCACCCGTTCCCTCAGCCTTTCATACATACTCGTAGTATTTTGTTATTCTTACATTCAGGGTATGCCCTCTTTTCAGGCATACTGACCAGCTAGGCCAAGGCACACCTCAGGCCTTGGTTCTTAGGAATATCGCATTTCCCGCTTGAAGACTCTGACTACAAATATATATTATATAAAACACTATAGGAGGCACCATTTTTCTCTCTCTGATTCATGATCTATAGCACAGTGCTTCTGCCATGTAAGTTGTCCTTTCCTATGTTGTAATATACATGGTTGATCCTGCCTGTTCCTGTGTCCCCTGGTCTGTGCTGATCATGGTAATCATGGCTGCTGAGCCATTATACTGTGGTCATTTCATGCCTCCATCATCCCACTCTTCTTTGAGAGTCTCTCCCCTCTCCCACTCTCTCCCTCCCTTCCTGCCTGTCAGTGTGAGAGCGGCTCTCCTCTCCACCCACCTCCCACCTCTATTCAGCTGCATTCTGCAGGAAAAATACTTCCATGCCATCTGGATTGTGCAGTTATTAACTTTTGTGTGTGTGTTTTTATTTAACTGAAAAATGTAATACCTTTTGACATACCACCAATTTGCGGTTATGTGACTTCCCACTGCTGGCCGGCTCACATCACAGGGGAATCTCTGTCTATCCTGCTGCTATACATAGGTCACAGAAGAAGTTCAGAGGGGGATCAAGTGACCACACAGCTGTGGTGGTAAAAAGGGTATTTAGCCTTTTCATTTAAAAAAAATACACACACTATAGTTAATAACTAACTATACTAACTAATAACATATTCCAGAGAGGATACCAGTGAAGTCACAGTGTGACTTTACAAACACTTTAAATATCTGAGAAATAGATGTCTCAGGTGTCTGATACTGAAAAGCCCATGAAGCAATGACAGATTGATCGGTAGAGTGTGCTTTAACAAGAAAGGTAGGCACCTAGTCCTTCAGGCTGTAGACTTGGTTGATAACTTGTCTAATCCACCTGGAAATGGTAGACTGAGAAGGAGGACATCCCCTTTAGGGACCTTAAGGAATGACACAGAGTAAATCTGATTTTCTAAAAGAAGCTCTAGCTGATTGATAAACTCACACTGTGCATACCACCTCCAGACAGAGTAGAGAAATCACCTTGGAATGTTTTGAAGCAGGACATAAGTAGAGAAGTGCAATGTCTTCGTTGAGGTGGAAGGAGGAAACCACCTTGAGAAGAAAAGAGCCCTTAGGCCACAAGACAAACTTTAGGAAGAGTTCCTTACAAGCTAAGGCCACAAAGTATCAGAGGTGATAACCACAAGAAAGGCAACCTCATGAATGAGGGAAAAAATTCCCTGAAAGGTTTAAAGGGAAGTTATTGAAGAGCCGGTAAAACCAATTTGAGGTGTAAGTTAAACCTTTCACAAAAGCTTTCACCAATGTGTGAGAGGCAAGCAGTCTTTGGAAAATAATGGCATGAGCCAAAATTTGACCCTTGGTGCACTCCATTTGTTTAAGTGGAAGGCAGGTGTGACATCAAGAGCTAAACAGACTGATGAAGGGCCCACAGAGAATCTGTGAGGAGTTTAACTTGACCTAATTACAATGCCCTCCTGGGCCAGTTCAGTGGATTCTTGGAATACTCTCCCTCTCAGTCCTGCAAAGCAGATGAGGAAGAAGCTTTAGAGGTGGGAAAGTGTAGATCAAGTATATCCCTTTGAGTCACCATTGCATCCACTGCAAAAGCTTGAGGCTCACTGGTTCTGGTGACAAATAAATGTCCAGCTTGATGTTGAACCTGGATGCCATAAAATTCACATGAAGTGCCTCTATACCTGTGACAGAGGTCCTAAAACACCCCTGGGTGAAGTGGTCATTGCTTTGAAACTTTACATTGATGACTGATAAAGTTTGCCTTCTAATTTTCCACATCTAGTGTATGTACCGTGGACAGAGTAATTTTGTCCAAGCTAGAATGAGATTCACTTCCTATTGAACTGCATGACTTAATGTCCCTTAATGGTTGAAATAGGCCACTGCCCTGGCATTTTCCAACTTAATGTTCCACAAAATGTTAGACAGTTACCATTAGGCCCAAGAGGTTTCAAAAATACAGTCAGGTTCATAAATATTGGGAAATCAACACAATTCTAATCTTTTTGTCTCTCTCTATACACCACCACATTGACCACAATGGATTTGAAATGAAACAAACAAGGTGTGCTTTAACTGCAGACTTTCAGCTTTAATTTGACAGTATTTACATCCAAATCAGGTGAACGGTGTAGGAAGTGCAACAGTTTGTATACGTGCCCCCCACTTTTAAAGGGACCAAAAGTAATGGGACAGATTAACAATCATCCATCCAACTTTCACTTTTTAATACTTGGTTGCAAATCATTTGCAGTCAATTACAGCCTGAAGTCTGGATTGCAGAGACATCACCAGACGCTGGGTTTCATCCCTGGTGATGCTCTGCCAGGCCTCTACTGCAACTGTCTTCAGTTCCTGCTTGTTCTCTGGGCATTGTCCCTTCAGTTTTGTCTTCAGCAAGTGAAATACATGCTCAATTGGATTTAGGTCAGGTGATTGACTTGGCCATTTCATAACATTCATTACACTTCTTTCCCTTAAAAAACTCTTTGGTTGCTTTCGCAATATGCTTCGGGTCATTGTCCATCTGCACTGTGAAGCGCCGTCCAATGAGTTCTGAAGCATTTTTCTGAATATGAGTAGATAATATTGCCCGAAACACTTCAGAATTCATCCTGCTGCTTTTGTCAGCAGTCACATCATCAATAAATACAAGAGAACCAGTTTCATTGGCAGCCATACATGCTCACACCATGACACTACCACCACCATGCTTCACTGATGAGGTGGCATGCTTTGGATCATAAGCAGTTGCTTTCCTTCTCCATACTCTTCTCTTTCCATCACTCTGGTACAAGTTGATCTTGGTCTCATCTGTGCATAGGATGTTGTTTCAGAACTGTGAAGGCTTTTTTTAGATGTTGTTTGGCAAACTCTAATCTGGCCTTCCTGTTTTGGAGGCTCACAAATGGTTTACATCTTGTGGTGAACCCTCTGTATTCACTCTGGGGAAGTCTTCTCTTGATTGTTGACTTTGACCCACATACACCTACCTCCTGGAGAGTGTTCTTGATCTGGCCAACTATTGTGAAGGGTGTGTTCTTCACCAGGGAAAGAATTCTTCGGTCATCCTCCACAGTTGTTTCCCGTGGTCTTCCGGGTCTTTTGGTGTTGCTGAGCTCACCGGTGCATTCTTTCTTTTTAAGGATGTTCCAAACAGTTGATTTGGCCACGCCTAATGTTTTTGCTATCTCTCTGATGGGTTTGTTTTGTTTTTTCAGCCTAATGATGGCTTGCTTCACTGATAGTGACGGCTCTTTGGATCTCATATTGGGAGTTGACAGCAACAGATTCCAAATGCAAATAGCACACTTGAAATGAACTCTGGACATTTTATCTGCTCCTTGTAAATGGGATAATGAGGGAATAACAGACACCTGGCCATGGAACAGTTGAGCAGCCAATTGTCCCATTACCTTTGGTCCCTTAAAAAGTGGAAGGCACATATACAAACTGTTGTAATTCCTACACCGTTCACCTGATTTGGATGTAAATACCCTAAAATGAAAGCTGGAAGTCTGCAGTTAAAGCACATCTTGTTTGTTTCATTCCAAATCCATTGTGGTGGTGTATATAGACAAAAAGATTAGAATTGTGTCAATGTCCCAATATTTAAGGATCTGACTCTAAATGGTTTGGCATCTCCTAGACTACAAGGTCCCAACGTAGTAGGAAAGGGGAAGATTCTTGTCTCAGAGGAGGGGAATCCTGCATTGGGTAATGTCTAGGATCAAACCTAGATAATTTCAGCAACCCAAGTAAGGTCAGTACCAGCACAGACTTTTGGAGATTTAGGATTTATCTGAACCTGTAGCAACATGTATTACATCACTTCTAGCATCTGTGCTTGATATGCTGCAGTGGAGGGCAGGGGAGAAGTTGGGGGTATAATAAACCCCTCATGTTTCCATAAATAAGAGATATCATCTGCCTACAGTGTCTCATAGTTAGTCCTCTTGTGATCTTCTTCAGTTGTCAACATCTTAGCTACTTCTCTTAATTGGGTAACTAAACCACCTCATATTAAATTACTCACATTCATCCCCCCCCCCTATTCCAATGGATAAAATACAAATTAGACATACACTGGTTAGGCCTAATATCCCTAAATCTTTCTAAAAACAGTTCTGCTTCTGGACAGATTTAAACAACAGTATTCTCTGTGGTAGTCTTATTTTTGTTTTGTTTTTATTTCTAGTATATTGGGTTTAGCCTTGCTGTGAAATTATTCTGCTACTGGCCAGTTTCACAATGCTGTATAATCAATGGTCTCTAAATTCTATTAGTAAAACCCCTACTTGTGCTTTTAGTCTATAGTAGATTTGGGCCTAAAATTGCTACAATTGTCTTGCTTCTGGCTGTGTCTGCAATCTCTACAAAAAAAAAAAAAAACTGCCTTTAATCTTTGTCTCTAGTTCATTTCAGATAAGTGACAGACCGTCCATTAGGGGCACCGGAGCGCCGCCCCCTCTATCCACAGCCACAAAACCCATGCTCTATCCATGGCTGCTATTTTGCAAGACACCGCCACCGCCTATTCATGTGTCTGGCCCCTTTTAGGATGCCATAGATGGGGT
Source organism: Lithobates pipiens (assembly GCF_037356315.1). Classification (NCBI taxonomy): domain Eukaryota; kingdom Metazoa; phylum Chordata; class Amphibia; order Anura; family Ranidae; genus Lithobates; species Lithobates pipiens. Next base: position 530,004,919 of record NW_027507758.1, on the reverse strand, counting down.
AAGTGCAACAGACCCACCCAACCGACCGCCAACTGACCACCCAGGAAGAGTTGAACTGTTTGCCACCCCCCCAAAACAAAATTACCACTGGCCACCACTGTTTCAGATAATCCTCCTTGATTTCCACTTATCTACCACCATTGGTTTATGAACAATGCTATAGCATGGTCCTGCTGCCTGTATTTTTTTAGACCAGACAGTTGTTGCTTACAGTCCATTCAGGAGCTGTTGCAGCACCTCATTGCATCCTGTGAAAAAATTAATTGAAAAGACTGTGCTCCCAAAACTCCACACTGTCAAGGCTGGGCTTAGCCCTTCCTTCTCAGAGCTCTGTGCTCAGCTGTCGGTTAATTGCCAAAGACTCTTCCTTCCATAGTGACTCGCCTAGTCTTCATTTCCTGCTCATCAGCTAGAGCTGCTGGTTATATAAACTCCTTGGATCAGATCTTCTGTGCCTTTGCCTTGGTCAGCATATCTGGACTCTCTCTGCTGTGTTTTCCTGTGACAGACTTTTGTTTTGCTGACTTCCCTTCAGGCTCCTGACCCTGTTTGCTGTATCTGATGTCTCTGATCTCTGGATTACTGTTTCTCTGGCTTGTTCTGATGACTCGTCCTGGTTACCAAACTCTGACTATTTTTTTACTACGTTTTCTCTGTTTATACCATTTTACTATTTTATTAAATAGTGTGATTTTTACTGCACTTCTGTCTCAGTCTGATTCATGGTTCCTGACACACACACCCTTGCCCCAGGTTATTAAAATACAACTTCTCAGTCATAAATCCCCCACTATGGCAAAGGCCCTCTCTCACATGACATGTGAAGATAGTTCATGCACATATTCGGCTACCACCAGCCAGTGGTACATCCTTGTCAGTGTTGCCTCACATTCAGTGAATCGTATCCCTGTCACCTACCTGCCAAGGTAAAACGACCTCTGTCTCAGTGTATTGCTGGGCTGAAAAACACAGGGATGCAACATTTGTTAAACATCCTTATGCCACTCCACCTACATAAGGGTAAACTATATTGCTCTATGTCAGGGATATGCAATTAGCGGACCTCCAGCTGTTGCAGAACTACAATTCCCATGAGGCATAGCAAGACCCTTAGTACCACAAGCCTGACACACAGAGGCAGAGGCATGATGGGACTTGTAGTTTAGCAACAGCTGGAGGTCCGCTAATTGCATATCCCTGCTCTATGTGGTGTTCCTCCTCTCTCTTTTTTGAAGGTACCATGTTGTTCTCTTGAATTTATGAATGCTATGTTATTGATAGAATTTGGGAATATATAAAAGCTCCTCTGAAATGCCTTTGCTCTTTGTTCTTTTAGACTCCGCATTTGTTGTTTCTATCTGAGATGTTTTAAAGTTCTAATAATCTCCAGTTTGTGTTGCAATAGGTGATGGGATTCAAAACCCAAGCAGTCCAAAAGGGGTAATCAGTTAATCTGTGCATCTTGTGAATAAAGAAAACTGTGAATAAAGAAAACTTGGTTTTGGAAGCCCAAACATATAACAATGGAAAGCAGCTGGCACAATACCCTTGATGACATCACATATGATAAAATGTTCTGGGCGGAGACAGAACACACGCCACTGCGCATGTGTGAACTAGCCACATTCATCTTGGTTTTGGGGCGAATCGATCATCCATATGTTGTATTTGGATATATGTGTATGGATATATGCATATGTGTTGTATATGTTTATACAACATCTACCTGTGTAAGTGAATTTACCCCTATTAAATACTGCCTAATCCTACAGATTTACACTATGGAGAGTGTTTCTTCCTTTTTTCTTGGTGTCATTTCTGTACAGAGCTTTACTGCATATTGATCTGTGGCATAAATTGAGGTTGAATTGTCTGGCAAGATGCTTGAACAAAGTTGGAGGTTCTGTGTAATATAAAAACAAGCACTACTTGACCTCTCCTTAGCTAGATAAATTGGAATCGTATCATCACAAAGTGGCACTGTGGATACGAGAAACGAGTAGACATATGCCACGTCCCAATATATTATATTTGCAAAATAAGTTTTTGGATGATGGACTTTATAGGCATAATACTTAATACATAATTTTATTAAAAAAAGTATTTACAGAAACATATGAAACACTTTAAAACATTGACTATCCACAATTGAGCCTTGAAGTATACAACACACCACCTATGTATCATAGAAAATTGGAATACTTAGTAATGAGAAATCCAAAGGTCACTCTCCAAGAATTTGATGTAGTAACGTAATTTTAGAAGAGGTGCTGCGTCATTGTTTGGCTCAGTTCTACATGTTACACGTATTTAAAAACGCTTCTTCAGGATCTTAGAGCATATTCTATGAATAGAGAATCACAATTCAGTTTCTAACATATAACTATAATACACAGTATTGTTAATACAATGATTCCTTAAATGGTATACATTTCCCGCTTATCTTCCCTAGACCCCATCATACCAACCGCCACAGTTCTAGGCCCACAGAAGGACTCTGGGACTGTGAACAGGCGAAACACATATTCACACATCTACAGTATTCATCTGTTTTTGTTTTCATATGGAGTCTATTTGGAGAGGTATAGAACAAATGTATAGGGCACTTGGTCAGAAATGTATTTCTGATCAATAAACACATACCATTCCCCTATATAATCCTTTCTCAGGCTAGTACATACCATCAACAATGAATATCCCCTGCAGGGCTTCGCTGTGTCACAGCCACAAAGCGTGGTAAAGATTGGCTGTATGGGAGGTCGACACCGGGAACTGGGATAAAATCATTCTGCAAAAAGAAACCTTATGGATCGAATGATTAGATGGCACCCATTACCCTGGAATTAACCTTTTCTATAGATTTATAATGGATAATTCCACTATATATTTTACAATCTGCAACTATGCCTTGCTTTTTTGGTCCAGTGGCCATGTGTATAAATTAGATCTAGGTGGACTGTAAACAAATCGATCACTTTCTTAGATCTTTCTCTTTCTTCTCTTTTTTTCTGGAAAAAAATGCTTAAGACATTGAGATATATTTTGTTTATGCTGTTTCCGTATAGGTTATATAAGGAATATAGCAGCAGTATTGTGGGTACCAAGGTATGCAATAAAACAGAAATAAAATACCGCGCTAATGTCACATACAAAGTAAAAAATGGTAAGCAGCCACTAAAAGTGAGATTCACACATAAGATAAGTATAAAAAAGTTGTAGCAGCGCTAATATATAAACAAGAATTAATCAGATTGATGACAGGTTGATGAACAATAACCTGAATGAAAGCCAATATAAGTATATACAAATAGCAAATAATTGTATAAGTGAATATTAAAGAATAAAAAATAAAAAATAGAAAAGGTATAGTCTGTGATATGATATAAAGTAGAACTTCCACTGTGAATCCGATCCCAATCAAGGATCCGTGAAACAAAAGTACATAAAAGTTGAAACCAGTGATGATTCCTCCACCGCAACCAGAGTGAAAACACTACAAAGAATGCATGCTTACCATATGGCAAGCTAGATAATCTTGCGATCAATTACCCAGTCAAGGCAAAGATGGAACCCAGTGCCAAAGATGGATCCCGGTGCCTCCAACAATCCAAAGGATATGGCCAGCAAGGCAATAAGATCCCCCGATCGGTAAAATTCCTGCAGGATGGTCAGATGTTGCCTAGAAAGAAAACGGAACCCACCATAGCATAATTTCGTTAACAAGCCATTTATTAAAATAATAAAAGTTACACTTACAATATAGAAGTTTAAAAATAGCCGACCGGCTGTGCGAAAGTACTCATCCGCTTAGACACCTGTACGCAAGGAGGTCAGCACGTCAGCTCTTCCCGACATACGTTTAGTCAAATAATGACGTAATCTGGGGATTTATATATTTATTGGTTTTGTCTCTTTTCCCTTTTTTTTCCTTTTTTCTTTGTTTGAAAAAAATGCACTGTGAAGTTTATTTATTTTTTTGTGATTTATATGTACATGTGTAACTGATTATGGATGCCTCCTTTTTAGATGTTATTTAAAGATCAATTTAATTATTTCTCTACTGTTTATAATTTAATTTATTAGATCGAAGAAGTAATTAGTAACCATATGGATGCCCGGGGCACTTGTAAACACAGTGTCCAACCAATCACTGTGTCTCTTACTCGGGCCCGCAGGAACATTTTCTTTCAGCCTGTCCTCCTATTTCCAACGTCGTCACCATGGGCTGCGTGTCAGCTCTAGTGTCATGCCCAGTGTGAGTCCATCTGACCTTTGCAGCACCTGGATAGGTTCCTTTCTGTCCGGCCGTAAATTGGGCGGATGTGGAGGTTCCAAGATGGTGGAGGGCGACCAGACACGCTGATGCGTGTGAGTTCACTTCTGCCGATGGATTTCCAGACATGCGCAATGGCGCCGTCTAATGTGTCCATGCCCTGCTGGCTACATCAGATGCCTGCGGGACAGACAAAGATATAAATTGTGCCACTCGAGCACCCTATACTGACAGGGCAATGAGAGCTGCAAGAGAGAGATTCTTTATCTCTCTTCTTCCCCCTTCAGTCCAGCTTCATTGTGACTAGGGATGAGTCGAACACCCCCTCATTCGGTTCGCATCCAGAACATGCGAACAGGCAAAAACTTTGTTCAAACATACGAACACCGTTAAAGTCTATGGGACACGAACATGAAAAATCAAAAGTGCTAATTTTAAAGGCTTATATGTATGGCATTGTCATAAAAAGTGTTTGGGGACCTGGGTCCTGCCCCAGGGGACATGTATCAACGCAAAAAAAGTTTTAAAAAGTCTGTTTTTCTGGGAGCAGTAATTTTAATAATGCTTAAAGTGAAACAATAAAAGTGTAATATTCCTTTAAATTTCGTATCTAGGGGGTGTCTATAGTATGTTTGTAAAGGGACAAATGTTCCCATGTTAAGAACAGTCTGACAGCAAAATTAAATTTCTAAAGGAAAAAAAGGAATTTAAAACTGTCAGTCCGTAATACACATAAAAATTCATTGATAACACTGAACCAAAATAAAAAAATATTAGTGGGGGTCCTCCTAAATTCCATACCAGACCTGAATTAAGGGCTTTTATCAACAAACTTTTAAGTTTATTGTTGGACCGGCAATTCACTATAGCCGCGAGCAGTTTTAAATGACTTTTTTTCCTTTAGAAATGTAATTTTGCTGTCAGACTGTTCTAAACACGGGAAACATGTGCCCCTTTACAGGCATACTATAGACACCCCCCAGGTACAAATCTAAAGGAATATTACACTTTTATTGTTTCACTTTAAGCATTATTAAAATCACTGCTCCCGAAAAAACATCAGTTTTTTAAAACTTTTTTTGCATTGATACATGTTCCCTGGGGCAGGACCCAGGTTCCCAAACACTTTTTTATGACAATAACTTGCATATAAGCCTTTAAAATTAGCCCTTTTGATTTCTCCCATAGACTTTACAAAAGGGTGTTCCGTGGCTTTCGAATTTACCACGAACACCTCAAATTGTTGGCTATTCGGTGAATGGGCGAACAGCCAGTGTTTGAGTCGAACTCATGTTCGACTCAAACATAAAGCACATACCTAATTGTGACCTATTCTGAGTAAGTATTCTTTAGGGGGGGGGGGGATTCCCCTTGCTTTAACCGGCCTGTTGTTTGGGATGATTGCCGTGGTTGTTCGGTGACCTGGCAAGAGAGGGGTGACCTGTGCAGAGTTCCTGGGGAATTGAATACTATCTGGTTCCCCTTGGACTTTGAATCTTCTTTTTTCTGTCTTTTCTCCATCTTTTCCCTCAACCCCATCCACCCCTCCTTTCATCTTCACTGAATCCTTGGTCAATCGCCCATATCGGGTTTTAAGCTTGTAATACATTTAATGCCCCATACAGAAACATTATTATATTAAATTACTGTATATATATATATATATATATATATATATATATATATATATATATATATTTATTCAATTTTTTTCTGTTGTTATCTTTTAGGACAACTCAAGGCTGTTTTCCCTAAACAGTTTCACCCCTATTAGGCGAACCTTTGGTGTGTCTTTGGGTGTTGTGGGGCTAAACAAGAGATGGAATTCCCTATTTCCAGACCCTTTGCACTCTTTGGTCCGTGGTAAAAGATCATCCCTCCCTGCTGGGACGGCAGACTCCATTGGTTCTATTTTTGTCTAGGAATCTAGGTAAATACTATTCCTTAATTACGACCATATACTCTATAGGATTATTCAATACTATTTAATACTGAGCAAATATGATTGAATTTATTCTCTCTCTTTGGTTACAGTAAGGTCCTTCCAATTCTTTTAAACCTCAGCCTTGGTCTAAGCATCTATTAAATAGTGTTTTATGAATAAAAGCATCCGTTAGGCATTCCTTTTCAGTTTATCATTATTTTGTATAACAATGAATTCCAATTAAATGTATGATTTTATATATATATATATATAATGTCCTATTGACATGCCATGTGATTTTACTTATGGCAATTTCTAAGCATACCCATTTTTTTTTCTTTATATTATGTAATACATCATGCGACACTTCCAAAAACTCCTGAGGAAGCTCTTCTGAGCGAAACATGTAGAGTAAGAAGTGGTTGTACATGTTTAAAGAAATATTATGTGACTCTTGTAAATTCTCATTGCAATTTTAAAGAATTGTTTAAATAAAATGTATATTTTTTCAAATTGATTGTCTAGTCTACATTTTGGTACCTTTAAAGTCCCACCTGCCCTTTCGCTCTTTATTCATATGAATGGGATGTGGTATGAAATTTTGATTCCTTGTCACCCAGTTCTCAAACATAAATTATTTTCCTTCCTTCTGTGGGCCTAGACCTGTGGTGGTTGGTATGATGGGGTCTGGGGAAGATAAGCAGAAAATGTATACCATTTAAGGAATCATTGTATTAACAATACTGTGTATTATAGTTATTTGTTAGAAGCTGAATTGTGATTCTCTATTCATAGAATATGTCCTAAGCTCCTGAAGAAGCATTTTTGAATATGTGTAACATGTACAGCTGAGCTGAACCACGACACACCGCCTCTTCTAAAATTACATTACTACATCAAATTCTTGGAGAATGACCTTTGGATTTCTCATTACTAAGTATTCCAATTTTTTATGAAACATAGGTGGTGTGCTGTATGCTTCAAGGCACAATTGTAGATAGTCAATGTTTTAAAGTGTTTCTGTAAATAAATAAATGTATATACATTTTTGTAAAATTATGTGGTTCCGCCAAAACTTTTTTTTGTTTGTTTTTTGATATGTACACTTACCTGTCCAGGGTGCCTGCAATGTCCTTACCGAAGCCGATATGTCCCCCGGCTCTCGGGTGGAGGCGCCGCCATTTTCTGTAAGGGAATCAGGAAGTGAAGCCTTGACGCTTCACAGCCTTGTAGCCTACTGTGCATGCGCAAGTCTCGCTGTGCGTCCTCACTGATCCCTGTTGTCTTCTGTTATCTGTGTGTCTCCCAGAAGACAGCGGGGACAGAGGAGGGGCCGGACATGGCGTAGATCACAGTGGAGCCTGCAGTGATCTATGCTCGGAAGTGGGAGTAAATACCTGGATTATACAGGTATCTGTTCCCCCCTCCCCCATGAAAGGTGCCAAATGTGACACCAGAGGGGGGGAATCCAATCAGTGGAAGTTCAATTTTTGGGTGGAACTCCGCTTTAAGTGTTATGCCTATAAAGTCCATCATCAAAAAACTTACTTTCCTCTCCTTGGCTAAGGTCATTTGAGTCTGGTAAGCCCCCAGCTTATTAAACACTGTGGTGGTTTGTGTGTTGGTCCTCTTGCAGAAAAGTTTTGAGGCTATTGGGAATTACATTCTATTTCTCTTCTGTCATACATTCAAAAAATTGATCAAATCATTACTCGGCTCTCTATTGGGATATTTTTTTTTGGGGGGGGGGGGTTCATGATTTTTATGCACCTATACAGTATGTGTTTAATGTTCAATTTATGGTTATGTTTTATATGCTACTTACATTTTACTCACCTGTAAGAAATATTATGTGATTTCTATAATGTTAGTTTATTGTTTTTTTTTAATCTGTGCATCTTACCATATGAACTTGATGCCCACTGAGTTTATGTGCTCACTAAGAGCTTGTACTACAAATATTTGTATGTTGACCTATGTATTGGCCGTATATCTAAACCATTGGGGTGGTGTTCTTCCCCTGAGTGAATTCCAGGCTCTTTTTGAGGTCACCTGAAAAGGGAATTAACTCCAGGGATAAAGTGATAATTCTCCCATTCTACAAGACTATGATCTGATCTCACCTTGAATATGCTGTCCAGTTCTGGGCACCAGTCATCAGGAAGGATGTGCTGGAAATGGAGTGAGTACAAAAAAGGGCAACAAAGCTAATAAAGGGTCTGGAAGACATTAGTTATGAAGAAAGGTTGCGAGCACTGAACTTATTCTCTCTGGAGAAGAGGCGCTTGAGAGGGGATATGATTTAAATTGATGAATAACATACTGGTGACCCCGCAGTTGGGATAAAAAGTTTTTGCAGAAAGGAGTTTAGCAAGACACATGGCCACTCATTAAAATTCGAAGAAAGGTTTAACCCTAAACTAGGTAGAGGGTTCTTTACTGTAAGAGTGGCAAGGATGTGGAATTCCCTGGCGGTGGTCTCAGTGGGGGGGCATCAATAGTTTCAAAAAACTACTAGATAAGCACCTGAATGACCGCAACATTCAGGGATATACAATGTAATACTGACATATAATCACACACATAGGTTGGGGTTAATGGACTTGTGTCTTTTTCCAACCTCACCTACTATGTACCTATGCAACCTCTATGGGAGACACTAATAACCCTATTATACAGCCATGTTTCTGTCTGTAGAACGTGTCCTTGTATTTGAAATAGATTGTATTGAGACACAGATTCAGTTAAGGACATACTTGGACCAGCTTGGGTTCTGTTCAGCATTCATGGGTCTTATCCAATATCAGATATTTTCCTGCGGTCTCAATAGCCTTTGCAAATGAAAAACTTAACAGACAAGCTTGGTCTGTCAAAGCGATGCCAAAGGGAGGAGAGGATCTCTTGTTCGGGATTCTTACAGCACTAAACACCCTTAAAAACCTGTCTTGTTCTATCTAAAAGATGAAATTTGTTTTTCAAATCGCTTTACAGATATGGTACCTATGATTTATTATATTTATATGTGTTTCTATTCTATATATTTCCCCATGATATTTTAGAAATTATTATTACATTGAAAGACCTTTATGTTATACAGTTTTCATGACATCATGTGTAACATTTAAAAAATACAGAACTGCTATATTGCTTTCTGTTTCCAGTGATTGAGGACAAACCTGCTGGGACATCTGGATACACAATGTGTGCTAAAGTTCTCCTTTTATAAAATAGATTACTTGTAATTGTGTAATACAGAATGATAGTTGCTATCCCACGTTCCGCAGTTTGGTTAATTCCACAGTGACATGTTAACATCGAGCAGGGAAGATTTTTATACTTGTAATATGGCAAGGAGTTTGTGAATCCTAATTCTCAATTCCACTGCGGCTTTGCCTGGTATTTTCATCTCTGCAAACACCTCTTGCATTGCGTGCTAGTGAAGACGTATAGGTATTTTTGCAAGGTTAAAAATGTCTGCATTAGGAAATGCCCCTCAGCAAACACTGTTCTACCACTGTTTCAGAACATTAGATTCAAAGGGCTGTGTTAAAAGTTCATTAGTGTCATACGTTATACATTTCTACATTACTGCTGAGTAATGCCTAGTATTTCTATTTATACTTTGTGTCACTATAAAAGTGAGCACAGCATAATTTTAAAAACATCTTGACACGCCATGCCTCAGTGAATGCAATACAGGCAGAATATAATACGGTTATGCATCACCAGCAGCCTGTGCGGTCTTCAATGAACTGTAAATCACAGTCATCACATTGAAAGTTGCCAGAGTGCCCTTTTTCCTCTACCAAATTGCTTGGAAGTTGTTCTGTGAACTTTAAAGTTTTTTTTTTTTTGTTTTTTTTTGCTGCAACTTTTGCATTGCTATGTGAGGATTAGAGTAGATAAAGAAAAGACTGTATTGGTTTAAAACATTCATGACCAGAGATCATTGATGCTAAAATGTCCAAACCAAATTTAATGACATCAGCATGTGTCCATTCATTTGACAATAGCTTTACAAATAATTTGAATACTTAAATTTGTTTTATGATTTTAAGCAAAATATTTTTTCACTTCAATATTTAAATAAGCACTGCTCAGAGAGATCCCTGTTCCTGATCACTAGGAACAGCAGATCTGTCACATACCTGGTGGTAGAGTCTGATATGCAGTGGGAGGTCTCTCTTACATCTCTTACATCTCTGACTTGTGAGTACCTGGTAGAGTTGCCAGCAGTGGAGCTGGACCGAAACTGATGGTAGAGCCAGGATGGAACCAGGAACAACTGTCAGGATGGAGACTGGAATAGGCTGGTACTTGGAAGCCATGGACTGGATCGTGGATACAGCAGCTAGCAGGAATGATATCAGCATGGACTGGAGCTCAGGCAGGTGCAAGCAGGCTGGCTGGAGACACTGGTAAACAAGTCTAGAACAGACGTGGATACATGAGCAGAATCGGGTGCAGGCAGTTTCCGCAACAGCCTGGCAGCAAGGTAGCAGAAAGAGTAGGCAGGAACGTAGTCAAAGGCAAGCCAAGGTAAGATGTAGGCAGATAGCAGGAATAGTCAGGGACAAGCCGGGTAGGTCAACTGGAACAGGTACAGGCAAGTGGATATCAGGAATCACAGGGAACACTGTAGACCAGACAGCACGGATCCTGGGGAATTAGTCAATTTAAATAGTCTGTTTTGCGCCAAGAACCGTCACAGGGTGTGCGTGCACACTCATTGGCATTCCGTTCTGCATTAGCACGCATACACGCATGTATGGGTGCACGCAAGTGTGCCTGTGCAGCCCTTCTCGGTGGGACATACAATACAGGGGAACCTCTGTGGTCACCATCTTGATTATTGGTGTGCCTTTCCTGACATTGCTCCCTCGCAATCAGGCCAACTTTATAGGATGGGCTGTCTTGAATGCCTCGACAAGTCTTTTCAGCGTGAACATTATTTTCGGGTTTCCATGAATTTTCCTCCGGACCATACCCATTCCATTTTATTAGATACCAAATTTGATTTCTTCTCTTCCTACACTTCAGAATTGCCTAGACTTCGAATCCCTCTGCCTCATCGACAAATACTGATTCAGGTGGACCCATATTCCGTCCAGGAAATGGATCAGGGATCACAGGCTTTAGCAAGGCTACATGGAAGACAGGATGTATCCTAAAAGAGTCCAGCAGTTCCAGTTCATAGGCCACATCATTGATCTTCCTCTTTATTGAGAAGGGCCCAATGAATTTAGGACCTCATTTTTTCGAAGGGCATGCTAATTTCAGATTTGCTGTCGACAACCACACCTAATCACCTGATGCCAGAATTAGCTCTCCTCACCTCCTTTTATCAAAGACCTTTTTGTTATATTCTTGTGTCTTAGCTAAGGATGAGCCGAACATCCCCCTGTTCGGTTCGCACCAGAACCTGCGAACAGACCTAAACTTTGTGTGAACTTTAGAACCCTATTAAAGTCTATGGGACTCGAACGTTTACAATCTAAAGTGCTAATTTTAAAGGCTAATATGCAAGTTACTGTCTTAAAAAGTGTTAGGGGACCTGAGTCCTGCCCCAGGGGACATGGATCAATGCAAAAAAAAGTTTTAAAAATGGCCGTTTTTTCAGGAGCAGTGATTTTAATAATGATTAAAGTGAAACAATAAAAGTGTAATATTCCTTTAAATTTCATACCTGGGGGGGGTGTCTATAGTATGCCTGTGAAGGGGCGCATGTTTCCCGTGCTTAGAACTGTCCCTGCACAAAGTGTAATTTTGCAAGGAAAAAAAGTATTTTAAAATCACTTTCAATTGTCGGCTCCCTAATACAGAGAACACTCAATGAGTGTTCTCTGTATTACGGAGCGGACAATTCATTCATTGATTAAAAAAAAAAAGGATGGGGGTCCCCCTAAATATCCATACCAGACCTTTCAGGTCTGGTATGGATATTAAGGGGAACCCCGCGTCAAAGTAAAAAAAAAATCGACGTGGGGTCCCCCTAAAAATCCATACCAGACCCTTTATCCAAGCACGCAACCTGGCAGGCCGCAGGAAAAGAGGGGGGGTGAGAGAGGGCTGATAAGCCCCCCGCCCGCAGACCCCCACAACCACCAGCCAGGGTTGTGGGGATGAGGCCCTTGTCCCCATCAACATGGGGACATGGTGCTTTGAGGGGTCACAGACCCCCAAAGCATCCTCCCAATGTTGAGGGCATGTGGTCTGGTATGGTTCAAGAGGGGGGGCGCTCTCTCATCCCCCCTCTTTTCCTGCGGCCTGATAGGTTGCGTGCTCGGATAAAGGGTCTGGTATGGATTTTTAGGGGGACCCCACGTCAATTTTTTTTTAAATTTGACACGGGGTTCCCCTTAATACCCATACCAGACCTGAAGGGTCTGGTATGGATATTTAGGGGGACCCCCACGTAAAAATTTTTTAAATTTGACACGGGGTTCCCCTTAATATCCATACCAGACCCAAAGGGCTTGATAATTGAATTTAGGGGAACCCCACGCTTTTTTTTTATCAATGAAGGAATTGTCCGCTCCGTAATACAGAGAAAACTCATTGAGTGTTCTCTGTATTACGGGAGCCGACAATTGAAAGTGATTTTAAAAGACTTTTTTTCCTTGCGAAATTACACTTTGTGCAGAGACAGTTCTAAGCATGGGAAACATGCGCCCCTTCACAGGCATACTATAGACACCCCCCAGGTACGAAATTTTACACTTTTATTGTTTCACTTTAATCATTATTAAAATCACTGCTCCTGAAAAAACGGCAGTTTTTAAAACTTTTTTTTGCATTGATCCATGTCCCCTGGGGTAGGACCCAGGTCCCCAAACACTTTTTAGGACAGTAACTTGCATATTAGCCTTTAAAATTAGCACTTTAGATTTCTCCCATAGACTTGTACAGGGTGTTCCAGCTTTTCGAATTAGCCGCGAACAGCCCAAATTGTTCACTGTTCGCTGAACAGGCGAACAGGCAATGTTCGAGTCGAACATGAGTTCGACTCGAACTCGAAGCTCATCCCTAGTCTTAGCCATTTTTGTTTATAACAGCTTGTTGTTGGTATCAAATAGACATGGGCAGGATGAAAAAATTGTTTAGTTTTGATTTGTCATTTAACTAAATTTGTTTAGTTAAATTAGTTGCATTCGTTACATTCCTTTTCGGGATTCGTTTGGTTTCGTATTCCAAAAAATTAGACCGAATTTGAAAAACTTCGATTAAATTTGAAAAAAAAATCTGCATTTGAAAAAATTCTACTGCATTCGAAAAAAAACTACCAAATTCAAAGAAAAACTATCAAAACTGAAAAAATTGGACTGCATTTGAAAAAATTCGACTGGATTCAAAAAGTAAACTATATATAACCATTTTCTGGAATTCGAATTTCGTATAGAATGAATTTGAATAGAAAAGATTGGAATAGAATAGAAAATAATAGAAAAGAATAGACTAGAAAAACAATTGAACATGTATATATATATATTATTTTATTCAATTCTGTTCTATTGTTTTTCTATTCAAATTCATTATATACAAAATTTGAATAGAATGAAATCAAATTTGAAAAGTAAATATTAGAATAGAATAGAAAATAATAGAAAAAACAATAGAACAGAATAGAATATATATATATATATATATATATATATATATATATATATATATATATATATATATATATATATATATATATATTTATTTATATATATATATATATATATATATATATATATATATATAACCATCTTCCAAAATTCAAATTTGGTATAGAATGAATTTGAATAGAAAAGATTACAATAGAATATATTTTTTTTTCTATTGTGGTCTATTGTTTTTTAATGCTTTTCTATTATTTTCTATTCTATTCAAATTTTTCTATTTGAATTCAATTTCATTCTATACGAAATTTAAATTTTCGAAGATGTTATATATACATATATAATATTTTTTTCTATGTTGTTCTATTGTTTTTCTATGCCATTCTTTTCAGTTATTTTCTATTCTATTCTAATATTTTCTATTCAAATTCAGTTTCAGTCGATATGAAATTCGAATTTTGTGTAGAATGAATTCTAATTTGAATAGAAAAGATTAGAATAAAAAAGAAAATAATTGAAAAGAATAGAAAAACAATAGACCAGAATAGAAAAAATATAATATATATATATATATATATATATATATATATATATATATATATATATATATATATATATATATAACCAGCTTCTCGAAACATCTTCCAAAATTAAAATTTTGTACAGAATGAAATCGAATTTGAATAGAAAAGTTTAGACTAGAATAGAAAATATTTGAAAAGAATAGAATAGAAAAACAATAACACAGAATAGAAACAATATAATATATATATATAAACATCTTTCGAAATTTGAATTTCATATAGAATTAATTTGAATTTGAATAGAAAAGATTAGAATAGAATGGAAAAAAATAATAGAAAAGAATAGCATATATTATATTTTATTCTGTTCTATTCTATGCTATTCTTTTCTGTTATTTTCAATTCTATTCTAATTGTTTCTATTCTAATTCAAAATCATTCCATACGAAATTTGATTTTCAGAAGATGGTTATATATATATATATATATATATATATATATATATATATATATATATATATATATATATATGAATAAATAAAGATTAGAATAGAACATAAAATAATAGAAAAGAATAGCATAGAAAAACATTAGAACAGAACAGAAACAAATATAATATATATTATATGTTATTCTATTCTGTTCTTATGTTTTTCTATTTTATTATTTTCTATTGTTTTCTATTCTAAACTTTTCTATTTGAATTCAAATTCATTCTATATGAAATTGGATTTTCAGAAGCCATCTTCTGAAATTCGAATTTCATATAGAATTAATTTGAATTCAAATTCACGACTGGTACACATGACTGGTTTTCCCGTCTGAATAAACTCTGAAGGTTTTCCGCTGAAACTGTCTTGCGTACACACGATCACACAAAAGTCTGATGGGTCATACACATGACCAGAATATACGATGAAAAGCTCCCGTCTGACTTTTTCTGTCAGACATTCCGCTCGCGTTTACGCAGCATCAGAGTTTATTCCGGTCATGTGTACAGGGCATTAGTCTCTGAAGCACACGACAAATACCTGTGTGGTGGCTCTCCAGGAACTTGGAAAATATGAGTATATCATCTAGATAAACCACCACACATAACTGCAACAGATCTCGGAGGACATCATTAATAAATTTCTGGAAAACTGCAGGGGCATTACAAAGGCCAAAAGGCATTATGAGGCACTCATAATGGCCTGTTCTGGTATTAAATGCATTTTTCCACTTGTTGCCCTCCATAATACCCATGAGATATGCCCCTCTCAAATCAAGCTTTGTTGCTCCCTTGAGGCCATAAAATAACGTTGTACTCAATGGAATTGGATAGGCATTCTTAATCTTAAGACGATTGAGACCCCTATAATCAATACAAGGTCTCAGTTCACCACTCTTCTTCTTAACAAAGAAGAAACCAGCACCAGCAGGAGACGATGATTTGCGGATGAAACCTTGAGAAACCTTATCCTCCAGGACTGACAAAGGGTAAACACGGCCACGTGGGGATTTGGCACCATGTTGAAGGTCAATTGCACAATCATACGGCCGCTGTGGAGGCAAACTACCTGCTTGACCTTTGTCAAAGATATCGCTAAAATCGTGGTACTCCTCCGGCAGGGAGGAGAGTGAAGAGGTGCGCAGGACCTTGGCTACCTTCTGGAAGCATGTCTCACTGCATCATGGTGACCATGAGAGAACCTCAGCAGGGAGCCAATCAAAAGAGGGGTTGTGCCTCTGTAACCAAGGATAACCAATAACCAGCAGAAACTTAGGTGAGGAAATAACTTGGAATTGGATTATCTCTTGGTGAAGAGGCCTTATGGCCATGGACAACAGAACCGTCTCCTGAGTAACATGGGCAGGCTGTGGAGGTCTCTCATCAAGAGCCTCAATGGCACGTGGACTGTCACGCTGCTGCCACGGAATCGAGTGCTTCAATACAAAGGCAGCATCAATGAACATGCCTGCAGCCCCAGAGTCAATTAGAGCCTGTATCTCGACGGATGACTCAGCCCAAGAAAGGGTGACCGAAACCAGGGGCTTATCCTTCTGGATAACTGGGGATGAAACAACGCCACCTAAGGCCTGTCTGTGACAGGACCTCAAGGTTCGGGTGTTCCCTGGATGGGTAAGACAAGACTTCAAAAAGTGGCCTGCCTGGCCACAATAAAGGCACAATCTCTCCCTCCTCCTAAAGGTTCTCTCATCCACATAGAGACGAGTGAAACTCAAGTACATGGGTTCACCTTCACAGACTGACTCGGTACCAGGAGGCATGGGAGATGAGGGAGGAACAGGTGGGACTACAAAGCTCAGAGACAAATGTACAGGAAGCTTCCGCAAGCGCTCATTAAAAGTGAGTCTTTCTCTGAGTCTGGAGTCAATGAGGATTGCAAAAGTGATCAACTTCTCCAGCTCAGTGGATATAGCTTGGGCTGCTATCTCATCCTTGATTTTCATTCCCTTATCCAAGAGAGCATGAGAAAAAGCAGCCACGAGGGCCTCATTGTTCCACATAACCTCTGCTACCAGAGTACGGAATTCAATGGCGTAGTCGGTAACAGTTCTCATAATCTTTTCGATGGACATGAGGCACTTGGAAGCAGAAGCGGAGTGTGTGGGAATGTCAAATACCCTTTTAAAAGAACCCACAATCTCAGGGTAGCTCAAGACAACAGGTTTTTGCATCTTCCATTGAAGGTTGGCCCAGGCCAAGGCTCTCTCATAAAAGAAAGATATTATGAAACCTACTTTGCTTCTGTCTGTGGGAAATGCCTGGGGCAGCATCTCAAAGTATATCTCAACCTGGTTGAGAAACCCTCTGCATTGGACTGGACCACCCCCAAATCACTGGGGAAGCGGAGCGGAACCAGATATACCTCTTATAGAGGTAATACCCAAGGCGGGTGCCTACACAGAGACTGGAGCAGCAGTAGGGTCGGCCTGCAACATAGGCTGTAGCGGGGCGGCCACAGTGGGAGGTTCCAGGTGAGCCATGTGACTCGGTTTGTAACACCATGGCAGAGTGATATATGCGGTGATCCAGTTCATGCAATCTGGAATAAATATTACCAACAAGTGCATTGACAGCATCTTCTGAATTCATGGTCTGTGCCTACTGTCAGAAACCATGAAATCAGGCCGAGACAGAAGTACAATTAAATCACACTTGTGTAATAATAAAAGTAAAAGGAACAAACATAGTCAAAACATTCAGAAAAAAAAGTTCAGTATCCGGAGCAGATAGTCAGCCAAGCCAGAAGTCGGGGATCAATGTAGTGGTACAGCAAGCAGGATCTGGAGCCAGAAGGGATGTCAACAAAGCACGTCTTGAACATAATCGCAGGAGATAGTTTCTGTGATGTTGACCAAGGCGAAGGCAAAGATCCTCTGGACTGGATGGCTTAAGTAGGCAGGACTGACGAGCAGGATATCATCAAAAGCTGAGTAACTGTGGAGAGATAGGAGCTGGCAATTAGTCGACAGTGGCCAGCTCAGAGAAGGAAGGGCTGAGCCCAGCCCTGACAGGCGGGTCACAAGGGAACTCCTGCAAACAGTGTTGGAGGCATTAGGAAGAGTGGAACTTGACTTCCCCTGTGGCCCAGTTGATAAGAGGATAATGCACCAGTAGCCACAGCATGCCAAGGATAACAAGAAACAGGGGGGATGGAATGGCATTCAGGCGTAACAGTTCTTTATGGTTATCAGCCATGATGACAGATAATGGCATAGTTTCTTGTGGACTAGTCCAGATTTGATGGCAGACAGCCAGATGTATTGAGAGATCTTGAGGCCCTGGGTTGGAAAGGGATATGATGATCCATGATGAAAAATAAGTCCATAAAGCAGCTACAGGCTCCAGAATCAATTATAGCAGGAACTGGGATACTCCTTCCGGGAAGCTGAAATACAATGGGAAGAACCAGGTGAGTTGAGTGAGTTGGCAGAGTTGGTATGCAGGCAGAAAAAATGGTTAGGTACTTATGGATCTTGGCAGGACATGATCTCACGTAGTGTCCTGGTTCCCCACAATACAGGCAGATATTATTATGATGTTGACGTTGACGTTCTTCAACGGAAAATGAGGGACGGAGAAAGCCAAGCTGCATTGGTTCAGGGACATCAGGCGTAGGTGCAGCAGGGATTGGTGACATCAGGCTGGTGGAGTTTGAGACCCGTGGTAACATCCATATCGGATGGGATTGGGAGTGGAGAGTGGGAAACGCCAACTTGGGCCAACTCATCTTTCAAAGTTCAGAAAGGAAAGGCCCATGCAGAATTGGTGGTGGAGAACAACATCATTGCAGTTAGCGCCGGAACTCCAGTGCCCAAATTCCAAAACATAGTCATCGGCCGCTCTGCGACCTTGCTGGAGAGTATGTAGCACTGCTTCCGCAGTGGCGGTTTGCTGAGGATCCTCATAAAGCTGAGTCATGGAGTCAAAAAGGTTGGTTAGGTTGGTCAGAAGTCATCTTTTTGTTACAGCAGATGGTGGCCCATGACTGGGGCTTACCCTGAAGCAGGGAGATGACAAACCCAATTTTGATGACTTCCAGGGAGAAGGTGCGTGGTTGCAGGGCAAAGTAGAGCTCACAAGCATTGCAGAATGTAGGTGAGGACAGAGCCTGGACACATTCCTCCAGTTGTGTTTAACCCTCTTGAAAGTTCTTGACAGCCTGGGTAAGGCCCGCCAGGTGTAGGCAAAGTCCATCCATGGGAGAGGTTCCCTGCGCAGACTTAGACATGGCTGTCTGGTACTGTCACGTACCTGGTGGTAGAGTCTGATATGCAGTGGGAGGCCTCTCTTACACCTCTGACTTGAGGCCCCAGTAGAGTAAACAGGAGGCGCAGAAGTGCAGTGTCGCATGAGTGCCTGGCAGTTACTAGCAGTGGAGCTGGACCGAAACTGATGGTAGAGCCAGGATGGAACAAGGAACAACTGCCAGGCTGGAGACTGGAGTAGGCTGGTACTTGGAAGCCACGGGCTGGAACGTGGATACAGCAGCTAGCAGGAACGATAACAGCATGTACTGGAGCTCAGGCAGGTGCAGGCAGGCTGGCTGGAGACACTGGTAAACAAGTCTAGAACAGACGTGGATACAGAAGCAGAATCAGATGCAGGCAGTTTCCACAACAGGCTGGTAGCAAGGTAGCAGAAAGAGTAGGCAGTGACGTAGTCAAAGACAAGTCGGATGTGGACAGATAGCAGGAATAGTCAGGGAAAATCCGGGTAGGTCAACTGGAACAGGTACAGGCAAACGGATATCAGGAATCACAGGGAACGCTGTAGACCAGACAGCACTAATCCTGGAGAATGAGTCAGTTTAAATAGTCTGTTCAGCGCCAAGAACTGTCATAGGGTTCACGCGCACACTCGTTGGCATTTCATTCTGCATTAGCGCACATGTACATGCATGTGTGAATCGGTGCGCGCAAGTGTGCCCGTGCAACCCTTCTCAGTGGAACATGCAATACAAGGGAACTTCTGTGGCCACCATCTTGATTATTGGTGTGCCCTTCCTGGCAAGATCTCTCTCTACTTCCCTGTCAGAATGCGGATCTGTTTGTTTATATATACAGATCCCTGTTCTGGCTCTCTGTGGATCGATCACGGGTGGCCAGCGGACATCATGGCCCCTGACCCCATGCATCAGCCCTGGCATCACACCGTGCACCTGTCCCCCCTATCTCTCTTAAAGCAGCCGACGTACACTTACAGCGATTCGCGCAGCCGTGCCAACCTGCTGCAATATAATGACGGCGGCTGGTCGGCAAGCGGTTAAATAACAAAAATTTCATACTTACCTGCTCTTTGCAATAGTTTTGCACAATGCAGCCCAGAGCCTCCACTTCTCGGGTCCCCTGCTGGTGCTTCAGGACCCTCCCTCCTGCCTCTTGCCCCCCTAGTGCAGCGCTGCTCAGCCCAGCCCCGCTCTCTCCTCGTTGGCTTACTAGCTGTAATTGACAGTAATGGGAGCAAAAGGCTACCACTGCTGTCTAAGGCAGTGAGGAGGGAGAAACCCAGGAGAGCCAAGGCTCTCATGCACATCGCTGGAACAGAATGAGGCTCAGGTAAATTTTAGGGGGGCTTCGGGGCGCTGTTGCACACAGAAGATTTTTTACCTATGGATAGAATGCATGAAAGTAAAAAACCGTGAGCCTATACAACCACTTTAAATAAAAACATGGTGCCAGTTACAGAAATTATGAGAATACAATAAGCATTACATAGCCAAAATGCCTGTTTTAATCACGAGTTTTGAGAAACTAAAACCCGCATAGAATGTAAAACAGCTAAGATAAACTCTGCCAATAAAGCCATGATGGAAAACAAAATGGAAGGAAGGGTAGAGAAGTTGGTTAATAGCTTCAGGTCTATAGTTCCACCCTTTGCACCCTCTTAAATGATATACTGATTCCCACTGCTAGAATTAGTCCAGCCAATGATGGCTTGTATTTACACATTTTTATAGGTCAAGGGAAAGGGTACAAGGGGTCACTTATTAACTGCCATGCTTCCAGCAGACAAGGTTCCCTTTTCTTTATAATTTAAGAAGCCCTTCCTCTTTGGAATACTACATATGAATGGTCCCAGACCCTATTCTTCTGAAGTGGTAAGCAACTGGCAAACCAATTTCTTATAGTTGCCTTCCTTTAAATACAAGATTTTTTTTATGAATAGTGCAAATGTTGGCCTGCCATGGAGCTCCAGAATTCATTATTGGTGGAGGTTCCGAATTAGTCAAATGGTTGTAATCGTATGGCAATGTTCTTCTGCCTGGTGAAACACTGACAGAATTCCTGGGAATGTCAGCCCATATGGATAGAAAGGATGTGAATGCCTTATTCAGGTATAATCTTTTAAAAATGATATCTTGTTTAATCTCTATCGATTGGCTCTTTCATCCTTGCATTAGAGAAACATTTGACCGTAAAAATAATATTTTGAATTAAAATTTTGTAAGAGTTGGTGATTTACGTATGACAAACAACATAACCATTTTAATGTTATCATGAAGGTGCACTTCAAGAAGTAATAAACTGAAAAGCAAACATTTATTATATTGCAGCTTACCAATTTTCAGATGTGATGGCTGTATTAGTTTTACCTTTCTTTCTTTCTTTCTTTCTTTCTTTCTTTCTTTCTTTCTTTCTTTCTTTCTTTCTTTCTTTCTTTTTTTCTTTCTCTCTTTCTTTCTTTCTTTCTTTCTTTCTTCTGTGCATGAGATCATGATTTCTCTCTTTCTGAAGGTGTATTTTTATTTTTAGATATTGCTTTATACAATATACATCCCTCCTGAGACCAAGTCTGTGCAGACAGTATGGAAACTTTCTGAGAAAACAAAATCCACAGACAGTCAACTCACCAAGAAGAGTGGGGATCAAATGTAGTTTATTCCAGGGTTAGGTATAAGTAAAATAAATAATAATAATAAAAAAAGCATTTCTAAGGCAAAACAAGCATGGAGTGGTTAACTTGATAATAATTTTATGACACATTTTCCTACCTAGATAATTATTATATATGTTTTAACATATAAGGCTTTTAATTGATATACTGTCTAAAAAAATGCTCTGTGGTCATTATTTTAACTTTTCTATTTTATTTTATTTTATAATACTAGGCTTTTACAGTATAAAAACTGCAGATACCACTACAGCTTGCATATGGCAGTGTTCATCTGCAGACTGAAGCCTTTTATCTTTTCACTAAAGCATTCAGCCTGTATGTGGTAGCTGACATAGCAATCACATAATCGGGGATCATTCTGTTAGGTTCCCAATTGTCAGTGTTGACCTCAGCAGTGTGTGGTAGCTGGAATTGAGGGTCCAAAGGATTGGTTTCTGCCTTTTATAACCTTGCCCTCAATGCAGGGCAATGGGCTGCTATTTTTTTTTCCTTTCCTTTTTCTGCCTGGGTCCCCCTGTGTGCTCCCCTGGTCCTACTGCCCTACTGACACTGTCCTCTGCTCTACTGACACCATCCACTGCTCTACTGACACTGTTCACTGCTCTACTGACACCATCTACTGCTCTACTGACACTGTCCTCTGCTCTACTGACAATGTCCATTGCTCTACTAACACCGTCCACTGCCCTACTGACACTGTTCACTGCTCTACTGACACCATACACTGCTCTACTGACACTGTCCTCTGCCCTACTGACACCGTTCACTGTTCTACTGACACTGTTCTCTGCCCTACTGACACCATCCCATGCACTTTTCTAAGCTTTTCTTACTATTTAGTTAGGCCTTGCTTATTATGGTAATTTTTTTTTTTTTAAAAGGGCACTAAATCCCGGAAAACTTTGATCTCTTTCTTGTTGTTCAGGTAGATCTCCACCTCTCAAAGGTTACCTATATCTATTGTATATAGAGCATCTTTTTCATATACCTGTGAAAGTGCAGCTTCAGTTGAACATGACTAACCACAACTTTTTCAAATTGCATGTTTACCAAGAAGGAAAACTTTGGTCACTTAGTTTGTTCCAAAGGTGTTTGTGACCTGTACTCTTCAGAAAGCTCATGCATTTTTATATTTTACAAAAGCTAGAAAGTTGGCTATATAAATGCATATAAAAGAAATTCGCAGCTTTTCTTTGTGATCACAATGTTTTGTTGTGATTTATTGTATTCATATTGTTGTGGTGGTTTTCTATACTGCAATTTTTCATTCTCTTGTACATCGTGTAGAACATTTTTTGCAGAATACTAACAAGTTAAATGCTGCATAATTGCAGATGAGGATAGAAGGCTATTGTTTGCAAGAATACTGCAAAAAAAGGAACATTGTTCACGCTATTCTATTTGACAAACAAAATCATGATGTTTAAAATACCTTGAGGGCTATTGAAAAAACATTTGACAGTTTAAGTATTTAGTGGTTTGATTTTACATTAGGGTTGGCGGGGTATACTGTAGTTTAGAATGACTTTTTGCAATATTTCAGAGAAGAATAGTTGGGAAACAGCAAGCCATCATTCAAATGGTTCATCACCTTTTTGCTTTATGATCACACTGCAAGAAAGTACAACCTTAAAGTAGATCTAAAACCTAGCTGAGTAACATTTAACTTGCTAAAGTACTCTTATCGTGAACAACCATCCTTTAAAAATAAAATTCTCGCTTCTATGTTTTTGAATCCTTTGCTGCATATCACAAATATTGATCACCTGCAGCCTCTTTGCAACTACTTTCTATCTTTATGCATGCACTCTGTTGACATTTACATACCTTTTATCAGGGTGGCCTTCCGGAGGTTGAATATAGTGAGCCTTGCTGCATAATTTGTGTTGAAATGGCCACTTCCATAAAAAAGCTCTAGGTGACAACATAGGAGTAGTGATGGACGAACTTCCGACGGGACGTTTCGTGAACGCGGACCGCGAACGCGGCCGATAGTTCGCGAACCGTAACGTTCGCGGCAGGCCCCATTGACTTCAATGGGAGGCGAACTTTGCAAACCTACAGGTCAAATTTGCAGCCACAAAATAATTACTAGCTGTGCAAACATAGTCCCACCACATGGCCAATGACATAACACATGTATGAGGTGAATCTGGGATCGACAACTACAAGCATTCTTTTTTTATATGTGAAATTGTGACAATTCAGGACTGTGGAGCGCATGAAGGCAATGGAGGAGAGGGAAGGTCAGGGTAGGCAAAGAAGAGGGTGCAGGAGATGATCACCAGCAGCGTGACATACAGCAATGACACCTGCACCGTGATAGAGTGATCTGACACCAGCACCATGATAGAGAGCACTGACATCAGCAGCGTGACATACAGCAATGACACCTGCACCGTGATAGAGTGATCTGACACCAGCACCGTGATAGAGAGCACTGACATCAGCAGCGTGACATACAGCAATGACACCTGCACCGTGATAGAGTGATCTGACACCAGCACCGTGATAGAGAGCACTGACATCAGCAACGTGACATAAAGCACTGACACCAGCACCGTGATATACAGCACTGACACCAGCACCGTGATAGAGAGCACTGACATCAGCAGCGTGACATACAGCAATGACACCTGCACCGTGATAGAGTGATCTGACACCAGCACCGTGATAGAGAGCACTGACATCAGCAGCGTGACATAAAGCACTGACACCAGCACCGTGATATACAGCACTGACACCAGCACCGTGATATACAGCACTAACACCTGCACCGTAAGCAGCCCCAGGAGGAAGTCAGCACAGCACAGGGATGGTGGGAGCCCCTCATAATTAGCATAGCACAGGGATGGTGGTAGCCCCTCATAATATGCACAGCAGAGGTACAGCCCCAGGAGGAAGTCAGCACAGCACAGGGATGGTGGGAGCCCCCCCATAATAAGCAGCCCCAGGAGGATGTCAGCATAACACAGGGATGGTGGGAGCCTCTCATAATAAGCAGCCCCAGGAGGAAGTCAGCACAGCACAGGGATGGTGGGACCCCTCATAATGAGCATAGCACAGGGATGGTGGGAGACCCTCATAATGAGCATAGCACAGGGATGGTGGGAACCCCTCATAATATGCACAGCAGAGGTACAGCCCCAGGAGGAAGTCAGCACAGCACAGGGATGGTGGGAGCCACTCATAATAAGCAGCCCCAGGAGGAAGTCAGCACAGCACAGGGATGGTGGGAGCCCCTCATAATAAGCAGCCCCAGGAGGAAGTCAAGTATGTGCAAGTATTTTATACGTGTATTATACAACTATATACTGAACACCAAATAGTACACCTATACCAGTCCTTAAGGACCTTTGTGGAACTAGTAGGTTGTGATTAGCAGACTGTACCTCAGTCCCTATACTCATAAAGGACTACTGCAGCAGAAGGGCAGAAGTCAGCAGTAGTGCACCTCAACCCTATATATTGTGGACCTATACCAGTCCTTAAGGATTAGCAGACTGTATCTCACTCAACCCTATATACTGTAGTATGCTATACCTTACCAGTCCTTATAAGGACCTTTGTGTAACTAGTAGGTTGTGATTAGCAGACTGTACCTCAGTCCCTATACTGATAAAGGACTGCTGCAGTATAGGGCATCAGTCAGCAGTAGTGCACCTCAACCCTATATATTGTGGACCTATACCAGTCCTTAAGGAATAGCAGACTGTACCTCACTCAACCCTATGTACTGTAGTACACTATACCTTACCAGTCCTTATAAGGACTTTTGTGGAACTAGTAGGTTGTGATTAGCAGACTGTACCTCAGTCCCTATACTGATAAAGGACTGCTGCAGTATAGGGCAGCAGTCAGCAGTAGTGCACCTCAACCCTATATATTGTGGACCTATACCAGTCCTTAAGGATTAGCAGGCTGTACCTCACTCAACCATATATACTGTAGTACGCTATACCTTACCAGTCCTTATAAGGTCCTTTGTGTAACTAGTAGGTTGTGATTAGCAGACTGTACCTCAGTCCCTATACTCATAAAGGACTACTGCAGCAGAAGGGCAGCAGTCAAGTATAATATTCTTTCTATATTTGGAAGAAAGAATATTATACGCGTACAAGCCTATTACCATGTCAGTCCTGAAAAGAACCTTTGTGGACCTAATAGTAACAGCTACTGATTAAACTGACTGTCCCTCACTGCCACACACAGCTTCCTGCCTGTCCCTATTTAAACTGACAAAACACAGGCTGCTGCAACAATAACTTGAATAGCACTCAAAACTATATCCTGTACTACTTTACCATACCAGTCCTGAAAAGGACTTTTGTGGACCTAATAGTAACAGCTAATGATTAAACTGACTGTCCCTGCTGCACACAGCGTCCTGTCCCTCTCTCTACACTGACAAAAGACAGGCTGCTGCAACAATGACTTGAATAGCAGTGCCTCAAACCTATATCCTGAACTACACCTAACACCTATACCATACCAGTCCTTAAAAGAACTTTTGTGGACCTAATAGCTAGCGATTTTGGGTCACTGCAGTCTCTCCCTGCACCACACAGCAACCTCTCCCTATAGTGACATATAGGGATGAGCCGAACACCCCCTGTTCGGTTTGCACCAGAACCTGCGAACAGACCTAAACTTCGTGTGAACTTTAGAACCCTATTAAAGTCTATGGGACTCGAACGTTCACAATCTAAAGTGCTAATTTTAAAGGCTAATGTGCAAGTTACTGTCCTAAAAAATGTTTGGGGACCTGGGTCCTGCCCCAGGGGACATCGATCAATGCAAAAAAAAGTTTTAAAATCGGCCGTTTTTTCAGGAGCAGTGATTTTAATAATGATTAAAGTAAAACAATAAAAGTGTAATATTCCTTTAAATGTGGTACCTGGGGGGTGTCTGTAGTATGCCTGTGAAGGGGCGCATGTTTCTGGTGCTTAGAACTGTCCCTGCACAAAGTGTAATTTGTGCAGGAAAAAAAGTCTTTTAAAATCACTTGCGGCTATATTGTTGTCTCCCCGTAATACAGAGAACACTCAATGAGTGTTCTCTGTATTAGCCGACAATTCATTCATTCATTGATAAAAAAAAAAAAAGCGTGGAGGTTCCCCTAAATTCAATTACCAGGCCCTTCAGGTCTGCTATGGATATTAAAGGGAACCCCGTGTCAAATTTAAAAAAAAAATTGAAGTGGGGGTCCCCCTAAATATCCATACCAGACGCTTCAGGTGGATATAGATTATCAGAATCTGGAAGCCCCCTTTAACAAGGGGACCCCCAGATCCCGCCCCCCCCCTGTTTGAAATGGTAAGGGGGTACAAAAGCACCCCTACCATTTCACAAAGAAAGTGTAAAAATGGTTAAATAAGACAAACACACTTTTGAAAAATTCCTTTATTAAAAATAAAAAAAATAAAAAAAAGATTCCAGCGGTGATAATCCACTCTTGCTATCCAGCGATGGATGATCATCTCTCCGGGGTCCAGCGATGGATCATCATATCCAGCGACGGGGGATCTCTCAGTCCAGCGCTGTCCATACATCCGTCTTCTGTCTCCACTCCGGAGACACTGCGGGGATCCCAGGGCTGACGTTTCTTATATTAGGGGGGCGGGGCCAGATGGATGTATGGACAGCGCTGGACTGAGAGATCCCCCGTCGCTGGATATGATCATCCATCGCTGGATAGCAAGAGCGGATTACCACCACTGGAATCTTTTTTTTATTTTTATTTTTATTTTTAATAAAGGAATTTTTCAAAAGTGTGTTTGTCTTATTTAACCATTTTTACACTTTTTTTGTGAAATGATAGGGGTACTTTTGTACCCCCTTACCATTTTAAACAGGGGGGGCGGGATCTGGGGGTTCCCTTGTTAAAGGGGGCTTCCAGATTCTGATAAGCCCCCCGCCCGCAGACCCCCACAACCACCGCTCAGGGTTGTGGGGATGAGGCCCTTGTCCCCATCAACATGGGGACATGGTGCTTTGAGGGGTCACAGACCCCCAAAGCATCCTCCCAATGTTGAGGGCATGTGGCCTGGTACGGTTCAGGAGGGAGGGGGGGCCGCTCTCTAGTCCCCCCCTGTTTTCCTGCAGCCGGCCAGGTTGCATGCTCGGATAAAGGATCTGGTATGGATTTTTAGGGGGACCCCCACGTCAATTTTTTTAAATTTGACACGGGGTTCCCCTTAATATCCATATCAGACCTGAAGGGCCTGATAATTGAATTTA
The DNA here is from genome assembly GCF_037356315.1 of Lithobates pipiens. Lineage (NCBI taxonomy): Eukaryota > Metazoa > Chordata > Amphibia > Anura > Ranidae > Lithobates > Lithobates pipiens. The sequence goes on along the minus strand of NW_027507758.1, from coordinate 529,976,949 downwards.
GGAGAACCCCCACGCTTTTTTTTTAATTTTTTATCAATGAATGAATGAATTGTCGGCTAATACAGAAAACACTCATTGAGTGTTCTCTGTATTACGGGAGCCGACAATATAGCCGCAAGTGATTTTAAAAGACTTTTTTTCCTGCACAAATGACACTTTATGCAGGGACAGTTCTAAGCACCAGAAACATGCGCCCCTTCACAGGCATACTATAGATACCCCCCAGGTACTACATTTAAAGGAATATTACACTTTTATTGTTTCACTTTAATCATTATTAAAATCACTGCTCCTGAAAAAACGGACGATTTTAAAACTTTTTTTGCATTGATCCATGCCCCCTGGGGCAGGACCCAGGTCCCCAAACACTTTTTAGGACAGTAACCCGCATATTACCCTTTAAAATTAGCACTTTAGATTTCTCCCATAGACTTGTATAGGGTGTTCCAGGCTTTTCGAATTTGCCGCGAACGGCCCAAATTGTTCACTGTTCGCTGAACAGGCGAACAGGCATGAGTTCGACTCAAACTCAAAGCTCATCCCTAGTGACATAAGAAAGAATGCAAAATGGCCGCCAGATCGGGTCTATTTATAAGTTAGGGGGAATGTCCAAGTGTCCATGTGCTGTAATGTCTCAATTGGCTGTCCTGTACCACATGATGGATGTGTCATCATAGGTCAAAGTTCTTTTACACAGTAAACACGGAAGTCCGCCGGGCAAACAGGGGCAATAGTCCGCCAATTGGGGCGGACCGCGAACAGCCGAAATTCGCCGCGAAACGACCGCTGGGCGAACCGTTCGGCCATCCCTACATAGGAGTTCAAACTGAACTTATGCCCATTTGGCCCCCTGTTCAACTACTGCTTCAATATGTGAAAGCTTCCTGCTGTCAATGGTTCCTAAGGAAACAGCAGGCGCTAGCACCCACCCCTTCCTTGAAACCACTAGGGATGGGCTTTATGTTCAAGTCGAACATGAGTTTGACTTGAATATTGACTGTTTGCCAGTTCGCCGAACAGCGAACAATTTTGGGTGTTCGCGCCAAATTCGAAAGCCACGGAACACCCTATAAAAGTCTATGGGAGAAATCAAAAGTGCTAATTTTAAAGGTTAATATGCATGGTATTGTCATAAAAAGTGTTTGGGGACCTGGGTCCTACCCCAGGGGACATGTATCAATGCAAAAAGATTTAAAAGCGGCAGCAGGGATTTTTGAAAGTGAAACAATAAAAGTATAATATTACTTTAAATTTCGTACCTGGAAGTGTCTATAGTATGCCTGTAAAGGGGCGCATGTTTCCCATGTTTAGAACAGTCTGACAGCAAAATTAAATTTCTAAAGGAAAAAGAGTCATTTTAAACTACTCGCTGCTATAATGAATTGTCGGTCTGACAATACACATAAAAGTTCATTGAATAAAATGGCATGGAATTTCCCCACAGGGGAACCTCGAACCAAAATAAAAAAAAATGTGTGAGGGTCCCCCTAAATTCCATACCAGGCCCTACAGGTCTGGTATGGATATTAAGGGGAACCCCAAGCCAAAATGTAAAAAAAAAAATGGAGTGGGGGGTCCCCCTCAAAATCCATACCAGACCCGATTTTAAGGGGAACCCCACGCCGCAATAAAAAAAAATGACGTGGGGTCCCCCCAAAAATCCATACCAGACCCTTATCCGAGCACGCAACCTGGCAGGCTGCACAAAAAAGCGTCAAAAGGGTTAAAAAACACAAGAGACATTTTTTACTTAACTGGGTATTCCGCCCCCCCCCCCGACATCACAGGGAAAGCCGTACGGAAGTCCCGTGCATCAGAGGGGGTGGGTCACCGGGTGACCCCGCACTCTGTTATATAGCAAGTGTCAGAAGAACAGAAGCTCCACACGGCGGAAGACTCCCACTGAGGCGGATTGTGCGGATCGTACGAAGCGGAAAAGAAGCCAGAGCAAGATGTGGGACGCGAAGAACAGAGGAAGACGGAGGAAGACGAAGAAAGTAGAGGAAGACGATGAAGAAAAAGAAGAAGAAGATGGAGAAAAAGATGAGAAGAAGAACACCGAAGGAAGACCAAAAGAAAGAAGATGGAAGAAAAAGCGGAAACAAGAAGAAATTTTAAAAAGTCTTGTGTTTTTTAACCCTTTTGACACTTTTTTTGTGAAATGGTAGGGGTACATTTGTACCCCATTACCAATTCACACAAGGGGGGCTGGGATCTGGGGGTCCCCTTGTTAAAGGGGGCTTCCAGATTCTGATAAACCCCTGCCCGCCGACCCCCACAACCAAAGGCATGAGGCCCTTCTCCCCATCAACATGAGGACAAGGTGCTTTGGGGGGGCGCTACCCCAAAGCACCATCCCAATGTTGAGGGCATGTGGCCTGGTATGGTTCAGCAGGGGGGGCGCTCTCTCGTCCCCCCCCCCCCTTTTCCATACCAGACCCTTCTCTGGGTCTGGTGTGGATTTTGAGGGGAATTTGGTGCGAGGTTCCCCTTAATTCTGGTGCCAGGTGCCAGGCCCCTAAATTCTATACCAGGCCCTTTAAGCCAACACCCAATATTTTATGCAAATTGTAGCACCCTTTAGTGGTGTAGGTGCTGGTGTTGGCTTAAAGGGCCTGGTATAGAATTTAGGGGCCTGGCACCAAATTCTATACCAGGCCCTGAAGGGCCTGGTATAGAATTTAGGAGGACCCACTGGTGTGGAATTTAGGGGGACCCCCACGCATTTTTTATTTTTTTTTTATTTTGGTTTGGGGTTCCCCTGTGGGGAAATTCCATGCCGTTTTTATCAATGAGCTTTTATGTGTATTGTCGGACCAACAATTCATTATAGCCGCGAGTAGTTTTAAATTACTTTTTTTCCTTTAGAAATGTAATTTTGCTGTCAGACTGTTCTAAACAGGGGAAACATGCTCCCCTTTACATGCATACTATAGACACCCCCCCAGGTATGACATTTAAAGGAATATTACACTTTTATTGTTTCACTTTAAGCATTATTAAAATCGCTGCTCCCGAAAAAACTGACGTTTTTAAAACTTTTTTTTTTGCATTGATACATGTCACCTGAGTGGCCCAGCCCCCCGTTATATAAGAACTGTCAGAAGAAGAGAAGCGCCACACAGCAGGAGCCTCCCATGGATGTGGAGCGGCCCAAGAACGAAGTGGGGAATAAGACTCTATGGAGGTAGATGCCAGACGAGAACACCGGAGCAAGAAGCAGAGGAACTCTGCCACCTGAAAACTTCTCCCAAACTGGGCTGACCCTAGATATTTAAGGAGGTCTGCTCCCTGCCAATTCCAAGTTGGGGATCTGGGCTCCTCCAAATACCCTAGGCAGCTCCACCTCCCCTCCTCTCTCTCCAGAACCTTCCAGAGACCTCTGGAAAGAAGGAAGAGGTCTTGGGGATGCTGCCTGTGAGTCATCCAGCTTCTACCCCAAGCCACTTCCAGTCCAAATCAAACAAAAACACATGTCTGGCTGCCAGCCAGGCTGGCCTAACATTTGCCTGCACTAACAACTTTCACTGTAGCACCTACACCACTAGAGGGTGCTACAATTTGCATAAAATATTGGGTGTTGGCTTAAAGGGGTGTGGTTTAATACAGTCTGAGATTACTTACATTGCACAGAATGTGGTAATGTTAAATAGGGAATGTACAGGGCAGAGTGGACGGCGGTGGGTAGCATATGCAGGAGAGGAGATTGGAGTGTACTGAGGTGGGTAGTATGTGTAGGAGAGGAGTGCGGAGTGTATCAAGGTGGGTAGTATGTGCAGGAGGAGTGTGCATAGTGTATGGAGGTGTGTAGTATGTATAGGAGAGGAGTGTGGAGTGTATTGAGGTGGGTAGGAGTGGGAAGTGTATGGAGTTGGGTAGTATGTGCAGGATAGGAGTGCAGTGTGTATGGAGGTGGGTAGTATGTGCAGGAGAGGAATACAAAGTGTATGGAGGTGGGTAGTATGTGCAGGAGAGAAGTGCGTAAAGTGTATGGAGGTGGGTAGTATGTGCAGGAGAGAAGTGCGGAAAGTGTATGGAGGTAGGTAGTATGTGCAGAAGAGGAGTGCGGAGTGTATGGAAGTGGGTAGTTTGTGCAGGAGAGGAGTGCAGTGTGTATGACGGTGGGTAGTATATGCAGGAGAGCAGTGCAGAGTGTATGGAGGGGGGTAGTATGTGCAGGAGAGGAGTGCAGCATGTATGGAGGTGTGTAGTATGTGCAGGAGAAGAGTGCAGAGTGTATGGAGGTCGGTAGTATGTGCAGGATAGGAGTCCGGAGCGTATGGAGGTGGGTAGTATGTACAGGTAAGGTATGCAGAGTGTACAGTGGTGGGTAGTATGTACAGGATGGTGTCAATAGGACAGTGGGCAGTATCAGTAGTTCTTTATATTTTTTTTACAATTTAATTATTTTGTATTTTTTTTTTCAAATTGCTTTTCTGGGACCAGTGGATGGTGTCAGTAGAGCAATGGACAGTGTCCGAATTATTTTTATTTTTTTTTACTATTTTTACAATTTATTTTTGTACTGTTTTTTAGAATGATGGGGGGTGGGTTTTATTTTATTTTTATATATTTTTTCACAATGTTTTTGGGGAAGGGGTGGGGGTATGGGGCACTGGACAGTGTCAGTGGGGCAGTGGACGGTGTCAGTGGGGCAGTGGAAGGTGTCTGTGGGGCAGTGGACAGTGTCAGCATTTTTTTAATTTATATTATTTTACAGTTTAATTTTTTTTTTATGAGCCCCCTCTCCATTCATAAACTGTCAGTTTTCACAGGACAAATAGAGTGATCGGTAGCGAACGCTCTCTAAGTCCCATTCAGAAAAGGAAGGGGCCGGTAAATGACATATGACAGCTCTCCATCCTGACAGTTGCACCCCCCCCCCCCAGCCTGGGGGAGAAGAGGGAAGCTGGCTGCGGGGGACAAAGGGGGGCTTAGGAGGAAGGAACATGGAGGGGGGCCAGAGAAGAAGGGAGGTTGGTGGAGGAGAACACAAGTGCTGGAGGAGGAAAAAGACACGGGGGACAGTCAGGGATGATCGGTGCGGGGGGGGGGGGGGACAGCTGTGAGCACCGATCTCCCTGCATGGCTTTTGGTCAGCTGCTTCTCCTTCTCTCCCTCCCACAGCTGTCAGCAGAAAAGCCATGCAGGGGGATCGGTGCTCACAGCTGTCTGTGCCGCACCCATCTTCCCCAACTGTCACTGGACATGTGTGCAGGACTGACAGGGGGCCGTGAGCACGCTCTGCTTTTGCCCAGAACGCGATCCTCCTCCCCTGTGCACACGCTCTGGCCAAGGGGAATGTAGAGGTGGGCGAGGAGTCTGCTGATGTCACGACTCCACCCACCGAGCACTGCACAACAAACCCGCCCACTGAATCCGCCGTTTTGGGGGGCTCCAAATAGGGAAAGGGGATTTGAAAGGTAAGGGTATATGAAGGAGGCAGGTATATCCTTATAGTTCAGCACTATGGCATTACTTTATAATTGATGAGAGTGGGTTTTTAAACTTTAAGCAAATCTTCCTACATACGTTTTACATGTATATCTGCTGCCTTTCCTTTTCTATATTCTTTAGAAAGTTCACATTGTGTTAGATATTTTCTCTTCCTGTTCAGCAGGGCAGCAAAGTGGTGTAGTGGGTAGCACTCTCGCCTAGCAGTAAAATGGTCGCTGGTTCAAATCCCAACCACGACACTATCTGCCTGGAGTTTGCATGTTCTCCCTGTGCCTGTGTTTCCTCCAGGCACTCCGGTTTCCTCGCACACTCAAAAGACATGCAGGTAGGTTAACTGGCTTCCATTCAAAATTGTCCCTAGTATATGAATGTGTGTTGGGGACCTTGGATTGTGGGCTCCTTGGGTGTGGGGGCCAATGAGTGGGTGTGGTGTGCTGGGTAAATTGACAGTTGTGCAGAGATAGGGACAATTGTGGACACACACCCACACTCACTCAGGATGGGCTGGTGTCTTTATTCAACCTTACTAACTATGTAACTATGCAGCACTGAATTGTGGGAAGACAGCTGATTGGAGGAAAGACACACCCCCCTCCACATAGGTAGAGACTTGCAGAGCTATTCTGTGAATAGTTCAACTCTCTGCTAATCTATTTATAGTAATCTCCCTGACAAAAAATTCAGGCTGGTTTTATCACAGTTGGCAGAGAACTTGTCAGAAGTTGATAACAGAAGAACAGAGCAGGAGAAATCTCTCTTCAAAGCACTGTCTCCAGCGGCTAAGAAAACACTACAGATATATGTGCCCAGCTCAAATCTCATGAATTGGGTTTACATCCACTTTAAAGCCGAAAAAAAAGTCAGAAGCTACAAAAAGTGTAGCTGCTGACTTTTAATAATCAGATACTCACCTATCTCATGGTCCAGCGATGCGGGTGTAGGAAGCCCCACTCATCTCGCCCTCCTCTCCACAGCATTCTTACTATGGGTGCATGCATGAGCCATGCTGCGAATGCCCGGGCAATCTTCTGGGACCTGTGACGTGTTGCAGAAGATTGCAGGAAGGGAGCGGGTGGAGGTGGACTTCCTTCTGGTGTCGGGGAGCCCCAGGAGGAAGTGGGAGCTGGATGCCTCTAAAAAGATGCCTCTCAAATGTGGCATGTCAGGGGGTTACCATCACTTAAAGCATAAGTTCCATTTTTGGTTGGAACTTGGGTGGAATATGGGAGGGTCAGACTAAATCAACATAAACTGAAGCTACACTATGAGCTTGATAGGTAAAGTAATCATTAAGGTTTTATTGATCTAATACAGAGACATTTTATTTGAAAAATCACAATATGAAATCACAATAAAATGCCCCCTTTCCTTTCTCTATAGATATGATGTAAAGATTCTACTTTTGTGCTGTAATGTCCTTTTTGAGTACAGAATTTGAGGTTTCTCTCCAGGGGTTTGGATCCTTGTGTTTTCCCTACTAGGGTGATTGAGTTTTTCCTCCTCCTTGCGTTCATGTGTTCAGGTAACTTTAGTTGACCTTTTGCATAGTTTTGAACAATTAATGATACAATAACAACCTTTTGATGTTGACCATGTAATAATGGATATTCATGTATATTCTCTTTAGACCTAGGTGATATATAACATGCTCCACCAATGAACTCCTGATGAAGTGGATATTTATCCAAGAAGCTATTTAAAAGGAGTTGTAAAGCTAGAAGATTTTATTTTATTTTAGAGGATCTGTAAAGGTTCCTTTTTTTTAGAAAAAAAAAAAACACAAAACATGTCATACTTACCTCCTCTGTGCAGTTGATTTTGCACAGAGTGGCCCGATCCCCCTCTTCTGGGATCCTTCAGCGAGCCTCCTAGCTCCTCTTCTCAAGTGCCCCGTTGTAGAACCGCTCTCCCTCGGGGAACTCGTGCAGACGCACTCCTGTGTCCTGCTGCTGCGTCCATTGACACAGAGAGCAGGAATTGCCTCGCCCCCTGCTCCCTCCTCATTGGATTTGATTGACAGCAGTGGGAGACAATGGCTGCACTGCTATTAATCTGCCCAATAAGGATCTGAGACACGGGCTGGAGCTGGTGTGTTTGTCCCCGTTTACTGGAAAAACCGGGTTCAGGTAAGTAAAAGGGGGGCTGCTGCATCATAGGAGGTTTTACAACCCCCTTAATGCATTCTATGCATTAAGATAAAAAAACCTTCTGTGTGTAGCAGCCTCCTCATGTAGCAACCCCACATTACTTACCTGAGCCTCCTTTTTCTCCATTGATGTCCACGAGTGTCTAAGCCTTACCGGGAAACTCCTCCTGATTTGCTGAGACACAACATATACACCCTTGGCTCCGGCCGCTGTCAGTAAGCCAACCAGGGAAGAGGGGGCAGGGCCGGGTTGGGGCTTCCTGCTGCCCGAGGGGGCACTCAATAGGAGGGAGGGGCCAGGAGCAGCAAAGAGGGACCTGAGAAGAGGAGGATCCAGGCTTCTCTGTGCAAAACTAACTGCACAGATGAGGCAAGTAGAACATGTTTGTTATCTTTGTTTTATTTTATTTTTCTAAACAAGACTTTACAATCAATTTAACCACTTGCGACAAGGTGCTGCTGTTATACCTTGGCAGACCGGCTCTCCTGCACAAATCACCATAGCTATACGGCGCCGGTACGCACTCACTCCCACTGCGAGAGCATGCCCGTGGGACAGGCAGACTCGATATCCACCTGTGACCCACGATCACCTATTACAGAGGCAGAAAGGGGAACTGCATTTGTAAACAAGGCGATTCCCCGTTCTGACAGGTGACATGACAGGGATATACTGCTCCCGGTGACATTTACACAGTAATCAGTGACTATTTATAGCACTTATCACTGTATAAATGTCAATGGTCCCAAAAGTGTCTGATCTGTCCATCACAATCCCGCTGAAAATCGCAGATAGCCACCATTACTAGTAAAAAAAAAAAAAAAATTTAAATTTTGGTTTGGGATTCCCCTTAATATTCCTACCAGACCCAAAGGGCCTGGTAATGGACTAGGGCGATCCCATGCTTTTTTTTTTTCACTCGACAATTCATTACGGCTGCGGGCAGTTTTGAATGAAAATTTTTCCTTCAGAAATGTCATTTTGCAGTGGTACTGTTCTAAACACAGGAAAAATGCCCCACTTTACAGGCATACTGTAGACACCCCCCAAGCACGATATTTAAAGGAATATTTCATTTTTATTGTTTCACTTTAAGCATTAAAAAAAACACTGCTCTGGAAAAAAATAGCCGTTTACAAAATGTTTTTTTTTTTTGCATTGATACATGTCCCCTGGGACAGGACCCGGGTCCCCAAACACTTTTTATGACAATAACTTACATATAAGCCTTTAAAATTAGCACTTTTGATTTTTCACGTTAGTGTCCCATAGACTTTAACCACTTAAGCCCTGGACCAATTGATGTTCTTTTTTCCAACAAATAGAGCTTTCTCTTGGTGGTATTTAATCACCTCTGCGGTTTTTATTTTTTGCGCTATAAACGATATAATAAAAAAATAGCTCAGTTTTGAAAAAAATCAATATTTTTAACTATTTGCTATAATAAATATCCCCCAAAAATATATAAAAAAACAAATTTCTTTCTCAGTTTAGGCTGATATGTATTCTTCTACAAGTTTTTGGTAAAAAAAAAAAATCGCAATAAGTGTATATTGATTGGTTTGCGCAAACGTTATAGCGTCTGCAAAACAGGTGATAGATTTATGGCATTTTTATTATTAATTTTTTTTATTAGTAATGGTGGCGATCTGCAATTTTTATCATGACTGCGACATTATGGTGGACACATCGGACACTTTTGACATTATTTTTGACATTACAGAGATCAGTGCTATAAAAAATGCATTGATTACTGTGTAAATGACACTGGCAGTGAAGGAGTTAACCCCTAGGGGGCGGGAAGGGGTTAAGTGTGTGTGTGTGTGTGTGTGTGTTTTTTTTAACTGTTGGGGGGCATGGTTTGGCGTCTGACATCACCGATCGTCTTTCCCTATAACAGGGAACAGACGATCAGTGACAGGCTCAGTAGGAAGCATGGAGAGAGGTTTGTTTACACAGACCTCTCCTCATTCTTCAGCTCTGTGACCCGATCGCGGGGCACCAGTGGCCATCGGGTCCGCTGGTCCTGCGGCCACGGTCAGGACCGGGTCGACCCACGGCTGGGCACTTAAAGAGCAACGTACAGGTACGTGCTTGTGCCCAGCCATGCGAATTCTGCCAATGTATATGTGCAGGAGGCTGTCCTTAAGTGGTTAATGACGTGGTTAAAGGAATTTGAAACTTTTAATGTTCCACTTTAAGCATTTGGGGGGGAAAAAATCACTGCTCCTGATCGAATGGAATGATTTACAATGTTTTCTTTGGATTGATACATATTCCCTGGGGCACATGCAACCCACCCCTTTCCCTCCAACCAATGCTATTTTTCTTTTTAACACCTTTGCCTTTTTTACTCAGAAAATGGTATTGGTTCCCATTGATTTCACTAGGGTTTAAGCTCAGCATTGGTACTTCTTTGAAGTTCAAGAAACCCTGCCTGAACCAAACCTAGGGCGGTTTGGCTCATGCCTAATATTTAGGCATTGATGCATAGCAATGCAGTCACTGCTGGAGAAATAATGAGGACCGGTGTACTTCAGAAACATTCTAACCGAGGAAAGTATGGTACGTTGTATATTTATCATCATATCCACAAACCAAGACATGTAAGTAAATTCATTCATAAACACACAATGCCATTTCAATGAACAAATCCATTTTTTAATTTTTTATTAATGAAAATACACCTGTGCTGTTTTTATCTACAAGTCTCCTCCAGTAGTATGACTCATATTCATTATGATTATTTTGAACCACTCAAGCAATCAAAAAAAAGACATATTATTAAATGTAATACCCTTAAGGAGAAATAGATGTAATGTTTTCCATGGATGATAGTATAGTCAATGAGTTATTATCCAACTAATGGTTGCATTATGTGCTCACAGCACCAATTATTTCCACTAGGCCAATTAGCTATGGTGTAGTAAGCTTTGCATTGACAAGACAGTTGTTTGTGTTTTAACTTACAGAATGACAATTCATATTAATAGCTATGCAACCTACACCTCAATTAAACATCACATAAGCATACAAATATATTCATGTCATTAAATGGCACTATGAGCATGTCACAACAGCAAAAGACGTGCGACTTTTGTTTGGTGAAGATCAAAACTATTAGTATTTTATGTTTCATGGTTGTCTTTTAGTGTTAGAAAAATTCTCCTACCTCTGCAACCTAACTGAGATAAGCCTTGACCCTCAGACTCAACAGAAAAGTACTATTTAATCCATTAATGCACTCATTAGAAAAGTATCATGTGTATTATTTAATTATACCTAACACATGTAGTCTTAAGGTGGACCCCTGGACAGACTATGGACATTCAAAAATGTACACATTCTTAACAAGCAGTGACTAAATTGTAATCACTTGACCTCTGAAAGGTTTTACCCCCTTAAAGCAGAGCTACATCCAAAAGGTGAAGTTCTGTTTTAAGGACTCCCCTGCTTTTCTTGAAGAATTGGCACTTTTGAGGAGCATGGGGTGGGGAAGCAGGTATCCGATTTTGACAGGTACCCATTTCCCCTTCCACTCCAACCACCTAGGCGCTCAGAAGTAGTTCTCCTCCCTCCCTTCCCGTGACAGGTCCCAGAAGACTGCGGGACCATTCATAATGCGCAGCGCTATACGCGTGAGTGCAGTAGGCACCTGGCTGTGATACAGCAAGCTGTCCCCCAGGTTAAGATGCCGGCGCAGAGGAAAGAAGACAGCAGGCGAAACTGGCTGGAGTGCGCACACAAAGAACAATGGTGTGGTCACTAACAGTCAAACATTTAGATGTCCTGGAGCAGTAAGAGGAGTGGCAACCTCAGCCTGGACTCCAACCAGACCACACCTCCAACGCGTTTCACTTTGCCCCCCCGGAGCTTTGTCATGGAGTGAGCACACCACTGGATCATGGGACAGGTGAGTGGCTGTTTTTTTTTTTTAAAGTCAGCAGCTACAGTTTTTGTAACTGCTGACTTATATTTTTTTTTTTTACAGGAGACTGGGCAACCGCTTTAATGACCAAGGCATTTTTTGCTATTCACCACTGCACGACTTTAATTGGCAATTGCGCGGTCATACAACACTGTACACAAACGAAATTGATATTTTTCTTCACACAAAAAGAGCTTTCTTTTGGTGGTTGATTGCCACTGGGTTTTCAATTTTTTATTATATAAGCAAAAAAAACCCTATATTTTCTACTTTGTTATAAAATATATCTAATAAAAAAAAAAAGTCTTTATAAATTTAGGCCAACATTTATTCTGCTACATGTCTTTACTAAACACAAATCACAATAAGTGTTTATTAATTGGTTTGTGCAAAAGATTTAATGTCTGAAACTATGGTGTATATACTGGAATTTACTCAGATGTGTGACCGTGATAGGGTGGTGGGCAATCTGGCTCTAACTGACACTATCTATGGGGGTCAGTAACTGCTACTAACATCGATAGTGCCACTATTACAGTGATTGGTGAAAATACTGTACACTGACACTGTACTAATGCATACCTTCCAGAGATAGGAGTGAGGGACACCTATTAGCAAACATATATAGGCTTAGGACACCCCTCCTGCCATGCCCCCCTTAAAGGAGAATTATACAAAAGAAATTATAGTTAAGCCCAGAAGTGCTTTTTTTTTACCGCTACTATCCCTTTATATTGGATTTTGAAATTTACAAATGCAGCAATTTAGAAATTGGATGAAGAAGAGCAGTGGAAAAGGATTGAAGATCGTCAACACTTTCGGGGATCCCTCTTAAACGAAGGTTCGATCTACGCGAACGGTTTTCTTTTTTTTTTTTGTTTCACAAATTTTATTGAGTGAACCAGAGCATAAAATACAACATAGTAAACAAACAAATACAGTCGCATATTGTATAAGTGATAATAGTAGAGTACAGTTATAAAGGAAATTAGAAAAATAATATTCCTGTAGATAGTACAATATATATATATGAACATATCAACAAAATATTCCATCATAATACTGAAGGACAGTTGGTAATTTGGCTAACTATACCCAGAGTAGGGGGGGGAGGTAAGGGGGTGGGGGAAGGGTGAGGGGTGGAGGGAGAGAATGGGGAAGAAAAAGAAAAAAAAAAAAAAAAGAGAATGGGGGGGGGAGGGGGAACAGTACCGTAAGAAAAGTACTTATGGTTACAAAATGTATTTCAATTCTGTCTGAACTTAGCTCTTATAGAAGTAATTTTCTAATGGTTTACAATTGATTTGTATTCCTGAGTGTTTTTATATTCTATCCATTCATGCCAGGTTGCAAAGAATTTAGTAATTTTTTCCTGAGATACACTTATAAGGCCGCGTACACACGGGCGGACTGTTCGCCCAACCTTGTTCGGCAAACAGTTTCATCAAACAGTCCGCTCAAAATTTGCATGAGCGGACTTGCCCACACACGAGCGGACTGTTTGACGAACAAGGTTGGGCAAACAGTTCGCTCAACTTTTGAAATGAACGGACTCGCCCACGTAAGGCGGAGGCAAATCCGCCCATTTCGAGCGCGTGTACAGGTAGGCGGGGCCCGCGAAGGAGACGTCGCGGGCTCCGCCGCCTGGAATGGGCTTAAAGGGGAACCCCAACGCCGAAAAAAATCGGCGTGGGGGTTCCCCCAAAGTCCACACCAGACCCTTGTCCGAGCACGCTACCCGGCCGGCCAGGAAAGGGGGGCGAGCGAGCGCGCCCCCCCTCCTGAGCCGTACCAGGCCGCGTGCCCTCAACATGGGGGGTGCCTTGGGGAAGGGGGGGCCGCGCGGCCCCCCCACCCCAAAGCACCTTGTCCCCATGTTGATGAGGACAAGGGCCTCTTCCCGACAACCCTGGCCGTTGGTTGTCGGGGTCTGCGGGCGGGGGGCTTATCGGAATCCGGGAGCCCCCTTTAAGAAGGGGGCCCCCGGATACCGGCCCCCCACCCTATGTGAATGAGTATGGGGTACAATGTACCCCTACCCATTCACCTGTGAACTAAAGTACAATAAAAAACACAACACAGAGAAAAAATATTTTATTGCACAGCTCCGGGGGTCTTCCGTCTTCGGGGGTCTTCTCGCCGGACTCCTCCGCTATGTGTGTGTAGCTCTTTTGCTAGCGGAGGAGTCCGGCTTTCTTCCTCCCCGCCGCCGGCCTCTTCTCCCGACTTCGGGGGTCTTGTCCCCCTCTTCGGTTCTTCTGCCGGGCCACCGCGCCTGGTCCGGTGGCCCGGTCTTCTGTCGCCGTCTTCCGTTCTTCTGTCGCCGCCTTCGGTTCTTCTGCCGGGCCACCGCGCCTTCTTGTAGCTCTTTTACAGGCGGTGGCCCGGTCTTCTGTCGCCGCCGCCGCCTTCCGTTCTTGTTCTTCTTCTTGTTCTTCTTCTTCTCCTGGAGATGTTGACTCGACGATCTCTCCGGCCGGAATGCCAGAGCCGCGCTGTGCGGTCACTTATATAGTGACAATGGGGCGGTGTCACATGGTATATGTCACATGGGTTGGTCACATGGGTTGATGTCACATGGGGACTATGACATCGTAAGGGGGCGGGGTCACCATGTGACCAACCCATGTGACATATACCATGTGACACCGCCCCATTGTCACTATATAAGTGACCGCACAGCGCGGCTCTGGCATTCCGGCCGGAGAGATCGTCGAGTCAACATCTCCAGGAGAAGAAGAAGAACAAGAAGAAGAACAAGAACGGAAGGCGGCGGCGGCGACAGAAGACCGGGCCACCGCCTGTAAAAGAGCTACAAGAAGGCGCGGTGGCCCGGCAGAAGAACCGAAGGCGGCGACAGAAGAACGGAAGACGGCGACAGAAGACCGGGCCACCGGACCAGGCGCGGTGGCCCGGCAGAAGAACCGAAGAGGGGGACAAGACCCCCGAAGTCGGGAGAAGAGGCCGGCGGCGGGGAGGAAGAAAGCCGGACTCCTCCGCTAGCAAAAGAGCTACACACACATAGCGGAGGAGTCCGGCGAGAAGACCCCCGAAGACGGAAGACCCCCGGAGCTGTGCAATAAAATATTTTTTCTCTGTGTTGTGTTTTTTATTGTACTTTAGTTCACAGGTGAATGGGTAGGGGTACATTGTACCCCATACTCATTCACATAGGGTGGGGGGCCGGTATCCGGGGGCCCCCTTCTTAAAGGGGGCTCCCGGATTCCGATAAGCCCCCCGCCCGCAGACCCCGACAACCAACGGCCAGGGTTGTCGGGAAGAGGCCCTTGTCCTCATCAACATGGGGACAAGGTGCTTTGGGGTGGGGGGGCCGCGCGGCCCCCCCTTTCCCAAGGCACCCCCCATGTTGAGGGCACGCGGCCTGGTACGGCTCAGGAGGGGGGGCGCGCTCGCTCGCCCCCCTTTCCTGGCCGGCCGGGTAGCGTGCTCGGACAAGGGTCTGGTGTGGACTTGGGGGGAACCCCCACGCCGATTTTTTTCGGCGTTGGGGTTCCCCTTTAAGCCCATTCCAGGCGGCGGAGCCCGCGACGTCTCCTTCGCGGGCCCCGCCTACCTGTACACGCGCTCGAAATGGGCGGACTTTCCGAGCGGGAACAGTCCGCTCATTTCGAAAGTACAGCGGACAAGCCCACACACGGGCGGACTGTTCGCTCAAACACAGTTTCAGCGGACAGTTTTTCGGAATTTCCGAAAGACTTTGTCCGTCCAACTGTCCGCTGAAACTGTCCGCTGAAAGCCCACACACGAGCGGACTGTCCGCCCCAAACACTGTTCAGCGGACAAGGTTGGGCGAACAGTCCGCCCGTGTGTACGCGGCCTTAGTTCTTCAATCTGCTCTATGTTGTTGATTCTCCGAAACCATTCTTTTTTCGTTGGAATGGCCTCGGAGCGCCAGTGGATGGGGATACAGTGACGAGCCGCGTTGACCATAAACATTGGCAATGATTTTAGATAAGTTTTTTTGGGGATGTCATTCAAGTGAAGGAGGTATTGTGCCGCGTTAAAAATCAAGTGTTCTGAGGAGATTTTGTTGATTGTTTCGTGAACCTCCATCCAGAAGGTCTGGATCGAGGGGCAGGACCACCACACATGGAGCATCGAGCCCTCTTCTCGTTTGCATCTCCAGCATTTTTCTGAGGATGTAGGGGAAAACTTGTGTATGATAGAGGGGGTCCTATACCATCTGGACAAGATTTTATAGCTACATTCCTGGGTAGCTACATTTAGAGACCCTTTGTGTGCGTAAATATATAATTTTTCCCATTGTTTTTCGGATATTGAGATATCAAGGTCTCTTTCCCAATGTTCACATGTTTTGATGGACAAATCGGATGTCCCTTCGAATAGTGAATTATAAATGATTGATATAATATGTCTATGTGGGTCTTTCTTCATACATAGGTCTTCAACAGTCGTTAGGGGTTTCGTCCAAAGATGCGTTGTCTGTCTGTTGGTCAGGAAATGTCTAATTTGAATATAGTTCCAGTGGGGTATTTGGAAGGGTGTTATAGTGTTATGGAGATCTTCTCTAGAGAGTATTTGTCCATTTTTGAAGAAATGTTTGGCGAGGATTTCTTTATGTGGCCAATTGAGTAAAAGAAAGTTTCTATCTAATCCTGGTGGGAAGTCAGGGTTATTTCTCAGAGGTGTGAGAGGGCTATACCAAGGGGTGGGTATTTTGGAATTGAATGTGTTGTGAAAAATTTCCAACGTGGGTCCAACTAGGGGGTGCATTTTGATGTGATTAGGGTGGTGTTTAGGGTGGATCCACGGAAGTGACTTAATTGGGAAGGTGAACTGAGATTGCTCTAGCGTCACCCAATCCTTAACAGCTTGATGAATATTCCAGTCTACTATACGGGATAAGAGTGTTGCTTGGTGGTATTTCCTAAGGTCAGGCTATACCACCCTTGTGTTTAGGTAGGTTTAGTCTGGCAAACTTTATTCTGGGGGTTTTGCCCCTCCATATAAACATGGAGCATGCTTTACGAAAGGCTGCAAAAAAGGATAGTGGCACTCTGATGGGGATAGTTTGCATGACATATAGGTATCTGGGTAAGATTGTCATTTTTATTAGCGAGGCCCTGCCAAACCATGAGATGTTTAGGGCGTTCCATCTTCTCAAATCATCTCGTGTTTCTTTTAGGATGGGAATATAGTTTAATTGGTATAGCATTTTTAAATCTGAGGGAATTTCGATGCCCAAATAAGTGATGCTCTTTTCAGCCCAGATAAATGGGTGATTTTTCTTGCAGAGTTCTACTGAACTTGGCTGCAGGGTGATATTAAGAGCGTTAGATTTGGCATGGTTGATTTTTAGATTGGAAAGAAGATGGAAATGTTCCAGGTCTTTGAGGAGATTAGGCAAGGATGTGTGGGGTTCCGATAGGAAGAGTAACATATCATCAGCGAATGCTGCAACTTTGTAGGTGTTATTTTGAATTTCTATTCCCTTAATGTCATTATTTGTTCTAATTCTATTTAATAGTGGTTCTAGAGTGAGGACAAATAGGAGTGAGAAGAGTGGGCATCCTTGTCGGGTGCCATTTCGTAGATTGAAGGCGTTCGATAGGTGGTTGTTTACACGAACTCGTGCAGTCGGATTGGAATATAATACATTTATGTAGGATCGCATTTGTGGTAGTATTCCTATATTGTTCAGAACTGCGTCTATGAAATCCCATGCCACCCTATCGAACGCCTTCTCTGCATCGAGGGAGAGAAAGAATCCTTGTTTTTGTTTTAAAGTTAACCAGTAACTAATGTTTAAGGCTTTGGTCGTGTTATCTCTTCCCTCTCTGCCAGGAATAAAGCCCACTTGGTCTAGGGTAATTAGGGATGTTAGTAGAGGTAATATTCTGTTGGCTAAAATTTTCGCATAAAGTTTTACATCGACATTAATTAAGGAAATCGGCCTATAGTTTGTGACCTGGGTGATGTCCTTGCCTTCTTTGGGTATTACAGTTATATGGGCTTCTAGTAGTTGCTTGGGGGGGTATTTCTCGGAGTGTAGGGATTGAAAAGATTTCAAAAATTGAGGTTTTAGTATGTCAATGAAAGTCTTGTAATATTGTAGGGGTAATCCATCAGGGCCTGGGGCTTTTCCTATTTTCATCTTTTTTATGGCTTTATCTAGTTCCGTGCCAGAGATTGGTTCTTCAAGTTTCTGGGCAGTAGCGTTTGAGATTCGGGGTGGGCTGTATTTACTTAGAAATTCTTGGATAAGGTTGGCTCTTAGGTCTGAATTTAGCGGACTCTTGGGATTGGAAGGGATGTTATAAAGAGATTGGTAGTATAATTCAAATTGTTTTGCAATCTCCACATTCGAGGATTGTAATTTGCCTTGTTTGTCCATTATTTGGTGAATTGTTGCTGAGATTTTTTTGTTTTGTACTGCTTTAGCGAGCAGTCTGGTTTTCAGTATCTTCAAGGCGGGAGAGTAAGGTAGCGTTCTCATCTCTAAGGGCTGCTTGTTCCTGGGCTAATTCACGAAGAGTTAGCTCGGTATCGTCCGCTCTCGTTTCCAGGTCGGCTGTCCGCTGGCCAAGATCTCGTATCTCCCGAGTCAGTCGTTCAGTAATCTGGTCAGATGTAGTTTTAAGCGCTTTTTTGAGCATATGTTCCATGTGTGCTAGGAAATCAGTCTGTGACATACCTGGGGCTGGTAAAGTTGGGGATGCCGGAGGGTCTATTTCGCTTTCCTCCTCGTCACTGCTTCCCTGGTGCTGTGAATGGGCGCGCTGCTGCGAGGCCGCGAGGGCCTTCGCCGCCATTTTAGTGGAGGCGCGCTCGAGGGCTTCCTTGATGGGTTTTGACTTGTTTTTTCCCCGTTGGCCTGTTAAAACCATCCCGGAGGGGTGGCGTGCTGAAGCCCGAGGCTTTCCGCTAGCAGGAGAACCGATTGCAGGGTGGTAAGTGCTCCTTA